>NC_071669.1:12051590-12702500 GCF_028554725.1 Zeugodacus cucurbitae
TTGGTTAGGTAAATTCCTGTAAAGGCTGACCGGCAATAAAGCAATTATCTATGTGTTGTTGTATATATATTTAGAGAGTACAGATAAAGTATATTGTGGAAGATAATTTTTATATACAAAGTTATAGATATGTTTTACAAGAACGACTGTTGCCTTTTCCCAGGCGCGAATAGAGGCGCCAAAGCTTGAGTTTTACAACAGGAAAGCAGGCAACCCACTTAAGCACATAATATGTATGCTTGCAACAGCAAAGAATAGTTTAAATATAGCCTGGGCCGTGCTCTAATAGTTTTAACGATGATCATTACATGCCGAAGTCATTAGTTGTAGTTACTAAGTTTAAGAGTCGTCAAGCAACGAAATGGTTTTTAGGTGGACGTGCGTTCTATTTACCCAGAAAGTCTTGTTTTTGCTGAAAATTCAAAAATCCATATTAATATTATAAATACGAAAGTAACTCTGTCTGTCTGTTACTCTTTCACGCCTAAACGGCTGAAGGGATTTTGATGAAATTTGGTATGGTGATAGATGATAACCTAGAAATGGTCATAGGCTATAAATAATCACGCCATCGTTCTTAGGGGGTAGGCAGTAGGCAGATAACTAAATTGAGTTAGTGATTTTTAGTCGTTTTTGTTGGGACTTTTGCTCTTTCACGTCTAAACGGCTGAACGGATTTTGATGAAATTTAGTTAGGAGATAGATAGTACTTAGTTACATTTTTATTACTAGGTAGTTAAGGTAGCTGTTAGATGTAGGTATTTTCTTAACCAACCATTCATATGTATCTCTAGGTTTACTCAGATACGTATTATTCTTTATTTTTGCAGTCGCTTTCATTTGTTAATTCTCAATTCATGTGCATGTTCATATGTATGCAGCATATTGTTTATGATATAAAATATATATAAATAATAATATTTTGAAGATAGTCATTGTTGCTTTGTTAAAATATTTTTGTCATTGATCAATTGTATAAGGCTGTGTCGATAACCCAAAACAATTTGTAACAAGTAGGGAAGGCATAGGGAACATTTTATACTCTCGCAATTTATTGATGTATTTTTATTACACACAATTTGAAATAAAGTCCAATAGAATAACGAAAATCAGCATATATAGTACATGAGGGTTGAGGTAATTCCTGAACCGATTTCACTCATTTTCAACGCCCAGTTATAATGGGAATAGGGGCAACTTGGCACATGTTAGAAGGCAGACAAACGGCAATTCGGCCTTGAAATTACTCCTAAATTGCAAATCAACGAAACACCAGTTTGCAAAATCGCCAAAAATAGCGCTATAGCGAAGATTCTCCAGATATGCAAGTTGATAATTTGGGAAGTACGGCGCATAAAAAATCGCTTACATACAAGTGTTTTTGCAACAAGATCAAACTGCGATTGTAGAAGCAGTTGCTAGATATTGGAATTGGTAATATCACAGTTGACACCTCGATGACAGATTTCTGTCTCTTCTGTCTCTTTTCGGACATAAAACAACAATATAATACCCATAATTGGCTGAGTGAACGACCTTTATTGGTCGCAAAAAACAAAGATGTCGTCGATGTCAATGCGACAATTTAGAATTTCGTAACAGATACAAATGAGGATGACGTAGCCAACAATCCCAAAGGATTTTTATAATCATTGGAGTTACCTGGATGCCAAGTCACCACTTAATTTTACATTTAAAAGTAGCATCAGTTGTCATCATGCTGTATAACATAAATCAACCTCGACTTTGTAATGAACTTTGTATCGTCATCGAAGCCAAGATTGATTGTATATCTTAGTCACAAAACGTGTGGCCGGGTCTGCTAGTATATAATAAAGTACGATCTACAACAGACCTTTCAATAAGATGAACACCCTGTTCCTATCTCAGAACCTATTTTTTCGGCTTAACGATTTTTAGTGGAGACTTCAACTACCAGCGTACAAAATTTATAAAACAGGACCGTTGATGGATATCCCACTGTCCTTTTTTCTCCATCCCTCTCTCTTTAATTATAGATGTATTTATCTCTCACTATCTTCCTCTCTTATGACATATATTTTCTATCTCTCTCTCCCCTTTTTTATGATATATACACCTATATCTCCTTCTCTCTCTCCATCGGCAGTTTGTGAGTGACAAAAGCATCGGAAATCTCTCTCTAAACTTTGTAGGTGATGTACCGTATTCTTCAACCAAAACTTATTTCAAAACGGTTGTCAGAATAAACGCGTTAAAATCATATTTTTCTTGAATAGAAAGTCCATCCAAAATTTCTTCGTAACAGAGTTTTTTCTGCGAGATTACTTACTAATACTTCCACGATGATATTTTATTTTCTTGCAAGTAATCGAATTTAAGTTCAAAAACTTCAAGAACCAATTTTGCGCTTACTTTCCTCACACTAAGTCGAGTGTATCCGAAAAATATATATAATACAATATCATTTACGAAATCGCAGCAAAGCATTCAGGTGTGGCAAGTACGGCACAAGTGGCATGACACGTCGATTTGGCAACAAACAACCCAATAAGCTACACATACAGACACATATGGAGTGTAGGTGGGAGTAATATATATAATATATACTATATATATAGAGAAAGATGTTTGTAGCGACCTTTCAATACCGCGTACCCATTCAAGGGTGCAAGTAGCAGCAACAATTTTCCAAGTGTTTTTGTGAGGGCAAAAGAAAATTTTCGCAATTTTTCACTTGAATGAGTTTCGGGCGAAAGGTGAGCAACATATGTGTATATACATAGAGCATATATTGAGAAAAAAGTGGCACATATGCACCTTGGAATACCATGGAATAATTCAAAATCATATTTCTTTTCCGGATGAATGAACTCAGCACAAAAATTATTTGTTATTGAAGTTAAAGTGGGTCAAAGTAAGTTTAAAATTTATGAAGGTCTGAAAATGGCTGAGATTTAAATTGGAAAATAAATGCGCTTGTGTGGGTATGTATATTTGTACCTATATGTATATTATGTTTTCATAACTGTTTAATAAAATTTCGGAGTATACATAACAGTGGTAACGACATACAATGGGCAACAAATAATTTTCGTAGTTAATATTTTCGAAGTATTTAAAATATTCGGAATAATGTTACGGAGTTGACTATCAGTAAAAATTTCGGAGTATTTTTGCAGAGTATTTTTTTCGGAGTTTAAATTATTTCTTCAAGAATTTTATTTTGCAGTGATCAGTAATTTTTCGGAGTGTGTGAAATATTCGGAAATATTTTCGGAATAAAATTTCGGTGTACTTTTTCGGAGTTAGAATTGTTTCTTTGACAGTAATAGTTACTATGGCTTAGTAATTTTTCGGAGTATATAAAATTTTCGGAATAACTTTCGGAGTAATTTTTGGGAGTGAATATTTTTTCTTGTTTGCTTGGATTTTTTTATTTCCATTTTTTTCCTAACATGTGCAAATTTGACCCTCAATTAATAATTTCTTTCTCAACCTGCCGCACGCACATTCCACCGCTAATTGCAATTGCATTATCACCACCTTCCTTCAAAGCGCGCTCATTTATCATCTGCCCTGGTGTTAACACAAATTTGGTTGCACATTCAAAGATACATATTTATCGGTTGAATTATTTGCCGCATCGCATTTAGCGATTAATGCATTCCTAATTTATTTACATGTTTTGGGCGTACAAAAGTTGGAATATCACGCTGTGTCGGTCCCCCGAACTTAAAACGCAAACGCATTTTTCTTACATATGGCTAGAAAATAGTACGATGACATAGCTGAAAATCTCGGTGCGTGTTGCAACAGCGTGCAAATATTAAACACAAATTGATTGTGCAACACGCATGTGGCATGTTGCAAGTATGTGCACGCTAGAAACAGGATTCTGGCTACCGGCTAAAAACCGTTGAAATGCGTTATCTCACATTGACCATTTTTTACACCTCCATTTTGCTGGGACTCGCACCACCACCTCCTGAGTGCTTCTTCGCTTAACTTGTGTTACGTGCTGCCTACATGTTAGCTAACAGTACATTCTGTTATTTATATGCAAACATTTGTCAGCGGCTACGCAATTGAACGCAATTAGTTTCCGCCGACCCCACTAGTTAATACCTACATATTTCTTTAGCTCAGTGTGTGGGGCGGATAAATAATTTAATATTGATTGGCCAGTAAGTCATTTCGATGGAAATTATGTACCTCAATTTGTTCTACTTAAGCACCCGGAGAGATGTGATTTGAGGTTATGAACTAACGGATTTAATTCTAAATTTAGTGAAGTTAATAGGCACTTGAACCCACATATGATTTATACCTACATAAGTTTATTCGTTCTTCTGGATTGCTGAGTATTTTATTATGGACTATTTGTAGCTTTAAGAACTTCAGAAAAAGTGAAACCATATTCTAAGGCGGTGAAGCTCAGGGTATCTGATTTTGATCCGGAAGCTACCTTATGCTTCAACTCTCCGTCCGACTAGTGATAAACAAATACAAGTGTTTTTCAATAGGGACGCTACAAAAGCTGACCAATAGGGTCCCGCTCTTTGACATTTCCCTCTCTCGGTTTATGTGCCAGCGGCGTCATTGGACCGTACTACTTCCGTGATGATCAAGACCGGCAAGTTACTGTGAATGGGAATCGCTACTGCTCAATGATAACCGGAAATTTTCGGCCAGAATTGGATGATATGGACTTGGACTATATGTGGTTCCAATAAACGGCTCCACAAGCCACACAGCGAATGTCACAATCGATTTATTGAAAACCAAGTTGGTGAACGTGTTGTCTCACAAAATGGGCCAGTTAGACTATTTCCTATGGGGCTACGTCCAGTCTATGGTCTATGCCAACAAGCCAGCGAAGATTGATGAACTTCGAATCTCAATTTTTGAAGACCGAAAAAAAGAATTTTCAACTTACCTAGGGTAATAAGGCTCTTCATCTTTATAATTTATAAATCTTTCTCCAATATTTTCATCAAAATGTCTACTGCGGCTTATCTTAAGACTGACTCTTTACGAAAGTCATGTCTCAACAGATAAGAATTCGCAAAACTTCAGCTGTCTAGGTAGAATACCTATCTCTTGCACTTCTAGAACACAATGAAGTCCTCACAGTTCCATAAACGCACGCATTTTACACTCAGTTATGCCTGCTTTTTAATTAAGGAGACTGATAAACTGTCCTAAGAACACTTGTCCTTGGAATTTTTACAAAAATTATTCTTCCAATAGTTTTATCTAATGCCGAAACGCTGTCGAGCTAATATTCCTGGATACATATAAGTCTGGTCCCATAGATGCTGAAATGGAATAGACTTATCTTTGAGGTCCAAAGTTGAGAAGGAGAGAGAAAGTTCTTCGAGTCTAACCTCACGTCACCATCCACGTTATTCGCTACGTCGCAGTATCAGAATACATTTATAGCCGACGGCTGCAACCGAACACTGTTATAGTAAAGTGTGAGTCAAGTCATTTATAAAAGCTCAATTAGTGCATAAGCGTGATGTGATTAACCGAAAGACCATACGATACGAAAAAAAATTGAAATCAATATAATTGCGTTTTAAATCAAAAACCACGAAACGGTTCAAAGAATACTCAACTTGCTTGCAGGGACTCACCCTCGCTCATTTACATATGCAAATGGATGAGTAACGAAGTGGGTGTGTGAAAAAAGCAGTGAGACAGCAGACAGACCAAGACACCAAAAAAGTACCAAATTTATAATTATGAAAGAATACATAAATAAAATATAATATTGGTCTTGTGACACGAGCGGCGTGTCGGCGTGTTGCCATTCGGCATACGATCATTATGCAGAAGTATGAATCGTACGCCGATTTCGAAAGTTTTGCGAAATTGACAAGAAGTCTTCATGACCGACTAAGAATACCAAATGTAAAGAGTACAAAAATCCCATCAAATAAGTTAATTTTAAGATTTTTTTAGGAGGGGCGCCAACTGCAACGCGTGCTCACTATCCCACTGAAGCTAGTCGGGTATATAAAAGCGTTTGCGTTCAAGCTCAACTAAGACAGTTAACAACTGAGTTTACTTAAAGAAACAACATGAAATTCCTTGTGATTTTTGTAGTCAGTAAGTAATCCATTACTATTATTTTGGTGACCTTTTATCCTAACTACATTTTATCCTTCACACAGTCATCGCATGCGCCAACGCATATCTGGTACGCGTACCAGTCGATTCCATCTCATCGGCATCGAGTGAGGAGTTACTAATTACACCACCTGGCGGTCAGCCTCAACCGGTTTCAATTTCCGATTCCATTTCTTCGGCATCCAGTGAAGAACTGCTGCTACTACCAACTGGTGCCGCCCCTCAGCGCACGCACTTATCTGGTGTAGGTGTCGTGTCACAACCCATTTTGCAAGCCGTGAAGGTTAAGGTGCCTCAATACGGTAATGCTTTGAATACCAATCGCATACTCACTCAAATCTTTGGACCACAAGAAGCCAACGTACAAGGTGCGCGTGTTTACGGTTAAGTTGAAAGACAGGAATATGGACAATGACCAAGTGGCGACCTCAGGAAATAGAAAATGGAAACCTTGAACACTTGCTTTTGCGAACCCAAGCAAATTTGGAGAGAGAGAATATGAAATAATAATCGATACATTTACCTCATATACTTAAAAAAAACAATATTCTTGGTGAGGGAAATGTTATTCAAATTTAAAACTCAATAATAATTAAAGAAATTTTGAAATTTTTAAATTGTATACGAAATCCTTTATATTCAGAACATTCTTTAGTTATTTGGAAGAGCAGAAGAACTAGAGATGAACTACGAAAAGCTTAAATCCTCTCTGATGATAGCTTCGAGATACAAGATCAGTAATGATCTTTAGTTCTCCTTGTTAGCAATACTAAGATAAAGAAATCATCATCCAGAGGCAAGTACTACAGGAATTAAAATACCAACTTTGTTAATCGAAACTTCGGGAATATTATAAATCTGAAACTATTTTGGCAAGCCCGTTTAGTAAAGCTCCGAACAATCAGCGCTTTCAACCGAACAAACTTAATAAACTAAAATAAAAGCTCCACAGGTTTAAACCGTCTTTATAGCATTAAGCGGTTTTTGAGAAATACTTTCTTGATTGATATTAAAACTAACTATAATGTAAGCCTTTCCGAATTAAATGTACTCATCTCATTCGTGTCTATTATTTTTGTAAACTCCATACCGTTCTCGATAAGATAAAAGACTCAACAGTTTCAGGAGGATTCTTGTTGTGGAGCGAATAGTCTTCGAAAAAAGTTTTATTAAATATTTGATTTATTGAACCATTGATCGAATCACCTAGGAAACCGTTAACTAATAAAAAAATCCCTCATTGGCCGAGGAAGACCTGACAAAAGATTATGGCGAAATTCAAAAAGTCTCCTATACTAAACCATTATTCATTTGGAAATTATATTATAGATTTATGGGTTTCTGTCTTGTCTTTCTACACAGAAAGTAAAAATAGTACGTAAATTGACTCTGTATGGGTAAATTTCCAAGACAAGTGGAATCTTCTTCTTCTTCTTCTTCTTGACTGGCGTAGTCACCGCTAACGCGGTTATAGTCGAGTCCACAACAGCGCGACATTCGTTTCCTCTTTTGGCAGTTTGGCGCTAATTGGTAATGCTAAGAGAAGCCTGGTCCCTCTCCACCTGGTCCCTCTCCACCTGGTCCTTCTCCTCATTCTCGGCTTCCACCAGCGGGGACTACATCGAACACTTTCAGAGCTGGAGCATTTCCGTCAATTCGAACAACATGACCTAGACAGCGTAGACGCCGTATTTTTATTGGCTGAACTATGTCAGTGTCGTCGAATAACACATACAGCTCATCATTCCATCTGCGGTATTCGCCGTTGTCAATGTTTAAGGGAGCATAAATCTTCTGCTAAATATTTCTCTCGAAATGTCCCAGTGTCGCTTCATCTGATGTTGACATCGTCCATGCTGTGGCACCATAAAGTAGGACGGGAATGATGAGGAAATGTTGATTTTGGTTTTTGTTCGTTGAGAGACGACTTTTCTTTTCAATTGCCTACTCAGTCCAAAGTAGCTCCTGTTGCAAAAGCCACTTCCTCTAACACTTCAGGAAATAAAACAAATTTCTTTTTATGTTTCTTTATGTCTTTTAGGAAAAAATTTATGTCAAAAATGAAGGCAGTGATTTTTTACTAAACAAAATCGTATGAAACAGTGTTTGGGGAAAATTGAGGCATCTTCGAAGTAATAATGCGGTCATCACAGCTGAACTTCAACGGTTACCTGACCAACCGCGGCACCGGCAACATTTGGCACTAGTTGTTGTTGCGGAACGCCTTGTTGAGCCTGCTGTGGCACTGCAACACCTTGTACCGGCTGAACTACTCCCGGTTGCTGCTTTTGCACTTGTTGTGCTTGATTGAGCACTTGTGGAATGTGTTGTTGTATTTGGCTGACAATTTGTTGCACCTTTGGAGGTACGGTGTATGGCACGCCACTTGCAACTACGACACCCTGTGGTGGTTGAGCAACAGCTTGTTGCTGTTGTTTCACGACTTGATTGATCACTTGTGGAACTTGTTGCTGCACTTGCTCGATGGCCTTTGCAACTGGTGGAGACACGCCAACGCCGGGCACCTGTTGCACTACATTCCCTTGTTGTTGCTGTTGTTTTTGTACCTGTTGCGCATGATTGACGACCAGTGGAATGTGTTGATGCGCGTGTTGCACGATTTTTTGCACTTTAGCCGGTATCTTCGGCAACATCACTTGCTGCTCAACTACAGCAACTTGTACTAGTTGTTGTTGTTGCTGTTGAAATTTGTTTATAAAATCTTGTAATTTTTGCGCTTGCTGCTTTAGGTAGAGTATCATTTGTGGTATGTGTTTATTTACGCTTTCGACAATTTGTTGCACTTGTGGTGGCACTGCCGAGGATTGGCTGCGCGCAGCAACGACACCCTGTACTCCGACCACAGCTTGTTGTGCTTTATTGACATCCACACCTTGTTTTTGCTGTTGTATGTGTTGATTTACTACTTGTGGCACGTGTGTGTGTACATGTTCCACAATTTGTTGCACGTTCGCTGGTATCACCGGCACTTTTACTGCCTTGCCACTAACACCTGCCGCATGCACTTCGTTCTTATGCAACTTATGATGATTCAATACTTGTGGAATGTGTACGTGCGCATGATCCACAATATGTTGCACACGATTGGGTACTTCGAAGTTCATATGCGGTACGGGTACATGTTTCACAACACCGGTTAGCGTAAGCTTCGGCGCATTTGGAACTTGTTGATATTGTTGTGGTTTGGCATGCTGCGCAACATGTTGTTCGTGTTGATGTACATGTTGCTGGCTTTGGTGCACTTGTTGAGGGCTTTGGTGAACATGTTGCTGACCATGATGCTGATGTTGCTGTTGTGGTTGTCCATGTTTACCATGTTGATGCACATGCAGCGGACTGGATACAACTTGTTGCTCATGTTGATGATGCGGTACCTGTTGCTGACCATGCACTAAAAGTTGCGCAACATGTTGCTCAATCTCTTGTGCGTGTTGATTTTGCGCTTGATGACTGTGATGAGGATGTTTTTGTGCTTGTTGGCCTGGTTGACCCGGCTGCCCTGGCTGCCCTGCATTGATCTCGTTTTGCTGTGGTGCGTTGCCTTGGTAGGCGTAAGCGCTACCGATTAGAGCTGGAATTAAACGTAGAAATATAAGTTTTTATTAATTTTGGATTTAAAAATTATATAATGTAAATTTTTCTAAAATTTTTATGAAAAATTTGTTTTTTTTTAATTTGAATTTTTTTTATTAAAAATTTTATTCAAAAACAATTATAATTTAACTTCACCACCTACCCAGCAATAGGTAGCCCTTCATATTGTTATAGAAATTTTTTCAAATGTTTACAACGAACGTCTCAGAACGTTCTGCGCGTGAGTTTGTTGACGGCAAGCGCTTTTTATACCTCAGTACGCATTCATATTTTTATTACAATTTTTACGGCGCATCGGCTTAATTTTTGCGCTTACAGCTGTAATCGCTACATTTCCTTTGTCTGTAAAATCGTCCAAATTCTCAGTATTTTTTCATTTTTATGCAAATTTTCTTGCGTTTTGGTGCCACTTAATATTTTACAATCAAAATTTGTAAAAATTGCACGCTGTTTTTGCGTCTCGATTACTTTTTTATCATTTTGTTTTTATTTTTGAAGCTCAAACAGGTAATGCAAAAATTTGAATTACGTATAATTTTCATTTGGCTCTTTGGTGGCGTAGCAATAATTTTATCTGTCGCAATGACGTTGTGTTTTTTTGTTGTTGGTTATTATTAAGTATATTTACGTATAGAGGACATACTAAGATGCGTCTGTGAGTTTGAAAAATGTCTTATATTTAATTTTTGTCGCTGTTAGCAACAAGAGAACTAATTTCAAAATTTTTATAAAACGTGCCTTCAAAGGCTCTTTAATAAAAAAGCCTACCCTTTTCCATTTTTATACCTTTTTTCAATTCATTTTTTTTTTTACATGTTTAACCTTTATAATACTATATTCCATTCCTCTCATTCACCGTCACTTCCTTTGACTACCATAAATGAGGAAGGTAAAAAAAATTCTAGAGGGATAACTGTCGTGTCAGCTGTCAACATATAATAAAAAGAAGCGTTTGACATTTATGTTATGTTACCATGCAAAGCCTTACACCGTACATTTATCGCCAAAACTCAAGTTCTACCGCCAAATCAGATTCAGCAAAGAACCACATTTTCGATTTATTGAGTAAACAATCTCGAATAGGTTCTCCAAGATCACCTGATTCTAGCATAAGTTCCTGTCTGGTGTGGTTAGGCATGCCAAAGCATTATTGATACTTACTTCTTGAAACTGATCATAGAGATTTTTTTTTTTTCAATGTAGGTCCGACGGTTCAAATATAAATATTCACCAGATGCAGCTCTTTTGTTATCCGTCTTATGATGACAAACTAAAAGCCGCCTTCGAAAGCGATTTAAGAGGGGAGATTTTGTGTGACAGAAACACCCTTAGCGGTTTGATATATGTATATATAATTGGCGTAGGCACCGCTTTAAGCGATTATAGCCGAATCCACCAGAGCGCGCCACTCTTTCCTCCTTCTTGCTTTTTGGCGCCAACTGGAAACACCAAGTGAAGCCAGGTCACTTTCCAATTGATCTTTCCAACGGAGTGGAGGTCGTTCTCTTCCGCGGCTTCCTCGAGCGGGTAGTGCATCGAACACTTCCAGAGCTGTAGTGTTTTCATTCATTCGTACAACATGACTTAGCCAGCGGAGCCACTGTCTTTTTATTCGTTGAACTATATTTCCAAGTTATGACTGTCAACAGTGACGTGGGAGCCAAGACGCGAATGCGCCGACTGTTTGTTTGATGACAGGAGATATTTCGTCTTGTCCTCATTCACCTGGAGATATTTCGTCTTGTCCTCATTCACCTCCAGACCCATTCGCTTCGCCTCCTTATCCATGCGGGAAAAAGCAGAACAAACGGCGCGGTTGTTGCTTCCGATGATATCAATATCATCGGCGTACGCCAGGAGCTGTACACTCAAGATTGTACCTTCTCGGTTTAGCTCTGCAGCTCTTATAATTTTTTCCAGCATCAGGTTAAAGAAGTCGCACGATAGTGAGTCACCTTGTCTGAAACCTCGTTTGGTATCGAACGGCTCGGAGAGGTCCTTCCCAATCATGACGGAGCTTTTGGTGTTGCTCAACGTCAATTTACACAGCCGTATTAGTTTTGCGGGGATACCAAATTCAGACATCGCGGCGTAAAGGCAACTCCTTTTCGTGCTGTCGAAAGCAGCTCTAAAATCGACAAAAAGGTGGTGTGTGTCGATCCTCTTTTCTCGGGTCTTTTCCAAGATTTGGCGCATGGTGAATATCTGGTCAGTTGTCGATTTTCCAGGTCTAAAGCCACACTGATAAGGTCCAATCAGTTTGTTGACGGTGGGCTTTAGTCTTTCACACAATACGCTCGATAGAACCTTGTATGCGATATTTAGGAGGCTGATCCCACGGTAATTGGCGCAGATTGTGGGATCTCCCTTTTTATGGATTGGGCAGAGCACACTGAGATTCCAATCGTCAGGCATGCTTTCTTCCGACCATATTCTGCAAAGAAGCTGATGCATGCACCTTATCAGTTCTTCGCCGCCGTATTTGAATAGTTCTGCCGGTAATCTATCGGCCCCCGCTGCTTTGTTGTTCTTCAAGCGGGTAATTGCTATTCGAATTTCTTCATGGTCGGGTAATGGAACATCTGTTCCATCGTCATCGATTGGGGGATCGGGTTCGCCATCTCCTGGTGTTGTACTCTCACTGCCATTCAGCAGGTCGGAGAAGTGTTCCCTCCATAATCCCAGTATGCTCTGGACATCGGTTACCAGATTACCACCTTGGTCTCTACATGAGGATGCTCCGGTCTTGAAACCTTCGTTAAGTCGCTTCATTTTTTCATAAAATTTTCGAGCATTCCCTCTGTCTGCCAGCTTCTCAAGCTCTTCGTACTCACGCATTTCGGCCTCTTTCTTTTTTTGTCTGCAAATGCGTCTCGCTTCCCTCTTCAGCTCTCGGTATCTATCCCATCCCGCACGTGTTGTGGTCGTTTGCAATGTTGCGAGGTAGGCAGTCTGTTTTCTCTCCGCTGCGAGACGGCACTCCTCATCGTACCAGCTTGTTTTTTGTCGTTGCCGAAAACCAATTGTTTCGGCTGCAGCGGTACGCAGTGAGTTTGAGATGCCGTTCCACAGTTCCCTTATACCGAGATGCTGATGAGTGCTCTCAGAGAGCAGGAGTGCAAGTCGAGTAGAGTATTTCGTGGCTGTCTGTTGCGATTGCAGCTTTTCGACGTCGAACCTTCCTTGTGTTTGTTGACGGGCATTCTTTGCTGCACAGAGGCGGGTGCGTATCTTCGCTGCGACCAGATAATGGTCCGAGTCTATATTTGGTCCTCGGAGCGTACGCACGTCTAAAACACAGGAGACATGTCTTCCGTCTATCACAACGTGATCGATTTGGTTCCGCGTGTTTCGATCAGGAGACAGCCAAGTAGCTTGATGTATTTTCTTATGCTGGAATCTGGTACTACAGACGACCATATTTCGGGCCCCAGCGAAGTCGATCAGCCTCAGGCCGTTTGGCGATGTTTCGTCATGGAGGCTGAATTTTCCGACTGTTGTGCCAAAGACACCTTCTTTACCCACCCTGGCGTTAAAATCACCAAGCACGACTTTTACATCGTGGCGGGGGCAGCGCTCATAGGTGCGTTCTAGGCGCTCATAGAAAGCATCTTTGGGCACATCGTCCTTCTCTTCCGTTGGGGCGTGGGCGCAAATCAGCGATATGTTGAAGAACCTCGCTTTGATGCGGATTGTGGCTAGACGTTCATCCACCGGGGTGAATGCCAGGACTCTGCGACGGAGTCTCTCTCCCACCACAAATCCAACACCAAATTTGCGCTCCTTTATATGGCCGCTGTAGTAGATGTCACAAGGACCCACCTTCTTCCGTCCTTGTCCCGTCCATCGCACTTCTTGGATGGCAGTGATGTCAGCCTTAAGTCGTATGAGGACATCAACCAGCTGGGCAGAGGCACCTTCCCAATTAAGGGTCCGGACATTCCAGGTGCATGCCCTTATATCATTATCCTTAAAACGTTTGCAGGGGTCGTCATCAAAAGGGGGGTGTCTCATCCGAGGCTTTCGTAGATTTTTCATTGGGGGGTGTTTTTATGTGGTGGGTCCCAAACCCTACGCACAACCGCATAAGCGGGCTTCGCCTTCTCACTTTAGCTCGCCTTCAAACGGATGTCTGTTGGCTACCCAGAGGATACTTGGTCTAAACCGGAAGTCGTGAGCTGCTTGAACCATGTGGAGAAGAATCGTTTCTGGCCACTCCCAAGTGAGTGACAATCAAAAACTTTCCTCACTTGCGTGAACTTCTACACATGATCCCATCCTCCATATTTCCAGTCATAACTTCGAGGTCGTAGATAATTTCGTATACCTGGGAACCAGCATCAACAACACGAACAATGTCAGCCTCGAAATCCAGCGCAGAATAACTCTTGCCAACAGGTGCTACTTTGGACTGAGTAGGCAATTGAACAGTAAAGTCCTCTCTCGACGAACCAAAATCAAGCTCTACAAGTCGCTTATCATTCCCGTCCTGCTTTACGGTGCAGAAGCTTGGACGATGTCAACATCAGATGAGACGACACTAGGAGTTTTCGAGAGGAAAATTTTGCGCAAGATTTATGGTCCTCAGAACATTGGCAACGGCGAATACCGCAGACGATGGAACGATGAGCTGTACGAGTTATACGACGACATTGACATAGTTCAGCGAATAAAAAGACAGCGGCTACGCTGGCTAGGTCATGTTGTCCGAATGGACGAAAACACTCCAGCCCTGAAAGTGTTCGATGCAGTACCCGCCGGAGGAAGCCGAGGAAGGGGAAGGCCTCCACTCCGTTGGAGGGACCAGGTGGAGAGCGACCTGGTTACACTTGGGATCTCCAACTGGCGCCGAACTGCGAAGGAGAGAGACAGGTGGCGCACTATCGTCGATTCGGCTATAACCGGCTAAACGGTTGCAACGCCAATCACATACATACATACATACATATTTCCAATGTATAACTCGTACAGCTCATCGTTCAAAAATGGGCCGATCTCTAGTCCTCTAGTGATCATACCGACATCTTCCCATTAATATTGATTGATTATGCGTTCTGATGGATTTTTCTTTCTTGTTTTATTTTCATCCTTCCTACCCCGTCTCTTATTATCAATGCTTTCTTTCTTTTTCTTTTCCATCATACTTTTTCAATTGTCCACATATTTTCAGATTCTTCATTACTTTTCCATCATTCATTTTTTCCTTCCTTTTCTATGAAGCCAAACTTTTTAGTTTTTAACATTTCTGCTGCCTTTCTTCCTAACGACCCCTTGATCTCCATGAAGCTTTTAACAATGACTTTAGACCTTGCAGCTTTTAAAAGCTTTAAGAAGCTTTCGTACTTGAAGCTTGGTATGACTTCTTTGGAAGAATTGTTTAGAAATGCACTTTATATGGCTTATGCGTGAAATTCAAAAACAAACGAACAAAATTTAAGCCTCCAAAGGTATTCCAACTGATTGAGATCTTTCAACCGTTACATTGCTTGGGCCAGCCAATTCCCAATTTAATTACACTGTACATCTGAGAAATTTCTCACCCTCACAAGAAGATCGTTGCCACCTCAGCCATATGAATGACAAAAGTATTTGCGGCAACAACACATTACTTATTAACATGCTTCAAATTAACGGTTATGCGATGCCAGCACCATAAGTCGGTAGCGTGTCAAAGAACCCATTCAATTAACATATTAATTAGTAATGCAGAAGTGCATAAATGCCGACAAAGCGCGACAAATTTTAATTGAAATATGCGAAATGTTTAGTCAAAATGTAATAATCACTTTATTGTTGATCCACAAGATCACTGGGAATGATCGTCCATGACAGGCGCCAGCGATCGCCAGCTTGTGCTTTCAAGTACACACGATTAATTGCTACTAAATTGCTTGTTAATCATAAATATATGCGCTAAAAATATCCACAGTTAAGTGACTGGCGAATAAAATTTGAAAGAAGCACAAAATATAAGATCGACAAAAACCAGTTATAAGTTAGACTGTGGAAGTATTTTTTTATTTTGTTTCATTTAAGCAAATTTAATTTAGTGCAGCTGCTTAAATTGGCGTATTGTAAACAATATGAAGTGTGTGCAGTAGATATGTATTTAAATTGAGCATACTTTTAGGCGTTCTGTTTTGCTGAACCAATTTTATTTGATTTCAAGAATCATTTATTTATTATTGCAATGATATGAACCTCCGCCTTGACTTGCCGCTTTGATTGGCCACCAAGATCGTGCAATATAATTTTTCCTCTGCGGATATGTAAGGTCTAAAGTCTATGCTGACAATCCCGCTTCGATTCAGACCTTGAAGCAAAACATAACGCGTGTCATTCGCAAGTCGCAATCGAAATGCTCGAACGAGTCATCGAAGTTTGGACTCGGATGGACCATCTGAGACGTAGCCGCAGCCAACATTTGAAAGAGATAATCTTAAAAAAATGTCAAAGAATAATCTTTCGGATGATAATCAACATTTCCAATTAAATTTAAAATATATATGTGTTGAAATGAATCCCCCTTTATATGTGATAGATACTGTAGAAGAAATCATATCCGATTTGAAAAAGATGTCTAAGTTAAAAAGTTATTTACCTCAAACTGTTCGATAGTTTTATAGAATACTTATGCTCTGGACTCTATGGCTTCAAAATTTTAATAAATTTCTAAATATATGAAATATAAATTTCTTCCCGCTGAAATTTTACGAGAGTCGTCCCACTGCACTATGCGGAGAGTCTCATAATTGTAAAACTGAATCTGTAGATGCAATTACCGGCTGATCGAGAGTAACGATCTCTATTTGTTTCTCTGAAAGCAATACATCGAAACAGGTAAGGAGTAAATCTTAACATCTGTCATATAGAAGAGTTTATGAGTCTTCTTAAAACGATGCTGATATACACATATCAAGGAGTTTGTATGTCTCGCCAATTGGTAATACCAAGCGAAGCCAATTACTTCTCCACCTGGTTCTTCGAACAACCTTTTTCTCGAAAACTCCACGCCAGCAGCTGTAGAAGATTATGTAGAAGATTGTACCTTCTCTATTTAGCTCTGCAGCTCGTATTATTTTCTCCAGCATCAGATTAAAGAAATCAAACGATAGTGAGTCACCTTGTCTGAAACCTCGTCCAAACGAGAGAGAGTGGTCCTTCACGATCCTGACGGAGCTTTTGGTGTTGCTCAACGTCAGCTTACTCAGCCGTATTAGTTTTGCAGGGATACCAAATATGGACATAGTGGCATAGAGGCCTTTTTGTGCTATCGAAAGCTGCTTTAAAATCGACAAAGGGATGGTGTGTGTCGATCCTCTTTTCACGGGTCTTCTCCAAGATTTGGCGCATGGTGAAGATCTGGTTAGATGTAGATTTTCCAGGTCTAAAGCCACACTGATAAGGTCCAATCAGTTTGTTGACGGTGGGCTTTAGTCTTTCTCACAGTACGCTCCATAGAACCTTATAAGCGATGTTGAGGAGGCTTATCCCACGGTAATTCGCGCAGATTGTGAGGTCTCCCTGTAGCCTATATTATATTAACCCGGCATATCTCTCTAAAACAACAACACTGCTTGTTTTCAACATTTGATTTGCACGCAAATAGGCTTGTGTAATTTTTGATTTTTGGCCACTTTTAGTACAGATTATTTATGTGAATGCACTTTAAAACAGTATACTCGTACATATATATGTGTGTTGTGGAAAACCAACAAAAACAACAACTAACTTGCGAAAGTCCGTCGTAACAACAATGTTTTGGTAATATATGCATTTCTTCACGTCAGAAGGCAAATTAGCCAAATTTACCAAAGCACACCCAATTCGAACGAGTGTAAATGTAACAAACGCACACCAACACACACACACTGGCAATAAGTAAGTATATATGTACATGTCTCAATTGAGCACAAAGTTGAGTTGAATATTGCAGAAAAAAAGTTGTAATTTGTTATTAATATTCTTTTATTATTACAAGAAATAAACAAACAGCAAGTATTGTGGTACCACACGCCATCTGGAGCAAAATAAACTAAAAGGATGTGAAAATATGCAAAAAAGGAAAATGAAATTCCTAACCGATTTGCGTCACAGCACAAACAGCTACAAATAAGGGCAGTGTGAAAATATAAAAGCTTTGAATTGCTTGGCGAACGTTAACACTTACATTGCAAGCAGCGAACTGTCGAAGAGGCCACACAACATAGTCAATGACAAAATTGCCAAAATATAAATACTACTTTACAACGCGTAGGAAACAGGCTAAAATCATGAAGTATTTCACCGCCTTTCTCTGCCTAAGTAATTATGCAATTTTTTATAATTTTCAATATTTAATATTTAAAAAAAAATATATTTTTTTTTTTTTACTTTTTTAATTTCATTTTTTATGATCTTTAATATTTTTTGTAAATTTTTTTATTTTCCATATTCAAATATTTGTATGTCTAATAAACCCTTTCTACCCTTCTAATTTTCAGCTCTTTTCCACCTCACCGTTACCAAAACAACCAGCTGGGCTCTTATCAGCAATCAACACCAGCATCAGCAACATGGTCAACAACAACGCCAAAAACACTACTACGATGATAATTTTCCTTATGATCAGCAACGCAGCGAGCAGTGGAAAACTACTGACAGCAATAACCGTAGAGCGCGCTGCATCGACTGTCGTGACACGGAGAAGTGAACTGTGTTTTAGTTACCTCAACAAACTGTTGTTGGATTACGTATAAAATGCATTTTTAGAAAAGAATATTTTTTCTGCATGTGAAAAAATTATTTAATTTTCAAAGACTGCTAAGACTTTGTGTTTGATCACTTGCATGCGGCAATTTGAAGGTCAGCGAAATATTTTCTTTAAGTCGTTCGATAAAGAAATATTTCGCATGCTATTATTTTTTCGTTTTATGAAAAATGTGGTTTTGGTGAAAAGGTGGATAAATGAATTACTTTGCTGTAATAAATTAAAGTTAGCAATAATTTATGAAAAAATATCTCATGCTACAAAATTTTTACTTTATTTATATCATGATATATTTTATATGTGTTTTTCATTATTTATAATTTTTGAAGCAATTTTAATGTTATTTTGTTAATATACCTAAATACATATAATTTATAATAATATAATTTTAATATAATTTTTTTCAAGCTCTTTTGAGATTAATTTTGACATTAATAACGTTAGGCTTTTGCTCCCGATTTTTAATACTTAGTTGCTGAATGATGAAATAGAAGAAGGCTTCTGGAGTCAATGTCATTTCAGTATTTTAGAATCACCTTAGTATGTTACTGACTATTACTATTAAAATGAAGTATCTTAATTTTAGGAAACATGACAATAGATCCCCACCTGACCTCTGCTTGGTCAAGATCGGTGGTTTGTTATTATACGCCAAAGAACGATGGTTATTTGTATAAAGAAAAACTGCATTTGGTTCAAGAATATCTGTTGTTGTTGTTGTAACGATTATCTATCCCTGACGGAAACGGAAGGCATAAATCTAGTTGACGTCGAGGTCATCTAACGGGAGGCCCAGGAAACATGCTGTTTCGACGGGGTCGGACCAGAGGGAAAGGGGTGTTATATGAGTAGGGTTCGTTGGGCATGCAAAAAGGTGGTTAGTGTCATTCAACTCCCCTTTCGACGATCTAACCCTGTTAGGATCGGTAAATACTACTAAATCCAAGATCATCTATTCGTGACCTATGCCCCCCATCCTTTGGAATACCGAACTATTATTTAATATTTATAAAAAAGACCATTTCTATAGAATACTTGAAGACGTCAGCACTGACACCAACAAATTTTAAAAGTTGCATAAAAAAAGTTGCAAAATCACATCAGCTGTCAATTAGAATATCTTCATAAACCGAATGGATGGAGAGTGAATTTGAGATACTTGAAATGGAAGATATATTACTAAGTTCTCCTGGACAAGTTCTCTTTCGAACTCTGGTGAGGTTCATTTCATAATACAGAGATCGATCGGTTCGGCTAGTCATAGTTTAGCCTAAATGTTTTCAACATTTATACAGGAAGTAGATCTACAATACCCCAAATAGTTAGTTTTTTATCACGATTCTAAAAGCTTATATGCTGCAAAGTCGTTAATTATTTTCTGATACTAAGTAGAAGATTTAAAATTATTTGTAACAGCCTTATTTAAATGTATCTGAGATCTCTGCAAAAATTAATCCTTCTTTGAAATAAATCTATTGGCAGTTAGGGCTTCTAAAAAATCGGAAAAACGGTTTAGTCAAAATAAAGTAAAAACCATTTTCCGACAAAAGTAAAAGCAAAGCTTAAATTTTCGAAGCTTTAATTATTGAGACATTTTACTATTTACATATTCAATATGAGCTAGGTATCTGCGAATCGATAATTTATTTAAATATTTATAGTATATATAGTGTATTATATATAAAAGAATGTACGTAAAAAACCACTTCCATCGCCAACACTTAATCAAATCCTCGGCATAAACACTATTCAATCTTCAGATCTTGTGAGGTGCAACGTTTGAGCCAATGCATAACACAACGCTCCCTCGGCGTTGCCGTGAAACCCAAATCCGGACGCTTGCATATGAAAGTCTCCATTGCGCATTGATTTGCGAACTCGTGATAACACTCGCCATTAAACGCACAAACGGGGTTCAAATCAAATTTAGTGCACTGTATATCGCAATTGATTTTCGTTCCTTCGGTCTTCACTTCCACAACGACTGCATTAACCTCTGTTACCGGGGGTGCCACGTGCACAGCACGCATTGTACGCGCATGTGGCAAGTCGCTCATTTTCGGGCCACGCACTTCCGTATTTGGCAATGGCGGCACTGGTGTGACCTTTGTGAGTTGTGTGCGCACTTTTCCTTCGAAAGGCACAGCGCGTGCGGAACGGCTGTGTACCGGTAAGAGTTGTGTAGAGATCATGTGTTTTGCCACAGCGCCTACTTTTGCAGTATTGACCGGCAAAACTGCTTCCAATGGGAGCTCAGTCGTGCTGCTAGTGGTTGCTGCTGTATCGAGCGGTATACGTGGCACCAAAGGTACACGTGAGACCTCAGCTGGTAATATCGAACCGTAACCGAATAGTGGTATAAGTAGTTCAGGCTCGGCTGGGAGTAGGATTGTAGGTTCACTGGTAGTCACGGATGTGGATGGCAGTGTGACTGTTTGTAAAGTTGTTGGAGGTGCTAATGGTACAACTGTAGTTACAGTAAGACCCTCCGGTAATTCCGTGTTTGTAGTTGCTTCGGCGATTGTACTTATCTCGGTTACATCAGGTACTGTGGTGATATCGTTTGGATTTGCTGTATTGCTCACGTCTATAGCTTGTCGGCGTTTACGTTCCGGCACTGTTACATACATGAGTTGCTGCAAATTAATTGGACGTCTAAACTTTCTGGCTTTCGATTGTTGGTTATCTGAATATTGCAGATCCCAACCGTGTTCGCGCGGCTCATCAGCGTGTACGCCGCGTGCTACTAAACCACGCACATCGAAACCTTCTGGATTCAAACCTTGCGCAGCCAAGTATTGCTCGATTATCTGTTGTCGCAGGAATGCATCTGCGTAGTATGGCACTTTAACCTTAACCTTTTTAGGTGCTTGACTAACCATACCTAACCCAGGCACATGTACTGGCTCTTGCAAGGCATGCGGTAAAATTAAGCTGTATTCATCATCTTCATCCTCGTCATTCTCGTTCGAATCCGAACCATATGTTTGCTGGCGCCGTGCATTGGCACGTCTCTCCTCATTCTCATTCGAGCCGGAGCCATATGTTTGCTGGCGGCGTGCATTGCCACGTCTATCCTCATTCTCATTCGAACCCGAGCCGTATGTTTGCTTACGGCGTGCATTGCCACGTCTTTCCTGTCTACTTTCGTCCTCTTCACTGGAATCCGAGTCTGATTGCTTAGCCGAATCGGCGCGTCGTGCTGCACTAACATCAACTTGCCTGTATTGCGGCCAGTGATAGTCTTCAGCGCTGTAATCATACACTGGACGTTTGCGCAAATCACGGTCACTCGGCTGCAAATTCACTTCCTCCTCATCCAGCGGCGATAAATACATTTCGTAATCATTCGGTTTGTAGTCGAAGGCGGGATGATTATACACGGGACCTTGGCGACTTTGTGGCAGAAGTATTTGATATTTCTCTCCATTGGCATCGGTGACTACATACGGCACTCGAACTGCTTGCACGCCAAGCAGCGCTGCAGCGTGCAGGCAAATATGCAAGCGAAGAAAGTATAATTTTAATATTTCGAAGCACCCTGTATCCGTGTGCTTACTCACCTGCGGCAAATATCACAAGCAACTTCATGTTCTTCTCATCAGCGTGTTCGTTTCCACAATGTGCGGGCTCACTTCAAATGTGGGGTTTTATATAGAATTTCATTTTAAAACAACATGCTGAGTCAGTTAATTATCTGTACTGTGTGTTTCGCTTATTTTTAGCGCTTTTGGTGGTTAACACTTTTACTGTACTCGCATTTAAATTTAGATATATTGTAGGTGCGTGCAGCAGACAGCATTTGTAACTGGCGTCAAAAGCAATACTTACACATTCACGCGTGCTGCGCCGAAGCTTGTCTTCGCTCTCAACCGTTTCAACACTCGTTTCATTATCCTGCCTTTATTTATGTATTGATTAAATTTATGCGTTCACACTCATACACATACAAAGATTATAATAAAAGTGCGTGTTGCTTTCTTTAAATTTTTAATGTGTATTGTTGTTGATTTGTTATTGTACATTCTTTTCTCATATAAAAATGCATATGTAGTCGTTACGGCGAAATATTCCACAGCCGGTCTTTCAGTTTTTTTTTATTTTTTGTTGATCCTTATTTGTATTTTTGGACAACATTCCGCGTCAACAACTGATTGTAGTTTATTAGGCTGTTAACACAGTATAACATTTACTTTCCCATAATTTATTAGAAACGAACTCAGCAGACAACCAAGTAAGATTATAAGGTTGGCAATGAGTTCGCCAAGTCCAAAATTCTTAAAAACACGTGCTTTTTCGTTCCTAAGACTGATTTCAGTACAATCTGGTCTCCGTCCTTAAGCGGACTTGGATTTTTAGGCTGTCAAATACTGTCAGCTCGGCAGTCTTCCTAAAACATCAACTGTAATAGCGAAAAAAAAAATTATTGAAGGCTTAATTTATTGTTGATAAATTGAAGGTTTTAGCAGATTTCGGTTCTGACTCTGAAACATATCTCCATTACTCTCGTACCAAAATATATAATATTAGCAGACCACTCCTTCGCACGTACTTAAACAAACATTTCAAAAGTTATAAGTTTTTACATACTCTCCTATACATAAGTTGTCCATCTCTCTGATTATGAAGGCGTTGAGAACGCTCAGAGTTCGACGCCCTTGTGCGAGCTTGTATACTTCTAATATTTGGTTCTTAAAGCCGCTGCGCACGCTCCGTACTCGACTCTCAAGCGCGTACTTGGGAGTTTTTGAAATTTTGTTCAGCAAGCAGCTGCGAGCACTCGTTGCTCGACTCTCTGGCACGCGATTGTGATCCTAAGAGAAAAGAAGAAATGACTTGCAGGACGATTTTCAGTTTCTGATTAAGATTCTCCATCAAGGAGTCTTTTTGATACACGCACCTGGGAACTATTTCCAGAAAGTTGAGATTTTAGCAATAAATATAGCCTATGTTAACAATGGTGAAAGAATTTTTAAAATTGGCACAGTAGTTTTTGAGTTTCTTCATTACAGACAAAAATCCAAAAGTATTCTTGTTATCGTGGTATCATTCATCATACGCATCACTACGAGTTCCAGATATAAAAGAATAAATATAGCAAAGGATTAACCCAAATTATACGATATACATATCACAACGATGATCATTATTGAAATACCAAGGTAGCATTCAGGACCACTTTTCATTCCAGAGAGAGCATTGGTTTCAAAGTTTACGTGAAGTAATGCATCGGAAGCGATCGGGTGATCAATGGAATTTTCAACAAGTTTATGTCCCATTCGAGACCGTTTGCGGTTGAATTTCTACCAACTATTATGTATATGTATACGCCTACCTTGACCACTGTACTCACCAGATTTGACGCCTTCTGACTTTTTCATACTACCAGAATTCCAACATTGGATTCTGTGAACCTATTGTGAGAAGAATGTTTAATAACGTCTTCTCTTTTTTCTCTAATAGTTGTACTATAAACCAGGGTCTGGTCATGTACAAAATTATTTATGATTTTATTAAAGTGGATTCTATAGCTTCAATTAAGGATATATATCCGTTTTCACCATCTTCCATCCTGCTCAAAGATACCTTGGGACACTACTATTGTTAGGAATAAGTTAGTTAGACTTCGCAAGGCTCATAAATAATCGCATAAATTGAAATCGAAAAAAATTCAAATTTCCATAGATATTACGAAACATAGTCCGATTAAGAGGACATCTTCATTTTAGATATGCGATAATAATATTGATCCGAAAAACTGCGACAGTAATGATCATATTGAACTCATTACAAAGGGAGTTCCTGAGTTAATCTAGTAGATTGAGTCAATTATGAATTAATTTTAATAAATTTCAAAACACTTTATTATCCATAATACTTCAAAATAATTTTGCACAAAGTTTTAAATTTTGTATGAAAGCAAAAAATAGATATTACAAAAATCAAATTTATTATTTAACCGCAGCTACAGGAACCACGGCAGGAGCTTTGGTTGCGCTTACAACTGGAGCTGCTGCCGGTGCCGTTTTGACTGCTCCCAAAGGCGGAGTTTGAGCACCCAAGTTTTGCAGGTTTATACCCCTAGCCGCTAGTGTTTGCGCGATAATTTGCTGTTTGATTTCAGGAGTCACGAAACGTGGCACTTTCACCTTGACCGCTTGCACAACAGGACGACTGACGACACCAACTCCAGGTAAGTTGAGTGATTGTTGCCCAGTTGCGGGCAATAGGATTTTGTATTCCTCCTCACTGGATTCCAACGAACCCGTTACTGTAATGTATGGCAATTGTACTGCTTGTACACAGACGAAGGCTGCGTTTGGGATTTGGAAGAAAGGATGTTACGTTCAACTTGAGTCTGTCAACTTCAAAGTCGGTTGTTTTACTCACCTGCGACGAAAATCACTAGGTACTTCATGTTGTTAAGTTTAAGCTTTGCTCATTAATGTCTATAATCCAGAATGTTACGGCTTTTATATTGTAATCACAACAAATTGGACGCACCTTAAGTAGTAAATTTAGTTAAAAATAATATTAATTTTACCATTGTTTTAATGCTAATGAAACCTGTTATCAGTTGGTCTCGCCAAGTTCAATTACACACACCCTACTTCTTCACAAAGAAAAAACACATCGTCCAATACTTTTTATTTTATTATTATATTATCAACATATTGTTGTTTAACTGGAGATATGACTTTATAACACTTTTTCTCTCTCTCTCTCTCCCTTTCTCTAACTATCTTTTTGCAATACTTCGGGACACTTTTTATTCGTCACATTTGCTTAACGCTTAACTTCTCAATATACTTATTAATATACATAGTTTCATTCTTAACACTGTCCCGATTTTTTTCTTTTCTTTTTTTTTATTATTAAGTGTTAATTTATTGGGTTAATCGTAACATCTGATCCGAGACATTGTGCGTTTACTCGTATGTGTTATGTTTCGTTTAAAATTGATTTATTGTTGGTTCCCGATTACGCATTTCTGATCATACTTAAATATATAAAAATACACACACTTGAAGTAATTTCCGTTTAATTGAATTAAGCTGATTTTGTATTGTTGAATTGAGGAGGTCGGAAGTCGCATAACCCGAAGCGACTATATTTAAGTAGCACTTGTAGGCTTATGGTATTATCATTGAAGCCGAAATAAACACCATAAAAACGCTGAGTTTAATACAAGTTTTGAGCTTCTTCTGTGACTTTTCGCCTCCTACCCGAGTGAGAAACTATTGGTTTGTGCTATGCCTTCTTCATATTGGGACATGTATTAAATTTTATAGATCCAGAGTTAGAAACTATCGGTTTGTGCTATATCCTCTTCATATTGGGACATACATTAAATTTTATAGATCTGTTATATGAAGTCTAAAATTAAAACATCCCTACAAAAGCTCTGTTAAACGCCATATCTCCTGTCATCAAACAAACAGTCGGCGCATTCGCGTCTTGGCTCCCACGTCACTGTTGACAGTCATAACTTTGAAGTTGTAGATAATTTTGTTTATC
This sequence comes from Zeugodacus cucurbitae, assembly GCF_028554725.1. Lineage (NCBI taxonomy): Eukaryota > Metazoa > Arthropoda > Insecta > Diptera > Tephritidae > Zeugodacus > Zeugodacus cucurbitae. The sequence continues at coordinate 12,077,590 of NC_071669.1, forward strand.
TGGGAACCAGCATTAACAACACCAACAATGTCAGCCTTGAAATCCAACGCAGAATCACTCTTGCCAACAGGTGCTCCTTTGGACTGAGTAGGCAATTGAAAAGTAAAGTCCTCTCTCGACGAACCAAAATCAAACTCATTATTCCCGTCCTGATGTATGGCGCTGAAGCGTGGACGATGACAACATCCGATGAGACGAATCTTGGGGTTTTCGAGAGAAAGGTTTTGCGCAAGATTTATGGTCCTCTAAACATTGGCAACGGCGAATACCGCAGACGATTTATACGACGACATTGACATAGTTCAGCGAATAAAAAGACAGCGGCTACGCTGGCTAGGTCATGTTGTACGGATGGAAGAAAACACTCCAGCTCTGAAAGTATTCGATGCAGTACCCGCTGGAGGAAGCCGCGGAAGAGGACGACCTCCACTCCGGTGGAAAGACCAAGTGTAAAGTGACCTGGCTTCACTTGGTGTTTCCAGTTGGCGCCAAAAAGCAAAAAGGAGGAATGAGTGGCGTGCTCTGGTGGATTCGACTATAATCGCTTAAAGCGGTTCCTACGCCAAATATATATATATATATAATATTGTACACCTTGAGAATCTGGGTCCGCACATGTTTTCAAGCAAGCATTTTGCAATGACAGCGAAGAGCATAACAACAGGCCTAATAAAAATTTCAGTGACTTTGCACTCCGGTCTCGGAATTCACTCTTTATTAACAAATATCAAACAGTTACAAAGTTTTTCCTCGTTTAAAGGTATAAGTCCTTAGTTTGACTTAGCGGATCCCTTTGGTTAGCTCACAACATCGGGATGTACTTAGATATATGGTACTTCAGGTACTGCTGGCACTTCCAGAGCCGAAAATCCTGCTGGTGCTGCCAGCACTACGTGCACCACCTTCTCTTCACCATCAACGACGACATTGTTAGCAACGGCACTAGTTTCCACTGAGACACCCTTAGTGGCGGCAGTTGCAAGTGGAAGCTCTCGCTGTTGATGTACAAACGAGCCGGCGGTTGGTGCGACAGGAACAATACTGCTCTCTGTTGTTGGTGACTCTAACACAAAGTCTGGCGCTGATCTTTGTCCATATTGGGTTAGGATCACATATCTTTGTAATCCGCCAACCTTACCTGGACGATGCGATAAAACTAGACGCGGTGAAAGCTCAGCTGCATAGTCTTCATCGCTGTATTCATAGACGTGATGTCTGCCTAAATCCTTGCCTTGCACTGTAAGCAGCGCTGCGTAGCGTAATGTGAAAGGAAAGCATGTAAAATTTTAATATTTTATACATTCTGTAATAGTATGCTAACTTACCAGCGAAAAATATTACAAGCAACTTCATATTCTTTCAGCAACACCCTTACTCCCACAATAAACAGATTCGCTTCAAATGCGCGGTTTTATAGAAAATTTCAATATTTCACAACATGCGGTGTCAGCCAATTCGTTGGTACTGAATTTATTTTCAGCAATTTTTCTGACTAACACATTTGGTGTATTTCAACGTAAATTTGATTATGAGTATTGGAGTACGAATTGTGTATTTACAAGTTTTGACTTTATATTCCCTCAACCAATTTCACCATACCGTTATCAGGTAAATACTGTGAACTCGAGTGCATTCCTCAAAATAACTTGAGAAAACCACAAATATTGAAATGTTAAAGAAATTACTTTGCGCTTCTACTACGGATAAAATATGGAAATCGCTCGAAAATCCAGCTAATGACGTATCATATTGAGCCGACGTCAAGAAAAAATTTAATTGAAATATTTGAAAATCATCAACTCAAATATCTTATAAATATGTAGTCCTTTGATGTCCGCAGTCAGTGCCGAGTCAGATGTTTCGTCGCTTTCGAAAACATTGTTTGAACCTGTATACTCTTGATTAAGATACTCATTCCAGCAGCTTAAGGTCATCTAAATGAATTGCCTCCTCACTACTAATAGAATACCAATCTTCGGTTAGAAAACCTTCAACTATGTAAATGGTAAACTAAAACTTAACACAACCCCTAATATAGACTGCACTAAGTAACTTAATTAAGATGGCACCAGAAAGAAATCCTCATGATGGATTGTGGGACATTCTATTTATTATGTTTAAGGAGATCCATTAAGTTTGAATAATCGAGCGACGAACTTCTAGGTCATGATTATATATATATATTTGGCGTAGGAACCGCTTTAAGCGATTATAGCCGAATCCACCAGAGGGCGCCACTCATTCCTCCTTTTTGCTTTTCGGCGCCAACTGGAAACACCAAGTGAAGCCAGGTCACTTTGCACTTGGTCTTTCCACCGGAGTGGAGGTCGTCCTCTTCCGCGGCTTCCTCCAGCGAGTACTGCATCGAATACTTTCAGAGCTGGAGTGTTTTCTTCCATCCGTACAACATGACCTAGCCATTGTAGCCGCTGTCTTTTTATTCGCTGAACTATGTCAATGTCGTCGTATAAATCGTACAGCTCATCGTTCCATCGTCTGCGGTATTCGCCGTTGCCAATGTTTAGAGGACCATAAATCTTGCGCAAAACCTTTCTCTCGAAAACCCCAAGAGTCGTCTCATCGGATGTTGTCATCGTCCACGCTTCAGCGCCATACATCAGGACGGGAATAATGAGCGACTTATAGAGTTTGATTTTGGTTCGTCGAGAGAGGTTATGATTAAGACGAGAATATCTTGAACTCATCGTAAAGTGGACAAATACATGTTTAATTTAATTATGCTTAATTGCGTCTCAGCACAGTTTGTTGGTTAAGGAATTCCTATCTTCACTATCGCTGGTATCATTAAACTTTTCGATTAGTTTAGTCTGTGTTCCTGGCCACAGCGGAATCGCGGGAAATTGTAATGCCGATGAGCTTGCAAGGTTAGGAACGTCCGTCTCTCTATTAGTAGCATGGAGCACCGTTGTCCTATTGCGGTTTGCTAATGGGCAGGTTGCCCTCGTCTGGGCTAAGCAGGCGCTGGTCAGTCAATAGCGCTTGCAAAGTCGCCAGATACTTTTGGCCCAATGTAAACCGCTGGAGGTTTACCGAGCTCATCGCATTTAGTAAAGTTTACCTCTTAGTCTCTCTTAGTCGTAGGGGTTCATACTAGACACTGTCCCAACGTGATCCACGCGTTAAGGTTGAAAATCTTAACGGATGCTAGCTGTAGAAGCTGCATCGAGGAGGACGAGGAGGAATCATCTCATCACTTTCTTCTGGAATGTCCCGCCTTTGCGAGTTCAAGAAAAAGATTTATCGGATTTCATTTTTTCGAACAAGCTTGTGAAAAAGCGAATATAGCAGTTAAAAATATCTGCAGATTTGTAGTAGGTTCAGGGCACTTTGTCGACTCCTAATTGGTAATCTAGAGGGATCAAGGTTTCACAAAGGACTGTCTTTTACAGCCTACGTGTGTTTCCCTATGGGAACCTTTGGTTACAATCTAACCTAAACTAACCTAGTATCAGCACAAAATTCAAAAATCTTGCAGAAACCACTTTTATCAATGTTTCTTTATTCACATGCTCAGGAGCTTGAGTAATTTATTTATGAATTCCTCAAAAAAAAAATATTTATATTTACAAGAAGTTTGAAAAAAGTTAATATGCTTTATTTTTCATAATACTTTAAAAAAATTACAACAATTTCTTGACGGGTTTAAATTTTGTATGAAATAATAATTAAGTAATAATAAAAATAATATTAATTATTTTCAGACAGGCACAGCGACCACCGCGGGGGCGTTGGTTGCGCTCACTACATCGGGAACCGCTGTCGCCAAGGGTTGTATTTGCAGCTGTGGTACCACTGGCTCCACTGGAAGCGTTGGCAACTCTCTAATCAGTGGCACAATAGGAAGCTTGGGTACTTCTGGTGTAATTGGTATCGTTGTCTGTTTACCGGTTTCGATGGGATTAGCAGACACTGCTAGAGTATCAATTATGGCTGCACCGGTGCTTGCTGTTGCACCCTTAGTGGCCACTTGACGCTGTTGACGCGGCAACTCATTTGCAGTTTGGGCTACGTTGGCAACTCCCACAGTCGGAGTTTGTGCAGCTAAGCTTTGCAGGCTTATACCTCTAGCCGCTAGTGTTTGTGTGATAATTTGCTGTTTGATTTCAGGACTGACGAAGCGTGGCACTTTTACTTTCACCGCTTGCAGCAAAGGACGACTGATTATGCCAACACCCGGTAAGCTGAGTGGCCGTTGACCAGTGGCGGGCAGGTGAATGCTGTACTCCTCTTCGCTGGATTCCCACGAACCCGATACTGTTATGTATGGTAAGTGATGCGCTTGTACGCAGACGAAGGCTGCATTTGGAATTGGAAGAAAGGATATTTAGATTTAGTGCTTGAGTTTGACAACTTCCAAGTCGTGGTTTTTACTTACCGGCGATGAAAATCACTAGGTACTTCATGTTGTTAAGTTTAAGCTTTGCTCGTTAATGTCTATAATCCTGCATGTAACGGCTTTTATATTGTAATCGTTACATTGGGCACACCTCAAGTGATTAATACTGCTAAAAATATTATCAATCTTACAATTGTCTTAATACTAAAGAAACTTGTTACCAGTTGGTCCAACCCGGTTCAATTACATGCTGTTTACATTCACAAAAATTATAAAAACATTATTTTTACAACAACAGTTCTTTACAGTTTGATCTGGTGTTATCTCGCTGTCTCTTTCTCGGTAATGCGTTGAGTCAAGTTTTATTCATCAAATTTGCTTATTGCTTAATGCTCAATATATTTATTAATATTCACTGCTTCAATCTTAACTCTTCTCCGTACACCTTCTTTACAAAGTGCAAATTTATTGGGTTAATCGTAACATCTGTTTCACTTTATTATACATACGTACACAAGTCATGCTTCGTTTTAATTTGATTTATTATTTGTTCTTGATGACGTACTCTTAAATATATAAATATACACACACTTCTAAGGGTTTACTTTTCCATTGAATCATTGTTTCAACTGAACTTGTTGCTTTCTCAATTTTATTTTATTTTATATTGCTTGAATGATTGAAATGGGACGTTGGAAGCTGTTTAGCTGGAATCGACCACACTTAATACATTAAGGTACTCTCTTTGAAGCCCAATTAAACATGATTCAACAACCACCGTGTTGTTTAACATATGTTTTAAGATTCTGTGAACTGAGTTTCTTGGAAGCTGTCTTCCTCGGTTCAATACTTCACATTTTAGCCTTTCGTTGAATCCGAGGAATTCATTTTACACTATTGAATTCACAAAAGACATCAGAATACACTAACTTCTTCTTCTTGACTGGCGTGGGTACAGCTTACGTGATTATAGCCGAGTCCACAACTGCGCGTCATTCATTCCTCCCTTTGGCAGTTTGGCGACAATTGGTAATACCAAGTGAAAGCAGTTCCTTTTCCACCTGGTCCTTCCAACGGAATGGAGGTCTCCCTATTCCTCGGCTTCCACCAGCGGGTACTGCATCGAACACTTTCAAAGCTGGGGTGCTTTCGTCCAATCGAACAACATAACCTAGCCGGCGCAGTCGCTGTCTTTTTTATTCGTTGAACTATGACAATGTCGTCGAATACCTCATACAGCTCATAATTCCATCATTTGTGTTATTCGCTGTTGCCAATGTTTAAGGGACCAAAATCTTCTGCAAAGACTCCTTCTCCGACACTAACTACTTTTCATGCGTACGGGTATCAAACAAATATCGGTTTCATGTCAAAGAAATTCATCTAATGGAGGAACCCGAAATCGAATTGATTATCCAACCTAGTAAATATCCACATACACAGTTACGTATTATGCTTAGTAGTCGAGGTCATAAATGACCAAATATAAACTATGTCATCTCTCTGAACAATCAATCATCAGTTAGTGACCTTCCAATAGGACTCTTTGTTCTAAGGTAAGGTAAGGTAAGCTGAGCCTTGAAGACAAATCAACTAAGAAGAAGATTGAAAAATAATTTTCAAGGGACCAGAAACTATTTATGAACTTATTCCCTCAGACATTGATCATCGGTTTGGTGCGGAATGCAGTAGAGATAAAAAGGCGGTATGAAGTCTAAAATAAACAAGACTTTTAATTTGTCTACCACTAGAAAAGATATACAGTTCTCAAATCAATGATCGTTCGACAGAAAATAATTATTTTTACGATAAAAACATTAAAAAGCTTTGGTCTTGGTCTTGAACTGGAACCAAGAAACACAATTGATATACAATAAAAGGAATGATTGAGCTTAACAAAGATATCATTACCACAATTAATGGAATATCTTCGACAAAAAAGCGGGTAAAACTATTAGGTCGAACATGAAACAATTGAAACTAAGAAACAGCTTGAATATATAAGACTTTTTTAAATATTGAAAGATAAGCAATTAATAAATCATAACCAATCGAACAACGATATTAAAACTTAATAATTTTTGTGTAGAATTTGCGCCCCTAAAAGAGGTCAGTTTTATTGTAAAGTACTGTTTAATAACAAAAAAAATACACAAAATATTTCAAGATGTAAGTGATTTATGCATCTAAAATTGCTCTGAACAGAAGCTCTTCCGGTACTACTGGAGTTGATAATCCTGCTGGAGCTATCGGTACTATAGGTGACACCTTCTCTTCACCGGTTATGACGACATTATCAGCGACGTCACCAGTTTCCACAGTTGCAAGTGGAAGCGCTCGCTGTTGACGTACAAACAAGCCGGCGGTTGGTGCGACATTGACTGTACCGCTCTGCTGTGGAGGTGGAGTGTGTAGAGTCAAACCACGTGCAGCTAGGGTCTGTGTGATAATTTGCTGCTTGAGTTCCGGACTGACGAAGCGTGGCACTTTCACTTTGACCGCTTGTAAAATGGGTTGACTATACACGCCCACACCTGGTAAGCTCAGCGGTGGTTGATTATTAGAAGTGACGAGCACGCGATACTCCTCTTCACTGGATTCGGATGAGCCATCATAGAATCCATATGGAATATGATAGGCTTGAACGCAGAGGAGAACTGGAAGGGAATGTTGTTTTATTGCTTATAACTGTAATATGAAATACTTAATTGTTGCAAACTTACTTGCAGCGAGGAGCACAAGGAATTTCATGTTGTATGATAAATGTTTGACTCAGTTATGTCTTTAGCTATGTATGGTATCCTTTTTATATAAAATTTTTTGGTTGTTACAAGTTGAGTAGATGGATGTTCCAGCATTGTTTTGATTTCGAGTTAATTGGTCTGTTGTTGGCTTGTTCAAAGTCCAATTTGTTACTCATCTTCGACACCTCGTGACATAGTGTGGTTTTTACCACACCCTCACTTTGTAAGAATCTGCAGATTGAAAGCTCTTTTGTTTTTAACTCCTCTGCGCGTCAATTGATGGGTTTATCTTGATACTTTTATTAAATTAGCACACCTTTCATCTTTGGTTTGTGTATTTATATACGTGTAGATACATATCTGTAATGACTTTAAATGCAATATGATGGCAGCTGATCGCGGCGCTTAATTTATCTGTTTATTCAAATCGATTTGTTAACCACACAAAGTTGCTTTTTATTGTTTCTTCAATTGGTTTTTACGTTTAATTTTACTTCTCCTTCAGTTACGGGTTCTCCACTGTTTGTAGCCGCAGTTTCTGGGTTTCGATTACAACATGACACACCGTTTATACATATTTTCATAAAGAACTTCGACCAGCCTCCGTCAGCTGCAATGACGAAAAGGTCTACATAAAAGCAAATCTTAACTTGTCGTTGGCTCTAATCAAAACGCAAGTCTCATTAACTAAATCCAGGATTATACGAAATAGAATGGGTAACCTGTAAATCTTCAGAAGAAGCGATTTTCATGGGCAACTTTTTCATAAAAAACGTACGGAGCATTCTGGCGTTCTTATCCCAGATACTATTTTCACTATTTCTAGTTGGACTCAAGATTTATGGAGCCCTAGAGAGAATTGGTACAGTAAAGTGTCCCCTTAAAATGTAAACAAACCCCGGCCAGAGGTCATTGAACCTCTCCAAAAATATCGTTTTCTGTTCGAGCTCTACGGGGAATAATCGTGTCTTATTCCTAACTATTTACATATATTGGATATATTACTGTTATAGCTGTGAAAATTCCCTTTCATATGACACCAAGATCATCAAGATCGGTTCAGATTAACCAGAGTTATGACCATTCAAAGAATTGGTGTGCTCCACAATCATCCTCTGCTTTGCTCTGTATGTACCTGGCCAACGGAAATGGACACACAGGATATAGAACAACCGGAACCGGAAACGACCTAAACACCAACACAATCCGGATATAAATTTAATGAAACGGAAGTCCCAAAACGGAAGTGGAAATGAAACGACCGGAAGATTTCCGTAAACAGGAAGCTGACTGTTTCAGTAATTTCCGGCTCTAGAAACTTGCGGTTGAATATAATTCTCATGTTAAATTTAAATTTTCTTCAATCTTACTTCCGGGAATTCTGAACTACCGCTTCCTATATCCTGTTTTCGATACCCGGCTTACGATGGCAACATTTGTATATCCGGTTCCGGTGACATCACATCCGTTTCCTGTTTCCGGAGTTTTGTATCCGGTTTCAGTTGGTGCTAGTTGCATATCCGGTTCCGGTGACCTTTCTTCCGGCGTGGTCATTTCCGTTGGCCGCATGCATCCGTTGCCTCATATATAGATATGCATACATACATATACCCACCGGGCCCATACATATGCACGCTGATATACATATGTATCTACATATATTTCCACCAGCATACATATCTACATGTACCACTCAATTTTTTCCAGCATCCACCTGCTGCACATTTCTGGGCGCCTAGTACAAATCAGCAATTTGAGGCTTTACAAAAATCACAACTTTGCTGCGCTGCGCTGCCCAGCCGAGCAGAGCAGAGAATGAGTGTGAAGCACCACAAATCTTTAAATGGTCATAACTCCGGTAAATCTGAACCGATTTTGATGATCTTGGTGTCATATGAAAGAGATTTTTCACAGCTATAACACTGGCATATCCAATCCAAATAGATTTCTTAAAAACTAGCAATTAGAACGGTATATTATAATTTTCACTTTGAAACACATAATATGCGCGACATTTTAAAGGAGAGTATTTTCGAAGGTAATTTCTTCTTTGTCCTGACGCTTATTTCAAAGTTTTACAGACAGCTGGGGGTATTTTATTGCCTTTCAGCCGTTTAAATTGCAAGAGTATAAAATGTTCGGTCCTTCCTTACTTATTCTTTGTCATTGATAAACTATGCAGCGCTCTGGCGGGTCTACGAACATTTCAGGATCCTTATCGAGTTATACATATATACATATAACAATAACAACAACTTTACGAAACTTTCTTTATAAATATTTTTATGTATATTTTTTTTTGTTTTTTATTTAAAAAATGTTAAAGCTAATTTTTGTTTTTTTTACAAATACATTATTAAATTAGTGATCTTTTATATTAGTTACTTAAACATAAATACATAGATGGGGTATTATTCAACATTATTTTCACCAAACACAATTGTGTTGCAATAGTTTTGAAATTTTTTCTAAAAAATTAGAATTTTGTAAACATAAAGGGGAAGCTTGTAGTTTTTTAATTTGATTTTTTTGCTTTTTTGATTTTGATTTTGATTTTTCTCATATTTTGAAAACAAATTTTTTGTACTATTTTTTATGATATTTAAGACGAATTCAGTTGCCTGTTTTTTATTGTTTTGCTGCTTTTTTGCGATAATTTTATTAGTTGTTAATTAAAAACATGCAGTATTGATATTTATGATTAATTTTACTTTTATTTTTATTGTTTATTGTTACTTTTAAATATTTTGTTAAGTAATTAGTTACCTACTGAGTTATTATGAATTTTCGTTTGTTTTTTACTTTATTAAATAAAATATTTCGTTAGCTATTTTGTTTATTTGTTTAAAGTTATTTTGATCATTCATTTTTTTAGTTGCTTTCACAATTTTTTAATTCATACATTTATTGATTTATTATTTTCAATATTTATATTATTTCTATTTTAATTATTATTTAAATATTTTAATTCATTTTTTTCATAACTGCCCCTCTCTTTGTATGCACACATACATCTACATTTTTTAAATTTTTATTTAATTCTTATGCGCGATTGTCCATTCTTAAGCAACGCAAATTTATTCATTTTGTTTCCTCCATCTTTATAATCTTTAAATATCTCAACTTTGCTATGTAAAGCGCCACTTGCACTTATATTCTTCTTATTATTTATAAATATTTACATACATTTGCTTAGTTTACTAATTCACTTTTATGTATATATTTCCACATATTTTAGTTTTTATCTAAAATTTAGCTTAAACTTAGTAAATACTAATAAATGTTTAACCTTAACATAACTAATTTAACAGTGTCACAAAAACAATTGCATGCGTTTTCATAAAATTTTTTTTGATCCAATAATTTTGTTTATATTTTTATTAATAACTACTAAATATTTTAACTGGAAACATTTGTTTAACATTTTTACACTTTTTTACGCTTAAAAATAATTATAAAATTATTTTTATTTAAGTTCTCATTGTTTTTATGTATTTTTTAATAATTTAAATTATATTAAATTCTATCTTCCAATCAATAAATCAATTTAATAATTTTAAGGCCTTTTATACATAATTTCCATTTTCATTTAATGCATGTAAACTAAAACAAACTGTTTTTTTAATATACCGCTTTCTTCTTTCTTTATTCTCGTTTTCATTCACACTACCCATACATATTTTAACATTTTTATGCCAGATTTTACGCTTAAACAGTTTTTTGCTTAAAAGTATCACACTTAAATATTAGTGTTTATGTAAATATTTCCTTTTCATAAAGTTAATAATGCATTTATTTTATATTATTTCATTTAATTTTTTATTTTATTTCATTTCATTTTATTTTACTTTATTTATTTTATTTTATTTTATTTTTTTTATTTTATTTTATTTTATTTTATTTTTTTTATTTTCTTTTATTTTCTTTTATTTTATTTTATTTTATTTTATTTTATTTTCTTTTCTTTTATTTTTTTATTTTTATTTTATTTCATTTTATTTCATTTTATTTTAATTTATTTTATTTTATTTTTTTTTTATTTTCTTTAATTTTTTTATTTTTATTTTATTTTAATTTAATTTAATTTAATTTAATTTAATTTATTTTATTTTATTTTATTTTATTTTATTTTATTTTATTTTATTTTATTTTATTTTATTTTATTTTTTTTATTTTCTTTTATTTTCTTTTATTTTATTTTATTTTATTTTATTTTATTTTCTTTTCTTTTATTTTTTTATTTTTATTTTATTTCATTTTATTTCATTTTATTTTAATTTATTTTATTTTATTTTTTTTTTATTTTCTTTAATTTTTTTATTTTTATTTTATTTTAATTTAATTTAATTTAATTTAATTTATTTTATTTTATTTTATTTTATTTTATTTTATTTTATTTTATTTTATTTTATTTTATTTTATTTTATTTTATTTTATTTTTTATTTTATTTTAATTTATTTTAATTGAATTTAAGTTAATTTTATTTTATTTTTTATTTTATTTTAATTTATTTTAGTTTAATTTAATTTAATTTTATTTTTTATTTTATTTTACTTTATTTTATTTTATTTTATTTTTTATTTACTTTATTTTATTTTATTTTATTTTATTTTATTTATTTTATTTTAGGATTTTAATTAAATATTTCTTCCAAAGGATAATATATATTTCGCATAGAAATATAAATAAATCATTAGTAAATTTCTTTATAGTTTGTTGTTGTTGAATGCATCATTAAAATTGTTTAAAATACATTTGCATATAAAATTATAAATTGTTGTTGGCTACTTTGCATTATTTAGTTCTGTATTACTACTTGCTGTTGGCATATGTTCTCATACTACATGCTTCTAAACATGAATATCTGTCTATATACATACATATATAGGATTTTGTTATTAGTTATTTTTGTTAAATTCTATTTTAGTTACACAATTTAAGTCTATTTTTGCAGAGTTTTTAGTTAATTGTTATTGTTATTATTACTTTTTCTTGTTTTATTGTATATTCGTATATATAAAAGTATGTGGCTATGCTAGTATGTATATATGTATGTATGTATGTGTATTTATATATATATAGTTACATTTGCTCTATTTGTTCTTCATCAGCTTCCGGTGACTCCGGTAATTATATAGTATTCTATTGTATGTATGTAAATATTTATTATTTAAAAACAAAAAAATTCTATTTTAGGAAAACTCAATGGTTCTTAGTGTTATCATTGCGTTACAGCACTTTTAAACGAAGTTCAAATTACATAATTTTAAAGTCAAAATCAATTTAATGTAATTAATTTATTAGCCAATAGCACACAAAATGTGGCTGCAATAAAATTTTGAACTTGAAACAAAAGGTAGTTTCTTTCACACGGTTTTACTTGCAGCTCCTCTGCAATCTAGTTCCAGCACTCAGTTGTTTTGGAAGAAATTTCTATAAATTATGTTTTAAATTCATAACTAGCGCTGGCCGTGTTTAAATTATTTTATTTTATGTTAAATATAATTTCCACACATTTTCTTAAATCTGCCCTTACTTCAAAAGCTTTGCTGTTACACTTATTAAATAATTTTCTCTTGTCTTCTATTTGCCGAGTGTTTTCTCTTCAAATGCACTTTATTTCCCAATTGGCTTGACTTCCAATAGCTGTGGGTAATTCTCTACGATGTTCAACAGTATCGTATCGATATAATGCTTAAGGCGGGTATTCTCATCTTCCTTCTCTTGAAAGGCTTGTTGCAACTGTAAAATAGAAATTTGAAATTTATGTTTAGCAAATTATATTTTTATGACAAATTTTATATTATTTTTATATATTTAAGTTAGATTCTACGATATTAGTTCAGAAATTCTAAGCCGATAGGGGTAGAGCTTGTTTTGAAAAGTAATTAAATACGTGTATATATCTAGACACAAAAAGAGAAATTCGATATTGGAGACAGTGAATGGTTTATAAAGACAACTTGCAAAAAAATCAATATTTAAAGACCTCACTTGAAATTAAATAGGAATGAAACCAAAAGTAATATTTGAGATTCACACACGTCCAAGAAATAGAGGAGCAGTAGCACTACTGGTAAGACGTCGAGTTCAGAAACAGAATATTATCCTCATGTATGTATATTCGACCAATTATTGTAAACTATGAAGGTATAATACTTTTTAGTATTATTTCCAAGATCTAATTCAATCAGTAATATTTTTAAAATCTACGATTGAAACAACTAAACGAGAAGAAAATTTAAAAAATGGATGGCCACTCTAGAAAACGTAAACTACAACTCCGATCAATCTGCTGGTGAAAATTATGTCTCCCTAAAAACTATAAAAAATAACTTTGTGGATAATATTTCAAAAGATAAAGAGGGAAAGTATGTATTATAAGTATCTTTAGGCTAGGACCAACCAGGGTTTCAAGGAGCTGAACAAACTAACTATAAGATATGCGCTTAAATTATAGTACGTGTAAATTAGAGCTTTCGGTATTCGACTAATCGACTAACCGGAGAGGGCATTATTCGAATAATGATATACGGTTTGCAGTATCCGGATAGTTGTAAGTTATCTACTATTCGATTACAAGCTGTTAACTAACTATTAGGTTAAAAGTTCGTTGTCGACTATTCGAATAGTACAAATTCATTAATTTTCTTATTTTTATTGAAAAAAGTGAAAATCACGAAAAACATTGCAGTATAATGACTATTCGAATAATGTTAATCGGATAATAGTCAGACGGATATTCGAATAATTTTAAGAGCTCTAGTGTAAATTTAAGTAAAGTTCATTCATGCCTAATCTTAAAGTTTCTATCTATAGGTCTACAACTTTGCTTCCACCGTTTTTTTTTTTTTTTTTTTTTGTAAATTTAAGTCTTTTTTTATAAAAACGGTTACAAAAATGTTATTCAAACTATTGGCCGTCGCTAACTACTACTTTTAACCATCTTTGTGGCAGCATGCGTATTCCTTGCAAATGTCGAGAATTCGGTTCAAAAAGTGTCAGTTTTTTTTAGTTGAGAATAAGTTTGGGATGCAAACTAATCTCTACAAATATTTTGTTGGGTTAATGTTGACATAAATGTCCAAGATCGATATAAAACGATTTAATCGATTTAATCGACTAGTGCTTGACCCTAGAGACATTTATTGGAAAACGGCGGAAGCAAAGTTGTAGACCTAATAATTAAAAGTTTCTAAATTTAATGTCGCTAAAGCTTTGTGGCAATGTGTCAGTGGAATTTTTAAAAGTTCTGAACACCTTAACCTCATTTTTCTATAAAAGAGTTATACCTAGTATTGGTACTCGGTAAATATTTGTGAATATAAATTTTGTTCAATTAATGTCCACAACCTCGTTTTCCATGTATTAATGACCACATATGAAGAAAGTATGATATGTATGTATTTGTGAATTGATAATAATAAATGTATGTATGTGGGTATTCACCACAATTAAAAATTTATGTTAATTAATGTTTTTTTAAAACTAAGAATAAGTAAAATAATTATCAAGAGTAATTAAAGAATATTTATTTAATTAATGTATTTAGTTCTTTGGTGTCTCTATTTTCTGACGATTATTAGTTATCATTTTTAATCCTTTAAACACACTGTCGATGTTCCACACAAGGGCTATCTTATTTTCATTATAACACAAGGTAGTCCTTAAGTATGTTTTCGAAAAAATAGGAACAAAAAATTCAAAAAAAAAACAAAAATTCTACTAAAGAACAAATTTTTCCATTATTTACGGAGCCCAATTTCAATAACTGAACTTGGACGTCATTTGGGAATATAGTTTTCAAAGACTTTGAGACATGTTTTAACTTTGCTTTATTCATGAATATATACTCGCATAATATCTGTCAAAAGTCGAATCTTAGCACTGAGTATGTTCGTCAACAGCGTCGGCCGTGAAATAGACCCAGTTCGACATGGGTTGAGTGACAGTAGATTTTAATTCTAAGATTGCCAAATAAATTCCCCAATTTTCTGGTTCACAAGACTTTTTATCAAGCCTATTTTATGTACATAAGGCATATTTTTCATTGAGTCTAGCTTCTCTAGGCATCTCGGGGAACCATCTCATTCCAGATTCCAGCTTTGTTACATAAGGTGATTTGTGATCTATTAAGCTTTATTCCGGACACTCGGATCACAATTTCTTTCTTGCATTGTTCACATTTATCGCTATATGATGAAGATCGGATCATTTCATTCTCCAAATAAATCTCCATAAACTTTTTTGTAAAGCTTTGATTTGCTTAAAACATTTTTTTAAAATCATAATTTGACTTAGTACTCACAATTAACACAACTTTTTCTCTTTTTTATTTATTTGTGCTCTTTATGACAACCATCTCTCTTGCAAAGCTTTCTGAAAGATTTTATAACGCTCTATATACTCCTGTAATTCTCTTTATGAAATAGTCTCTTTACACTCTCTCGTTTAGGTTATTCAAAAATTTTTTATTGAATTAATATTAATTGAGTTAATTTTCTCAAAAGCTTTAACCATTCACCAATACCAAACCAAATATTAAATCATTCCAACACATTTTATTAATTGCACTTTTGTTTTAGTTAAACACTTTTGCACTGTTGTTGTTGTTTATTACCTGACTTAGAGATGCTAATGTGGCTGAATCCACAGAATCCTGTAATAAAAAAATAAATAAAAGAAAGGAGAATACAAAATAATAAACAACATATACATATACATAGATAAAGTGAGCGATATAACGGGATGTATACGAGAAACTGTGTGTGAGTGAGGACACGAAAGAAAGAAACTATAAATAAACGAGCGACAAGACAAAACTGAAAAATTCCTAAACTGAAAATTATAAACAAATAAATAAAATCATATAAAAAATAAGGCAAAGCTTTTAAGCTCAGCCAGGTGGTAGCACAAAAAAATAATAAAGATCAAATAAATGGCTTAAAAAAATAATAATAAACTATTACTCTTGTAAATTTATTGCAAGCTCCTTATTAAAAGCTTTGCATAAAAGCTCAAGCTTTGTAAAACTAATTCGAAAGCTTTGCAGCAGTGTTGTGTGCAAGTGTTTATGTGTGTGCTAAGCTTTCATTATATACCAGCGAGTGTATGCGGCGTGTGTATTTGTTGTGTGCTGTGTGCGCGTAAGCATGAGCGTCGGGGTTAGAGCGAAAGCTTTTGTAGACTGTGAAAGCTCATAGTGTGCACCAAAGCAGTGTTTCAAGTATATATTTAAAAAGTAATATTAAAATCGGCATGCGCCACCCACCTGTGCTTGTGACATTTCCTCTAGCTCTTGCGCCAAGCTATTCAGTGTGCCGTTCAGCAGATTACGGCCCTCTTCGACGCCGCGTGTGAGCACTTGCGCCTGCAGTTCCTCATTTTGTTCTTCCAAAGCTAAAGTGATTTGTGTTATTCAAATTCTCTCTACAATAAATTATATTTCAACATACCTTTGTTCTTCTGCCGCATCTCCTCTAGCTCCTGATGCAGCTCTTCCAGTCTTATTGTCTCCGGCGAGGTGGTTGGCAGCGCTGGCCCCGTTTCGGCGCGCAATCGTTCCAATTCTTTACTCAACTCCAACATGAGCTCTTCGGCCGCCTTCTTATCATCTTCGTATTTGCGTTCACGCTGCACCGCCTCATCGAGATCCTGTTGCAGTGCCGCTATTTGATCGCGCGCCAATTCATATTTTTCTTCGGTGCGATGCAAGTCATTTGCTTGTTTGTCGCAGAGCACACGCAGGCGTTGTGCCTCTTCGCGTAGTGTATTCGCTTCGAGCTCTATAGTTTTGATCTTGATTTGGCAATTCTCATTCTGTAGCGACGCTTCACGCTCGACGCGTGCCAATAGTTCGCGGTAGCGTTTCTGTTCTTCGGCCAGACGCTCTTCGGCGCGCAATTCGGACTGTGAGGAAAGAAAAAGTGGTAGTTTTAGAAAATGGCATTGAAATTGTAAAGAAATAATACTGAATTTAATAGTTCCAATTGATCGCCTGGACAATCTTGAACAAGGCTAGTTCTCTTGGGTCCCGCTAAGAAACAGAAAACAGATAGGCTTGATCCTCAATGGGATGGAGATTTTAATCTCTAACTGGTCCAGCTTTGAACAATTCAATGGACTTTCGAATAGAAGAAGGAAATTACAATTTTTAGACCTCTCAACCATAGTTAAAGCTATCGAATTTGAGTATACTAGGTCTCATATCCAGTCTTGAAATTCCTCTCATAACTTTCTCGATTGTTTTAGAGAGAAGTGATCTCTGAGATGAAGTCTTCTACTGAAGGTCTAAAATTTTAAATTTTTTCGTGGAATTTTATTATGATCAAACGAGTGATAGTTAGACAACAGAACCGACTAAATTCCGTAAAAAAGAGGATTCGTTCCCAAAGTGAATGTATTTATAAGCTGTTAAAAAATATAAGACGAAGATGAACCAGTGACTATGGAGCTCGTGCTAAAATCCATTAGAAAAAGGGAAACGAACTATTTACTAGTGAAAAGATCTTATAACTCTGATTTGATCGAAACAGTGTTGTTTTCTACTATCAAGACCATTAAATGGTTCGAACATTATTTCTCAGTCTTTGTAGACATCTAAAGACTATGAAGCTCGGGCTAAGATCCATAAGAAAGAAACTCTTTACTAGGCAAAAGATCTAAGAACTCAGATATGGTCGAAACAGTGTTGTTTTCAAAGAAAATACTTGGGATTCTTTACAGCCAGAGATATTATGAAGACCATTAGATGATCCAAGAATTATTTCTCTCGAATGGAGAACAATAAATTCCTCCATTTTCATGGAAAACTATTCAAGTAACTCGCTTTAAAGTCGGCTACAGACATCACTTCAACTGTCAGTTGTTGTCTTCAGAGACGTTTGTCACAATTTTTGGTCCCAAAAATATTATATGGGTTCACTCACCTCCCGATATTGCTCCTCGAGCATATGATAGCGTGTCTGCAGCACAGCATATTCGGTTTTTGTGCGCGTCGTGCGATCCTCAGCGATATTCTGTGTGTCAGCCAAGTCGGTGACTTGACGTTGCAGCAGTTCCAACTGGAAAAAGAGAGAGAGAGTAATGTAGTGAGCTTGAATATAAACAAATAAGTGCTGATAGTGAAAAGTACATTAGCAGCCGGCTGATAAGCGGCAAGCAAGACACATAAATAAAGAAAATATTTTCTAAATATATACATATGTGGGTATATATAGAGTTTAGTGTGGTTACATGCCAATTAATGTTGATTTGTTGCATTGCACGGAGTCAAAAGTCAAACACAGAAATACTTAATTTATTTTATTAATATTTCTTGTGAGTTGTTTTCAATTACTGATAATACTAACACAACTGCTCTTTAGTACACGTAAATCGCCTAGTAGATCATCAATTAGCAACACATCCGCCATTGGTGTTTTCAAATGCATTTGTTAAATATATTTTTTGCGCTGGATTTCTTGTGATTTAAATGAATATTTTTCAGAATTTTTTTTTTTGTGTTTTTTATACAATATAATGTATATATATTTATTTCTTGTTATCAAATTCCCTGTACGAATTTATGATTCACCAAAAATGAAGAAATCATGCAACATTTCTTCTAATAAATATATTTAATGAATATTTTTTTAAGAATTCTCAAATTATATTTCTTTATTTACACACGTCTTATGCGTCGTCACACTCATCAACAACTGAGAGCTACGCCGCTCGCTGACTGCAGTCAGTGTAAAACAGTTGTTGACACACTCAAGGAGCGGGTAGCGCAAGGGGAGTGAGTAACAGCAGTTGATGAGGTAGTCTTGATGACGATCTTACACGCCCGCATTGGTGTTAATAGCAGATGCATTTAACGCCTTGAGTTCAGTGTTCAATGTATAGTGTTGGCGTTGCCGCAAATCCCACATTTGCCTATAAATAGCTAGAAGCTAATTTTTACTACTCCGCAAAAATGCCACTTAAAATATGCAAAATTCTTGAGTAAGTCGAATTCACATACAGCTCATAAATGGTGTTTATCTTTTTTTGAGCTCTTTGTTGTTGCGCTGTTTTTGACATTTTCTACATATTTCATATTTAACCCCTTTGCTAAGTATGGTCGTCAGTCATTTATTATCTACTGCCCGCTTTGTTGAGTACATATTGTTTTTCTTTTTTTTATTTACTGACTTCTCCAACTTGGACACTCGTTGCCGGCAGCCAAGCGTCGTGAAGCAATATGTACTTTGCGCACTCCGCTTGTTTACATTCGGTTCGCGCTGCACTCAACTGGTAGACGACCAGCAACATGTCTTATCTAATTTTGTTGTTTGTTTGTATTTACAAAGTCAAAGTAACTGTTTGGCGATTAGACGACAGGAAAAATGTGTGATAAGGCAATACAAGTAGGGGGGTCGAACTTGAAAATGAAACCATTATAATAATATACCATGTATATGAAGAGTTTTCTATTCGATAACACTTTACTCGCTTTCGCTGAATTGTGCTCTCTGAGCAATATTTGCAAACTCTCAACAAGAATTTAATATAAGGCAGTAAATGGATAGCTCATTTAAGTCACATAACTGGAATTTTTATTCTTTCTCTGATTGATTATACCAACTATACCAGTTGTTTATTCGATTCATCAATTCGGTTCTAAACGTTCAATAAACCGAGATAGAAAGTACTTAATATTTGTAAGTTCACAGTCTAAACCCTCTGTTCATGTTATCACAGTTCGTTCAAAAGCTCTTCTAGTATAGTTTAGGCTAGGTTAGTCTGGTTGGCCAAAGCCACAAATGGACCAGTTTTGATTCTTTGCGATACCGGATGCAGTGCCGTCAAGTCGTTAATGAGGAATAATCATCCTTTAGGATGTCTGCGCTTTTCGCGAATTTTAGTAGGTTCTGAGGTATTACTAATGATACCTCTACCAGATTCTAGTACTGTGGAGCTCCAAAATGTTGGAGCCGTTGCCTTGACTATGCAGGACAAGCGCACAAGATATGCTCCATTGTTTCGCTTGACATTTTCTGCAGTCATCTCCATCCGTCAGCCCCATCTTAAAGGCGTGTGCCGCCACCAGACAGTGACCAGTGAGAATACCAACCATGGTTACACAGTTTCTTCTATCGAGCGACAGTACGAATTTTGTGTATTTCTGGTCTACCGATTTACTCATGGCGTTGGCTGTTTATATATGTAAATATAAGGGTGCTATATTTTTCCTGCGCGTTGTAATCTTTCTTGTCTTCCTCTAGCACAAGGTCAGTTGATTGAAATGGTACGTAAGTCGTTTCTTGTATAATTCACTAAAGATCAATAAGAAATTTTAATTGGAAAATATCTCCAAATAATATTTAAGAACCATGGCTAATAATCAACTATTTGACTGTTGTTAGGTCTCTATCTTGCAATAAACCAAAACTGAGACTCAAATGAAGACTCTCGTCTCCAAGAGTTTCTAAAACAGAACCATAAATAATTTTTGATTTATTGTTGAACAGTACGGAGGTAGAAAATTGATTTGAGTGAAGTAAAGACCTCAGCAGCTTGGAATCTTTGAATAACTGCGATGAAGACTTCGAAAATCTGAAAGAATTTGTAAGCCGGCAGTCAAAAACCGACTGAGAGGTGTTATGATCAGTATCCATTTAAAAAATAATTGTCGAGAAGCTACCAAAAGAAGGTTTGAATACTACATACAGCTAGTTCTATTATTGTAATCAACTATTGTAGAGTCCACGAGACAACTACAATTGAACTTCCCAACTCGAATCACCATAATTAACCAAAAATCATCGAGTTAGAGAGACTTAGTTTGGGAAGGTAATTTGTATGGAATTTGACTTCTTTTGCCAATTCAGGGTTTCGTGTTATAGAAGTTCGAATTATGGAAGTTCAACTTTATTTTCTCTCAAAGAAAAATATTTATTATTGTATATGGAAAGATTTGAGATCGTCAGAATATTTTTAACTGTATTCAGTAAATTTTAAGCAATTGCTAAGGTTTCTACATACATACATAAACCCACTAGATGACGCTGAGGTAAATTTATTACATAAATTGAAGATTTATTCGATTTTATTGAATTAAAAAGGGTATAAACCGTTAAGATTGTGTATACTTTTAAGAATAATATACGAGGGCTGCTATATATATTTCTGGCTTAGGCAACACACTAAGTGTTGCCAGGTGCAATCTGACATTTCCATTGGAAAGTTTGACATTTTTTAGCATAACATCACTCAGAACGTTTTGTCACTTAATCGTGAATTGTTTTATTTACAGGGAATTAAAAAATTCCAAAAAATGGAATTAACTCTTGAACATTTTCGTGCGATCATTTTTCACAACTTCCGACGTGGATTACCGCGACAAGAGTGCATCGATGAACTAAAATCTTTGTATGGCTATGAAGCACCATCCTATAGCTCTGTGAAAAACTGGTACAACGTATTCAATCGCTCAAAGACGAATTCCGTGAATATCGTCAAAAAACAGCCGTTGTGCCAGAAAACATCGATGCCGTACGTGAACTGATAATGCAAGACCGTCATGTAACATACCTTCAGATAGAGGCATGCCTATGCATTTCTCCCACCAGCATACATTCGATATTACATGAACACCTGGCCGTAAAAAAGTTTGTTCTCGTTGGATCCCGTACAATTTGGCAATCGCTCAACAAAAGGCTCAAAAAAAGTGCTTCGAAAGTTGGTTTGAGCGCATGCAAAAGTGTATAAATATTGATGGAGAATATTTTGAAAAACAATAAAACCATTTTCGTTGATAAATATTCCTATCTTCATTATTGGGCCAGAAATATATATAGCAGCCCTCGTATATATTCTACATAAGATCACATAGAAAATCTAAAAGCACAACTCAAAGTATTATTCGGATCACTGAGATATTTGATATTTATTTGTTTACGCATACATTAGTTTAAAAAAAAAAACACTTTTTTATTTATTTTTGTAAAAAAATAAATGTTTTATTTATTTTCATTCAAAATTCCTTTATATATTCATTGAACTACTTATTTTTTTGCAAACGAAAAAAAAAAAAGAGTTTTGCCAAATATTTGACACACACAAACACATTATATTGCACAATATTTATAAATAATTTTATTTTAAAACGCACAGTATTCAGTTCAAATATCTCTTCACATATATATTTGTGTATAAACTATTTGCTGCGAGATTTTTCGAAAACCAATTTATTCCGGCGCGCACATTTCCAACAACGCTAGAGAAGACACACATTAGACTGATGCGCTGCGACGTCAATCGTTTGCAACGTTCGCCTAAATGTTTCCTACACACAAATTTCAAATTTTTCTATGTAAACACAGTTGTATGTATGTGTGGGTGTCTGCCACATTAGAAAGCACTGTGCAGAGACAGCTGAGAAGTCAAAACTCAATACGGTTTTTGAGAACTTCCAACTACATGTATCTCGCAAACTGCCCAAACCGACCGACCGGCTGCCTTGCTGTCTGTCTGGGCGCCCAAACCGCGACATGAGCGCCGTCACAAGCGTTGGCCGAAATGTTTGTCAGTTTGTTTGTGTCCATTTAGAATGAAATGTGGTGGCCTAAATGGTAGTGGCTGCCAAAAATGTGGCTACTAGAAACTATTCTAGCACTTCTACTAGTTCTTTTTGTTTTTGTATTGCACAAATATTTCTGTTGACTTTTGTTTTCACATTTTGCTTCGACTAAATATTTACATATCGCAAGACAGACAAACAGACATATATGAGTTAAGACAGCTAGAAGCATAGCAGCATATATGCTAGAGGCACATAAACTCATAGAAATGTGTGTGAAACTATGTATGTGGGCATGCACATATTTAGCATGCTTTAATAGCGTCACATATATAGCAGGCAGGCAGGCAGTCAGTCAGTAGAAATGTAATTAAATCCGAAGAATCACAAAACAATGCACTTGTGTGCTGAAAAAAGATTCAATTACTCCCAAGCGTAGTGCTGTTGTTGTTGTTAATTTATTATTGTGCACAGCTATAACTTTTTGGTCTGCGACAGACTATATACATACATACACATATGCAGTTAGACAGAGTGTCACAACTGTCAACTGAAGTCATTTAATGCGCTTTCTTGTTGACCGAACAGCACTCTCCGTTATGCTAAAGTAAAGGACTACCCAGCAAGCAAAAATTGTGCGTTTTCTGTATGCTTAAAAACTTTGATGTTACTTTAATATGCTATGTTATGCTAAGTTATGTTATGTTATGCTATGTTATGTTATGTTATGGTATGCTATACTAAGTTATGTATGCTATATTATCCTATGTTATGTTATGCTATGCTAAACTAAGTTATGTATGCTGTTATGCTATGTTATGTTATGTTAAGCTATGTTATGTTATGCTATGTTATGGTTTTGTAATATATTATTATATGAAATATGCACTGACAATAGATGAAACGACAATATAGATTTCGCAGCAAATTTCTTCTGTGCCATGTGGTAATCCGATACAAACTTACACATTGGAATTAGTTATAGTAATTCGATACGAACTTTCGAAGTGTCAAGCATTCAAATAAATTTCTTTGTGCGATAAATAATATAAACAATTGGAAAGCTTTAAAAAGCTCATTGGAAAGCTTTAAGTTTCAAAAGCTCTGTTGAAAGTAATTTGATGAGAAGAGTGAAAGCTTTTTCACTTTTAGGCCGAAATATGTTTTGTAAAAGCTTTTAGTTTTAATTTATATGTACACGATTGTGGAGCTTTAAGATAACAAAATGAAAGAAAACTATTTGATGCGTAATTTGATCTCTAGAATATTTTAGAAAGATTGATTTTTATTTATTTTATAGTTTCTAATGTTTTTTTATTCCGGTGAAAGCTTCTTTCATCTTAATATGAAAGATCTACATAAGTAAAAGCTTTTTTATCTTAATGTGAAAGTTCTACATAAATCAGTACGCAAAACAAATTTAAGAGCTTTAAAAAATGTACTAAACCGAAAAGTATATCACAAATATTTTCTAAAATCAATAACGCTTTTTCGTATAAGAAAGCTTTTAAAATCGTAAAAGGAAAAGTTTAAAAGTTTAAATTTAATTTTTTTTATTTTTTTTTGAATCAGAAAATAAATTCCCGAACAGTGAGATCGCTCTGAAAATCGCATAAATATTAAAAATTAAGAGTAATCGAAGAAAAATAAAAATTCCCAAGCAAATATTTTCATTACATTTGCGCTAAAAATACGAAATGCGCTCATTGTAGTGCGCCTGTGGAGCTAAATATGAGTGAGGGAATTCAAAGCAATTCACTTATGGATATAATGGATATAATGGTACATATCGAAGCAATTGCTTTTGTTTATACCGAGTAAAAATAAATATACTACATATGGGAAATTGTATGTATGTCAACTAAGTGAAATTATCGATTGATATTAAACTTTGTGTAATGAAAAAAATATTATATTATTCTATAAAAAAAAAAAAAAAACAATTTTTTTTTTATAAAAAACTTTTTACGACGAAATATATTCTTGTATAAAACATAATTGTGTATTTTCCCCTGACCTGCCTTGGAAATAATCACGCGACGCATTTCCGCTGCTTAATCGAATGGAAACTTTGTGACCAATTGGTCTTCTGATATGGATTATAAATTATATACATTATATATATGTATATATATATATATATACATTACTACATAAAAACTACATGCCACATGTTGCAACGCTGACATTGTGAAACAAACTCGTTTATTTTATAATATTTTATTTTATTTTATTTCTTCCTCATCCTTCGCAGCTCGCTTATCAGTACGGAGTAAGCGGACGCAGTGCAGCGTAAATCTTTGGAAATGTATGCCATAAAGTCACATTTAATTACATGCACAAAAGCGCTTGTGATTGCTGAAAGGCATTGACACTAATTAAGTGATAGGCTGGTTGGAAGCTGACAGACTGACTGCGCAGTGCAATGAGTTGCAATGGATAAAACTGCGCTTGCTGCTGTTTAAATATGATTTTTCAGCTTGAAAAGGGTCGCTGTAGCATTTTTGTGTAATTTTTCATTTGAGAGAAGAGGTTTTTGTTAAATAAATGACATTTAATTGAAACTGTTCACAAATTGGCAAATGGGTTGAATTAATGGTACTTTAGTTAATTACATAATTTTTTTTTGTTAATTATTCTCTTTCTTATTATAGTTTTCATAACCAGCTTGTGCAACAAAGTTGTATGATCGTTTGTATTCCAGGGACCTGAACAATTTTTCGAAACTGTGCTGTTTTAGAGGTGCCTACTTTTAAGCTTTCACAAAATTTGTTTCACACATTTTGAGCAAAGAAGATTAAACTTATTTTGTTTTCAAAACATTTATCAAACATTCTTTTAATTTAACAATTCGATTCTCAAGTCTGTATCTATAACGTTGGTTTCTGAAAAGCCGAAAAGCTTTGAATCTGGAGCTTTCACTAAAGCTGAAATGACTAGTAAGAATGATCTATACTTAGGTTCTATTGCCACTTCAAACTTGTCTTGCATTCTAATTTAAATTGACATTCTGAGATTTAGAGATTATCACATTATATCGTTTACCTTAACACTTATTTTGTTAAGAGAGAGAGACACCCAACTGATCACTGATTTCATATTTTAAATATTTTCTAAGAGAAACGGTACATGTTCTGTCGATTTAAAGGAATATTCTTAGAATAGTACCGAAATTATATTAAATATTTTTTACCGATTTTAAGACTATTTCTTTCATAACTACCGTAAATTGAACGGAATGTTTCAAAAAAAGTTTCAGATCATGCACTAGATCTGATATATTTCTATAGCTAATACTATATTTTAAATAATATATAAATATTTATTTTATTTGTGGGATATTTTCAAGCTCACTTTTATTATTTTTGCACAATTTTTAAATATTTTTAATTTTTTTGTACATCACTACATTATTCTTAATGATCATTCTTTATTCAATATGCTATTCACCCCCACACCATTAGACCACTTAAAATATTCAAAATATTTTATATATTTTCCTTTCTTACATAGCCGTTCTC
This sequence comes from Zeugodacus cucurbitae, assembly GCF_028554725.1. Lineage (NCBI taxonomy): Eukaryota > Metazoa > Arthropoda > Insecta > Diptera > Tephritidae > Zeugodacus > Zeugodacus cucurbitae. The sequence continues at coordinate 12,103,757 of NC_071669.1, forward strand.
TTTTATTTTCTCCATCTTCTTCTTATTACCTCACTTTCATCATCCGTATTCAACATATTTTAATCTTTTTCTTATACTTTTAACCGTTCGCCGTCTTTTCGCCTTGACTTGTATTTCATTAATAATTTCACTGCGTACATTTGTGCTCGACTAAATTCGCGAGCGGTCAAAGTGGTCAGTTTTTATATTATTTAACGGTTGTGTGGCACGAAGAACAGGGTGGCGGCTAATAACAAATGACAGTGGTTCATAAATACTGTTGTATGTATGTATATATGTATTTACACATATTAGATAGAGGGATATACAATATAAATGTATAATTACGAGGGTGAACTAGAAAATATTGGAGTGGAATCACAATAAATATTATATATATATGCAATACACTTTTAAAGTAGTAAGATACTAAATGGCGTTGAAGGAGCTTTCAATACGCCAATTCTCTACTCGTCTAGTCTAAACTGTAGTTTAAACAGTAAGTCTAAACGCTAAGTCTAAATCTGAATCTGAAAGAAAAGAAAAGTGTAGCGAAATTCAATACAATCTCATTCAACTGGTATAACTAGTAAAACTGGTATAATATTTCTAATTGGTTATACCAATTTATTGCATTTATACCAGTTGTTTGTTCGATTTGCAAACAACAAAATTTTGATGGCTCGAAAACAGCTGGAATTTAATCCAAAGTTACAAAATTCTTCGTGAGAGCTACCCTCGTATTTATATGGGTGTGGATATATATAGAGTAAAGAATATTTTGAATACAAACAAAAAGAAATTAGAAATTCGTGTAGAGCAATTAAAATAAAAGTAACACAAAATTAGCGCTGTGACCTTGAACTTGAAAAATGTATAAGAGTACTCAAGGGACCACAAGTACTTCGAAACCCTCTTCGCTCAGCCACTGCTTTCATTTAAAACATCGCATGTAAATATCGACACAAACATTAATACAGTTTGCAGCACAGTCTCCTCCACAGAACGCCATAAAATTACTAGTATTTGCCTATCAAATAAAATATGAATGGCTTGCCGCGCCCGACCTTACGTAACCTATAAACATAGCTACATTTACATGCATATATAAATTATAAGTATGCATATATGTACAATCCAATACACATACACCCACTTAGTGACACTCTGGGTCACAATTAATTACACCCAACAACTAGTGAGCAAACAAGCGAAAAAATTAGATAAATTCATGGACTTATTGGGAGTAAACGAATGACATTTTTAACCTATCATTAGTGTACCATTAGCCATTTAATTTATTTTTTTTCTGCATTTTTTTCTATTCTCTATTCGAAAATTAAATAGAAGAAGAATATACTAATAAAATAAAACCGTTATGCTTACTATTTGTGTTTATTATTAGTGTTTGTTGTTGATGGGGATTTGTAGTGGGTGGAGCGAATGATTATAGCGTTCGTATGTTTGTCTAAGTAAACTATAGTTACTCAATGAAAAGCAAAATGTAATGTATTTGTAGATAATTGAAACAATTTTCCACCATTCAATGGATCGATAGCAAAGTTAAGGTTCGTGTATAGTAGATAATATAGTTTCCGTTAGATATTGGTCAATATTGAAAGGAAGAAAATTAATTGGAATATGTTCGAGTTACTATAAACACTATTCGTACAAAAAACTATTGAAAAAAATGAAATGGAAAAAATATTAAAAAAAAAAGAAATTTAAAGATTAAAAAAAAAAATTAAAAAAAAAAATTAAAAAAAAAATTTAAAATTAAAAAAAAATAATTGAACAAATTTTAAATAATTTTTCAATAAAAAAATTAATTATATTTTTAATTTCTAAATTATTTTTTAATTTCTAAATATAATTAATTTTTTATTGAAAAATTATTTAAAATTTTTTAATTATTTTTTTTTTTAATTTTTAAATTTCTTTTTTTTTTTTAATTTTTAAAATTTTTTTTTATTTATTTAAATTAATTTTTAATTTTCTTTTTAATTGCTATTTTTATTTGAAAGAAATATTTTAGTATTAAAAACTTACTCAATAATGAGAAAAAATATTAAATGAAAAAATATTAAATTTAAAAATAAAAATGTTTGAAAAATTAAAAATTATAAAAAATTAATTCATTAATTTTAAAAATTAGTTTTTAAATTATCAAATATTCTACGTTACCGCCTTCAAAATGATCAATTTGGTGGCACATTTATGAAGTAAATTGAGTCATAGTGATTGTTATTCAGACATACTACATTAAATTGAAACAATTAGTGTTTGACAGCTGTCAAAAATTTGTATTGCCATATACAATTCTTGATGTAAATTTTAATTAATTGGCTAACCAAGAATATGTTTAGACTAGATTCAGTGATTAGAAGAGTAAAGTATATTAATTGACTCAATTAAGCGACTGTTTGAAACATTTAGTAGTCCCCAAAAATGTGGCGAAAAAACCATAAATTAAATGATTTTCGATTGTGAATTATAAAAAGGTTCCTTAAAACAAATTTTCCAATCATATTTGTTCACTCTAACAAATAAGAATCTTTAATTATTATTATTAAGCAGTTAGCCGCCATAAATTAAATGATTTTGAATCACGAATTAATAAAACTGCATTCTTAAAACAATTTATATTATAATAAATGCTTACTTGTTCATTGAGATTATCGCACATTTCGGCGCTCAAGCCATTCATTTTGTTGTTGCAACAATGATGCGATTGCATATCACCAACATCGACAGCACTGCCAACACTACCGTTATTCACAACACCCACCACGGCGCTACCATTCACCAACGACGCTTTATCTTCGAAATCACAAAGCAATTTATTTTTGAAATTCTTCAAATTTTCCAATTTAAACCCGTTTGTATTTGTATTATTCGTTTTGTTCGAATTAAATTTACTCGTCAGCGTTTCCAAATTCACCAATTTACTATTATTATTATTGTTATTGTTGTTGTTGATTTGTTCACTCTCACAACTGTCGTCACTCAATTTATTCTCAATGAACACCAACGAATTGGGACCCGACGGCACAATATCCTCAAAATCAGCCGGATTCAAACTCAAAAACTGCTCCTGATCTATCAGTATCGGTTGCTTGCCAAACTGATATTGATATTGATTACAACCCAGCGTATAGGCGTTGCTGTTGAGCGTCGCCTGTGTGGATGTGGTGTCGAAGTTGAGATTCAAATCTTCTAAGCTCTCCGTTGAACCGCTATGACTGGCTTTCAGCTTGTCACTACCGAAACGTATATTGTTGCCGTTGTTGTTGTTGTTGAGTGTTATTGTACTGCTGGTGGTGCTGTTGCTATTGCTGCTGTTGCTGTTGTAGCTGCTGTTCGTGACATTTGCGGCGGGTCCGACAAATTCGAATTGGCCTGCCCACATGTCATAGGCTAAGTCGATGCTGTCGGGCTGGCTGGCCGGTTGGCTACTCATTATGAGGCAACGAAATGGTTGTTGTTGTAGATTTTTTATTAATATTAATTTAGCTGATAATCCTATGTAGCGTAGGCGTTGTGTGGCGTGTAGCAGTTCTCTTAAAATGCGTTGGTTTGCTTTGAGTATTACGTTTTTGTAGGCGTGGCACTTTTTTGCTATGTTGCGTAATATGTTTTTATCTAACTAATAGTTTTGTTTTTATTTTTTGTTTAAAAGCTGTTAAGGCACATTATCACTATTTGTTGCTGTTGTTGTTTATAACATAATTTATTGTTATTGTTTATTCGTTAATTATTTGTTTAACGCTTGGGCATCGCTGCAATTATTTAAACACTATTTTGAAATTTTTTTATTTGAAAATTATAGTTTCACAATTTAATGTGTTTAATTGCTTAATTTTAAATTTTTTGGAAATTGTGTGAAAAAAATAACCTTATGACACACCGAATATCATAGTTACAATGCCGTACAGTCCATAGAAAGATGTTTCTTAGCATACATACCCAAACTTTTTTTTAAATTATAAGTATAATATTAAAAAAAAACTAAAAAATTAACAAATAAATATTTGAATATTTTTGAAAAATAAAATAAAACGAAAAATATTTTAAATATTTTTTTTCAACAAATTTCGAAAATTTTAGAAACAAAATATTTTTTTTATTTAAACAAAAAATCAAAAAAAAAAATTAATATTTAAAAAAAATTCGAAAATTTTATCAACAAAATATGTTTTTACATAAATAAAAAATAAAAAAGTTCAAATATTTTAAAGCATTAAAATGTAATTTCCAAAATTTTAGAAAAAAAATTGTATTTAAATAAAAAAACTTAATATTTAAAAATATTTAGAAAATTTTAGAAACAAAATATTTTTTTTATTTAAATAAAAAATAAAAAAAAGTTCAAATATTTTAAAACATTAAAATGTATTAAAAAATATTTTTAATATTTTATATTATTATTTATATTTTAAATATTTTATATTTTAATTATTTTAAATATTTTGTTATTTCCAAAAATTTCGAAAATTTTATAAAAAAATAAAATTTTTGTTTTAAAAATTGTGTAAAATCTGAACTAGTATTTTTCTTAATTAAAAAAAATACGACATATTTTTTTAAGCAGTTTTTGATATCAAAAAAATTTTATTTGAAAATATTTTAAATTTATTTTTAATTAAAATTAAGCTTTAAGAGTTCTAATACAGAAAATTTTAAATAATTTTTCCCCCAATAGCAAAAGTCTAGATAGAAAATATATTTTTAAAGCAGCTACTCATACTGACATTCGGAATTTTTTAATATATTCAATGGTTTCATTTAATATTTTTTTTAATTTTTTAAGGAAAAAATTAATCAAAAATGTAATGTCTGTTTAATGTCTTAATTTTTAAATTTCAATTTTTCTCTAATTTTTTTCTAATTTTTCTAAAAACAATTATCTGGTCTTTCCTCTCTCAGTTTTCCATTAACAAATCTAACGAATATACATACATATGTATATTCACATTTGATACACATTCCTCAATTTCTGCAATTTACTTGCAATTTTCTAGCAATCGATTGCAAATACAATTTATTTACTTATATTCACTTTGACATCGCCATGTCACTTATGTCGCAACAACACAGTCATTAATGATGTAATTTTTCTATTTACGCATTTGTTCGCTGCACACTCAACCATACAGCTGCAGCGAATTGCTGTGAGCTGATGATTCGGCTGATTATGACAGCGAACAGTAGAAGAAAAGCAAACGCAATACGCAAGTAAGATATAAAAGATAATGAAAGCAAAAGAAAATATGCTACAAACATTAAAGAAATATGAAAAATAACAATGAGAGAAGAAATATTAATTTTTTTGCAAGAAAAAAGTAAAATAAAACAATAATAAATCAAATAGCTAAGCAAGATAATTGTAAAATATTTCCCCCCACACACGTATAAAAATGTATATAAGCGAGCTAGTCAGCTATTAAGCCCACAACTTGCTGCTCACTAAGCTTTACAGTGTTCATAGAAAATGCCAAATTTATGTCAATTCATGTCTTGTGCGTCCACTCATTTGTCAATGAGACTGGCTGCATGGTTTGTTGGCTGGATGTTTGTGGTCAGGCAGCATGAGTTTGCTGCGCATGCGTGTGGGTGTTTTGCTTGCTGTTTGGTTTGAATAGGAAATGCAACAGCTACAACTTGAAACTGTAAATTTATAGCTTTATAAGAATGTTGTTGTTGCTAGAAAACATTTGTACATTAAAGTAACTATAAGCCAATGTACTTAGTTATACTCATATATATATACAAGCAAATATGTGAATATCTCTAAAGTGGAAACTTTTGCTTTTTGCAATGAAAGTGTAGAGGTGTTAAAAGTTGTAGAATGTTTGAGGGACATTTTGTAATTATAATTAAAATTTCCGCGTGATTGCCTTGAGTAGCGACCCACAGATACATATAATAATTGCAAGTGACAAAATATTTTTTTTTTATATTTTTGCATTTATTTTTACAATTATTTTTTTTTAATTTATTCCAATGAATTAAAAAAAAATTGATAAGAGAAAAAAATATTTGTATTATTTTTTTTCTTTTTATTGAACCTTATTTTTTTCTACTTTTATCATATATTTTTCGAGTAAAATAATGACAATAGTATTATAAATTTAGATTTCTTTAAATTATCAAATAATTTTCTCAAATTCCAGCTTATAAAAACAACTATGGCATCAATAATCGATGTATATTGTTAAGACAACTTTTGCTTCTGTCAATCCTAACCACCTTTAACTCACTTTAACTTCAATTAATTTGCGCAATGACATATTTTCTACCTCTCTATTGTACATGCATACTTTATTACTCTGTATTTCTACAGTTTACGTTTTTCCCATACAAGCCGAAACAATTTGTTTGCAACCAATTGGAGTTGTGTTGCACTAGTTACCAGGAATGTCGTTAATTATGCTACGATCGATAGCTAATTGTTGCGCAAAGTATGTCATTAAACATATATGACTTTAAATGACATGAAATGACAAACGAAGCATGTAATCAAGTAAGAATGGGAAATTGCAAAATATGGGATGTATGAACATTTACAGATATGCTGTTGATAGCAGTGGAAATAAAAGTTGATACATTGACTTTCGATAACATTTTTTTATAGTTTGCACACTAATCTCAGTAATAATGTTAAAAAAATCAAAACTCTGTTTGAGGAGTTAAAGAGTTCATCATACGCCGTGAATCGTCAAGTAGCAATAAACTCATGCGTTCATCATACGCCACGGTGTACAAATGAAGTGCGTTTTGAAGGATATAAAGTTACTCATACGACACGGCTGCTTACTAATATTCGAAGAAAAATACTTTCGATAAAAAAATAATTAAAATCTTTAAATTCGATATTAATGTAATTTAATGCAAAAACAAATAATATTGTAAATTAATAAAATAAATATTTTAATTATTATTTTATATACATAAACTAATGAAATTTTTCATTTAATCAATAAACAATCAAATAATATTTATTTTTATTTTTCCAATTTCAATTTACTCATTTATAATGTCAATTAATTTAAATGGAAAGTCCATCTTGACTGGCAGAGTGCTTAAAAGTGCCAATAACACTTAACGCCAATATTGCGTTTGTTTTGATTACAAATCAATTTACCATTTAAGCAGCTGTCCATATAAAAGGCTGCAGCAACCAAATGGTCACTTTGGTAATGGAAAAATACAGCGCTGCGTTAAGTAGTTGCAATTAAATGCCAAGTAGTTGGCAAAGAAGGCAATAAATGTTGCTATAAACGCAGCAATGACTTTCAATTTCGAATTGTATTGAATTTTCAAATGGCAAATGCAGTGAGTGGAAATGCTGTTATATAAATTTATTTTGCAATAGAGTTTTAAATGGATTTGCTGAAGGAGTTAAACACATATATTTGAGAGGTGATGGTTAAAAAGGAGCGAAGAATAAAAAAAAAGTTTTCGGAAAAGAATGTATCATTAAAAAAAAAATTAAATCGAAAAAAATATAGAAAAATATATTTATATTTTTTTTGCAAAATTTTTCATTGGAAGTTAATCTCACAAAATCCTTGAAATTTAAGAATTAAAAAAATATATCCATCTCCATACTATATGTATGTATATAGTATACAGCTATTTTATATATTAAAAAAAATTATATCGAAAAAAGTACATAAAAAATATAGAAAAATATATTTATAAATATTTTTGCACAATTTTTCACATTTTTTTTTTTAAATTATATCGAAAAAATATAGAAAAATGTATTTATATTTTTTTTTTGCAAAATTTTTGGTTGGAAGTTAATCTCACAAAATCCTTCAAATTTAAAAATTAAAAAAAATATATCCATACTATATATATAGCTATTATTATTATATATATTTAAACTATTATATGTATTAAAAAAAACATATCGAAAAAAATATAAAAAAAAATATAGAAAAATATATTTATAATTTATAATTTTTTTGCCCATTTTTCGTCGGAAGTTAATTAATCTCACAACATCCTTGAAATTTAAAAACAATATATATATATATATATCCATACTATATTTAGCTATAATTATTATATATATTTAAAATAAAATCAGAGAAAGGCCTTTTCTAATTGTCAAACCATCAGTTGACTGAATGGCTTTCTACGCATGCGCGCATTGACTGCAAATTAACCGAGAGCTGAGCCAAAAAAATATAAAAAGAAAGGCTTCATATGCTATGAATATATGAAATTATATACAAACGCGCAGCTATAATTGCACGAGAGGGAATTTTTCACACATTTCAATGTGGCAATAAAAAGTGTAAAAAAACGCTGAAAACGGCTGAAGACGGCATGAAAATGTAAACAAAAACCGGCAGACAGTTGCACAGCCAATTTGAAAATTAACGGAGCATATGAATGAACTAACCAAGCGACTAATAGGCTAGATAACAGCAAGCAGGGAGGTAGATAAATGAAGAAATATTTATATATATAGAAATGAATAAGTTAGGCAGTTATTAATATATTATAGTGCCAGCATTGCAACAGCCACCTCTCCACTCTACTGTGTATGTTATTGCATGCGAAATGTAGCAACCACATTTTATTGCCAACAAAAGTGCACTTGTCAACTTTTATAGCATAAACAAAAAAAAAAAAGAATGCATATTTATTATTGCTTTTTAGTTGCATTTTATGCAATTTTATGCATCTTTTTCATTTTTCTTTCACGCTCGCTTATAGTATTTTCCATGCTTACAAATGCGGCTGCTGCTTGCTGCTGTCCAAATAAGCAGCGTAGCAGTTGCAAGCCGGAGACGTTGTGTGGCTGAAATTACAGCCACAAGTTGCAAGTTAAATTTTTGTGGCAAGCTTGCAGTGAAAGTGGTCGCTGAGCTAGACGCACACACAGGCACGCATGTGTGTACATATATATGTATGTAACTGAAATATGCGCGCGCTTTTTATGCGCCTTGTCGCGCTCTTCGCTTCACTTTTTTTTGCGTTTGTCAGCTTGTGCGCATGCGCACTCACTTAATTGCTACTGTTGTTGTCTACGTCGCGCCACATATGTATGTGCCAAACCGTTAGTTGGTTGCCAAACACAGTTGGCGCTAAAGTCAAAACCGCTTGACAGCTGTTTGGGTTTTTAATGTCTTTTTGTTGTTGAAAACAAAAAAAAACGTTTATTTTCTGTGCAAATATTTGCGGTTTTAAATGAAATGGAAACTGACTTTCGATCTTCATTTCACATTTTGTGTGTGAAAATATTTACAAACTACAGTTGAACTTCCCTAACACGAATCACCATACTCCACAAAAAAAAAATCGAATTAGAGAGACTTTCGAGTTATGGAAAGTAGGTTGCAAGAAATTTGACATTATTGCCAATTCAAGAGTTCGAGTTATGGAAAACTTCGAGTTATAGACGTTCGAGTTATGGAAGTTCAACTGTAATTTATTAATACATACACACAGATTTTTATTGCGAATTATATGTATAATCCATCGATTTTTCGACACTTCCCTTAAAGAAAAACCTTTTCTTGCAGTACTTAAAGCATATAAATACAGCCTATACAGCTCTTAATTAAAATATTTAATAATTCAGGCAAGTAAAGTAAGAGAGTAGTAATCCAAAAGGCGGTTCGGTATATATTTCAAGCCTAATTGACATTATTTGACCTTCCAATATTATTTGTTATTTATTTTATTTAGTATACCATTTCGCTCTGAATAGTTTGATGGTTAAGTTGGGGTGGTCCAAAAAGCTAAGTACTCAAATTTCATAAATTCTCTTAAGGCTTAATATATTATTATGTTTATTTAATAAACAAAATCGACTCCAGTATAGTCAAATATGCTATATCTCAATTTTGGTGCCGATTGAAGTGTTCAATTCCATCAAAGTAAACAGATACTGAAGCAACAGCTGATTCAAACCAACTTCTGAGGCAGCCATTGTATTGAAAACTTCAAATCTTTTAAGCGTTATTTTGTCTAAAAGCTGTCGGCAAACTCGGTAAAAGTATATGTCGGTGAATGTAAGCACTTTAAGATCAACTGTCTTATATTTTATCCCCAGACCAAGTGAATATTAAAGAAACGTTCATATGAAGTTTTAAGAACCACCTTAAAGTACATATAACTACGAGGGCTGCTATATATATTTCTGGCCTAGGCAACACTAAGTGTTGCCAGGTGCAATCTGACATTTCCATTGGAAAGTTTGACATTTTTTAGCATAACATCACTCAGAACATTTTGTCATTTAACCGTGAATTGTTTTATTTACAGGGAATTAAAAAATTCATCTCGGCCAAAAAATGGAATTAACTCGTGAACATTTTCATGCGATCATTTTTCACAACTTTCGACGTGGATTATCGCGACAAGAGTGCATCGATATACTAAAATCTTTGTATGGCTATGAAGCACCATCCTAAAGCACTGTGAAAAACTGGCACAACGAATTCAATCGTGGCCGACCCTCGCTCAAAGACGAATTCTGTGAAGGTCGTCCAAAAACAGCCGTTGTGCCAGAAAACATCGATGCCGTACGTGAACTGATAATGCAAGACCGTCATGTAACATACCTTCTGATAGAGGCATGCCTATGCATTTCTCCCACCAGCATACATTCGATATTGCAGGAACACCTGGCCGTAAAAAAAAGTTTGTTCTCGTTGGATCCCGCACAATTTGACAATCGCTCAAAAAAGGATCAAAAAAAGTGCTTCGAAAATTGGTTTGAGCGCATGCAAAAGTGTATAAATCTTGATGGAGAATATTTTGAAAAACAATAAAACCATTTTCGTTGAAATGTATATAGCAGCCCTCGTATCTGGCATTTTACAAGGCGTCGGATCTGCTCAATTTTTATTCAAAATTGCATGTCTAGCATCAATATCATGATTCATGATAGTCAAGCTAACTATAGAAAGTAACTTCACACCAGTCTTATACAAGATGATGATCGTAGAAACATTACAAGCAACTTGAGCCCGATTTTCTTACAGGAAAAATATCAGTATTTGGCGAGCAATGCAGTATAATGGAGATGACTGATACGAAGTTTAACTTCATAAGTGTTCTAAATACGAAATCATGGAAACAATATTCGGAGATAAGTTACTATACTCAACCTAATCTAACTGGTGTCATATTTTTGGTGAGTTTCAAAGTCGATCTCGCTACGATTCAAGAAATTAGAAATTAGAAATCATATTATTATTAAATTTAAGAACAGAGAGAGGGAGGCAAAGAGAGATGGTGGTCAATTTGCCAAAAATAATAAAAACTATATAGCTGATTTTGTTGTAGTATAAAAAGTAGGCCATTTAGGCTTATTATTTACATATGCCTACCATTTCATAGAATCTTTTGAAGTCCAAAAACTGCTTTTGTTTATAATTCATAAATTAATATTTAAATTTTTTTTCTCAAAATTTCTTCAAAAGAAAAACATGAATGAGTTTCTTCGATGAAAACATAAATATTTTTTATGACTTTTTTCAGTTTTTAATGTAGTAAATTATACAAAAAACTACACATATAACAAAAAACATGAATTTTCATGTTAAAGATTAACTGGTTGACCTTCAAGTGACGCCCACAAATGACAGCAGCTTGTCTATTTATTTATTGAGTGGCACGCAGAAAAGAAAAATTAAAGAATGAATTCGCATATGAATGACTAATACGCTTGCTGTCATGAAACGAGCTATTAAAGAAGAAATTTATGCAGAAAAATTGGCTAGATTACAGCATAAATATCTCAATGAGAGGGATAGACATGCTTATGCTTGTCTTCGCGCTTGTTTTTTGATTTTGAAAAATTTTAATTGAAATTTATTAAGCTACGCGCGCTACTGTCGAGTTAATTAAACAAATTAGCCGTCATATACAATTGGATGAATAATTTCGTAGAAGAAAGAGACCACACACACGCTTCATATATAAATTATATATGAAAGATCGCCGTCGTCATCGCCTTGCTTTTCCGTTAAATTAATGATGATGCGTTGCGCTCGCATCAATTGGAGAATTTTGCGCAGATTGTGACTCAGTGCGTTAGTGAGCCAGCCACTCACTTGCAAATGAATTTGGTTTGCACCACTTTTTCCACTTAAATAATAAAGCAAATAATTTGCCACTCAGCGGCGACAATAGCCGAGTGATGGCGGCGTTGAAAACAGAAATATTGCAGAAAAATATATATAAAATTCATGGGTTGAGTAACCAATAATAATAATAACAATGAAAAAAAATAAATAAAAAATAACACAAACAACAACGAGTGAGCAGTAAAGTTGTAAATAAAATGATTTTTTGCTTAATATACTCCTATTATATATTTCACTTATGTATTCGTGTGCTCAAGATGTTGGCTGCTTTTTATTGTTGTTTATGCAACATATGTTTGGCACATTTTTCTACTAGAATTGAATCAGCGTAATTGGCACAGAAAATGAAAGATGTACACAACAACAACAACAATAAATAAATTGTATAAAAGCAAAAACGTTGAGTAAGCGCAAATAAAATATTGAATAAATAGCGCAGCATCTTGGCAACAAAGAAAAGCTCATTGTTGCATTGCGTAAAGCTTAGCCGATTTACAAGATCACACAAATCAAAATGCTTTTAATTAAATGCAGAAATATTGGTAATAATCATTGCGACAGTCGAAAAGTGAATTGTATAATTTACATATTTTCAAAAGGAGCTTTAGTAAAGTGGCCTAATATTGTGGTGAGCTAATGATTTCTCATAGGTGATATCGATTTTCAATAAATAAAAGCGGCACTGATTGCCTAATAAGGCTAGGGTCACACTGCAGTTGATTTTTGAAGTGTTTTAGGCTTTTTGTTGAAGGTAACTCAAATTGACCTTGAAAAAGCTTGCCAAATCAAGTGCGGAAAATAATATAAGGTAATATATTTATTGGTCTTTTTGCTTATTTATAATTTATTGCATCAAAAGGGATTGTATTTAACTATTTCATATATAAAGTTCACCTCAAATTAAATAAGCATCTTACTTTTACTATAAGAAACACTTTTTTCTTCCTCCCCAATGTTACAATTTTTCTTTCTAATATCCAAGAATATATTAGGTCTACAACTTTGCTTCGGCCGTTTTTTTTTTTTTTGTAAAAAACGGTTACAAATGTCGATGAGCCTCAGCTGCACTTTTCTTGGAATTAAAAAAGAAAAGCAAAATTTCCCGCAAATGTCGAGAATTCGGCTCAAAAAGTGACATTTTCAGTTGAGAATAAACTTGGGAGGCAAACAGATCTCTACAAATATTTTGTTGGGTTAACGTTGTCACCAATGTCTAAGATCGATATAAACAAAAAAAAATCGATTTAATCGACCAGTGCTTGACCCAAGAGACTTCTATTGGAAAACGGCGGAAGCAAAGTTGTAAAAAAAATTCTAAATCGCAGAATCAGTTTAAAAAGTCTAACAAAATTAATTAAGCTCTGAATAAATGGGCCAATGGAAGCTTTTCAGACTTCTGAATTTTCAAAGCTCTACAAACTTTTCTGATTAATTTCAATATTCAGAAGAAAATCATATTTTCCTATAGTTCCGCGTTATACAAATAAAATTAATAATTAAACGGCAAGAAAAAAATTACAATGAAACTCTGCATAAATAGGCCAATGAAAGCTTTTCGGACTTTTGAGCTTTCAAAGCTTCCCAAGCTGATTTCTTTTCAATTTTCAGAAGTAAATCACATTTTCCATGTAGTTCTGCACTATATAATTAGAATGAGTAATTAAAAAGGCAAGAAAAAACCATGAAGCTCTGAGTAAGTGGATCAAAATAAACAGACTTTTGAGCATTCAAAGCTTTTCTGATTTCTCTTCATTATCCAGAAGAAGTTCATATTTTCCATGTGGTTCGGCATTATACAATAAAATTAGTAATTAAAAAGGGAAGAAAAAAACCATGAAGCTCTGAGTAAATGGGTCAAAATATACAGACTACTGAGCTTTCAAAGCTTTTCTGATTTCTCTATACAAATAAAATTGATAATTAAAAATGTAAAAAAAAACTTGAAGCTCTGAATAAATGGGCCAGTGGAAGCTTTTCGGACTTCTGAGCATTCAAAGCTTCCCAAGCTTTTCTGATTTCTCTTCAATATCTAGAAGAATTTCACATTTTCCTTGCAGTTCCACATTTTATAAATCTCTATTTAATAAATATAATAATTAATAATTCCAAGCAGCTATTAAGCTTATTATTCCTTAGCTGTGTCTTACAATTTACTGTAACAATTTTCTTCATAGACTTGTAAAGTCTTGAACACAGTAATGTAACTTAAGCCCCAACTATGCAGTTGCTTAACTGTATTTCATTTTCACACTTTTTCCACTACACCTTTTGTTGCGTGGATACTAATGAATGCAGCGTTGCAATTTCCGTAATTTAAATCCCATTTCGCTGTAATCGCTCTGCGCTTTCTTGCATTGCTTTCTAAGTCAGTATTACACTTATTACTTTTATTAGTATTATATTAAAATATTTTTATGACTGTGTAGGTATAGTGGATGTCAGATGATGCACCTATTATGAATTTGTAAGAAGACTATTGTAAAAGAGCTGCCGCAAAAGAATTGTTAGAAGAGATAGCATATCTTTTGCTAGCTAAACTTTTAGATTATCTTGAATTGCCGTCAGTAATGGACAATCCTTGCTGAATGCAAAGATTTTGCTATAGCATGCAACAATGGTATTCTTTGCTATTCAAATATTAATAACAAAGGCTTAGGTTCAGTATTACTAGCCACAAGCTAAGTGAACTTGAAGTTATAACTAGAAAAAGGAGTATATAAATGGATATTTTTATCTATTGAAGTATAAAAAAATCTGTTTCGTTTCATTTCAACGAATAATTGATAAGATGACACAAAAATAGCTCTCAAGTATCCACCAAAATGAAGAAGACAAAAATCCAAATTAAACGCCAAAGTATAATTTATACCAGCACTTCCTTTTCCAACTAGAAAATGATACCAAACAAATTATAAATTTACAATTCTAACAATAATATTCCCACAATTAATCTCATTTTAAACGCCCGTCCACCGAAAATACCCACGCTCCCTGACAAAATTTCCTTTGCGCAATTTGTAACGATACATCCGTCGCCTACAGGCAAAAAGGTTAAGAACCCCATTAGCAAATGACACCAGAGCAACTGAAGACGCATTCTTACTAATTGCTTTTAGCATTATTATGATTTTCATTACACTACAGATGGACATTAGATTCTACTTCTTATAGTGGGAAATTTTATATCAATTATGTAGCAAAGTGTCGCTGAATTAGAGAAAAGTATATTTAAATTCAAATAATGCATAATCATCCGAATTGTTAATAACTGTTTCGAGTAATTTTTTGTACGAAAATTGTTTACAGAAATAATTAATAATAATGAGAGACATAGTTGATATTTAACAAGCGCTTACTTGACACCTTTGGTAGAGACATAAAATTACAAAAAAGAAATGAAGAAGACACATAAATTAAATGTAAATGCTGTGTGAACACCATCGAAGCGTATAAAATGTCGCTCAGCTTAATTACTGGTTGTGATAGAAAATAGTTTACTAGTTAAAAAGCGCTTAGTAAGTGTACAGTGTTGTATTGAATACGAATAGAATAAATAAAGAATTATTCCAACCTAACCTCACTTTTTCAAACATGACATAGACACGCTGTTCGGTGTATCTTAGCAAGTCAAAGTCTCAAGTTCATTAAATTTATTGAATATCTTTGTGTTCCTGATTATTTTATCTTTAATCTACGATGAACTTAAGACCTGAGTCAAAGTCTCAAGTTCTCAAACTTTATGACTCTAAAGACTTAAACCTAAAGTCTAAAGTTCACTAAATTTATGGAACCTCCTTATGATTATTGTATCTTTTTTCTCTGATGAACATATCATATGATTCATTTTTTTCGAGCTGATTCGGATTTATCTATTCAGAATGGTTACTAAACTATGTATTCAAATCTGTATTCGAAGGTTAGAGATTGGACGAAGATTTAAAAGAAGGTCAACTGCCTTTTGCGATATCTCCGAAAAGAGTCATTAGAAATTATTGGAAATTCTTTCAGTAAACAAAATATAGTTTATTATTTTATATTCTGAACTGCACATTGCAAGAAGTCTGAAGACGTCTATTAGATTTGAAAAGAGAACTTGTAATTAAGAAGGTATGGACGAGGCTTATCAGAGATCTTCTTTAAGATCAGAAAACAGTCATAAGATCCATATTGCCGGACAAGTACCATAAAAACAAATGTTCTCTATAATTTTATAACCTCCTTCACCTCAGATTGAAGCTCTATCCACACTGAGTGATCCCAAACTACATCCACTATCGCTCTCATGTACCCATACTTCATCAATTTGCATTTCAATCAACCACTGCTTAATAATTATTATGTCTTTCATTATCCAGCTACCCAAGCACCTTGAAGTTACGCGATTTTACAAGATTACCTTATTATTATTTCAAATTCTGCCTACAATTTTCATTTACTTAATTCTTTTGGCATGCTGCATAGACACGAGTACTACTTAACAAGTACGAGTACAACTCGCCAGTCTAGTTTTTCCGCAATCGCGCCAGCTTATTTGAATTTGTGCAACAAAGTGGAAAATTATTTCGCCAGTCATTGTCAGTTTGCTGAAGATAGTACGGAACGCGACTTGCAACAAATGCATAAATTTCTATACACAAACATAAGTATCCACTCAGTTGAAGCACAGCTTGTGGCCCACCACAGCAGCAGCTGCTTTAGACTAGCCACAGTCCAGCTGTTCTTAATAACCATACCCAGTGACTAGTTAGCCAGGCCGCCTAGTTCTTTAACCGCAAGCCGCATGATTGTTTGCTTGTTGCCAGCATTTTTTTTTCTCACTTTTTGTTTGTTCTTTCTTTCAGTTCCGCTCCAGGCGTAATTTTCTTCCAAACTAATTTGAACGTAAGTACCTTCTTGCAACCAGCGCAAACCGAATTGCGCCACACTTCAACTAAATCGAAACCAAACTAGTTCGTCAAAATGATGTTGATGAGCCCGAGCGTGCTATTGTGTTGTGTCCAAGTATGACTTCTTCTTCGTGGCTGCTAAGCAAGCAATGCTCGTAGTATGCATCTAATTGTACCGGATTCCATGCTTGGCCGCACACAGCAACTGTGTACCTCTAGAGTCCGACTGACAGCTGGCATTGTAGCTTATGCGACTTTTTTCGTGGTTGGTGGGATTGAGTCTGGCGATTCTAATTTTTAGTTTTCGCGTTCGGGATCCCGAAGTGATGACAATACATTTTCGTGATCCCGTTTCGATTTTATGAAAAAATTACTTAATGGTTATGAAATAAATTTTTATTTTTATAAATATAAAAAATATTTAAAAATGATTTCAAGACCTCCTAATTCTCTATATTGGAGCATACGTTCTCATTGGACTATATTTAAATAAACTATTGTGCACAGTGGATTAAATCGATTTTTTTCCTCAGTTAAAAGTATAAAATAATATTTTTCTATCAAAAATAATTTTTTAATAACAAAATCACGAAAAAAAAGCGGGATCGCGAACCTAAAATTTCAAAAAAATTCCGAAATTTCTCGAAACTCAACAGCTCTGTAGCGACCAAATGGCTAATATTAGGTGAAGTAGCAAATGAGAGCAGTGCAGGCGTTGGTTTCCAGTGGCTGAAGCATAACTAATATCAATTTTCTTTACCGCATATTTCCATTGCCGCGCCATGCTTCGCTACATCGCTTTATAAATGTTTGCCATATTTGCTCAGAAAATTGTACGTATGCAAATTAAAAAAATTAGTGGGTGTGTTTGGCGAAATAAAATAAGGGAATAATAAAAGTAACCGCGCGGCATTAGAAGAAAATAAAAATTGAGGTTGATTAGCGGTGGACACGCTCAGAAAGCAATATTTCGCTAAGAAAAGAAGTAAGTAGTTCCGAGCAAAAAACATATATAGATATACATAAATAACTGTAAAAAACTTTGTAGCAAGCGAATATTGTGACGACCTGTCAAAGCAATGTCAAAGAGTGTCAAATTATGACAGTTAAGTGTGGTGAATTGGCAGCGAGTAAAGTAAAGCTTGGCATACCGTGTCAAAAATAAATTTAAAAATACTAGAAAGCCGGAAATCATTGTAGTCTAATAAATATTTATGACTTATTTGAGGTAATAGTTCAGTTGCAAGACTTTATGTTGCTTTTAAGTTGACCAATTTGTTATTAAATTTGTATAGAGTGCAAAAGTTGTAGGTTTTAGGGCGATTTTGTCATAATTTTACTTTTTATACCATAAATATAAATATTTTTGCAACAAAATATATATGTAAATACCTCACAATCACATAAGAGCCTTTGTGACGCAAATATAAAAAAATCTAAGGATTATTCGGGATTAATGTGAAAATATTTTGTCGAGATAACATAATATCAATAAATATGTTAAATTATGTTGAAGTTTGAGTCTAATAGTGAGCGAAAGGGACAGGAACTTAGAAGAAATACAATGAAGTTATAATAATTGTTCTAAGCGAACGACAAATGAACACTCGCTAAAGTAATCAAATGCATATCTAGCCTATGGAAAATCAAAATTTACAGGGAAATAAACATGTTAGGTTAGTTAGTTATTTATGGTCTGTAAATTGTTTGAACATGTTCGAAGTAAGATTTATGCACTGAAGAGGCAGACAAGTAAACTAGCCTAAAGCCAATTAAAATCACACTTTCTTTTAGGATTTTACAAATTTACATCTAATTGCTTTTACATATGCTTTTTATTTATGCGTAAAGCTGTAATAATATTATAATTATTTGCACCAAAGTCAAACAAACCACCGTTAGTTAACTCGTTAATTGTTATTTTTCGTACATTTTTCATATTTGCTTTCTGCGGGTTTTCATTAAAATTTCAATATTTGGCGATTAATGATGTCTTAAAATATAAATTGGTGGCAAGCTACATGAACAAATTGTAATTTTTGTGAACTTTTAATACCTTTCTTTCGATTGTGCAACTTTTTCTTTTTATGGCTTTTTCAGGTTTAAGAGGTTATGTCAGACTTTTTGGCGAATTTGTGTTTATAAATAAATTTAAGTAGGCAAATTTACATATAACTAGTTTAATTTGCAGCTAATTTGGAGATTCGCGATGAAATATGTAAAATTTTTAATAATTGAGTTATTTTATGTAATTTTTTTATTAAAGGAAACTATTTTTTTTTAATTTTTTTAGGCATCAAAAATTTATTTTCAGTGTTTACGGGGTAAAAAAACGAAAATTAGGAAAAAATTAATAAATAGGAAAATAATAAATAAACAAGAGCAAAAATTAACATAAATTTAGAAAATAAAAAAATAAAGGTTAAACAATTTTTTTTTTAAATTTAAAATTAAAAATATAAATTTAAAAAAAATATTTTAAGAGCGAAAAAATTAATAAATTAGGAAAAAATAAATAAACAAGGAAAAAATTAACATAAGTTTAGAAAAAAAACTAAAAAAAATAAGATTAAACAAATTTTTTTAATTTAAAATTAAAAATATTAATTTAAAAAAATGTTTTGAGAGCGAGATTGTTTAAATTATTTTGACTTAAATAATATTCGGGGTTTACAGCGAGAAAAAAAAATATTCAAAAACAATGAAATTTAAAAACGTTAAATAAAAAATTATAAGAGCTGCAGAGCTAAACCGAGAAGGTACAATCTTCTACAAGAGTGTACAGCTCCTGGCGTACGCCGATGATATTGATATCATCGGAAGCAACAACCGCGCCGTTTGTTCTGCTTTTTCCCGCATGGATAAGGAGGCGAAGCGAATGGGTCTGGAGGTGAATGAGGACAAGACGAAATATCTCCTGTCATCAAACAAACAGTCGGCGCATTCGCGTCTTGGCTCCCACGTCACTGTTGACAGTCATAACTTCGAGGTCGTAGATAATTTCGTATACCTGGGAACCAGCATCAACAACACGAACAATGTCAGCCTCGAAATCCAGCGCAGAATAACTCTTGCCAACAGGTGCTACTTTGGACTGAGTAGGCAATTGAACAGTAAAGTCCTCTCTCGACGAACCAAAATCAAGCTCTACAAGTCGCTTATCATTCCCGTCCTGCTTTACGGTGCAGAAGCTTGGACGATGTCAACATCAGATGAGACGACACTAGGAGTTTTCGAGAGGAAAATTTTGCGCAAGATTTATGGTCCTCAGAACATTGGCAACGGCGAATACCGCAGACGATGGAACGATGAGCTGTACGAGTTATACGACGACATTGACATAGTTCAGCGAATAAAAAGACAGCGGCTACGCTGGCTAGGTCATGTTGTCCGAATGGACGAAAACACTCCAGCCCTGAAAGTGTTCGATGCAGTACCCGCCGGAGGAAGCCGAGGAAGGGGAAGGCCTCCACTCCGTTGGAGGGACCAGGTGGAGAGCGACCTGGTTACACTTGGGATCTCCAACTGGCGCCGAACTGCGAAGGAGAGAGACAGGTGGCGCACTATCGTCGATTCGGCTATAACCGGCTAAACGGTTGCAACGCCAATCACATACATACAAATAAAAGGTTTTAAAAAATAAATTCAAGAAAATAAAAAAAACAACTTAACATTTTTTACTTTTAATTCAAGATTAAACAATTTTTTTTAATTCAAGATTAAAAATATAAAATTTAAAAATTCAAATTTGTAAATAAAAAAATTGTATTTGAAAAACCCGCATTAAAAATAATATGTATTACTTGCCAAAACTAATTCAAAAAATGCCTACCGCACCCACCAATTTTCAACAATTTAAACAAAAACACTCATGCATAAGAAAGTAGCAATTTCGCACGCCTTTCAATAGCCATTTTCCATATGCATACACAAAAGTCATTGAACTTCTTTTCTAAACGGCCCACCCCGAAAAACTGCGGCTTGGCCGCTACTAAGCAGCGTTGCACACAACTAATCAGCATTTCTAAAGGGTGATTTTTTAAGAGCTTGATAACTTTTTAAAAAAAAAAAACGCATAAAATTTGCAAAATCTCATCGGTTCTTTATTTGAAACGTTAGATTGGTTCATGACATTTACTTTTCATTTAAATGTTGACCGCGGCTGCGTCTTAGGTGGTCCATTCGGAAAGTCCAATTTTGGGCAACTTTTTCGAGCATTTCGGCCGGAATAGCCCGAATTTCTTCGGAAATGTTGTCTTCCAAAGCTGGAATAGTTGCTGGCTTATTTCTGTAGACTTTAGACTTGACGTAGCCCCACAAAAAATAGTCTAAAGGCGTTAAATCGCATGATCTTGGTGGCCAACTTACGGGTCCATTTCTTGAGATGAATTGTTCTCCGAAGTTTTCCCTCAAAATGGCCATAGAATCGCGAGCTGTGTGGCATGTAGCGCCATCTTGTTGAAACCACATGTCAACCAAGTTCAGTTCTTCCATTTTTGGCAACAAAAAGTTTGTTAGCATCGAACGATAGCGATCGCCATTCACCGTAACGTTGCGTCCAACAGCATCTTTGAAAAAATACGGTCCAATGATTCCACCAGCGTACAAACCACACCAAACAGTGCATTTTTCGGGATGCATGGGCAGTTCTTGAACGGCTTCTGGTTGCTCTTCACCCCAAATGCGGCAATTTTGCTTATTTACGTAGCCATTCAACCAGAAATGAGCCTCATCGCTGAACAAAATTTGTCGATAAACACATTTCGAACCGAACACTGATTTTGGTAATAAAATTCAATGATTTGCAAGCGTTGCTCGTTAGTAAGTCTATTCATGATGAAATGTCAAAGCATACTGAGCATCTTTCTCTTTGACACCATGTCTGAAATCCCACGTGATCTGTCAAATACTAATGCATGAAAATCCTAACCTCAAAAAAATCACCCGTTAATTGCATGCAACACAAAGTTGCATGACAATACAGCATGTAAGGAGATGCCAAAATGGAAAATATCAAAAACGAAAAAATTAAGAAAGAAAATATGAATGCGCTACACCCACAAACGCCGAACACAGCTGCCAGCCGAATTATATTGGTGCCTACCAGCCTAACTGCCATTAGTGATAATTAAAATTTAGCAAATGAAAAATATGTTACTTTCATTTTCATTTGCATACAGACATTGTTCGACACATGACTGAGCCGCACTGAACTCTTACAATTTGTATGCAACAAATAATAACGGTAAACAGCGCGCTATGAGTACTCTAGTACAGTGTGTCTGTTTGTGTAGGTGTTGCAAAGAGTGCAACCTCAATGTAGCACGAGAGATATTTAATGCAAATATGAATTGGTCCGCTCGTTGTTTATTACACGCCAAAGACATGTATTTTTAATTAACTGTAATAAATATATGATATAGAGTAATTAAAAAAATTTAAATAAGCTGCAGTTATGCTTTGTTTGTCAGAAAATACATACATATGTAACATGTGGCATGTAAGTGGAAATCGTTAAGCCAAGCTATGCATAAATTTGTAAAATGCTGAGAAATGGTGTTAACATGCAATAACTGTTACTGTTGTATTAGATGTATATGTGAAGAAATATTTTGAATTATTACAAGAAGTTTATGGATATTAATTTCAAAAATTTTATAGATTATTATTAAATTATGATGGTTTTTTGTCTAAAAATTATTTTATTTTATTTTATTTTATTTTATTTTATTTTATTTTATTTTATTTTATTTTATTTCATTTTATTTTATTTTATTTTATTTTATTTATTTTATTTTATTTTATTTTATTTTATTTTATTTTATTTATTTTATTTTATTTTATTTTATTTTATTTTATTTTATTTTATTTTCTTTTCTTTTCTTTTCTTTTCTTTTCTTTTCTATTATTTTATTTTATTTTATTTTATTTTATTTTATTTTATTTTATTTTATTTTATTTTATTTTATTTTATTTTATTTTATTTTATTTTATTTTATTTTATTTTATTTTATTTTATTTTATTTTATTTTATTTTATTTTATTTTATTTTATTTTATTTTATTTTATTTTATTTTATTTTATTTTATTTTATTTTATTTTATTTTATTTTATTTTATTTTATTTTATTTTATTTTATTTTATTTTATTTCATTTTATTTTATTTTATTTTATTTTATTTATTTATTTATTTATAACTAACTTTCAAATAATAGACATTTAGTACAGTTTTATTTACATATACTCAGCGCTTTTATCTCCTCTCTTTCCATCTCTCTCTCTCTCGCTCAATCTATTAGTAACAAACGAATGATAACAGCACTAAAGCGTAAACGGATGAATGTGATCAATTAAATGCATAACCGCCAGCAACGGAGCAATTATAAAAAACAGCAACAACGCACAGCTATTATGAAACAGCTTTTCATTTCCACTTCCCAAATGCTGAAAGTCAATAAATAACAAAATCAAATGCACTTCCTTGCAACATTCACTTGTGTCACTCTCTAAACGTCAGCCTCTGCCACCACCCTCTTGCTCAAGCCAATAAGTACTCATATGGGACTTAACTCTGCAGTATCTCTGCCTTGCTATCTATTTCTCCAAATAGCACTCCAACTAATAGCCAATTGTTATTGTATACATACATATGTATGCAACACCACTTATCGGTTCGTACATTATAGCGATCGCCAATTTGTGTCTATTAATTTTTTAAGCTTCAATTACGCAAGCTCCAGCCTTTTTAAAGCGCATTAATTATTTCATTGCAGTCGCTGCATTTGAATGCTTTTAATGAGCTATTGATTTTTTGTTTACAAATATTTTTCAATCATCTGTAAGTACTTGAGATAAATGAGAATGCATGAAAGCTCTTTGGAAAGTCTGAAAAAGCATTCGCTGCACTATTTTCCAATTTTGTTCGATATTAATTTTTTATATTACATATTTATGCACAAGGTGTGTTTGGAATGGTTTTGTAGCAAGATAAGTGGCGCTTTTACTTGACTCCCATTGCTCAAGTGTTGCACTTCAATTTGCTCTAAAATTTATAGTTCAAATGTAAGCACTTTTCGCTTGGGAGCGGTTATTTGTTATGTAAACAAATAATTCATATAATTCAATATTGTATGCATAATCGGAAATCAATAAGTGGTTATCACAATTACTTACTGTATGGCTGAAATAATATTGTTTTTAGTGGGATTGTGCTTTGAAAAATGTAATGATTTCTCAATGAAAAAGAGATTTTTTAATGAGAATTGAGATTTAAAGGATTTGTTTAATATTTTGTTCCAGTTTACTTTCATTAAGTTGATTAAGTAATTATTAAAATCCATCATTTATACATAAAATAAATAATTGAACCAGTTGAGTATTGTTTGTGAAATAGCTTAACGAGAGAAATTATTCAATCCGAATACAGATAGTACCAGAGAGTAAGTTATAAGCGCTTATAGTTGGTGTTAGTGGTAGAAATAATTTTAGTAGAAACTTAAGTTATGTTAGAGAACCCTCTTTGAGTGAATATATTGCACAAAAGTACTCAGAAGTATTAGAATTGAGCATAATGTTGCATGTTAAATTGTCATGTTTCAACTCATGTAGAGCAAAGCAAGTTTATAATAATATGAGATCTTGTAAGAAAGAAATCAAGAAAATTGAATAGAAATATATATTAAATCAGTTTATTCACTAACGATCTTATGCCTTCTGAACTTGAAACAATCGGCAGTTTCAATATCAAAACATGGAAAAATACGAAAAGCCAATCTTAGTTAGTGCTCCAATAATAACCGAAATGGGGATATTTCTAATTTTACTGAATGAAGATGTTGTCATCTCACAAATATCTGACTTTATACTCAAAATAGTGTCGATAATCCCTTGTTTGCAGAATGTTTCTTCAAAAAAAAATCATAGAATCGTCTCAAAATGGGGATATTACTGATTTTACTGAAAGAAGATGTTGTCATCTCAAAAATTATCTGACTCTATAGTCGAAGTAGTGTCAGTAATCCCTTGTTTGCAGAATGTTTCTTCAAAAAATAATCATAGAATCGTCTTAAACAATGGAAATCAACTGAGAACCTATAGATTGGACATTTTTGTACCTTGGCGTAACTTTTTAACAGGCCGTTCCCATGGATGTCGGGTCTATGTGATTCGAGTTTACACCCGACCAAAGATTTTCGCCTTTTCAGCATACTCCGAAAATATATTGAAGATACTGTATACTGGTACACCAGTAAGACTCCAAACAATCAATAAAATATCTTTATTTTTAGTGAAAACTAACTCCAGAAATGTTTTATCAAAGGTTAAGAGAGCAATAAGTAAGTTATAGAAAACTTGCTGGCAATTAGAAACATTTAGTGAAAATCTACACAAGATTCGTTTTATAAATTTATATTTTTGTATTCATATTCTTGATATTTTTTATTAAGAAATATATTGAAAAATTAATTTCAACTCAATCAATGCCATAAATACTTGGATGACAAACATTATGCTCTGCATCACACATATAACGAGTGAACAAAGATTTGTATATATTATATACATATGACTGTACAGCAGCCTTATCAGCAGCTCAGTATGTATAAATTTATTTCGAAATTCAATAAAAAACCCAGATTAGCAGTGTATTAAGAAATTTCCTACAGAACATTGTTGTTCTTGCATATGAATTCAAGGGACTTATGTATTGATAAGTATATATTTACACAAAATACAGCTAGTAGATAATATTTAGGCACAAAAGCATGTCTCATATTTCAAAACAAATCGGTTGTATCAATTTACTTAGTCAACTATGATTTAATTATAAAATTTGCATTTGTAATTTGAATTACAAATAATGTGGTTGGCAACGCGAAATGCACTACCTTTGTGCTATATTTGATTAATAAATTGATAATAATGAACATCCAACTTCCTCTAATTATCAGTTGTAGTACTAAAATATATTTATACGATTTAGTTGTATATTTTTGTATGTATGTATGCACCTAGAATTGTCAGCGTGATCACTTCATGCAATTTTCAGAGCATTCCGAGCGCTTTTGGACTTAGTGCGCATTTTCTGTATAACAAATTGGCGTTGGCTTTGAAAATTAAACGTGTTAATTAACATGATGATAATTTATGTCATCAAAAGACGACAAAATGAATAGTCAAAAAGGTGGAAAATATTATTGAAGATTAAAAAAATTTAAAATAAATGTTTTTAATAAAAAACTTAAAAAAATAATTTAAATACAAGAAAATTAAAAAAATTTAAATATTTTTTTTTAATTTAAATTAAATAAAATTTTAAACAAATTTTTTTTTTTTTTAATTTTTAAATAATAAAAAAAGATAATTTATTTTTGATAATTATTATTATATTTTTTTAATTTTTATACGTTAATCATAATTTTCGAGCACAATAAAGACACAATTTTTGGTCGAAAAAATATATGCTTTTTGTATTAAAAAAAAGTTTATACTTTTTTAAATTTTTTATTTTGTTTTACACGATTTTTTAAAAAACCTGTTTATACTTTTTTCTCGAGAAAAACTATTTTTTTTATTTTCTTTTACACGACTTTTTAAAAATCTTGTTTATAATTTTTTCTCGAGAAAAAGTATTTTTTTTAATTTTTTATTTTGCTTTACACAATTTTTCGAACAAATTATTGATAAATTATTTTCTACACAAAAAAATATTTTTTTTTAATTCCACAGCACATTTTTCTGCACAAACATTTTTTCATCTAAACACAGCTTGCTTTGAGCTTTTCTGTTTACTTAACAACAACAACCAAAAACACTAACAGAAAAATTATTTACAATATTTTCCCACAGCGGCGCACAGTAAACGCAAAAAAAATTGAATTTCCAATAATTTTTCGTTTAAAAATCACCCGTCGATCTGCACGTTTGATCTTCGAAAATGCGATCTCAAAACTGATTCACGGCCAAATGGACGAACGCTGAGCACGCGAGCGTAAACAGAATGCTACTAACTACTCTATACATACAAACAACTGTACAATCGTGAGTTGACTGTGAGGAAAACCAGCTGTGCGTCGCCAAGACAGCGCACTCACAAACACACACACACAAACAAGCAATAAAATACAGCACACCCTCCTGCCATCCAGAGTGGCGTGTAGGAGATACGCTGTAAAGTCAGTGGAAGGCAATCGCGATCACCGTATTGAGCTGAGGCGTACATGCAACCCCCAAAGCAGCCGCACAGCACAATACTATAAAATATATCAATGGGAGGCGGCGAGTGGCTATTGTTTGCTTACAAGTATGTATGTGTGTTCTGAGCAAACTCTATGCTCGTAAATTATTTAAGTACATATCTACTGTATACCGCTGCGTGAAGGAGCGCCACAGAAAGAATCATTTCTTTTTATGTGTTTCTTTTATATGTTAGTACGATCGCTTTTAACGATCAGGCAGCGCTATAAACAAAATGCTTTCAGTGAGCATCTGTTTGTTTGAGAATTCGCTATGAGAATTTGCGCTTGTGTAAACAAAAGTCAATTCGAATGTGTTTTGAAAAATAATAGAGCATCATTCAGTTGTAGGAAATTTAAAAATAATTATTCGCTATTATTGAGCGAAATTTTGCGGAATTTTAAGGCGTCTGTGTGTCAGCGCAAGCGGTGCGCGATCACTCAACTGAGTTGTAAACATCAAATGTTATTTGTTGGATAATTCATTTTTTTCTAAAATGCAAATGAAAGCTATGAAATTCAAAATTATTATTATTGAAATTAGAAATATCTAGTATAGTTGCTGTCAGAACTCTATATAAGCCTGATGTATGGTATAGTATTGCTTTATGTGTTTTTATTTGAATTTATTGTCTTATTGAAGACTACTTTTTATAATAAATTTTACTATAAGCTATTTTATTTTTTTTTTAGTGAGAACGTGAAGTTTTCGATTCGTCATTAGACTTGCTGTACTCACTATATCTGAGGCTCTTAAAAAGTATTCACATTGGAAAGCAATAAGAAAGTTATTTGGTTTCTCTGAAATTCTTTGACTATGAAAGATAGCTTTAGTTAGATTCAATACAAGAGAGTACCTCAATCAAGTTATATAACCTCTTACTAATCAATAACTATTTAATTTAAGCGATCTGCTTGTTCGAATTATCACTCTTTCTAATGTCATACAAAAATGGGGAATGAACAATATATTTTTTTGAAGTAAAATTCTCTAATTATTAATTTTAAATAATTTAACTTTAGTTTTTCATAAATTTAACTCTCAAGTTTTGAAAAAATCTCTTTTTGGTACATAAAGGTCTCTAAATTCTTATAAATAATTTCGGAAGCAACAACCGCGCCGTTTGTTCTGCTTTTTCCCGCATGGATAAAGAGGCGAAGCGAATGAGTCTGGAGGTGAATGAGGACAAGACGAAATATCTCCTGTCATCAATCAAACAGTCGGCGCACTCGCGTCTTGGCTCCCACGTCACTGTTGACAGTCATAACTTCAAAGTTGTAGATAATTTCGTTTATCTGGGAACCAGTATCAACAACACCAACAATGTCAGCCTTGAAACCAGCGCAGAATCACTCTTGCCAACAGGTGCTACTTTGGACGGAGTAGGCAATTGAACAGTAAAGTCCTCTCTCGACGAACCAAAATCAAACTCTACAAGTCGCTTATCATTCCCGTCCTGCTTTATGGTGCAGAAGCTTGGACGATGTCAACATCAGATAAGACGACACTAGGAGTTTTCGAGAGGAAAATTTTGCGCTCAGATTTACGGACCTCAGAACATTGGCAACGGCGAACACCGCAGACGATGGAACGATGAGCTGTACGAGTTATACGACGACATCGACGATAGCTAGGTCATGTTGTCCGAATGGACGAAAACACTCCAGCCCTGAAAGTGTTCGATGCAGTACCCGCCGGAGGAAGCCGAGGAAGGGGAAGGCCTCCACTCCGTTAGAGGGACCAGGTGGAGAGCAACCTGGTTACAATTGGAATCTCCAACTGGCGCCGAACAGCGAAGGAAAGAGAGGAGTGGCGCGCTCTCATCGATTCGGCTAAACGGTTGAACGCCAATCACATACATACATACATACATTTTGCGTTAATAACACAATTAAAAATAAAAAAATAAAAATAAATTAAAAAGAAAATTGCAAATTTAAAAAATGAAATCTGGAATTTTTTCCCTTTGAAATTAATTTAACTTAATTAGTTAAAAATTAAAAAAAACTGTGAATCATTATCATTATTAACGTTATTAAAAAAATATTTTTTTTTTTAATTTTATCAATAATTTTCAAATTCAAATTAATTTTCTTTATATAAATAATAAAAGCAATTTAAACTTAACCTAAAAATTCTGAATTCTTTTATTGAAAATTCTGAATTTAATTCAATTTAATTTCTTAGGTAATATAGAAAAATCTTATTGAGTTTAATTAGAAAAAAAAGTTATTTTAATATTGATATATTTTAAAGAATTTTTTTATGTATTTTTTTACTGGTTTTCAACATTTAAACACTAACGGTAAAGTCAAATAAACGAAAAATTCTGAATTATTTTCTTGAAATTTTTTAATTTAATTAAATTTAAATTAATTATAATTTCTAAAGTAATATAGAAAAAAACTAATTAAGTTTCATTAAAAGAATATATTTTAATATTGATAAATTTTAAACTATTTTCTTATTTATTTTTTTTTGTGATTTTCAATAATTAAACACAATGCTAAAATCAAATGAAATTATTTGTAAAACAATTTATTAAAAAAAATATATAAAAAAAAATCAAAAAAAAAGTTAATTAAAAAATATAATTAAAAAATAAAATTAAAAAATATTTTTGGAATCGTTTCTAACTTTTCTAATAGAATTTCAAATTTCATGCCAGTAGAAAATAAATAAAATTAAATTCTTCACACATTTTCATACAAAATTTCAATATCTTTGTCATATCTTTTTCTAAGCACACTTCCTCATACATAATTTCATTTAGTCACCACTTTTATTATCTTCAACCAACTTACGTAAGGCAAGCGATATTTTTATGGCTACTGCTAGTTGCTCATATATTTTCAACAAAGTGCAAAATTTTTCACTATAAACGTGCATTATTCATTTTTCATATTTAGAAAATAAAATTTTCAGCGCTTTTGTATGTATGTATAGCTGTTTATTTAGTTTCAGCAGCATTTCCGGCTAATGCAAGATGCAGATATATGTTTGTTTGTTTGTGTAAATTTTGGCAAACAAATAGCTTGCGACTTTAATAATACAGATTGTTATATGAGCTGGGAAACACGGATGCAAAAATGCAGTCAAAATAAGAAAAAAAATATCATAAAATACACACAAAAGTAATGTTATAATTTTTGTTATATTTATTTAAAAAAAATGTATATTATTTTATGGTGCT
This sequence comes from Zeugodacus cucurbitae, assembly GCF_028554725.1. Classification (NCBI taxonomy): domain Eukaryota; kingdom Metazoa; phylum Arthropoda; class Insecta; order Diptera; family Tephritidae; genus Zeugodacus; species Zeugodacus cucurbitae. The sequence continues at coordinate 12,134,167 of NC_071669.1, forward strand.
ATACGTTAATTATAATTATTAAAACATTTTTATTTCATTACACGTATTTTTATTTTTTTGTAAATTAAAAAAATACCTTTTTTTATATTTTTAGTTAAATTTTATTTTTGTTTATTTTAAAATAAGTATTTTTAATTTTAATTTATTTTTTTAGTTTGAAAAAAATTATTATTACATTTTTTTAATTAATTATTATTATTTTTTTTTTTAATTTTTTTATTAATAAATTTTTTTAATTTTTTATTTCTTAGATTTTCTATTTTGCATATTTTTCGTAAATTTTCATAACTGTTGCTTATTACTATTATATGTTTAATTTCACTTTCGTCTAACTGCCAATTTTTGAGCATATCGATCATTATCATTTTGCACCTTTCACTCATTTTCACACAATTTCCTAATTTTTGAAATTAGCATGGCCATTTTTTTGTTGTTTTCTACTTTGTCATTTCAAGCATACATTTATTTTCACCCTTCCTACTTACTTATTATTTTACACAATTTTCAACTTTGTATAGATATTTATTTATTTATTTATATTTTCTTAATTTTTTTCCACTGCCATTTACCGTTGAGGCGAAGCAAAAACACACACTAACCATTATTTCGTGTTAATTTGCCAGTAAAATGAACGAAAGTAGTCATTTTCAAGATAAGCGGATTAGGAAGAAGGAAAGCATGGCGACGCAGACGTTGTACACGCGTTGCCAACGACGCGCAATTTGGCATTGTTGACCGACGACGCAGACTATGCTAGTGGTGGTGGTCGACCACTCCTGCCCTCTATGCAAATAGTATATTATATACTTTGACGTTGCACATAAAACGGAAATAACAACAAAAACAACAATTTATAGTAGCTATGTACCGCAAGTCCACTGCATTTTATGTATTTAATGCATTCGAGTACATAATATTGTTGCCGGCAAGCATTGTGGGGGTCAAAATGAAAACCACAAATACAAGAGAAAAAAAAACAAAAATTGCAAAAATTATATTTTCAAATTTGCAGCGCAAAAATACGACAATAATAACAAACACACGCACGAAAGCAAGAAGCAGAAACCGCACAAAAAAAACGCAAATAACAACAATAATAATAATAAAACCCGCTCGGCGTATATTTTCTTTTACAAGCGCATGCAAAACACGATATTCACAACGAACCGTTTGCCGTGCCCAACGACGATCGAATGCATGCGGCGCGGCGAGTAGTCAAGCGCTTGCAGAGCAACGAGTAATGTTTACGCGACCAGAGTTGAAAACAGTCTGAGCGGCGTTGGCCTGACGACGCCACAGCGTAGCGCTTGTGAGCGTACAATACACAAATGGAGAAGCAATGGAGAACTGGGCGAAACGAGTAGCCAGTCAACCAGGCAGCCAGCCACCAGTCGGTTAGGTTGACTTGTGGCAGTGCCGCGCTGGTGGGTGGGGTGCTGTGTAGCGTACGCTGTCTACGGTGTGTCATTAGTGGTAGGGTAAATGGCGTTGGCTCTGGGTGCTCATTCGGCGTCGCTGTTACGGTGCGAGAGTATGAATGTGAATAGAAAAGCCTTTGGCACTGCTCTAAGAAAGTTAGTTGCACAAAGCCGGCTAAAGAAACTGAAACGCAGCAAGAAAAGAAACTAAGCAAATACAAGGTAGTCGTTGGAAAAAGTGGTGGAAAAGTCGGGAAAAAAAGAAAACATAAATACGGAGAAATAAGTTTCTCAGCAGTCTTAGTTAGTTTGTTCAACAAACCTAAGGAATGGGTTGCTGATAAAAAACAATTTTTTATATATATTTTGTATTTTGAGAAAGATATAGAAGGTATAAGAAGAAAGAATAGTCTAGGAACTATCACCTCTATGTGAAAAAGTACCCAAACTCCCTTTCATAAACATCTCTGAGCTTGGTTTCGCTAATACGAAGACTATTAGGGAGTTTGAACTCTTACTACGTTCTTTCAAATGAGTGAGAGGAGTATCAGTTAATATTTCCAAAACTGTAAAAGTGTAGAAGCACAACAACTTCTTTATTATTATATCTATACTCTACTCTATAATACTAAATATCATTTTCTCAACAGCTTATTGAAAATTTCTCAACTGCAAGTTATTAACCACCAGTTAAATAAGTTTAAATAAGCGATATGCATAATCACCAATTAGTTTTTTAGTGAACATTCAAAATTTCTTAACTCCAGGTTAAGTTTAAGTGGTCGATATATTTAACCGTCAGTTAGTATTTCACTCAATATTCAAATAGCTTAACTTAAGAACTTATATTCTTTAGCCACTACAACTCAGCCAACTATGCGAGTTAACAATTCAACTCCCAGCAAGCTATAATGAGAGACATTATTAAAGCTATTTCTTTCAACATTTTTAGCTTTACTGCCGGTTTAATAACCGAACTGAAAAGTGCACGCTGATCAAATTGATTATGATAATTCGTACATTCACCAAACGCTTGGCAGCTACCACTTAATCTGTAATCAGTTGCACCTTCTCGAAGGAAGTCGAAGGCCAACGAGAGGACAATGCCTGCCAACTTAGTAATAAATACTAAAAATATACCGACGCAATAGTTGATTTAAGGTGGTAATATTTTGTTGTTGCTACTTTTTTTTTTGTTATTATTACAACAATTTGGTGGTTACCAGGGCAACCGTAAAACCGGAAATTATAAACAAATCTATGTATGTAGCCAACAAGAAAAAACTATTAACTTGGTTATAACTGCGAGTAACTATGAAGCTCGAGGGGAGTGTAGCAAGAGATTGAAGGGAGCTAGTAAAAGAGTAAGCAGGAAGTAGTGCAGCGCACGCGACCTGTTCTCGACGCCTGATGATTGAGAACGTGCTGTAAAGTGAACACTTTTCGTTGTGGCCATAAATCCGGGTAATAAATAAAGTGGGTATGAAAAAAGGAGGCAAAAAGTGATTTTATAAGGTGCTGTAGCTAAGTCAAATATACTTAGGTGTCTTTGCTTTGTAAGTGCAGCTGTTGTTTAAGGTAATATAATTTTCTTTAGAATCTTTATTTTGAGCTCTCTTTTTTGCTGGCGTTGGATAATCGAAAATTAATTGGGTTGGAAAGCAATAAGAAATTAGAATGTTACTCAGTTAAGAAGGGCATTTCGGCATTTGGTTTTTATTAGCGCTTTAGCAAAGACAGGTTACTGAATTGAGGTTATGCTTCTGCAGAGATATTTTTTATGGCATTATAAATGTTTACTATAAATTAAAATAACAATTTCGTTTGCTCGAATCTTCAATAAATATAAATATAGAGACCCCCAAGTAACCGTGTTTTTTTAACTTATATTTTCCCTCACTTCTCTTTTCTTCATTTTTTTCTCACTCTTTCACTCTCTTTAATTTTTCCATTCTTCCATTTTTTATTTATTTTCTCACATAAAACAATTGCCATTAATTACGTTTGACACAAACACATTTATTCTTATTGCTTCAAGTGTCGCAAATATTGCACTGAATTTGCTTAAAATAGCAAAATAAAAAAAGATTACAATACAAAAAACAATTTATCGCCATTTCTGATAACGTAATTTTTTGCGCTCACATTTTGGTCAGCTGTTTCACCATAATAGCTGCCTTATTGGGCACAGTAATCTGTTTAATAGCAGCTGAATTAGAACATGTGATAAAACCAATGACAGTATGAGATAAGGAAACTAGTAAGAAAGAATAAAGAATAATTGGAATATATTTATTTGTGCGTTGGAGATTTATTTTGAAATAAAAAGAAAAAAAAATTCGAAATTTAATTTTGATTTATTTTATTTTATTTTAATTTAATTTAATTAATTTAATTTAATTTTGATTTAATTTAATTTAATTTAATTTAATTTAATTTAATTTTGATTTAATCTAATTTAATTTTGATTTAATTTAATTTAAATTAATTTTGATTTAATTTTATTTAATTTTGATTTAATTTAATTTAATTTAATTTAAGTTAATTTAATTTAAGTTAATTTAATTTAATTTTGATTAAATTTAATTTAATTTTGATTTATTTTAACTTAATTTAGTTTTGATTTAATTTGATTTAATTTAATTTAATTTTGATTTTATTTTATTTTATTTTATTTTATTTAATTTAATTTTATTTTATTTTATTTTTTACTTTATTTAATTTAATTTAATTTTATTTTATTTTATTTTAATTATTTATTTTTTAATTTTTTTTAAATTATATTTTAATTTTTATGTTACTCAAATTCTAAATAATTTCTTATTATTGCAACAATTAATTTTCTTCAATATTATTTAATTTTGCTTGAATTCTCCTTAAATGTTAGCCTGTTTTGTTTTTGCTAAAGCTCTTATCTGATTTCTCTGGATTTTATCAATCGCCCGCATGGCCGGTTTACCTTGTTCAACCTTGCCAAACATAGAATTGTACCACATACCAATACAAACGTAGAAAAAAAAAACCACCTCAATGCACAAACACATAACAAATGAGATAATTTTTTTTTTTCAATCCAGCTATTCAGTCCAATATGACGTAAGTTACGTTTTTTCTTTGCAACGCCAAAAGGCTTACATTGCAATAACAATGCGATAAAAAAACGCTTACAAGCGCGTAAATATGTACATATACATGCATATACAATATTCGGTGTTTGCCTGGCATTTGGCACAGCCCGTACCTTTATTTATTATTTGCTTGTTTGTTTGCGCAAATCGGTGCCGGTGCAAGCGTGTACTTAAGAATACTAGGCGCACAGCGAGCCAAAACGAAAAAAAATCACATAGAATACTTCAAAAATGCATATGCAATAAATAAAGTGGAATACACAGAAGGCACAAAAATGCATTGCAAAAAGTTTAGGAAATTGGCGAAACGTACGCCGTTGGGCTGCACAATGCTGAACGAGAGAACACCTGCCGCCGGTAAATGTTTGCAATAAGTAGCAAAGCATGCCACTATGAGGCTAGTCAAGGAGGGACAATGCACGGACCCAGACATAATATATGAATATGTATATGTGTAAGCTTGGTGAACGCAGTTTGTTTGGCTGCGCTAGGCGTCAACTCAGCTATGAAGCATTAAGTCAAAGCAATCGACCCCAACATTTTATTCAATATAGATACAAAGTATATAAGTAGGAACATATTTATGTATATGCACCCATGTTTATGTTAGCACATACCATAGTATTATGTATTTGACACTAAATTCATGTGGGAAAATTAAGTGTTTGGCTTTTCTCACTGCATGTATATACATATACACATTAGTAGTTAAGTATGTTCATATATCCAGCGACAATATCAGCCGACACAAAATAACTGACGACCGGTTCCTTAACAACACCCAAAAACACAAATAACAAGCAATAAATGTACTTACCTATCGGGGCATATAAAAATCGTGCGAATTTTATGGCGTTGTAAAATTTATAATTCTTTGTATTTGCACTCATAATATTTACCTGAAAAATATAAAAAATAAAAATTTTATTTAGGAAAAACATTAATATTTAGTAAGCGTAAGAGGCACTTAAAATTTAGTATTATTATAAATGACCTTTTATTTTATTTTATTTTAATTTATTTTATTTTATTTTATTTTATTTTATTTTATTTTATTTTATTTTATTTTATTTTATTTTTTTTATTTTATTTTATTTTATTTTTTATTTTATTTTATTTTTTTTTATTTTTTTTTATTTTTTTTTTATTTTATTTTATTTACTTATTTTTTATTACGTAAAATTTATATACATATTGAAGACCCCTAAAATCAATAAGATCTAGTATTCATACACTTTTCTTTTTTCACGCCTAAATGTATGTCACGTCTTAAAGTACACTTTTGCCGAACCTTCAAGTTATTTGCTTTTCTTGTTTTATAACTAAGCACTTGTGTAACACATTTTGCAGAATTTACCAATTGTCAGACAGAAAAAGGTTTTTGCAAAAGGTAAATGTGCCTAAAGGTATGCGTCTAATCGTATTGAAGAGCAAATGTTGGTACGAATGGATTTAAGAAACATTTCAAGAATAAGAATGCAAAAAGAAAGTGCGAGCAGAATATTAAAAGAATGTGTAGAGTAAGGAATAAGAATATTGTAATGAAAAAAGTATTTACATAATATTAGGCGTTAGAAATGAGAAGCAATACACAAGGTGCTAATAGCAATCTAAGATATTCTTTATACATTATTCAAGAACGAAAAATGAAAATAATGTGAAATAATAATTATTGAAACAAATCAGACAAAAAATCACTAAGAACCGCTTGAACACTTTCCATTACAACAACAATTACTGACATCTTATACTTAGTAAGGAAAGTTATTGACCCAATTCAAACTACTCTTCGAATTACATTATTAACGCAATCAGTCAATATTTTGACACTTTCCTCTATAAGTATATAAATTGGAGGAAGTGAAATTATTGACACTAATTTGACATTTTTCCAACAATATTAGTCGAAAAGTCCAAAAAGAATCTTCCGGCAATTAAATACCAACACGCAACTAATTACGTGCGGGTCATTGCTCATTAGCAAGAAATATCTCGCTGATTGCCGACTCTTGTCTACTTAGCGAAGCGTTAAAAAAGAAGAAAGTCAAAAGCTAGAGACATGTGATAAAACTTCTCTAATTTCAACAAATTGATTAGGTAAGCATGCGTGAACTTGGTAAACAAAGATTGAGAATTAATAGCAAATTAAGAAAATTTAAAAATAAAAGCAAAACAAAACAAAAAATGAAAACAAGTAAGCGACATTGACATATCAGTGATGCTTTCTGTAGAGAAATGTGTGTGTGTGTGTGTGTATGAGTATGAGTGCACTGCATGCACCATGACACCATGTAAAAGAAATGGGTCAGTGCAATTAGCTGCGGGTGAAGGTGAAAATTAGGTAGGATTAAGTACATCAACGAGACATTTTCAAGAAAGTGTAAAGAACGACTATGAAAAGTAATACAGCAAGACATTTTTATATTACTCTCAAATCGAAAGAATGAAAGAATTTTAAAAAGTCATGAAGCAATACTTATTATATTTTATTTTGGAATTCCTAAATAGTATTGAAAACTAAGTTGAACAACTAAAGCTACATACACGTGTATTTACATTAAAAACTCAAACTTATTTCGAAAACATTTAACAATTCATTAGGTAGAAACAAACAAAAACACACAGACTCCATAAATGTACTTTTAATGCTGCAATGGTAAGACAACATGCTGTTATTGCTACCTACATATGTATGTACAAGTATGCATTGCAATTGGCATATTTATGCTTTGGTTGCAGCAGCAAATCAAGCGTCATGACTCTGTGTACAATTGTTGCAGCTGCTGCTCGAGTGGCAATTGTTAAATGTTGCTCAAAAATGGTTTAATGCTTTGAGAGTGGAAAAAATTGGATTTCGTGAATACAAAGCGATTCGCAAGTAACGTATACTTAATTGTCTCTTGGACAGACAAGAATAAATAATATAAAATAAAATAATATAAAATAAAATAAAATAAAATAAAATAAAATAAAATAAAATAAAATAAAATAAAAAAAATAAAATAAAATAAAATAAAATAAAAAAAAAAATAAAATAAAATAAAAAAAAAAAATAAAATAAAATAAAATAAAATAAAAAAAAAAATAAAATAAAATAAAATAAAATAAAATAAAACAAAATAAAATAAAATAAAATAAAATATAATAAAATAAATAAAATAAAATAAAATAAAATAAATGTTGACTCATTATTTTTAATAGCATATTTTTATATTTATATAGACATTGAACTATTTTATTTGATTTTTTGTTATTATTATTTTTTTTTTTATTTTTTATTTTTATTTTTTATTAGTAAATATGTGAAGCGTTCTTCATTTCTTATTTTATTTAATTATTATTTCCATTATAGTAAATTTTATCTGACAAATTTTTTTCGTTTCTATTATTCATTTATTTAATTTTTATTTTTAGTTTTTAATATATACACTAGGAGTTTTCGAGAGGAAAATTTTGCGCAAGATTTATGGTCCTCAGAACATTGGCAACGGCGAATACCGCAGACGATGGAACGATGAGCTGTACGAGTTATACGACGACATTGACATAGTTCAGCGAATAAAAAGACAGCGGCCAGCCCTGAAAGTGTTCGATGCAGTACCCGCCGGAGGAAGCCGAGGAAGGGGAAGGCCTCCACTCCGTTGGAGGGACCAGGTGGAGAGCGACCTGGTTACACTTGGGATCTCCAACTGGCGCCGAACTGCGAAGGAGAGAGAGAGGTGGCGCACTATCGTCGATTCGGCTATAACCGGCTAAACGGTTGCAACGCCAATCACATTCACATACAATATATATTTTTTATATATATTTTATATACTGTTATTATGTTGTTTAAATAAATTCATAAAGTTCAAAGATTTTATTTTATTAATTATTTTTGAAGCAATTCGGTTTTACTTTGGTGTCTTTATATGCTATTTTTATACCCTGAACAGGGTATATTAAGTTGGTCACAAAGTTTGTAACACCCAGAAGGAAGCTTAGGAGGCCCTATAAAGTATATATGTAAATGATCAGTATGTCTGTCTGTATATATACGAACTAGTCCTTCAGTTTTTAAGATATCGTTGAAATTTTGCAGATGTTATGATGTTATTTTCTCTTCAAGAAGCTGCTCATTTGTCGGAACTGCCGATATCGGGCCCGACTCATATAGCTGCCATACAAACTGAACGATCGGAATTAAGGGCTGGTATGGAAAACTTCCGCATTTTACTACATATCTTCACGAAATTTGGTGTGAGTTATTGCCCATAGAAATAATTTAATCTCCGAAAAAATTGTTCAGATCGGTTCACTATTGCATATAGCTGCCATACAAACCGAACGATCGGAATCAATGTCTTGTATGGAAAATTTTCGCATTTGACGTGGTATTATCACGAAATTTGACATGGATTACTGCTTGAGGTAATAATATAATCTCCGAAGAAATTGTTCAGATTGGTTAACTATATAACCTTAATGTTTCTAGTAAACAACCCGGCTAAAAAGAATTAGTAAAATGTTTTCTTTTTTATACTCTCGCAACAAATGTTGCTAAAGAGAGTATTATAGTTTTGTTCACATAACGGTTGTTTGTAACACCCAAAACTAAACGAGTTAGATATAGGGTTATATATACCAAAGTGATCAGGGTGAAGAGTGGAGTTCAAATCCGAATGTCTGTCTGTCCGTCCGTCCGTCCGTCCGTCTGTGCAAGCTGTAACTTGAGTAAAAATTAAGATATCTTGATGAAACTTGGCACACTTATTTCTTGGCACCATAGGAAGGTTGCTTTCGAAAATGAGCAAAATCGGACCACTGCCACGCCCACAAAATGGCGAAAACCGAAAACACATAAAGTGCCATAACTAAGCCATAAATAAAGCTATGGAAATAAAATTTGGTATGAAGGATCATACTATGAAGGGGCACATTTGGATGTAATTTTTTTGGAAACGTGGGCGTGACCCCGCCCCCTACTAAGTTTTATGTACATATCTCGCAAACCAATAGAGCTATATAAAGTCGTGTTTTTTAGCCACTTCCTAATACGGTCCAAAAATGAAAGAAATCGGATGATAACCACGCCCACCTCCCATACAAAAGTTAGATTTAAAATTACAAAAAGTGGGTTAACTCACTAACGAAAAACGTCAGAAACACTAAATTTCACATAAGAAATGACAGATGAAAGCTGCACTCAGGTTTTTTTACAAAATGGAAAATGGGCGTGGCGTCGCCCACTTATGGGTCAAAAACCATATCTCAGGAACTACTCGACCGATATCAATGAAACTTGGTTTGTAATAGTTTCCTTACATCCCAATGATATATTGTGAAAATAGGCCAAATCGGTTCACAACTACGCCTACTTCCTATATACCAGAACTTTGAAGACAATCTGAATCGTTTACTTTACAATATATAAAGTAAGCACTAGTGAAGATATCGGTGCAGAACTTTGCACAAATACTATGTTAATAGTGTGGCAGCCCCATTCTAAAAATCGCCGAAATCGGACCATAGGTTTTTGAGGCCCCATATATCGATCACGATTACCTCGGTGCTTCTAACCTAATATTATGGTTTCCAACTTTCAATGGACTTTATACAATATACAGTGTCGGACAAAACTCATTGGACTAAATCGAGTCTCAGACATATTCCGTCATAACTTTTTACATGGATGCATTAGAAGAATAATTTTTTATGCAAAAGAAAGATCGCATATTCTTTATTTAGAAACAATTCAATTTTATTTTTCAACTTTTATGTACAATTTATAACTTATAACAGAAGGAAAAAAAGTAAAAAACTCGCGCGACATAACTCATTGGACTACACTTTAATTGTCGAAATAAGCATTTCCAATAAATTAATTTACCGTTATCTGGCAGAAATAGAATCTTGCAGGTGTTTAGAATTTCAAATCGTAGATCAGACTTATTCGAATTGTTTGCTTTAATGAGAACGGGTGTGTTGTGAAATATATAAACTTTTTACGAATAAAGCTACTAAAAATTGTTTTAGTTAAAAATGGTTGGAAAAATACATTCAACTGAGCTTAAATTATTAATTGTAAGTGAATTCGCAAAAGGTGTGCAGCAAAAGGAGCTTTGCAAAAAATATTGTCTTGGGAAATCAACTATTTCTGCTATTTTACGCAAGCACAAAACTGATGGAACCGTGGAAAAACTTAATATTGGAGGACGTCCTAGACTCACTTCGGTAAAGGAAGACTTGAGAATAGTGCGCGAATTTAAAAAAGATCCAAAGATGTCTGCAAAAAACGTTGTAGATAGCTTACAACTAACTGTGAGTATGCGTACAGTTCAACGACGCGCCGTTAATGCTGGTCTTTTTAGTTTCCGTGCTGCGAAAAAAACCCTATATTTCCAAAAAAAATCGAATAGCATGTTTGGAATTTGCGAAACTGCATATCAATTGGTCTGTGGAGCAATGGAAGTCAGTATTGTTTTCAGATGAGTCCAAATTTAATTTGCAGAACTCAGATGGAATGACACGTGTACGAAGACCAACAGGAAAGCGTTTAGACCGTCGATACTTGCAGGGTACCGTAAAGCATGGTGGGGGTAACATAATGGTGTGGGGATGCTTCTCTGGTCAGGGAGTAGGACCTATTTTCAAAATAGAAGGGAACATGGATAGGTTCCAATATAAAAATATACTGCAAACCCAAATGTTACCCCACGCTATCAAAAATATGCCTCCTGATTGGCAGTTCCAACATGATAATGACCCCAAATACACGTCAAAAGTTGTGAAGGATTGGCTTTTGGAAGAACAAGTTTGTGTTATGAGATGGCCCGCCCAGTCTCCTGATATAAACCCGATTGAAAACTTATGGGAAATTGTCAACAGGCAGATTAATAGGGAACAGGTCCACGGTAATAAAAACAAGCTATTTGATGCCCTGAAACAAGCCTGGAATGGAATAAATGATACACATATTATTAATTTAATTTCATCTATGCCTAAAAGATGTGCTGCAATCATTAAAAATAATGGCTACCCAATAAAATATTAATTTAAAACTAATTTATTTTCATATTCAGCTAAAGTCCAATGAGTTATGTCGCGCGAGTTTTTTACTTTTTTCCCTTCTGTTATACTTTATAAATTGTACATAAAAGTTGAAAAATAAAATTGAATTGTTTCTAAATAAAGAATATGCGATCTTTCTTTTGCAAAAAAAATTATTCTTCTAATGCATCCATGTAAAAAGTTATGACGGAATATGTCTGAGACTCGATTTAGTCCAATGAGTTTTGTCCGACACTGTATATGACGAATATGTGGGTCAAATTGTATATTATATAATATAAATAAAGTTAAATAAATAAATAAATTGCGAGAGTATAAAATGTTCGGTTACACCCGAACTTTCTTACTTGTTTTTTATTTAATTTTATTTATGATGTTGTTATTATTATTTTTTTATTACTGTATATTTATTTATTTTCTTATCCTTTTTATATATTTCGCTCTTATATTTCTTTTTTTTGCAGGTCACGAAGGAATTTCGAAATTTTCTCCCAGTGATCTCAAATGTATTTACGCTAGCAGTATGAACTTATTTGAATGAAAACATGATCATTCATATGTACACATGTTACTTATATACATATGTATATGTAAATATGTGCACATTAAATATACGTCAACTAACAACTTGTGTCCATAAAATTTCGATTTTCTATGGCGCTGAACGGCCTTGCCAATTTAATTTATTTACATTCTTTTACTTTTTGCATATTTTTTCGAGCGAAACAGGTTATTGCGAGTTTTCATTTTCACTTAGTTGCATTTATTTGCTATTATTAAGGCTTTTTCTCAAGGTGCTATAACAATTGGTGGTTGTAGTGTTTAAGGTAACTTTTGTTAAAGTTTAAATTGTTCTAATATTTAGTGAACCATTGCACTATGACAGGAGAAACAATTTTTTTAATTAAATAAATACTAAAAATATATTTAAAATTAAATTTCAAATAAAAAATTTTATTTAAAAAAATATATTAAAAACAAAAAATAAGAATACAATTGTTTAATAAAAAATATTAAAATATGAAATGGAATTTTTTCTTTTGTTAACTTAGAAACCCACAAACCGAAGTTTAGCAGTCACGCCTTCAACCCACTCGCCTGCGCAGCAATACGCCAACTAAACTTTTAATTTACAAATACTTTTCGATTCCACACTGCCTTCAACAAATAACGGTTAATTTAAATAATTGAAAAAATAGTAGAATAAATCTAAATTCATGTAAAATTAAATATTACATGAGAAACGCATTTATCAAAATGAATTTGTCGCGCAGCAAACAGTAAACGCCTGCACAGCGATTGCGTTGCCAACTACTTAAACACCCACCAGCCACCAGCAAGCGGCGGCTTAGCACCCACACAGCCGCACTCGCACACACACTCAACAACAAACAAATTGCAACAACTTGGCAATTTGCGCAAATTGCGTCCTCCATTCTTGCATATTTCATTAAATTTTCATTAAATTTTTTTTTTTTTGCAAACGACTTATTTCTTGCCACTTTTTGCTCGCCTATTTCGTTAAGAATGCACCCGATTTGGCACCGAACAAAAGGGAGCAACAAAGAACGCCTGCAAACAAATTATGCAAAACGCCGCCGACATGCTGCAGAAGCAAGTAGTTTAATGTGGAAAAAATTGCGAAAAAAAATATATTAGAATAACAAAAACAACTAAAGATACTAAGGCAACAACAACAAAAGAAGTGTAGATTGAAATAACGTCAAATTGTTTTTGTTGTTGTTGGCGTTGCTGTCGTCATAAGAAAAAACACAGCTGATTGTAGGCAAATTGCGAGCAGCAAAAAAGTAGCAACAAGCTGTTGGTGTCTGTCTATATGTACATATGTGCGGCTAATATTGTGGGTAAAAATTGTGCCGGCGTGTAAAGCGTTGTTGTTGTTTGTGTTTTTTTTTTTCTTGCTAAAACTCAAACTCGCATAAGAATGAGTTAGTTGAAAATGTTGCAGGCACAAATTCGCTACCCACTGCTATAAACATTGCAGCTGCTACATTGTTTAAGTTGTGTGCAACAAAAACAACAACAATGAGAATCTATTTTGTCAACATTGATGCTTCTCATTAAATGTTGCGGAGCCAATGTTGGTGTTGGTATATATTTTTTACATATATTAGGGTTGTCCTTAATTTTTATTTTATTTTAATTAAATTAATTTTTTTGAAAATATTTTTTTTTGATTTGTACAAAAAAAAGAAAATACTAAAATATTAATTCAATATCAGAATAAATATAGTGGATAACTCATAGTAAATAAAGACACCCCTAATGTATATACTACACTAAACAGCCCAGTACAAAGTTTCTCAATCGGCTAATTGACTCAATTAAGATGCTGAGCAGGCAGATTTTACTTCAGTAGATGTTCCACCGACAATATAAGCTATATTATTAGTCTAATTAAATTTTTAGATCAATTGTATTGAGATAATTAAAAAAATCTACTCTATTTCCTAATTGACTCAATTAAGATGCTATCAGAAACAATTCAAAAGGCTTCATTCTTCATTTCGTTTTAAATACTCACAGAGACCAATTCTATATACATATTTGGTATAAACAAATTTAGTTTTTATGCAAACTACGCATTATTTGCAAAATGTTCAATATCTAATCGATTAGTGGAGCTTAATTGTCAATATATACTTGATAGCAATAAGAGATTGTTGATAAAGTCGTAACTTTTTCGATTGCTTATTTCTCTCTGAGTTCCGCTCTCTTATCAATATTTGTATCTGATAGTTGAATTCAATAAAAGAGAATAAATTGATACCTCATTAAAGTAGTAAAACCGTTTGCTTTTTTATTTCTATTTTATTCCGCCAGTCTATTGTATTTATAGCAGTTTTTATCTGTTTGACACTCTCCAACGTTCAAATCGAACGCCGATAATATTTAGAAGCTTATCAATAAAGCAAGAAAAAATAAGCAAAAATTTAAAGATTACAAGTTATCAGCTGTTGCAAAGATTAGTGTATGAACATACATAAATAGACTTAGTTATTATTCTGTGAATCCCAAAAATAGTGCTATATAGAGAGCTGAAGGTCGATAGAAGAATTTACAAAAAAAAAAGAAAATTTATTTGCCATATAAAATAAATATTTTTAAACTATTTAAGCAACTTAATGAATTTTTCATTTCACACAAATAGATACCACAGTTTTGCATACAATATTTCAAAGTTGGAGATATAGAAAATTATTGAGTTGGAAGAATATATGTACATATATTTTTGGACGCTTTAAAGAAAAAATGTGAAATAATTTTCTTAATTGAGGGAATTAAGATCTTAATTGAGTCATTAAACTTAGCATATGACTACAGAACTAGTCAAACAAATCAATTACTTGTTACTTGTTCATACTCACTCAATTTAGCTTCTACAATTCGTGTTTGGTAGTACTTATTATTTAAATTTAAATTTATTTTTTATGAAATTAGGGAAGAATTAAACATAATCAAGTAGAAAATGTTTTGGTTAACTACGAAGATTTAGACCTATATATTCAAGAATCAATCTATATCTGTATTTTTTTGCACTTTAAAGAAAAACTAGCAAATGAGTTGCTCAATTGAGGTAATTAAGAGTTTAATTGTGTGATGAAAAAAAATATTTGTTGAGTCAATTAAGTTGTAAATTAAATCACTTAATTAATTCTTCACACTCTGTTCATTGTCTGTTTGACAATTATTATTACTATTATTTTAAATTATTTTTGGTGGAATTATGGAAGATTAAAACAAGTAGAAAATGCTTTGGTTATTCGAGCAAATTAATACCTAAATAATCAAGAATCATTCTATGTACAATAGTACTTTAATTGTAAACTAGGAAATGAGTTGCTTAATTGAGGCAATTAAGAGCAGTTTAATGGAGTCATTGAACCTAGCATATAACTAATCCTGTGTTCAAACATTTAATTTTTTTAGACAATTTGTAATTGATTCAATTAGTTAACTGTTCATACTCACTCAATTTAGCTTGCATAATAAAATTTTTTAAATAAATAACGATTAAAAATTCATTAATTAATTGAGTCAATTACGTTGTTAATTGAGGCCATTAAGTTATTAATTGAGTCAATGAACTTAGCATGTAACTAAACATATGTGAAAAATTACAAATTCTTGAAAAAAATTAAAGTTAAACTGAGTTTATTAGCTCAAACCCAAAAATAAAATATTTTATAACTTAATTAAGCATTTTCAACTTTCAATTGTGTCTAATTGCGTATTCCGTCAGCAGCTGCTTAACCGGTGAAAATTATGTGCTTAAGCAGGTACTTCAGTGATTAATAAATCGTCATAAAATAACGGCAATATGTTTATAATTTAAGACATTAGCTGTCTGCATATGCAAGTGCACGTGCAACGGTGGCATAAACAATAAGCAAACCGGCAAACTTATGCGCTTCCGCTCAAGTAAATAACGCCAACTTACTAAAGTTTATATATACAACACAACAAATACAACATGGTTTATGCGTGCAACTGGAAGTTTATAAGCAGGCATGGGTGTGTATATGTAGGTATGTATGGATAAATGCTTCAAGAAAAGTTTGCTTGGGATCATGCTGTGAAACTTCCAAAGCAGGCGCATAGGCAAAAATATTACTTTGTTGTTGTTGTTGTTAGTTGAACTGCAGAAAAAGGGAAATGCTAAGAAGCATTTGAGGGCATTTTAATTATGTCTCTATATACTTATGTAAGCGCAACGAAAAGAATTTTAAATTAATTGTAAAAATAGTACAGTAAAGTGCAGCAAAAAAGCATAGACGCAAAAAAACAAAAAAACAAACTTCACAGAGCATTCAACTTTGAAGATTTGTTTATGAAATAGAAGAGAAGCATTTTTTTTTGCATATTTTGTAATTCTGCTTCTTTTCTTCTCATTCTTCTCCTCCATCATCTCATTGGCTCACTCCAACGCGTGCTCGACATGCAAATCGTGTGCTTAAGTTAAGTGCGTGCGTAAGCAGTGCATGACGTGCGTTGTAGTATTATTATTGTTGTTGTTATCCAATTTGTCTATCCGTCGGCCTCCCGTTCTGTCCGCCTATTCGCCTTATATGAATGAGTGCTTAAAGTAAGCAGCTGGTGTCTGGAATTTCTACGAGTTTGTGTGTGTGTATGGCGTTGCCAACTGCATCACTCAACTGCAGTTGCTCAGCTGTTTAGTATGCATTGCAGAAGGTGGTGGTTGCATAATTTTTGTGAGTGGGGACTGCAATTTACTGATTGAATGCAAAAGGAAGCGTCACTCCGTGACGTGCCTGTGTATGCTGGCTTTTCAAGAAATATTGGTAAATGCGACGACAATTGGCAAGAAGGAAGTTCATTTAAGGTTATTTATGTTTAAGCAAATTTTGTAATTTTTAACTTACATGGATAAATGGAGAATAACAGTAAATGACTAAATTTGGCTTCGAAGTAAAGCCTGCGGAGTTATATCTTCATCCCAAGCAGTTATATCTTCATCAACAGCATATTCATTATTGATATGAAATACTGATCAATAAAAGCTCTCAGAAAGAGTGCGTAGTCTACTAAAGAGGTCCTGAGAAGGAGTCGCCTGCTTTTCAGATCCAAGGTGTTCATAGATAGTCTCACCATGTTTTCTATTCACTTTTCTATTAGACAAATTTAGGGCTGAGGAATAAAGAGAAGCTCATCAACTTTTAAGTAATTGAGCTTTTGGACTTTTAAGCTTTTCGCCAAAATTAAACCGGAAGCTTAAT
Organism: Zeugodacus cucurbitae; assembly: GCF_028554725.1. Classification (NCBI taxonomy): domain Eukaryota; kingdom Metazoa; phylum Arthropoda; class Insecta; order Diptera; family Tephritidae; genus Zeugodacus; species Zeugodacus cucurbitae. The sequence continues at coordinate 12,151,522 of NC_071669.1, forward strand.
GCTAGTTTTCATTGCTAAGCAAGTTTAATCGTCTACGATCAAACTTGAGTCTCAGCACTTTGACAAATCTTTACCAAATATCGCTGAAGAGCTTTCGTAACATGAAAATATGAACTTATTTAGTCGGGAAAGCTTCAATATTATATATAAGAGAAGTTCAAATTGCTATTAGTTTTCTATTAAACTGATTTAGTTCCGAGAAATAAAGAGAAGCTGATCACATTTGAGCTTTTGGAATTTTGAAAATATATTAGAAGCTTTAATGCTAGATTTTAAAGTTATGCCAAAACAAAGTTACCCGTCCACCACCAAACTTGTTTCCCAGCACTTTGACAGATCTTTACTCAATACGTCCGCAAATATTTTAATTTGTTCGTGAAAAGCTTGTTAACTTAACATGAAAATATCATATTTATAATCAGCAAAGCTACTATACTATTACGTTTCTATTATTTCTATATTATTATTATATTATTTCTATATTATTTCTATTATAATAATAAAGAAAAGCCCACACCTTTTAAGAATATGAGCTTTTTGGACTTTCGAGCTTTTCACGGAAATTGGACTAAAAGCTTAAATGCTAGCTTTTCATTTTATAGTTTAATTACACAGTTACCCATCCACTACCAAAGTTGGGTCCCAACACTTTATCTTTACTTAATACTGCCGAAGAGCTTTTGGGGTCTTCGTGAGCGAGATTATGAACTTAAAATGAGAATATCAACTTTTTAGGCGGAAAAGCTTCGTTATTTTTTACTTACCAGTCCTTCACTATATTTTTTACAACTTTTCTTGTTCTTTTCAGTGATACCTTATAGAATCTAGGATATGACATTAACCTAACTTAAATTAACGGACTGATTTTCATTTAGATGAAGATCACTATCATATTTCAAAGATTCGTGCTTATACATTGAATTGAAATCCTAATTGTTATGAAGAAATTATGTAAAACAAAAAATATGAAATTAGTGATGTCTTAGCTTTAAACCCAGCTATGTTTTGGGAGCAAAACTCACTCTTGGCTACTGAAAATAAAAGTTACACATACTACAAGCAACATTATATAACCGTTTATGATTCATTTGCAGCATTTTGATGAATTCGACATGAAAACTCTGCAACAGAGCTTAACTGAAGATGATACTTTTATTACTATTATGATTGCTTTTAAGTTTTTGTGGCTGCGGCTGTCATAACAGCAGTAACTAACAGCTGATTATACAATGCCTTCCTTAATAAAATCATTTATTGCTGCTGCTGCTGCTTCTAAGCATGCTGAAATGAGTGATTTAGAGAGCGAGTGCATGAGTGGCAGAGCAGCATTAAATTTATTTCTTGAAAATATTTGGCGCTGCATAGTTCCCACGTTTCAAAAAATGCATTTTACAACAATAATAGAAACAACATATGGTAATAAAAGCATGAAAACAATAAAAATAATTTAAATGCTTGGAAAATGCCGAAAAAAAGCGAAGTGAAAAGGAAAAAAAGAAAATAAGTACTAAGGCTTCAATATTTGTTTGTCGCATGAAAGGGAAACTGCATTTCACACACACATGCATACCATTGGCAAGAAATTGCATAAATCGTTCAAATCGATCGACGAAACGATTGAACGCAGATATCAAACGGTTCAAAATGCGCCGCAACAATTGACGCTAACGAGTTAGACAACAACAAAAGCAACACATTACACCAATTTCACTAAAACACACACACATACACACTTAAGCCATATAAAATATTGCCAATTTCACCTGCGCATGCGCCACGTCCATTTGTGGCGAGCCAGAAAGTTCGCGCAGCAATGCAACAAAGCAACCGACAACAACAACGTAAACATTAAAGCAGCAGTAAAAGGCAACCAACGTTGAGTGTCCGAAATGGTGGGTAATTGGAAGCGCTAGCGATTGCACTTCGTTATTGCCTCAAGGTCATTGCAATTGGCCGCCAACGTTGCCAGTTCGCTGGCTGGCTGATTTGTTATTGCGTTCGTTTTGTGTGTGCGCGCCTGCGGACCACATCAAGGTGAAATGGAAAATGGAAAAATGGGGGAAAAGCGCGAAAAGTCGTGCCGCGGCAGCTTTGAATATTACACAAATGGTTTCTTCAATCATTTGTGTTGTTGTTGCTTCCCTTTTGGTATTTGCATGATTGATGATTGTATAATTTTTCTGGAATTTATTTATTATTTAATGAGGCAGACATGCGATAGCTTTTAGCGTCAATAACTCGTGAGTGTCAGGGCGAGTGAAAGGGCGGCTGTCTGATTGAGAGGTCGTCGACATATCGTTTGGTGAAAATAGGCGGATAAAAGATCAATTGGATTGGAAGTACCAGAAGTCGATGAATGTGTAAGCTTCTTGCATTGAGTTATGGGTAGACTGAAGCTTTACTTCCGTGTTTGCACTGATAATAGCTTTATGTGGTGCATGCAGAAATGAGATTTTAGGTAGCATTTTTAATAAAAAAAAGCTTAAAGTTTCCATTAAGCTTAAAGCTCGGAAGCTTTCTTCATGAGAAAATTAATGAGCATGAAAAAATATTTGAAGGAAACATTTAATGAAGCTTATTTGTAAAGACACCTCAATAATTATGATTTAAGCTTTCTGACGTATATTGCCGTGCTCAAAGTAGTTATTTACATATGTGGCATTATGATATATAAAGTATTCCCTGTCTTATACAATCATTCTCTTAGGTCCCCAGGACACCCAATCAGGAAAACCCCAGTCTTTTTCGCTGTAGTTCCAACTCTCTGCGAAGAGTTGGTCTCAATACGAATTATCAGTGTGGAACCGTCAAAGAATTGATTAGGATTCAACGTGCTCGAAAGTTAAGAATGATTCTTGAGACATCTCCAGCGAGGAATGAGAGATTATATAAGAACTTTTGCAATCTTTGATAGAAAAAAAGACGTTGAAGATTGCAAAATAAAGTTTTCGAGAGGAATCATCCATCAAATAATTGCAGACGGCGAATTAGGATGAATATTCTATTATTAAACCGAACCCTAAAATTATGCTACATATTGATACGTTGTTCTACAAAATACACGATATTTGAAATTCAGACTTTGAGGTGTTTTAGTATATGTGGTAGGTATATTATTAACATAATCTTGACAGATTTGATATTAATATATTAAAATCGTTAAAAATTAAAGAAATCAATACTATAATTAAATAAAATATTATTATCAATAATTTTGTAAATAGAAAAATAAATTTTCACTCACCTTATAGTTCAAATCCTGCACATTATCCAAACTTATGTCGCTATACATGTCTTCTGTGGTATCACAATTGGAGCTACGCCCAGACGAATTGAAACTTGAGGATCTGTAAAGTTGACTGAATAATGAGAAATTGTAAATTTAAATGTGTATGTAAGTGTGCTTGTAGTGTAAGTGGTTAGAAGCTAAAAGAAAAGTGCGTGGAAATTATTGTCTAGTGTAGAAGTGTAGGTATATTCGTATGTAAGTCAATAAATTAGCTTATAACTATCATGTGTACTAAGTTTTGAATTGCATGTATATTATTATTAATATTTTCAATTTTAATTTAGACTGTTTTCAAATATTAAAAACTCGAAAATATTTCAATTGAAACGAAACTCATCAAAACTGGTTACAATATGCATTACTTAGTAACCATTTCATGATCCATACATCTTAGTAATTATCAAAGACAACAACCATTCGACAGTTCACAATAAACAACAAACAATAATACAGTGTTTGTGAAAGTTAAATTGAACTGTCTGTGGCTGTGCTAAATATTTTCATACAACAGTTTGAGTGGCTTGCGTTTCAAAGATAATACAGTGGCGTCAAAATTGGTACTCAAAGAAAATGTGAGCTCTAAAACTATTGGAGACAAAAACTTTTGATGAGGTAGTAAACCTTTGTGAAAATTTGAGGGATTATATACAGTTAGATTTTGAAAAATCGTTTCTTTTTGCGTTTTCTTAATATATATATATCTGAGTATACACACACAAAAATTAAGTCGATCGGACGAATATAATATTTTATTTTTAAGTTATAGACACATTAGTGAAGGCCCAATGCGCATTTGTATGCCGACAGAGGAGATACACAGCGCATAAGGATCTCTGACTTGAGAGCGCATGAGAGAGTTGAAAAAAAAAAAATTAACTACATGTAAAATGCTTTCAAAACTTTAAACTCGTTTTTCTCGAAACGGTGTTTTCAAAGTCGGTGAACAAGATTTCTCAGAAACGGCTGAACCGATCGGTCTGAAATTTTTACACAAGTTTCTTAACTATATTTTTTAGTAATTAATCGAAGGATTTCCCCATCTGGTGAAAATTTATTATTTTTATAAACAATTAAAGAGCCTGTATTTTGGTCTAAAATCGAAACTTTTGCTTTGAGTAACCGCCATTTTGTGAACATTTTTTTTTTGCTAATTCCCTCGATCAATCACTAGATTATTTATTATATTAATTAAATATATTTGGTTTTTGCATTTTAGACGATCCAGTCCAGAGATATCGTGCTCACCGCAAGAGGCCTTTTTTTTGCGGACCTCTGCAAAATTGGCAATATCAACGTTCCCGATAATTATTTTTGGCAATAAAAAATATGTGAATATAGTTTAAGGTTGTCATAATATACCTGCCAAGTTTCAAATCAATGAACCAAATAGTTTGCTTAGAAAAAATTCTTGAAAAATGCCTTTTTTCGACCTCCTAACTGTATATAACCCCTTTAATTAAAAAATTTGGAGTTTAACATTTTTTTAAAATTTTCATCGATTTGTTATTGCAAAAAATTAAAGCTTTTATTAAAAAAAAAAAAAAAAAATATATTTTTCAAAAAATAATATTTAAAACTGTCTTAATTTTTAATGCGGTTTTGTGTTATTGTTATTTTTTTCAGTATAAATTTACATATATCTTTGCGCAGGTGAACCGATTTTTAATCTATTTAACGATAGTTTTCAAAATAATTTTAAAATAATATTTATTTATATTTTAAATAAATAGATTAATTCTCAATTCACGCTCGCATTTTATTAAATTTATTTTTTTAGATTTCTTTTTGTCTAACAACTCACCTGGCTAAAGCATTTGAACCCAATTGCCGACGACCGGAACTGCAAAAAAAAGGAGGAAGAAATGTTAATTGATATTTTTTAAAAGAAAAAAATATATTTTAATTATTTTTTGTGTTAATTTATAAAATATATTTATTTAATATATACAAATTTTATTTTTTATTTTTATTTTTTTATTTTTTAGTTGGTAAATATATTAAAAAGCTAGTACTAATATAAAGCGTGTACATTTATTTATGAATAATAAGAGTGTGCAAACATTTAATGAATATATAATATATGTAGGTGCTTTGATCAAATTGAGAATACTATTTTTATTGAATTTTAAATATAAATATTTTGCTTTATAATGATTTTATATACCAACATATATATACATACATACATACACCCATAACAATTTTTTAATACCCAACTTTTTCAATAACCTTAAAATTTCCAATTATAAATACATTTTATCAGCTTCACTCAGGTGTAAACTTTGCCTTAAGCGTTGTTGTTGGCATTGTTTATACGTCACCAGTGTCATACGCGTCGCGCTGAAGGGATTAAATTGACCATATTGTATGCACGCGTTTACGGGAGCCAAAAATATATTCGTGGGGAAGGTAAAAATAAACTAAAGGTAATTTATGGAGAATATTTTTAGAATGAGGGCATTAGGGTGGGTCGATTAAAAAAAAAAGATTTAAAATAAATTTGTAAATCAGTGAAAGGAAAATAAATGGAAAACAAGAAAATATTTCAAATTTAATTATAAAATAATTAAAAAAAAAATGTTTTATAATAAAATTAAAAAAAAATGTATTATAAATTTACAATAGTTCAGAAATCTACGATGTGGAAAAAAATTAATAATTAACCAAGTCTTTATCTTATTTTTGATTTTTTCCCCACTTTTTGTTAACTTGTTTATTTTTTTCTACTCTACTTAAAAATTTAATTTTTAATTTATTTATTATCATATTATTTTTTTTTTTTATTTTTAGCCTTCAAATTGACCCACCTTAATAATAACTACACTGGTTTTCGGCAAATTAAAAATAATTTTTAATAAAAAATATATAAAAATTTAGTGATAATTTCAATGGAATCGACAGAACAAATGACACGTGTCTGCAAGGCATTTGGCTTAATGGAAAATGTATGCGAAAAATATGAAAAAATAAGAAAATATGAAACTAAGCGTATTATCGGCACAATTAATGCAAACAAAATGGGAAATAATGAAAATGAGCACTGGTGAGACCTTTTAACTGAATTTAGGTCAAAACTAAAAGAATAAGTTCTGAAGCAAATAAGTAAATCTGGGGAAAAGTATAAACATTTACGAAAACACTTGAAAATTTTAGATTGTGAATATTTGTCAGAATTTTTTCAAGTACCTGGATGATTTTCAATATATTTTCAAGTAAATTCCAAAAACGTGTTCTTCATTTACTAACACCAAATGTGATATACAGGGAGGCAAATATATCATGAATTATAATTTCTCCAAATTTTTTCAAATAAAAAATTCTTAAAAATTAATAAAAGAAATAATTCTTAAAAAAAATTAAAAAAAAATTTAAATAAAAACAAATTCTAAATTTTCATTTTTTTAATTTTCAATTTTTTTTTTAAGTTTTTTAAAGCATATTTTCTAAATTTTTCAATTTTTTTGACTGATTTCAAATTTTTTTTTACCAGCTTACAACCTAAATCCCTACTCAACATTTTGAACATTAATTGCCTACAAGATTTACTGTGTGATATTATCAAAATTTTAGAAAAATATACGATTCCATTAATTATTGTTGTATTTTTGTATGTGTTTAAAACTCGAAACCGCATATTGTTTGCAGTTGTTTGTTGTTGCTATTGTTTGTTGCTCTCAGCTAATATAGCTGTTGACCTCATTAACCCACTTAACTGCGTATTGCTCATATGGTATTGTCGAAATATGAATGTGAGAATGCAACAACAACAAAGCTAAGTTTGTATACAAAATTAATGCTGAATAATAACAAAAATTTGCAAAAAAGAATATTCAAATATTAAAATTTTTAGAAAGAAAAAACAACGGAAAATGTTAGGCAAAAATGCGAAATGCTTAGAACAGAACAAACGCAACTGAAGCAGCGACGCCAAAAAAAGACAAATGTTAGCTATAATAGACACAAACATAACGGAAAGTTTGTATAGTCAATAATAATAATAAATGCTAATTAATGTTTAGAAATTAATTTGTACGAATAGAGAAGCATAAAATATACAAGCTAATTAATTTCGGCCCAAAATTCATATGAGGTAGTGGAACATTTTATTGCCGTTGCACAAAAAATTAAACAAAAAATTCTACAAATGCGAACAGCTGTTTTTTGAGTATTTTGCAGCTTTTTGCCAAATGCTTGATTTCAAGCGCCTTTATTCTCGTATTTTCTCATTATCCGATTGTCTGGCTGCAACCAAAATAGAAAACCTTAAATAAAAATCAATACCAAATTGCCATTGAAAGATTTTTGGCGCAATGCCGGCGAAGGTCAGCAATAAAGCTGAGTGGGAAAGACGTTTGTGCGTTGATTGAGTGTGTGATTGAAAAGTGATTGAATTGAGTGCCAAGCGGAAATGAAGAGTATATTTGAATGATGGGTGCTTTTTTAGGATGAAGTTAAGGTAATAAGAATATAAAATTTTAAATCAATAAATTTTGAGCGAGAAAAAAATTATGTTTTTTACAATTAGAAATTGTATACTAATAAAATGGTGATAGATAAATAAAAATGTAAAAATTAAAAATATTTAAAATTAAATTAAAAATACATAAAGCTTGTATTTACTGTAGAAAATATTTGATGTCTAGGCAGGATCTTCTATGATTGATGTCTTCAAAATTAATATTTCCTATAAAAAAGTATTTATTTTTCCAACATTTAGGTTAGGTTAGGTTAATCTCGCAGGCAATGAGCCACACATAGACCAATTTAGGTCCTTTGCGATACCAGATGGAGTGTCGTGACGTAGTCACTGTGAAGTAGCCAACCCTTAGGATGCCTGCGGGTGATTCGAATTTCAAAAGTCGATGTGGCTTCACTAACGTAATCACTTCCATATTATGGTACTGTGAAGCCTCCAAGTGCTGAAGTCATTGCCTTGACACAGCAGGACAGGCACACAAGAGATGTTCCATTGTTTTTCTAGTACCTTACTCTTGACATTTTCTGCATTCTTCGCTTTCTGTCAGCCCCATCTTGTAGGCGGGTCGCCACAAGACTGTGACCATTTCCTTCTATCGAGCGTCAGTAAGAACTTCGTGTATTTCTAATCTACCGCTTTACACATAAATTTTGAGGTTTCGCATCCCGGTATACTTCCAGCGCGCTTCGAACTTTCTTAACAAGTTCCTGTCTTGATCATCATATAGACAGTGAGTGGGTTTACCTACGTCGATCACGCTTTCAGATGACAATTTTACTCATCTCTTGGCAATTTCATCCACTACCACGTTACCTAACATTTACTTACGCATACTATTTAATAGTTTATAGTTCTTACGTAATAAGCTTTGCGCAATCTGCGTTTAATTGGCTAATTTAGATATTATTGTAGGATGTCAAGTAGTTCAAATAGATTATCAAATTAATGTAGTCAATTTTAAAGGTAAATAAACTTGGGCGATTAATAAAAAACCGTTTATGATTGTTATACAAGAAGATTGTTTAACGAAAAATTTAAAAAAGGTCTGTAAAACGTGAATCGGGTATCTGAATGAGAGGAAAATCTCACTGCCTCTCACAATCTCTCCATGAACACTGTAGAAGAGATATTCATAATTGAGGGTTAGATCTGTGGCTTTAGTAATTTGTATGCGAGAAGGAAAGCCGGTGACAAAAAATTGTATGACATTTCCGATACAATTGGCCAACTGATATTATGATGGTTGTGATCTTGAATGACTTCCCTAAATTTTATAAGACTTAAGTTCTAACGCTTGGATAGGACCTAGAATTATTAACTTGTATAATATTATCAATTGCGAAAATAATTTCGAATACCTCTAAAATATAATAAGTGCAAATAATGTAACACCTAATCTATCATAATTACCAAAACTTAAATTTCAACAGCGAAAATTCACACCAAAATTACTCCCAAAGGCAATTAGCCACACTAATTTTCGTCGTTACAAAATCAAAATGTAAATGCCACCAAAATACACCCAACAAATTTGCCAACAAAAGTTCATTGACTCACGCGCCACCTGTCACCCAGTGGACAACAACAACAACAAACACAAAACTAACAACAAATTTTGATTACAACATATTTATTTTTATGGGCAACAAGGTAGAGCTGTAGCACTTGAGGCGGCAAGCGGCGCAAAGGGCAGTAATGGCAAAGAGACGAATTAAATAACAATACATAAACAAAAAGCAGACGACGAAGCGCTGCGAAAAGTTAACAAAAAGTAGGAAGAAAATAGTTTATTATTATTAAATAAATATTTGTGTTTACATTGAAGTGTAATGAGATCGCAGAAAAAAAACGTATGACATAATGTCGATAATGAAATTATGTAAATAAATTTCGTATTTGCTTTTGCTTGTATGTTTGTCTTGTTGACTTTCTTTTTGATGGACACTATTTGCACTTTTTTTGTTTATTTATTATTTTTTTATCATATAAATGTCTTTTTGACAGAAATTTCAAGTTATTGAATAGTTTTTATTGTAAGATGAAGATAAAAGTGAAAGAAATCAAGCGAGAAAATAATAATAAAAGGAAATATGAAAGTAAATAAAAAAATAATAAAAAATAATCCATTAAAATTAAAGACTTCACCCAATGACAAAGCAAAAATTAATCAATTTTAAGTGTTAGTCATATCATGTCGATCTGACTACATCACTTATACACATTATTGAATGTAGGAAAGCAAAAAAAAAATATTAAGTGCTTACTACGGTAAATATCAATATATTAACAAATTTGCAATTATTAGGTCTACAACTATGCTAACGCCGTTTTCCAATAGGTGTCTCTAGGGTCAAGCACTGGTCGCTTAAATCGATTAAATCGTTTTATATCGATCTTGGATTATTTGTGTCAATATTAACCCAACAAAATATTTGTAGAGATCTGTTTGCATCCCAAACTTATTCTCAACTGAAAATGTCACTTTTTGAGCCGAATTCTCGACATTTGCGGGAAATTTTGCTTTTCTTTTTTAATTCCAAGAAAAGTGCGGCTGAGGTTCATTGACATTTGTAACCGTTTTTATAAAAAAAAACTTAAATTTACAAAAAAAAAACGGCGGAAGCAAAGTTGTAGACCAATATAAGTTCAAAGTATTAAAATTATTCAATAAAAATTTTATCGAAACTTTATAAAATATTTAAAAAATTAGTAAAAATTATATAATTACACTCAAAGATTACAACAATAAGCTAAATATGAAATACTTGTGTATATGTGATAATTGAATTAGCAAAAATTAATTATTTATAAACACACATGCATAAATATAAATGCGTAAATATCTAAAAAAAAGTGGCAACAATGTATTATGTAAATTTTTCAATGAAAGCATTACAAATATACATAGAAATGATTTTCATGTTTTCATCGCACGAATGCCCGCAAAACATTACAACTTTCAGGTAGTGTGCTTTTTACTATTATTTATGTATATTTTTTATTATTGGTCTCTAAATCAACAACACTAAAATTTCATGATGCGTAACGCAATTTGTGAATAATTTAAAAATGAAAATCTAGGCATATTTTCAATGAAATTCCAAAGTGAATTGTTTTTGTTGTAAAAGCTTTAATAAAGCTTATAGAATCGAGCTTTCCGCAAGCTCGAACAAATTAAGTGCAAAAAATAGCCGCTCAATGTACAGTGTTGTATTATTGAAGCAACAGAGACAACAATTTGGAGAGAGCGAGAACACCAGATGCTACAAACAATGATAGATAACAATAGTAGAATATAGCAAGTCAGAAAATTTAACACTACTTTTTCAAATCAGACTCCTAAACATTATTTTCAAGACAAAAACTGTCAAACTAAATATTTAATTAAAAAAAAAATATTTTAGAATAAGTAGGGTAAAGTGGCGGTCATTTTATATCGGTACATAAAAAGCGATCTGAGTATTCAAAATAATGGCATTGATAGCTTAAATCTGTATTATTTCAATCACATAGCATACTTTTAGGCGATCGCGCATTATATATTTCCATTTCATTTAAATAACTCTTAGGAATATAATTCTCAACGAGGTTACAAATAGTTAAATGCTTGTAAAATATTTTTCCTCAAAGATGTTTAAAAGTCATCAAGGTGGTTTTGGCATTACAAATTCAATAATATTTGTAACTTTTATATTCCAAAAGGTCTTTTTTATTTTTTTCGATTCTTATCATGCTTACTTCTCTCAAACCTACTATATTGCTTCCAGTCTGCGAAGCAAACATTAAGATCAACTCTTATCTTGAAAATTTTAGACTTTTGGAATAAAACATGAGGTAGACTCAACTTTAAAATTTTATCAGAATAAGGTAAGATAAGGAGAACAGTAATAGTTCACTAGTTTAGTATTTTTCTGTTTTTCTTTTTCAAATGCAGCATACAATATTTCAGCAACTTATTACAAAATCTTATTTTCCAATATCATTCGCTTTATACACTTCTAAAATTGTCTTTTCCTCCATGTCAAAAATTGATTTATTATACTTATTTTCCGTCATAAATTATTGCTCATAGATGCATGAGAACACATGCAAATTTAGATCAAAAACCCTATAGGAAAATTTATGATTAAAACATTAATATTTTTACTGAATTTCTCAATGTAATATGTACATTAGTTTAATGCATAGAAAACCATTTGGAATTGAATTGGATACTATTAAGCGCTTTACCAGTGTGACACAAAAAAATCGATTTTTTTCTTTTTTGCTTATTCGAAAGTATAAACTTTTAAAAATATTATGTGAAAGCAGTGAGGTCGTATCATGAAAAGTTTTTGAATGGCAGCGTTCTAAAGAGCGACCGCTCGCAGTTATAAGACTTCAAATGTAACATATTTACTAGCCCCAGAACTACGCCATTTTGTTAATTATTGTGTTTGATATTATATTCAAAAATCGTAGGTCAATGTATAGGGAATACCTTCAACTTTAATAACCTTTTTGATTTTTTTTTTGTTTCAACTACTCTTTCGGGCGGCATCATATCAGCAGTTGAGGAACTTTTTTTTGGTATCTCTCAAGACAGCACATAACTCCATTATTTTTCAATATTTTTTTAAACAAATATACCTTATTATGTCCAAAAAACTTCGAAACATTCGATCGAGTACTTTCTTAAAAAAAAACACGAAAATCGCACAATTTTTCATAGGTTATATTGGTAAAGCACCTTAAGTACAATTAGTAATAATCGATTATTATCGATGGTTTTTGATGTTTATTGAGTTTTCTCGATTCTTTTTACACTCGTTTGACCCTTTTTCAAGAGTCTTGAGCTTCTCAAATATAAAAATCGAATTCGATTCATGAATAATGTTATGTATAATCAACATAACTATCACCACTGTATTGAAAATATTTCGAAATTATTGTTTTATTTTATATTATATAAACTAAGCTTTCAAGAAAAGAAAAAATAAAATAAAAAAATAAATAAAATTATATTGTATCAATTTCCCAAGTAAAACCAAAATTTTTCGTTATAAAAAATTTTTTGTATTATTTCCTACTGGCTTCCTTTGTAACACAAGCCATGCAATGAAGCCAATAATGTGCCGCAAAATAAATTGGCAAATAGCAAATGGAAAAATATATGTGTCCAAGCACGTAGAAAAGCATAAAATTTGCCAACAGCCACAGTTCATTGAAAAGTATTTCATATTTCTGGTGAACATTTTAAATTAGCCGTCAAATTAAAGAATGAAATCAGCGTTCAATGTCTAATTACGCGCTCAAAGAGCACAGTGCAGCAGATACTTGTTAGCTATTACTTATTTCATTTGATTATACTAAGCTTAGGTATATACAAAGAAACATTTATATATATGAACATGTTGCAATGGAATTTTACTTTAGATATTTTTGTATAGACGCACATGTGCTCACCAATGCAAATATTTTGTTTTTTACTATTTTTTTATTTTTTTTTATTTTTTACTAAATTGTTTTCATTTTTTATAAATTTTCTTTTTTTTTAATTTTTTTTTGAATTTTTTTTTCAAATTTGTTTTTGTTATTGCTATTCCACGTAATCGCATGTCCAGCCATTCATGCGTCCATACTAAGCGCTCATCTGCTACGCGCTGTTGTAGCGCCGCCTGCCCCCTGCACACAACGCGCTTGCGAGCAATGCGTCTCAGTCTAATTGTTTGCAAAAATAAAAATAAAAAAACGACAACAACAGCAACAATAAAAGCAGTTTTCGGGTTTCAGTTTCAGTTTTCGCTTTTCTTTGCATGTGGCGCGCTTCGCTCGCTTATATTTATTCATAGATTTTTCCATACAAATTTGCTGTTGCAGTTTTTGTATATTTTTTTTTTTGCTTGCGGATTTTCCCATTCGCCGCCACTCACGTTGCGAATCACCCACACAGACTGAATTATTTTTTTTTATTTTTGCGCGCAAATATTCTCCATTACATTGCTTGTTAGCTATTTGTATTGTTATTGTTGTTTTTATTGTATTAGCAATTTTTATTTGACTTTTTCACATTTATTGTTCGCTATTGTTTGTTGTTAGCCATTTACTTTTCAGTTGGTCACTTAAACTGCATTAGATCGAAAAAAACAAAAATTAGAAAAATCAAAGTGGCTTTTGTTGTTGTTTTCTTTTATTACAAGTTGGCGGCCAATAAATGCAAATTCGGTCAAATTGCTAGTCACATTTGCCTTTTGAGTGACTCGGTATGCAATAAATTGCAATTTTGTGCATTTTTTGTATTTTACTGCAAATATTTTGCACGCGAGTGTATTTGTATGTGACAGCTGTGATTTTGGAAAAAAATGTACACGTTTTTTTTTTTGGTATGTTTGTGAAGTGTTTAAGATTTTGTAACTTAATGTGACTCATTCCAAGCACTTAGAATGGAAAATGATTTTGTTGGGTCCTAGGTTCTTGAACCTATAGATTAAATTACTTAGTAATTTTTTCTTTAGATTCAGAATAGATATGAGAAACCAAGGTAATCGATCAATAATCAAAAGATATATCACATATTGAAACCCTAACGCTAAGCATCAAACCGTCGAGTAGTTTTATTCCTAAACCCAAACGATAAGTTGATCTCATATTGGTAAGCCTTAAAACATCGAGTAGTTTTATTTGTCCTCGCTCTGACTAAGCAGTTAGGGGGAATATCTTAGAGGGAAATGAAAAGAAAAATATATTGAGAGCTGAAAAATACACTTCTAATCAAAGCGATTTACTTTAAAATAAGGAGTATTTATATTCAAATCCTTCCGAATAAAAAGTCCGAGAACAGAGATTAGGAAGAAAACAACCTTTTCTGCCATAGTTCCAAGCTTCATCACAATTTTTAAACCACAAAACTACCCATGGATCCATTTAATGACCAAGGTCAAAATTAGAGCTTTTGTTTCAAAATGATCGATCGCAGGTCGAATGACCTCGGGTTTATAAGAATAATATCAAACAGCTTAAATACTATTTTTATAGCTCTCTTGACCCAATTATCGCAGATCTAATGAAAAAGGCGTGTGAGATACTTCGAAAAAGATAGATTAATAGAGAACGTATATAGATTCACTTTCTTATTAAAATTCTGCAAATAGTCTTCGGTCAGTGGTCACACCTTGAATGATCCACTCCTACTTCTAACCGAAATCAAATATTTAATCAGTAAAAACTGTCCTGTCTGGACCTCTGAACTATAAAGTTGGTAGTATTTAGCCTATTTAGCTCAATGTCTACTCTGAGGTCATGCATATGAGACCTCTGAACTATAATGACTTTCGAAATACCATATACCATATCGTCTAACTCTATACTCTGAGGTCATGTATAAGACTCCATCGCTACCTTTATATCCCTTCTCACATGTTCTCGAAATTTTACCAAAATTTATTCCATAACTACCCAAAAAATGCGTTTCCATGAATGCTACGGCTACACCTTTAAGAATTAAACGCATTTCTATCTTCCCATTACTCCATATACCATTAAACGCCTTCTCATGCATAATTTGCCATTTGTTTTCTAACAACTTTCGCAAATTAAATATTTTTTTTTTTTGTATTTATTTTTTCTATTTCACAATTTAACAAGCCGTCTAATATACACAAGCATGGAAGAGTAGGCGTCTTCTGTTGCCATGGCATACCTGCTACATAGCCTAGCCCATTCCGGAGACACGATGGCGTTACTTGTGAATAACTGTGTCGCTAATCAATCCATCAGCATTTTTTGTTATATTCGTACAAAAATCTCAAGTTTCTCTAGTTGCGCTGTGAATGTGGGCTTGGCTTTCAATGCATGCTGCTCTGACTGACAGCTCATTTTGCAGGCATATAGACGGATTAAGTGCATGTGTATTTGTGCATTTTTTCTGCTTTTTATAAGCAATCAATTAACACAAAATTTAAATTTGGAATTAATGTAATCAGCGAGAAATCGCAAAATCGTTGAAAGAAGTGAAATAGGTAAAGCATGGATGATGATGCACGAATTGATTTTAACTATGAATTTTTGGGTTATTTATGGAAAAAATATGAATATTTTCGACAGAATTTGTGGTGGTACTACATATTCCATCTGTAGGACCACATACAAGTTACGAACTGTTCCAGCTTTAGGTGGATCAAATCGGTTTACTATTCGAACAGTCACGATTCACTTGTCTCTCGCCTCTGAATGACAAATTAATATTCTTTTATTTTCTCTTTTAATAACCATCCGGGAGATCGAATTTATTAACACACTTAAAGCCCTCGATTCCGATCTTGTTGTCGCGTTACAAATGATTCAACATCCGTACTTTCAAATTTCCATCTTAGAGATATGAAGAAGTATCTTTTTCTGGACCGCTTTGGCTTTCTAAAGCAAAAAGAAGTACTCACAGACACGGAAAAAGTGTTTCGCCTAAGGAGCGACAAGCGATCGAGATAACCTAACATATTTATACGCAGAGCTCGGTTTAATGGCGTGATGAATGTCAACTATTCAAGTTTCATATGTACATTCATGAATCATTTATTTATGAAAAGGTCATGAAAGTCTTCACATTCCAATTTGTGTCGAGAGAGTTTGTTTTCAAATGAGTTCTCTCATCGGAAGTGTATTTTTGATAAGATTTTTCCTAGAACCATGTTAAAGCTGAAGCCAGAGCTGCTTTCAAGACTAATGAAATTCTCTACCAAAGTTTTGATATAAAAAAATAGGATTGTTTACAATCGGATATTTTCACCTTAAGATAATCAGCATTCTAAGAATATACACCAATTTTTTCATGCTATTCATACTGTAAGCTCCAATTTCGGAACCTTATTTATATAAAAATAAAACCTAGACACATGGCAATGCTTTGGATTGTAACCTTTGAACCAAAGTTTGATTTAATTAAGTTCAACTTTTATGCTTCACCGCATTTTCTTTGGAGTAAAGTAAGTGATAACTGAACTTTGAACTCAGAAAAAACAGTAGGCAATTGTTCATAAAAAGTGCTCTTAGTAACACTTGATGTCTGATGTCTGAGCACTTCCGCACTTGACTACACCCTAAGCTTAGTCATCGATTGATATAAATAAATATTCATCTGATAAGATTTTTTTACTAAAATATATATAAAATATTGGAGCCTTCTCTTATAAAGTCTGTTAGAGATAAAATAGTAAATAGGTGCTTTAGTAAAGTCACAAAAGATTGCAAAAGCTAATCAAATAAAACCAACTGCGACAAAAGCTTACTAATAATGCAAATATATGTTAAATAAAAACAGGCAACGATATACAAATTGTAACAGCTAAAAATATGATAAATATTGAAATGAAAGCAACCAACAACTCAAAGGTCTACGAGGAAAGACAAAGAAAAAATTCCAATGAAAACACCCGCAAACCCAGGCTGACTCAGTCAATCTGCCAGTTAGGCCGTCAGCTGTGCTACGAAAAGCGCTAAGCAAACAGTTTGTCAGCTGGTTGGCGAGCGCGTGACAGGTACGCCGCATGAAGCCAGAGTTCAAGAAACCCCACATACCAAGAGAAACAACAGAATGGCAGACTGGCATAAGGAATGGCTTTCATTCTGTGCTGGCAAGCAATGCACAATTGTGATTTTATTTATTTATTTTATTGTAAAGCTAGTTATTTATTCTTATTGTTGTCATTGTTAATATTGTCACCTTTGTTCATAATGGCTAAGTCGTGCAAAGTATCGAGCGCAATGAGAGAATGGCAAAAAAGGCTTTATATTTGCATACATATTATCTGTACGGTTATATACTTTAGTTGCTATGAATAAAGGAATAAATACGAATAAATAAGAATAAATCAAGAAAGAAAATAAAATAAAATAAAATAAAAAAAATTAAAATAATATAAATTAAATTAAATTCAATTCAATTCAATTAAATTAAATTAAAAAAATAAAATAAATAAAATAAAATTAAATTAAATTAAATTAAATTAAAATAAAATAAATTAAAATAAAATAAATTAAAATAATATAAAATAAAATAATATAAAATTAAATTAAATTTTAATAAAAAGCCATGGAAAAGCTGAGAGAATTATTCTTTAAATCAGAAACTCTGCTAATTTTCTTTTATTCTTCTTTCGTCCTTAAAAAGCAAAATCATTCAATCCATTTCGCTATTTATTAATAACAAAAAACAAAAAAGTAAATAAAGTTTAACCATAATTCTATGAGAAACACCGAATCAATTTTTCTCTACCACATAAATCACTCATCGCTGGTCAGCTAAGAAATATTTATTGAATATCGAAAAATCAATGGTGTAAATAAATTGCAATATTTTTGACATTTCTGACATTTTGGTGTCACTGCCCACGGTCACATGAATTTTCGCATAATAAAAAGGGTTGTGGAAGCGAGTTAACATTGCTAAGAATTTGCACATTTCATAATTGCATAAGTACTTGGCATTGTTGGCGAGAAAAATGCATTTGAACGCCATAACTAATTAGCAAAGAGTTGTCAAAAACATATTTACATAATTTAGTATGTGGGTATGACTGTAGAATTAGCAAGATCGGTGAGTAAGAAACGTTCGAAACTCAGATTTAAACGTGAGAATACTAAAATGAAGTGAACAAACGTGGGAAGAAATAAAGAAATATGAGTAATAAATATTGCAATTGTAACCATAAATTAACAAAATATATTCAACAAAAAAATTTAAATGAGAAACTATGATTTTCATAAAAAATTGTCAACTAAATATAACCTCAAAATTTTAATTAAAATGGAGCCAGTTTGCGATTGCAGTATTGGTGTTTCATAGTCAACAAAAAGAGAAAGAAAGACAGAGATAGAGTGAGAGAGAGAGAGTGAGAGAGAGAGAGGGAGAGAGAGTGAAAAACAGCTGTTCGGAGCCATTTCAGAGTAGTGTCCGGAAAATTTCCTCAAAATTTCCTTGATCTCATCAATTTAACTAGTGTTTAAAGCGAATAAAAAGACAAAAATAATCCATGAAAAATAACGGCACCTGAAATAAACCAGAAATAATAAGAAAAATCCACCAGAAATTGCAATCAGCTGTCAAGCGATTAGACTGTCAACGCATTTCGTAACTATATCCATGTAACTTGGTAAAATCTTGAAACACAAACGCGTTTACCACAACTTACATAATCTCAAATTCGCCAATTACAAACTCATGCGCAAAAATTACATTCAGCGCAGCGTGGCTGTCACCATTCTCATTACGGCTTTCATTACGCTTGACAATTTCATCATCAAATGCGTATTTAAAAGCGCATTATCTCGCGAAATTTTAGTGCTTCAAGAGAAAAAATATAATGAAGATTTAATTATGGCTAAAGAAATGACAAGAAATCGTAAATGGTGTATTGTTTTAGGTCAGCTTTTAATATTTTATTAACTGTACTTAACCCTTTTCCTTTAATTTAGTTTCTGGGAAGTTGACAATTATTTTCCATTTTTGTTTCAGACCTTTCTTTTATACTAACATTCGTCATTAAGACATAGTTACTAAGTAGACAGTGACAATAAGGTCACTTATTTTACGATTCTAACTGTCTTTCCTAACTTGAAACGTTAAGAGTATTCCATATATTGATTTGAGTTCATGCTCAAACAAATGTTTCAAGCTGTGCTTTGACTTTTCTAATACGGAAAATATCGTTCTATCACATTGTTCAACCTGATGAATAAAAATTTAGGTTATGAAGCTAATTATTACGCCCAAGTTCTCACGAAGGATCTTACTTGGACAGCTGTTAAAGTCTTGTGTTGTCAAAAAACCGCTAGAACTGGATCAGAAAATCTTTACCTTTCGAAAAAGTTCTTATACTTGAAGCGACTAGTAACAATTCCAATCAATTCACTAGGTTATCAGAAGATATGTCCTCTGAGATGTTTCAACAATCAGGCGAATGTTGGACAGTTTTTCTTAGAAACGCCGTCAAATAAGTATCCATAATATGAAATACTATAGTGTCGAAAGCGAACACATTTTAAAATGTACGATTTATCTACTTCAGACATTCATTCAACAACTTCAAAATTTCAATTTCAATTGACAAAAGCTTTTTAAAACTCAAATAACCAAGTAACTGATAACCGAAACTCGTAACCGTGAACTCATTAAACGAATCCGCTATGTAGTTTCCCTTGGAAATGCTACCTTTTCAAGTATAAAATTAATTGAATAAACAAATTATTCAGATTACAGTGTTTTTGTTTTGAGTTTTATATGCGATTTCGCAAATAAAGCAAAATATATTACAAGCTTATATGACCTTCAACAAGGTGAAATATATAATTTAACATAAAAAGTGCAATAAAAAAGTGGAGAACACACAAATTAATTAAAACAAATTAAATTAAATTAGTTAATAAATTGTGAGGCAGACATGCTTACACAGTTATATTTATTTAAAATAATTGCTGAAGTTGTAATATTCTGTGTGGCAACACTCTTTAGTGTAATTGAGTGTAACCTATATTTCAGGGTTTGTAATTTGGGAATACTGAGGATTGTAGTTTCAATAAAGTTGAAAAAATAAATAAATTTAAGTTAAGAAAGCCATATAACCAAAACCATATAAGAAAAAAAAATAAATAAAAAATAATTCGAAAAAACTAAAAAAAATTGAATTAAAAATTAAAAAAATATTAAAAAAAAAATTTTAAAAAAAATTTTATATTTTAAAATATTCTAAAATAAAATAAAAAAAATATAAAATAACTAAATTAAATGAAATCAACAAAATAAAATAAAAAATTCAAAAAGTATTAAACAAAATTAAAAAAATGATTTTAAAATAAAATAAAAAATATAAATTAACTAAATTTAGTAAATTTAGTAAAACAAAAAAATGAAATAAAAAATTTAAAAAATTATATAATAAAATAAAAAAATATAAATTTAATAAAAATAAAATGAATTCAAAAAATTATAAAAAAAAACTATTTTAAAATAAAATAAAAAATATAAATTAACTGAATTTAATCAAATAAAAAATTAAAAAAAAAAAAATTATGAAAAAATATTATAAAAAATAGTAAACAAATTAATTAATAATTGAATAAATTTATCCAAATAATTCTACAAAAATAACCATTATTCCAAAAGCACAAAGCACTCAACATTTCCAGAAATGAATATTTTTCATAAAATAAAATAAATAAAAATTTGTATACGCACTTCTTCAAGTGACTGTGGTCGTACGGTACAAAACGAAAATAATCATTATCCATTTAGGCGTTTGTTTTGCTCTTACGTAGCACACGACGACAAGTAAATGAAAAGCAAAATTTAATAAAATAAATAGTTTTAAAACACTTTGCTGCTTTCAACACAAGCTACTGCCGCAACTTGTGGCACACAATGTTTTTCCTTTCTTCAGCAGCGATGTGGCAACGTTTAACTCTTAATTTGTGTCGCCTGCAGCTCAGCGTTGCACAAACAAATTAAGCCACGAAAATATGACTGACAGCTGAGGTTAGAGATGCAAATTGTGTGTGAGTAACTGGCGCTTGTTAGTAGTTAGTTGTTGTTGGTAGTTGGTAGCTATGGTTGATTACGAATTGTGGGCGAAGAAGATTTAATTGCATGTATTTTTTTGTTATTTTAGACTTGTGTTTTTTGTTAATGATTTATTGTAGTTGTTGTAGTGTTTTTGTTGTTTTTTGGTAAATTTTCAATGTTTTCCACTTTTATTACCTAAATATATTTAATGCCACTTAATATGTTCTCATGCTTTCAAGTTGTTGTTATTGTATTAATTATTGCTTTTAAGCTTTTAATTACAATTTCTATGCTTTGTATTTAATGTTTAATAACTAAAAATTTTTAAATGTTTCTTGTTGTATAATAATTGTTGTTATTGTTAATGCTGTAATGGCCGAAACTAATTTTATTAGCATTGGTTTGTTGTTATTGCCTTTGGTATTAAATTACTTGGTTTTGTGATTCTTGTTGTTGTGTTTTTGCAATTTTTAAATACTTTTTGTTACATATAAAAAATAATATTCTTATTTTTTTTTTTGATAGTTTTTAACAATTTTTTTATTAATTATTTCTATTAAAATTTTTTATTAGTTTTCGAAGAATTATTTTTCAAACTTGAAGTATTTACAAATAAATTTTATTAACTACTAAGCATTTTTTATAAAAAAACAACTATTTTGCATGCCATTTGAATTTTACATATTTCTATTTCTATTAAACAAAAAAAAAAAAAAACATTTTTGCCAAGTTTCCCTATCAATCTCTGTTGTTGCTGTCTCAATTTGCGCTTATTATAGCACATATTTGATAAGCAACCGTTATCTTTATACATATGTACTGTGATTACTATTTTGTTTGCTCATGCATTAACTTGAAGTACCGTTCTTAGATAAGGCTTTAATGGCAGATAAATAAACGGAGATAAATATTGACCAGCTAGTTGATTGTGAGCTTTTGAGTTGTTTTATAATTTCTCTTTCTTTTTGGCAAAAATCTTGGTACAAAACGTAATCTAGAGAAATTTTATAAATAAATAATGACATAATGAAAATAAAAGTACATATTTTCATCTGTGAAACAAATAATTTATTATAAAAAATATCAGCTATTTTCCACCAAACTTTATATTTTGAATATAAGCTTGAGTGGTTCGTAAAAGCATAGGGATTTTGCCTCATAACTTTATGTTTTAAAGTGATTTTTCGTCGGAGTATCCACAAATCATAATCCACAAATCATAACTAATTTTAAGCAGAAAATTAGATAGTAGTATCATATTGTGGTAACTATGGACATTTTCGGTTTCATTATGTCTCATTTCAAAAGTTCTAGATGATGTTTAGAAGAGGTAATATATTCAAGATGATTTAAAGAGAGATGGTTATTCATGACTCAGAACCTCAAGACTTTTGCATATACATTATCCCTTTTTATCCATAAATTATACCCCGTTCTCTGAAATCTCAAATACGATATATGTATTAAAAATATACAAATACATATTAGTAGTAGATATTAGTAGTAGGGTTGATAAAATAGCAAACTATTGAACAGACAAGGTATATTTGGAATAATAGAATTTAAATGTAATCATGTAACATTTTAAAAACCTCTCAAAAATTGTAGCATACATATGTTTTCATCATTAAAATGCTTATGATTTTTGTAGTTTTCATCAATATTTTAAATTATTAAAAGTACCTGTGACTAGCAATTATTCAGGTCAATGAACAATCAATGTCATTCGACCACAAAAACAAAATCATTTTCGTATAAAATTACATCTAAACTACTAATTTCCACAACAATTCACTTTACAGAGCTTTAACATAACAGTAACATTATGTAATGTACATTGCCAATTTAAAATATGTTGCTCATACGCACTGTCCAACTAAAGCTCAAAACTGAAACGAGTAAACAATGTCTTTGATATGGTTTCAATTATTTGAGTCTTAAAGCGCACATTATTTTTTTATTGTGGTGCTTTATTGTATTTCTAAATGATTAATTTGTCATTATAAAATTTTTCCATACTTTTTTGGATTATAAGTTTTTTTTTTTAATTTTTTCATAACTTGTAATTTTTTTAATTTGTTTTTATTATTAATATTCTTAATATTTATATATACTTTCTTTTATAAATTATTTTTTTTTACATTTTTATTCTATTTTAAAAATTTTTATATTTATTTGTATTTTTTTGTCATTTTTTCTAAATTTTTTTGCGGCATTACATTAGTTACGCACCACAAAATTAGTTACACTTTCACAGCACGTAGCCTGACAATTAAACTAATTACGCGCGTGTTGCGGCAAAAGCACTTGTGCAGGTATAAAAATGTATACATATACATATATTTCTATTGAATTTATATCATTCGTTTTTGCTTTGTTTGGCAGCAAAAACATTAATTTGGGTAACTATGTTTTACTTTTGATCACTTTTTGCGTTTTACTCTTGTTTCTGCAGCCATTTATGAGCATAACGATGCACATATTTAGGTCTGTAAGTATATAAACACATATTTGCTAGTAAATTGCATTCACTTACACTAACAATGTGCTAAAAGTTAAGCATATTATCTCGTGTTTTATCTTATTTGGAGTTGATATCTTTGAATATATTTATTTATTTATTACCTGAATGAAGTCATTATGTATATGGGTGTCAGTTATTCTCACTTTTTTTGGTTTTAAATCCTATATATTGCTTTTTTATTTTATTTGATTTGATTTTTTTTATTTTAATTTATTTTATTTTTTATTTTATTTTATTTTATTTTATTTTATTTTATTTTTTTTATTTTATTTTATTTCATGTTTTTTATTTTATTTTATTTTATTTTTTGATATTTTATTTTATTTTATTTTATTTTATTTTATTTTATTTTATTTTATTTTATTTTATTTTATTTTATTTTATTTTATTTTATTTTATTTTATTTTATTTTATTTTATTTTATTTTATTTTATTTTTTGATATTTTATTTTATTTTATTTTATTTTCTTTTATTTTATTCATTTTAGTTCACAAATATGGTTTGCCTTAATAAAATCCATTTTTTATTTGTCGTCAACTTCAAAGCGAAAAAAACATGACTCAATTTTGAACGTCACCATTTTCATGCTCTGATATATATTATACTGATGTGTATACATATGAATATAATATAACTCCATTGAGCTACTACTGTGATTTCATCTCAGCTTTTAGACACATTTGTTTTTGTAATTTTTTCTTGCAAATCTCTGTTTTAACGCACTATAAAGCATTGTATGGCATTGTATGTGTAACAAATTAACACATTTGCGCCGACGGTGAAATTGCGATACGCAGCTTTTTATGCCTTCTCCGCACAAAAGTAATCATATTCATGTGTACACATGTATGTGATTGTTTAACAAATTTCTATTTAATTATTTTCGCAGTTAACATGTTCTTTTGAGAGTTTCTTTGTTTTTCTCGTATATATATTTGGTAGTTTTATTTCATTATTCGTATATGGAATTTCGAGTATATCATTCGTAGAAATCAAGAGCGACCTTCAAGTCTACTGGAGAAATTTTTTGGAAACGATTTTCAGAAATAATTCATACTACTTTATGACGCACTGCCAACTATTGTCAATGTAAATGAAGCCAAAAAAGAAAGGTTAATAATGGTATGCAGCAATTTTGGAATTTTTTGTCAGTTGGTAAGTGCATATATTTGCCAACAACATACTGGTTTTAGCGTCAGACTACGTAAAACTAAATTTTAGTTAGAAATTAATCCGACCACCTCAATTAATATGAAATAAAATGAGAAAAAATATAAATAATTTAAGGCTAAGAACAAAATGGAAAAGCTATTTGGCAATATTTTCCCTTAATGTTGAGAGGACTGTCAATAATGCAAGAACATTTCTGGAATAAAGAAGTTTATCATCAATGATTCGGTCACAGATGAGAAAATAATCTCGATGAACAACTAAAAAATGTTGTTAAGGTCATCTGATGGCCTGAATGCGGTCGTTTGCCCGGCACTTGGTACAGCTCTCTTTGCCTCCCTTTTTAACCAACCAAAAAACCAAGGTCGTCAAAGTATTTCGTGGAACTAGGTTTTAAAACCAATCTTTCCAAGAAAAATTTAAAAAAGGAAGAAATTGCATACAATCTTTTGGATCACTATCCATCAATTATCAGACTTAAAACTGTTCTCTCGATCGATGTTTATTTCATCGGGTCTAGACCAGATAAACTAGATCAGATTGAGCTCTAAGAAATATACGAAAGGTTGGAGATTGCATTAATTATCATACCAATACACTAAGACCGATCTATTAACTCTTTCGAAGCTTATATTTATGCAAAGTCAGAATAGTTCTATGAAATGTTGGAATTACTAACCAATAACATTGACTAGACCTCCATTTTAAATATATCCATTATTCCAAAATTAATGTCAATATTCTAGTTTCAAATATTTTTTTCCTTCTTTGGCATTTACTCATTAAGCACTTTTTATTCCTTTATTTGTCCTCAAATAGCCACGCATTTCTCCAAATCTAGCTTTGAACACCTAATTTGAACACTTAATTTCATTTCGTGGCTCACATGTTTCCAAAGGCAGCCAGCCATATTTCTTTTATAACACAATTTCAATTTATTTTATTTTGTTTATTTTTATCACCTTTTCCTTTGCTTTGCTTTGGCTTACTCGCAACTAATTTGTACATTTCACAGCCGCGCCAAGGCGCGAAAATCAATTCGCAATGCAGCGGCGACGCCGATGGCAGTGCAAGAAATGGAAGCGCGACTTTCGCACCCATACATATGCATATATATTGGCATATATGTATGTATGTTTGTTTGCAAGAGCTTATGTGTACGTATGGTAAATGCAGCAGCGCGTATGGGCGTGCAAAAAAACAACAGCAATGCAGAGGCGTCCACACCACAACGGGGTGTCAGTCATTAATGATGAGTTGCGCTTTTTTGTTAATTTTTTATTATTTTTTGTTTAATTTTTGTCTACTCTTAGCTCATATTGTTTGGTTTAATTTTTTGTTTTTTTTTTTTTGTTTTTTTCGCATTTTGTCGTAGTCATTAAGGCGTAACAAAACTACAAACCAAAAATATTTGGCACAACTCACAATGGTTTGGTATTGATGAAGGCGCAAAAAACTGGTTGCAACAAAAATTAAGTTTTGCACATTTTTTAATCTTTTATATAAAGACAAGTGGAAAATTAAGCGAGAAAATTTGATGGTAATTATATTTTTAATTAACAGTATTGTGATAAAATTGTAAAAAAAAATTTAAATTTAATAAAAAAAAATATTTTATAAAAAATATATTTTTTATTTATTTTATAAAAAATAAATTTTATAAAAAATATTTTTTTTTCATTTTTTATATTTTTCTATTTAAGATACAGTTTTTATTTTAATGATTAAATATTGGTATTATACAATAATGAAACAAACGTATTTATTACAATTTGATTTCAATTGTTTTCTTATATTAATTATTATTTATTATTTAGTCGTGAGAATAATTCGATTAAAATTAATAAAAGAATTAAAAATTAATAAATTTTTTTTCTGCTATCGATTGGAATATCTTTTTATTTTTTATGTATTATTGTTTTTTTATTTATAATAAAATGTTTTTTAACTTAAAAACATATTATTTTTAATTCAAAAATTTATTTTTATTTTTTTTAACACAAAATTTTAAATTTTATTATTGTTATTATTATTATTATTATTATTTTTTTTATTAAATTTTTTTGCATTTATAGCACCATTTCTGAAAAAATTCGCATTTTGTAGTTAAATTTATTATTATAATATTTTGCATTATTTAAAAAAAAATCAATTATTTACTGATATTTTTTATTCGTTTTAATTTAAATACAATAAATTGTAAATTTCAATAAATGTTTTTGAAATAAAACGCCACTTATTTCAAATTCCATATTTTCCTTTGTTTTTTAAGATATTTATTCTTAAATTATTCAACAAAAAAAATTTAATGAAATTTTATTTGATTCAATTTATGGATGGCTTCTCAAAAATGTTGAATTTTTAACACAATTTTTATTTTTTTATTTTCATTACATGTTTAGTACATTTTTAAAATTTTAAATATTTTTTTTTTTAATTTTTGATATTAATTTCATTATATTATTATTTATTTTTTATAATTTATTTTTTATTTTATTTATTATTGTATTTTATTTTTTATATGGCGTTTATATTATTATTTTTTGTTTTTATATAATATTTTATTAATTAATTTAGTTTTATTATCGACTAAAACTTCACTTTTTAATCATTAAATTATTCATTCAATATATTCCACACAATATTTTTCCATAGCTTTCGAAGAAACACTAAAATTTTCCATAATTTCTTGAAAGTTTCATCTTTTTTATTAATTTTCTTGAAATTCTTCTAATAATTACCACTATATAACTATATAACAAGCTTTTATTTATGAATAGTTACTTTCCCTACTCATAACTAAAGAATAAACCAAATAAAAGAATAATGGTTATAATGCATTTATGCTTCCGGTTTGCGCAAAATAAAAACAACATTCCAGACACTGAGGCGCGACAGGAAGCTTAAAAAGCAAACACACTTTTGATACACTTAATTTTTTGCAGACATTACAAACACAAAATAATAATGATAGCAAAGACAACAACAGCAAAACAACAACAGCAAAACAACAACATAAATAACAATAACACATAGGCGAAAAAATCTTATTAGACCTACTTTCGCTTTTATATTCGGCAATTTGTAATAAGCAGCAACAAAACTGGCGTCAATAATAATAACTTTTATTTTTGTTGTATTTGCTTAATTTTTCACACTCGGCACTTTAGTTTGAAGTATAAATAAATTGTTTTTTTTTTTTTGGTAAATTTACAGATTTTTGGCTTTTGCCGGCGTATACACTCTACATCTTTCTCAATGCCGCGCCAAAAATCTCACTAAACACACTCGAAAGAGTTATATAAAAATATTCGTCACGTTTTGCCGCGCGCCTAAAAAATTCTAAAATTCACTTATTTACTGTTTTATTTACTGCTTATTACGACGATTTCGTCTACCGCACACATTAAATCCGCCAGCCACACGCAACCATTACGCTTTGCCGCAAACTCGACACTAAAATATGCGAACGCATTCGTTTGAGCCGAACGTTGGTGTTGCGCGGTTTAAGCCAACAACGTTAAAACAACAACAACAACAACAACAATAATACTCTTGCAAAATAAATGAAAAGCAGTTAAAAAAGCTGCGAGCTTCGAAAGCTAACTTGTTGTGCTTGTTGGTTCGTGTTGCGTGGCAACATGTTCGCCGCGCTTCGCAACATATTGCCGGTTGGCTGGTTGATTGGGTAGTGATTTGTGTTTTGTTGAATTATTGGTTGTAAAAATAGATATTTCTTTGTATTTGCAATATTTTCTGTTCATAATTATTATGGGCAGCGATTTGCGGAAATGGGCAGCCGTGAGCTTAATTAAAGGGTCGCTAGGAAAATGTTGTGATATAATACATGTGATGTTTTGCAGATAGAGAGAGTGTGGGAAGACTATTGGAGGGAAATTTGAGGATTTTTAAATTCTTTTTATTGTTGAAATTCATTATAATTAACTCAGCAGAGACATTCAATAACTTCTGAGAGTCCATAGACGTACC
This sequence comes from Zeugodacus cucurbitae, assembly GCF_028554725.1. Taxonomy (NCBI): domain Eukaryota; kingdom Metazoa; phylum Arthropoda; class Insecta; order Diptera; family Tephritidae; genus Zeugodacus; species Zeugodacus cucurbitae. The sequence continues at coordinate 12,180,501 of NC_071669.1, forward strand.
CTCATATGAAACACGCAGAAGAGTAATTTCTTACAGATTATTTCGAAGTAAAGCTTGGGTGTAATTTCGGGTTTTTATTCATATTAATGGGAATGCTAGTTGAAATTATCATATTTCGGACACCAGGTTCCAGAGAAGTATCTGGAAGTAAGACATCGGTTCTGAACCTGAACTATTTATGGTACCCTATCATTCAGCACCTCTTCTAATATGAAAAATTATGTATAATGCTTCATTTAGATGAAAAACCGCATTATTCGTAAATAATAATTACCTAGGCTGCCATTTCGGACCCACCTAGCATCTAGAGCATCATTTCTGAACCTTTTGTTAGGTCTCGTTGGAATTTACTGGTGCACAATTTATTTTAATGACTCAATCAAGAGTTTTCGATGATTATTGACATAATGGATAGCTAAAATAATATATATGGACCGTGGGGACCAATTGGCTATTTGATAGTATTCAGAAGTCTCGCATATGGGTGAACAAGGAAAGTGGATTTACTTCATATTTTCGAAGTTATAGCACCATTAGCATATGAAATTAGTTCCAAGAAAAAAAATTACTCAGAACGTCTTTGAAATTTAGGTTATGTTCCACATCGTATTAAAAAAATATCACTCATACGTCACGTCACATATTTAAATAGAAGCAAATGTGTAAAATTTTTCAAAATCTATAAAATGTATTTAATATATTTTTAATAAAGAAATTCTGGTTAATTTGGTTAAAAATTAAAAAAATAATATTTCACCCAAACAAAATTTTTCAATTACAAAAATCACTACAAACCTCAAACTCAGCCAACACAAACTACCACCTAAAAATTCACTTTCAACCACTTGACTAACAAATTTCCATACATAATACAATTTTCAAGCATCTGGCTTGATAATGTGCGCCTATCATTCCAATTCATCGCGCATTCCATTTTCACAAAAACACACGCAAACGCCAGTGGAAAAAGTGAATCGCACCGCGTCAGCTTCAACCAGCTGTTGCTACCGTTTCGAATGCTTTCTGTTTTGTTTTGCCTTTCATTATTTTTCAGCATTAGCACGCTAATTTTTTTTCGCACCCACTTTCACGTTGCGCCGCATTGATGCATCTCCAAAGATATGGGGGAAATTTCCATATTGCGAATTGGTTTATAAATATATACTATGTATTAAAGTATGTATATGTGTATATGTAACTACTTTTCCGCTTTTGTTTTTCAACGCTGAAGTATTGCTTTCTTCTTGATTGCCTCTTAATTTCAGTGTTGTGATGCTCACTTTCCTGTTTCTGGTTTTATTTTTTTAATGACTTTTCAATGCGAAAATGCGTGGCATTTGTTAGGTGCTTGCTTGCAGATCTGCATAATAGACTTTTTGTATGCTTTTAATTATATATTTGTATGTTACTTTTTTCATATATTTTCCATGTATTTAGTTGGTAATGCATTTGCTATATTTTGTTGTTATTTGTTGCATTGTGTTGTGCTTTTCACGCCACATTTTGTCTTTCACTACAAACATCATTGGATCAAAGTTTTCCGAAAGCCTTTTTTGAAATGACAATTTTTGAAATATTCATATTTTATTTTTTCACTTTTTATTTTATTTTATTTTATTTCATTTCATTTCATTTCATTTCATTTCATTTCATTTCATTTTATTTCATTTTATTTTATTTTATTTTATTTTATTTTATTTTATTTTATTTTATTTTATTTTATTTTATTTTATTTTATTTTATTTTATTTTATTTTATTTTATTTTATTTTATTTCATTTTATTTCATTTCATTTCATTTTATTTAATTTACTTTAATTTAATTTAATTTAATTTAATTTAATTTAATTTTATTTTATTTTTTTTTATTTTATTATATTATATTATATTATATTATATTATATTTTATTTTATTTTATTTTATTTTATTTTATTTTATTTTATTTTATTTTATTTTATTTTATTTTATTTTATTTTATTTTATTTTATTTTATTTTATTTTATTTTATTTACTTTAATTTACTTTAATTTAATTTAATTTAATTTAATTTAATTTTATTTTATTTAATTTTATTTAATTTTATTTAATTTTATTTTATTTTATTTTATTTTATTTTATTTTATATTATTTTATTTTATTTTATTTTAATCTATCTAATTACTAAAAAATCAGGAGCCTCTATTCATCAAACTTTACTCTCTGTACCTGTTTCTCAAGTCTCCCTCACATATTTTGCTTGAGTGCACACAGGAATTCAACCCAAGCTAGAACATGTATAAACTCTTTTAACCCTTGCAATACGCTTTCCAACTATTTGCATTATCCACCTCATATAAATACATTGCAACAAATTTGAATGCTTCTGTTTCACATTCACTAATTGCACACGCAATTATGCACAATTTTGCTATTATTAAATAAAAAGAAGAAACACAAAGAAGCCCCGCTCCGTGTGACTCATGATAGTCAGTCTTTCAGTGTTCAGAATTATGAACGCTTTGTGCAAAAAATTGTATTGCTTTCGTTTTAGTTTCAGTTTTTTTACTTTTTTGTCGCATAATTTCTTGCTCGTTGTACCTGTGAAAAAGTCACTCAAGTGTAGACAACAATTGCCATGTAAGGCGGCGGTGAGAAGTCAACGAAGATGTGCGCACTGGAACTCGTTTTACGTGACTGTCAAGTGTGGGAAAATTGTATTGTAGTTGTAAGCACAGACATACACACATACAAACTTATAAAAATGTTTATGTGAATGTTTAAGAATAATTTTATATGCATGGCTGGATTTTTGATAGATATATAGCTATAAGTATGTGAAAATATGTAAATTTATTAGCATGCAATAATGCAAATTGGGATTATTAGCGGATTATGCTTAGCAGAAGCTACTGTATCGTAATTTATTTAATTAATATTCATTTATTGTAACCACTTAATTATTTATATTAGATGAATTCGACTTTTTTATCATTAATTGTGAGAGAGAGGGAGTGATGGAAATAAATTGAGAGCGTGATTGTTTTAAAATTGGAACAATAGTTTAATAAATGGGAAAAATATTCAACTTTATTTCATTTTTGCCATAAAATTTGTTCATTCAATAAGTTAAAAATGAGCAAAGATAACAAAAACTATAAAGAGAAGCTTTTCTTTTGACGAGAGCTAACGTTTTGACAGCTATTATCTTATCTCTGAGTGCATTTTTCAAATGAAAACCCTGCTCATTTATAAATATAATTTAATATCAAGCAACCTAAACGAGTTTTTTATCATTATTTAGTTTTTCTAGTTTCAATAAAAACATTAATTAAGCTTTACGGCTCAATTAGCTTTAAGCTTTTGCAGTAACCTTGACTTAGTGGGGAGTTAATAGAAATACTTATATGTGAATAGCAGCGAATTTGCAACAAATAATTTTTTTTTCGAAAAGTATGCTGCATTAATACGCTTGAAAACGTAAAATAAAACCTATTTACGTATAATCACACCCAAGCTCAGCTGCGCATTTTTTAATAGCAGTTCAGCGTAGTAGTTCGTATGGTTAACTAATTTTTGCCAATAATTAATATAATTCAACAATTTTAATTAACAGAAAGTGGGTAAGTGCCTCATTGCAGCGTGAATTTGAGCACAGCACAACTTCTTACAGACAGTTGGTGGCTTTAAAGACAGCCTTTTAGTCTTTTAAATTTTTTTATTTTTAAATATTTTTGATCAAGTATTGCCAGTAATATATTTTAGCTGAAATTAACCTTTCCGAAGCTTAACAAATAAGTACACAGTCTAATCAAATGATAAAAGAAACATGCTTTAAATGCTATACAAAATTGCTTGCGAACTTGTGAAACGTTTTATAGCTTTTTCGGACAGGAGCTAATTGATCAAAAACCGGCCTTTGCTCGATTAAAGCGCTGATTTAGACGGATTTACCATACAAAATAAAAATCATATTTTTTATATTAAACTTTAATCGAATTTTAATCGAGTCGAAAATGAAATGCAACTTTGCGACAAAGAACATATTTGTAAGTAATACTACTCGACGATAGATAAATAAATAATATCAATTAGCTGATGAAACTTACCAACTTCTTATGAAGAGCAAAAACAAAAATGAGTAACAGCTGATTGAATATCTAGTAGCCAGCAGTGTGAATGGCAAAAACTGGTTTCTCAATCAAAACTTTAATTGATCAATTAATTTGGCTGTGTGAAAAGCTATTAGTTAATTTAAATCGTACAATTGAACTTGTGAAACAGCGAATGTCTAAAAATATTACAATTTGTGAAGTTATGGAACACCTTCAATAATGAAATTCGTCTTTTGAACTGATTATTATTGATTATTGAACTTATCAAACGGATAACATTATTAGTTTGACTTAAATAAGGGATGTGAAACAGCTATTTTCTAGGTTAACATCAGGTTTGGGTTTCAACAACTTTAATATAGTATATTTTTATAATAATTCTCAAGATTTTACATAATAATGGATGCTTCATGCCTACAGAATAATAAAATTTTTGAAATAAGTAGCTTTTTGAACTACAGCATTAAAAAATTGTTAGAAATGTAAATATTTCTCGCCTGTTTGTAGTAATTACATATTGCGAAGCTAATCATAATTCTGTAGAGCGAAAGCTGTTTACATGTGGCGGACTAATGAGCCAGAAAAATTTTCCGCAGGAAAAATTAGCACGGGAATTTATACTAATGGAGAAGCGTGAAATCAGAGATTCCTACATAGATAACTCCTCCCATCTAACACTAAAATGAGAATAGGTGGGTGAATATCTAACTAAGAAGCCCAAACAAATTTGAAGAACAAAGCTAAAGAGGAAAAAAAAATTAAAATTAAAAAAAAACTTCCAAAATATCTACTTTACTGTGGGAAAACAAGCTAATTAATGCGAAAAGTGTAATGGAGAGCAAAGATATTGATATTCTTTTTTAGCTTTTTATTATTTTACCCACTAAACAGAAAATTCAAAAAATACTTCGAATAACTGTACATCGTTATTTCTAAAGTTCTTAACCACTTAACTATTTATGTATAATTAAGTAATTTACGTAATTCTTTACCCATCAACAATAATCAGAAGCTGCATACTTCTACAATTAAATGCTAAGTCAAGTTCGGCGTGAAATTCTTAACTTGCCGAGATTTGACAATAGAAAAACGCTAACAATTTGTGCTTAAGGCAACATAATTTCGTGGCACCAAATCATTACTCATCATTAATTTCACATTCATAGAACTCCACGACAAACAACAATTTAATGATGAGTTAATGATATACATTTTGTGGTTGTATTGGTGAAGCTGTATCAATTAGGGTGCATTCGAACGGTAGAGATTTTTCATTATTCTAACTAGCAGAGTTACTGTTCCACAAGTTCATTTAAACGTAATTGTCTAAATGGTGAGTTAATGTTGGCAGTTTTTGGAAGGTTGAGGAGATAGAATAATGAGTGCATGTTAGTAAGTCTTATATGAATTTGTTAGAATCTAATATTTTAGGTGTTTCACAAGTTCATTATCAAGTAATTATTTAATTATGCGAACTATATAGCAGCAAATTGGTTATATTAAACTTATTATACTTAAAACTACATAATTTGTGCTTCATTTGGCAGATTTACCTATTTCTTTTAACTGTTCCACATACTACTATTGGACCGTATTAATTTATTTATTAAAAAATTATCAAATCAAGCTTTGAAAAAAAATAAATTATGGCTAACGGTATCTACAGCATAGAAATGCGTCACCGCAGCGAGAAGCCAACATAGTGTGGCACACAAGCCACATAACTTACTGACAAATGCTAACCAACTATCCAGCCAAACATTTCCCCGCTACCACACAGCAACCGTCACACTTTCATGCCATCACCAGGCCAAACAAAACAAGCAACCGCGACGGGTTTTCAACTGAGCATGCGCGCACGTTCGCATTCCTATGTCATGACGCTGACAATGATGACGTTGCTGAAGTTGTGGTTTCTAGCTGCACAAAGCCAACACATACATATATAACTCGTATAATTATTGTGGTGGCAAAAAATATGCACTACAACAACAACTTTACAGTAACAAGCGCATGCAACAGGCTGTTGAATGGTAGCTAAAGCAAGCAACATAGCTAACAACACCACCGCCACCAGTTGCATGCCGCAGCGCGACAAATGCGAACCAACGAAGCGTATAGGCCTTCGAGGAAAAGGTCCGTTGTTAACTGATTCTTTGGCCGTTGCTCTTGTGTAGTAAAGTGTGCAACATATATAGGGGTCTGTTTTGCTGCGCTCTTCCCATTCAATCCCAACACCATTTGGCACTTGAACAAAGCGATCTATTTGTTGGCTGGCCAGCTTCAATGCGCAATATCTCCACTTACACGGGCTTCACCTTTAGTTGCAGGCTTGTTTCTCTATATACACAATTTTTCCTTGACTCTTCACACAGTTCAAATATTCTGTCGCAGTCTTGGGAACCGGTTTCGTACTACTACAGCAAAAGCATTGTTGTTAAAGAAAGCTGCTAAGTATACAGTTGGCGAAAGAACAATAAGTCTGAAGGGCCTGAAGTTGGCTTGCGAAGTCTTCTGCGTCTGCTTATTCTTGTTTACAGCGGCTCAACAGCTTTTCCTCTTTCGTTGCGATGAGAAAGGGGAGTGCCATGGCAATTCGCTATGCAACTTTTAATGGCTTTGTTCTAAATTCCAATGATCCGTCAGTCGTGGGGAGAACAATGGGAAGATTGTGAACCGTAAAGACAAGAATTAAAGAACTAAACGGAATTAGATCAATTTGAAAGAATATTGAAAATGTAGATATTGTGCGGGATTAATCAAACTCATCATTGTTATGAAATTAACGGTCAGTTGGCATCGAAAAAATTTAATTAGAATATTGAAATTTATCGATTGATCACGGCTTCTTTTCAGAGATGAAGTCATTTACGTAAAGTTTGGAAAATAATGTTTTTGGGCAAAAATAGGGAACCCACTTCAAGGAATAATGCTTCAAATTATGATAAGAATATTCTACAGTATTAAACAAGAACCTTTAGAAACTAATGTGTCTTTGATCTGAAGTGTTCCACAAGTTCAAGAAAAATTTATATTTAGAAACAAGTAAGGAAGGACTAAGTTCGGGTGTAACCGAACATTTTATACTCTCGCAATTTATTGATGTAATTTTATAAAGATAACACAATTCGACCCATATATTGGGTATAAAGTTCAATAGAATAACGAAAATCATCATAAATAGTATATGGGGACTGAGGTAATTCCTAAACCGATTTCACTCGTTTTCACCACCAAGATACAATGTATCGAAGACTATCCGCTCTCTTAATTTAATATTACTTATAATTAGGTGTATGGGATCTGGGGGAAGTTATGACCCGATTTTTACCATTTCAGGTACAGAGAGAAACTGTTATAAGAAAAAAAAATCAGAGGGAATGAATTACATTAAGATATCTGAGGGATTTACCTAAGTATATTTTTGGGGAAAAATTACCCTTAGGCACTGAGTTCTTCATGTTTGATAACAGGGGCCTTGAAAAGTCATTGTTCGATTTTGACAATTTTTTCACAAGTGATGCAACAGATCATATACAGTGTTTGTGTAAAGTTTTATTTCGCTATCTTCATTGGTTCCTAATGTATATATTATAAAGTGAAGGAATAAGATGAAATTCAAAAATGAGTTATATGGGAAGTTGTCGTGGTTGTGAACTAATTTCGTCCATTTTTCACACGTGTCATCAGAAATCAAGAAAATATTATATACCGAATTTCATTGAAATCTGTCAAGTAGTTCCTGAGATATGGTTTTTGACCCATAAGTGGGCGACGCCACGCCCATTTTCCAATTTGTAAAAAAATCTCAGTGCAGCTTCCTTCTGCCATTTCTTATGTAAAAATTGGTGTTTCTGACGTTTTTCGTTAGTGAGTTAACGCACTTTTAGTAATTTTCAACCTAACTTGTGTATGGGAGGTGGGCGTCCGATTTCTTTCATTTTTGGACTGTATAAGGAAATGGCTAAAATAAACGACTGCAGAAAGTTTGGTTTATATTGCTTTATTGGTTTGCGAGTTATATACAAAAAACCTATTTGGGGGTGGGGTCACGCCCACTTTTCCATAAAAATTACATCCAAATGTGCCCCTCCCTAATGGGATCATATGTTCCAAATTTCATTTTCATAACTTTATTTATGGCTTAGTTATGACACTGTATAGGTTTTCGGTTTCCGCCATTTTGATTTTGCCCATTTTCGAAAGCAACCTCCTCAGGGTGCCAAGGAACATATATTCCAAGTTTCATTAAGATATCTTAATTTTTACTCAAGTTACAGCTTGCACGGACAGACGGACGGACAGACATCCGGATTTCAAATCCACTCGTCATCCTGATCATTTATGTATATATAACCATATCTAACTCTTATATTTCTTGGTGACACAAACAACCATTAGGTGAACAAAACTATTATACTCTGTACAACAGGTTGCGAGAGTATAAAAATATACAAAGAAATTGAGAACCATTTATTGAATTGAATAGGGGACAAGCCGGATCTATCATAAAACAACATAAATACAGATTGAATGAATCCGTTTGGGAACAACGATTCGCGAAAAGGCTACGATATCTCTTAGAAAGCTGTTTATGGTTCAAAATGTGCCCAGAACCTTTTTGAACAACATTAGTGTAGATCCTGAACACAGAACCAACTTGACCGATATTTTTTTCATAGGCGGACACACTTATACTAAACTTTGAAGTAAACTGATCGAATCCCAAATGTTGAAATGACACTACTTCACCTTTAAAACCCCTCCATATTGACCCAAAGTTCTTCTATTGACAGATTTCTCAAAAATAGGTATTGTTACTCTATAATTTTATAAGGATCAAAGTGATAGAACTACCTTAATTCAGTTCTACAAAATTACAATAGTTTTAATCATGGGCCATCGCGAAGAGGTATCATTAACCGGCCATCTAGTAGGCCAGACCCAGTCCAGAATACTTCAATGGAGCTTTTTCTCTTCTGTTACCTTGGAAGTTAAATTTCGAATAAAACCAGACGTCTCCTGAGAGATAGAATTAATGAAAATACAGAACATTGCGCGAAATACCTGTCAAGACAGTTCTAAGCCAAGATCACAGTAGTGTCAAAATAACAAAGTAAGAGCTTTCATTGTCGAAGTTCAACTCTGAGGTGCTCGTAAGTATGATTTCGATATGCCTAGAAATTCGATCAGGAGGTTTAACATCCCTCAAGAAGTGCATTTAGAAACATAATCGCACCAATGTAAGTATGTTTTACATAAGTTTAGAATAGTCTATTTTTCCCACAACAATAAAGTCCAAAAATAACAACAAAAATAGATCTCAATTACTCTAATAGATGACCTTGCAGATATGCATGTCTCTGAATTCTTCTGATGTCATAAAATTGAGCAGAAACAAAATCATTATTAGAGGCATTTCGAAAGTGATATCATCAGCAAATAAAACAAAAAATTATTTCACTGCGAGCAGCTCTCAATAAAAGCAATACAAATAAATAAAAATAAATATCTATATGTGCTTAAGTATATTACTAACTTTCTGCGCTACACATATAGCAACAACAAATACAGCACGTACCTAATACCACCTCGTGCTTGCCGACAACAGCGCCGGCTAATCGTTGGCAATTAATCTGGATTTAAGCGTTTCCGAACTCGAACTAAACGCATTGAACACATTGGAGTTGAGGCAAAAATGTGTGCTATTTGCGATTTGTACGCTTTTTTTGCTAAAATCAACAACAACAACTCGACACTCATTCGCCGCATTTATTTATGCCGTTTGCTGACTTCGATTGCGCAATGCGACCACCACTCTCGGTCAATATATTGACCATTAATTTAAGCCGGAAATTGCGACATGTCCATCGTTGGCTGGCAGAAATTATCGCACAAATAATTGTAAATAAGCGCAGTGGTAGAAGGAGTTGAACGAAGACAACTTCGAAGTTGACATTTTTATTGAACGAGTGTACATTTCGCTTGGGGTAATTGAAAAGAGAAGATAGTGATGGTGGAAATATGTTGAGGTGGGGAAAAATTGATAATAAAAGGAGAAGAGGATATCAAGAAATATTTTAAATAATTAAAATTTATAGAAAAAATATTTTGTCAAGAAAAAATAAAATTTTCAAGTTGATTTCAACCTGGATTAAAGCTGATAACAGATTGAAAACAGAACAAATAACTCTCTCAATAAAAGCGACGTGCAAAATAATAAGAAAAAATTTGTAAAAATATCTATGAAATATATAGAAAATATAAATACAAAATATCTAAAAAATTATTGCTTAAAAGTATGATGCAAGCATTTAAAAATAGTCAGCCTTTTTAAAAATATGAAAAGCTAATTTTCAATGCAAGCATACCTAATGTTAAAAGTAGGTGCAATTTAAGTTAATGAAGCAAAAAATGACCGCAACCAATTTTCATTCAAGTCAGTGCAAAATAAATATTTAAATTATTTTAGTATGTACAAAAGCAAACATTGTTCAGCAAGCTATTTACATGTGCTAATTATAATATTTAGTTAAGAGTATATACATAACTCATATATTTTATTTATAAATATATTAGTTATTATATATTGTTAGCGTTAAAAATTGGTTTGCTTTAGTAAAATTTTGCTTACTGTCTCATGGAACCCCAACGACGATTCGTTAGACTGTCAGGATTGCTGTAATGAATAAATAAATCGATCAATATAACAGGTCTAAAAAAATTGAAAAATATATTGATGCTCAAAATAGTGTTTTTATGGCAGGAAAATCGATATTAAAATGTGGGATGTTCAAAAACTCTTAAATAAATAACATGTTGGAAGAAGATGAAACAGCTTTGAAATTGGTTCATGAAATTTGAAGACGCTGTTACTGATGATAAGGTGACTCATACACACACAAAATTAATATATTTGTCGTTTTCCTTCCTCTACGATGGTCATCTACCACAATGTACTACACCGTCCTAAATTTCTCTAGCAATAATCGTGCCATCGAGCGATTTAGGAGACTATTAGCCTTTCACAGCCAAATGAACTGTTCAATTAAAATGTTGATTAAGAAATTTTAAAATTACAAACACTGTCTTTCACGCAGAGTTGCATTTCATTTTCAAGTCGATTAAAATTCAATTAGAAATCAATGTAGATTTTTATTTTGTATGGTAAATCGATCTTAATCAGCGTTTTAATCGAGCAAAGGCTGGTTAATTGACCAATTAGCTCCTGTGGGAAAAGGTTATAAGAATGTTGATATCAAGAAAAAATGCCAATAAGGAAGAGGAGAAACTTCGAGATATCGAAAAAAAGCAGTAGAAGAGGAATCACCTCGGAAAATAGGAATTGTTATAACCTATTCGCACAGTCAAATTAACTTAATAAATTTTAATTGAGAAACGGATACAAACCCGCAGACTTGCATTCAAGATCCAACTCGATTTGTATTCGATTAAGAATTAATGTAGTAAAATAAGATTTTTAATCACAGGAGTTAATTGGTCAATTAACCAGTCTTTGCTCGATTAAAGCGTCGATTAGAAGGCCGGTTAATTGCTCAATTAACTTCTGTGCGAAAAGGCTATTGTTTAATTCTGCGCACATTTTTCTGAATCAATGAGAGCGTTCTAAAAGTCAGAATACAGATTGTGAAAATTTCGTGAAAAATATTGGTCTAAACGAATGAGAATATATAACCAGAAATTAATTGATCAACGATAGTGCCGACATAAGCTTAATTATATTTAGGGCTGTATGCGGGTCCTCTGAAGGATTATGAGAAGGATGTTGCTAAAAGAGTGTAATGGAACTCTTTCAGCTATTAAAGAGAGAGTGAGAGAGACTCGATTTTAGAATAGATTTTCGAGAGGGTATGACTCCGAAAGACTTTTCAAATCAAGTTCAACGGAAAGTGAAATTCTTAGAAGTGGCTAGGGTGCTTGAAACTTGTATGACAAGAGAACGAATTTAACTGATTCATAAAGACCGACGTTATTCTTTTATTTAAAGCATTTTAAATTTAACTCGTCAATATTTTTGACACTGTAACTTTATATTAGGAACTCCTGAATCTTAACTATAACTTACGAAAAAGCATCTAACTTTAAGCATCAGAACAGGACGGTCGGTTACATTGGATTAATGATTGTTGGCATTACATAAACAACATCAACATTAGCTTAAAATGGATATTATACTTCAAATCTAAATCTTCATACCATACACTTCGGGCTTTTTGGCATTCAGCGACTTAGCATTGTCTTAAGTTGTATAAATGTTGTAAGACCAAAGGCATGAAAAGCTTAATACTTTATCTTCAATTTTAAACAGATACAGAAGAAAACAACTTAAAATATTTTCGCAAACTTTAAGCCAGCTTACGGTATAAAGAGATCGAAAACTATTTAAGAGCATACCAAAAAGAGCGCATTAAAACATAAATACTCTTGAGCAAATATTTTAATTAATACGAATTTGAGTGAAAAGATCTTTCGCGCTCTTCGGCGATGCTCTTTTGACAACAAATCGCTTATTTATGACGGAAAGTGGTGTATAAACAAAGCAAAATAAACAAAATACGATATTCGTCTTTATTTTATGACCGAAGCATAACTAAAACGATATTCAAATTGAAAACCAGTTTTACTGTAAAAGTAAGACAGAGAGGTGGGTCTGAGTATATAAATGCCTCTACATATAAATATTGTATACATATAAATATATAGGTATTTTAACAAATAAGCGCGAAGACAAAGCGACAGACAGTTAAAAACAACAAAAAACAAAAGAAAAAGTTAAAATGAAAAATTAAACAATATGTCAGTATGTTTGTTTATAGGCAGGTACTAATATGTAGGCATACATATAGACGAAGGTGATCGGCATATTGGGGAAACGCCACTGACATGTGAATGTACGAAAACGTTTTGCACATATGTTTGTACATACTCGAATATGATGCGGTAGACGATATGCAAACTTTGAATTTATACATATATAGACATATTTATATATATATTTACCTACATATATGGTAAACCTGTCGTTAAGCTACATATTACGTCACACTTTTGGCGAAAAGCAAATATAATAATAATGAATTTAACAAATGGCGAACTGTCAGTTTGACATTTATAGACAGCACTAACTAATGCAGTCGCATTAGCAAGCAAGTGAGCGCATTTCTGTGAACTGTATAAACACTTAGTATATATAGATATTTCCATTTAACAACAACTAAACAAACGACAAACAATACACTTGGAGAGTTATTTATGACTACGCTGCTGACACTTGTACATAAATTGCTGGTGGGTAGTAAAAAAAAAACACTTGTAGCAAATGTCATTTTGACTGTCTAACTCACTACTCAAATAAATATGTATGTTTGTATCTACTCACCTGGATGTGGTGGTGGTGCGACGCAAGCTCATGCGTGCCCAATTGTCGCGTGGAATGATGCTCAGCTCGTCATCGCTAAAAATCGCATAATAAAAATGCAAAAAAAAAAAAATAAAACAGAAATTAATAAATATCAACTAGTTTTTCATGAGTAAACTCACTTGTTCGTTGCCGTTACAGCGTTATCGTGTGGCGCCAGCTCCAATTCAACACCGCCAACACCACTACTGCCACCAGCGGCAGTGTTGCTATTACTGCTGTTATTATTGACAACATCGCTGCCTAGAAGGCCGGCCGAAACGCTCGATGCAGTGCGTTGATGATGATGATGGCGGTGATGATGCAGGCCGCGCACTTCATTTTCACCATAACCCTCATACGATTCGCCGTCGGAGAGTGAGGAGCATTGCGATTTGGCGGCGTCTATTAAATGGAAGATAAAAATTTAAACAAAAAAAAATATTTGAAGCAAAAATCATCACTTTATTTAACTCACCTGTACTGGAGGGCGGCGTTGAGGGTGTTGGACTTGAGTCACCCGGCGATTCGGCTTCGACATAGAGGAAATCTCCATTGGGCTTGGTGCCCTTCATGCTGGGCATTGGTGCCATTTTGTTGTGGTGCTTTTATTATTGTTTATATTTTACTGCGTGTTTTATATGTATTTTTAGTTCAAATACTTCCTGGCGTCTTAATTTTGTTTAAAGCTCACTTTTGTTGCGTCCAGACTGGCGTTGATTTTGGCTATTTGAAAAAAAGGAGAGAAAATTAAAAAATAAGAAATTTTGTTTTGTTTACAAATGTCAAAAAATAATAGAACCAAATTCATATAGCAACTAATTATATTGAAAAAAGTAGTATTTTGAAATCAGGTTTTTCGATTATAGTTAAAAAATAAGTATTCAGATTTCTGAATTCTGAATCTGAATTTCATTTCAAAATATCTACTTTTAAGAAAATTCATGATCTTACGTTTAGTTATATGCTGTTTTCTGAAAACTATCCTACTTCAAAGTGAGGTGAGGAGTTTCTATGGAGAGTCTACTTTTCCTAAAGGTACCAACATATTATAAAAAGAGACTGACGATCCAAATTTATGATTTCGAATCAGAAGAATTAAATTTTGTAGCTTGTCCTGGTCGAAAAGTTCGACTTATGGAACGAAATTTGTACGAGATTTGATTTCTAAACGCTATTGCCAATACAAAAGTTCGAGTTATGGAGATCTTCGAGTTATAGAAGTTCGAGTTATGGAAATTCCACTGTATTTTGTAATTGATCTGAGCAGTTCTTGAGGGCACGAACCTATTTATCGAACTCCTATTGACTTCGCGAAACCAACGAGTTTTGCTACGACAAGGTCTAGCGAGAAAACATGGAGTTCCTTTAGAGGTGTTTAGGTTATTACTCTATTTTCTTCAAACCCGAAGTTAACGTTTTAAGTAATACAAATTTCTAAATACCCACAGATAACAAAATATCTTATTTAAGTCCTCAATCTCTGAAAATGTTACTAGATAACTGATTTAACAAACTAAAATTGTCGCCAGATTACTTATGGTGTTCCCACATATCATTTCTCGAAACGTAAATACCCACATATTTGTTTAAAATTACCTGTTCTGAAGAATTCGAAATGAGAGGTTAAGAGCAGAGACAATTTTGTGTATGGTTTGGGGTGTAGAACATATATCTGTAACCCTGTTATTCTATCTACGGCTAATTCCCAGCCTTTTACCGGAGAATCAAATGACTAAAGACGAGGAAACACGACTCGAGAACCCTCAATAGCTATATAGTAAACATTTAAGGATTATATAGATTTCGAATAACAGAAAAAAATCCAATCCATTGAAAGTACACCAATAAACCTTTTGCAGAACTTACATTACTGTGACGCGATTTCTAACTCAAAACCCCACTATAGCATATAATTGCGGTCACCCAAACTGCACATACATCCATTCAAAGGTGCATATCTTCGAATTTCGAAAAACAACTTAATTCCAGCAGACTTTTTCAAAGTCTAATCAAGTTTAATAATGTCAAGGTTTGGAATGTTCAAAAAATAAAATGTGTGACAGATAAAGAAATGCGCACACGAAGTAGAGTTACTAGCTTGAGCACATACACACCTACATATGTTCATAACAGTAAGTAGACATGTAGGTAACTTATAACTCTATTTGCATAGATTATGTGGATATCTATATATAGGCATGCATATAAGCGCACATGCACACGTACTTATAAGCAAAGAACTGAATTTGACCCAAATGGCTTTGAATTGGAGTGGCCACTGTCACGTGAGTGCTTGTTGAATAAGGCAAAAAAAACGCAGTGGAAAGGGGACACTTGAATGCAGTCAACTGGACGATGAAATGTGCATATGGGAATTACGCTTGGCCTACACGGCGTATTAGTATGTTAAGTTGTAGACATTTTTTATTTGTATGTATGTATGTCTGGGTTTGTGCACTTTTAGATCATTAAAGCACGTTTCGAATGTACATTGCACCTTTTAGACTTAAGAAAAAAATGTAATTTGTCACGTGTGGATTATCTAGTGAACTGGTGGTTTATATAGTAGTGCATAAGAGTAGGAAGACAGTTAGAAATTAAATTAAATTAAGAATGGGTTTAAATTAAACACTTTTAATTTAATTGCATTTAATTATGTATTTTAAATTTGAGAATTTAATTTTTTTATTTTATTTTATTTTATTTTATTTTATTTTTTTTTATTTTATTTTATTTTATTTTATTTTATTTTATTTTATTTTATTTTATTTTATTTTATTTTATTTTATTTTATTTTATTTTATTTTATTTTATTTTATTTTATTTTATTTTATTTTATTTTATTTTATTTTATTTTATTTTATTTTATTTTATTTTATTTTATTTTATTTTATTTTATTTTATTTTATTTTATTTTATTTTATTTTATTTTATTTTATTTTATTTTATTTTATTTTATTTTATTTTGTTTTATTTTATTTTATTTTATTTTATTTTATTTTATTTTATTTTATTTTATTTTATTTTAATTTATTTATTTATTTTATTATTTTTTATTTTAATTTTTTTATTTTATTTTATTTCGATTTCATTTTTGTTCGTTTTTTATGGCTGTCACAGTGTCTCCAAACTTACGACTCTCCTTCACAGTTCTACTATATGTATTTACAAAAATATATATATATATATTATATAGCTGTGCCCAGTTTTTGTTTTTTTGAAGAATGAGCGAAGGGGCATATCGCACTTAATCGTTTATTGATATTGTGTTTTTGATAATAATTGCTTTTTGTTTACTTTCCTTTTGTGACTTACTTCTTTAACCAATCAAAGAAATAACAGGTAATTGATTATAATTTGTAAAGCGTGGGATATCAGAAAAAGAAATAATGAAGAAATAATAGAATTGATAGGAACTAGAGAACTAAATACTGGAGATTAGACCTACACTCTTTAGAATAAAATTACTGAATGATGGGAATTATTACTCTATACATGGCTTATCAGTAGATCTTGAATCTGCAATCTGTCGGTATATTATCTTGTTTAACAAAAAAATCCGGAAACTCAAGATATATACGGAAGAAACAAATCACATTCTTGAATCATTACAAAATTATTGCAAAATAGTATACGAAGAGGTTTTCAAAACCAAAAGCACTTGGAGTCGTTAAACAAAACTATTATAGATGGTTTGAAGAAACATTAATGTTCCATAATAATCTGTTGGACAAGAACTACAGAAAATGCCTTGTGCTCTTTTGAGAAACTGATTGAATATGAAAACTTCAAAATCTAGTATTTATGGCATAATGTTTAGTGGAAATACCAGGGACTTTGAAAACTTCATCGAAATTTATGACTTCAGCTGATGTGCTAATCAACGAAAATCAATTTATAGTATCATTTCTATAAAACAAAATGACTAACTTTGAGACACTTCTAACCACAAAAAACTTTCAAATATTTTATTTAAGTATTTCAAGCCATACAGAGTTTCGACACACCTATGAGTGAAAACAAATCAAGCACAAAACGATCAACTTTCTTCACACAGCGAAAACTAAATAATACCACTTTTATTGAATGTTTTTACTCCAAAAAACTTTTCATTTCGGTGCAATGAGAAAATCAATAGCAATTATAAGATAAGACCACAATCCACAAAATTACAAATATAGCTTGCTTAGTACTATGGCACAACTGTAACTGTACAGTTCATGCACTGTCGACATGCAAGTGAAAGTGCCCACAACCATTTGCAACTAAAGCAATTTATTTTTGGTGACTTTAATATATTTTTGGGGGAATTTTCGTTTATGGGAAATCGTGTTTAGCAGTTGGAAAATGCGCAAGTATGTCGCAGGTGCCCTACAATTAGTGAAAAGCGAGTTTTTGCCATTAACATTTTGATTTTTTTTTTTTTTCGAAAATTTCTTTATTTTGCTTTTCACCAAACAAGAAAGTTGGAAAACTACACATATAGGTATTTAAGTAATTAATGTGTATATTTAGTTAGTAATTGAAATTTTATGCTTTGGTTTTGATATCATTTCTTGTATTACAACTGAAGCAAATAATTTTCATATATTCGAATGAGTCTCCCAGACCAAAGAGACACCTATTCCACTTCTAATATGGTTTCGACCCCAAGACATTCTTGCTGAACGAACAAGTAACCTTTGGAAGGTTAGGAAGGAAGGAATGGAATTTCAGTCCATTATAAAAAAACCGTAATAGAAAATAGTGAATCTCTATCTGGACTGAGCTATCAGACTATATTGTCAAATATATGGAACCAAATGACGGATTTTCGGATTCTAAATCTTCGTCCAGCATGATTAGGGGATGATGTGTTGTTAGATGTATCTTTACGTGACAATTGCCTCGAGGAAGTGCTCAGAAACGAGAGGAATCAGATGTATGTAAATCCGACAGGAGACTGAGATTTATTGAACTCCTTCTTGAAGAAATATGTAGGATAGTGGCCGACAGTGTGAGGCAGTGATAGATCTCATAGTCTATTGCTATCAGGAATTAGTTTCTCATAAAGTCAATTAACGGTTAGAGGCTGATTTAAAAACTGTACATCCCACATTTTATCAACTCGAGAAGCTCTTCATAAAAGCTTAATCCTCTCCGTCATTACAAGTGATCCGAATTTCCTTCACCACTGATTAACAACATAATACAGAAGATATGTGGTTTTAAAATCATATCCATGTGCTAGCTATTAGTCTTATCTCCATGAATCTCATAATTTTGTTTCTTCATCATGAAACTCCAAAGCTCACAGCAACTGACCGTCAAATAATTGCAAACGGTTGAGATACGAAAATAAGAACACATAGCATGAGATCTCTTAAACCCTCATTTTCTATGTGAAACCGCAACACAAAAAATCTCGTCTAATGCAAACTGAAGTGTGGAGCCGCAAAAACTGACGGCGCTACGTTTGCGGTCGCTCGTTGAAGGCAATTAGTGGGGACCGTTTGAAATTTGCGCATAATGAAAAGTAGCTTAATTGCAATAGCGGCGCGATGGCGTTATGTGTGCAATAAATGAAATTATTGTAATTATGAGAAAATGCCAGCTGCAGAAGCCATAGTTGTGCGGTAATTGAAGACACACATGCAGAAAAGAGGAAAATAGCTAACGAAGTTGAATTCTGCAGTATTGCTGAAGTTGTTAGAGCGATGCTGGGCATAGCAAATATGTAATAAACCAGCAAAGTAAGTGGTAGAAGTTAAAGAGGATGAAAAATTATAGTTTGGAAGCACCAAGGCAAGAAAAAAAAGTGAGTTAGAAAAAACATAATTGAAATATGTACAAAATTAAAAATATTAAAGAATAGTAACTGAAAGTGATGAAAATGTAAAATATTGCAAAATGAAAATTGTAAAAAACTGATATGACGATTTTTGAGAAGTAAATGTCTTAAGCAAGATTGAAGCAGCGTATACCTTTGTAGCACAAGTGTTTCAAACACATCTACATGAGTATACAATTAGTATGCTGTGCCATTGCATGTGGCATGCAATATTATTGTAACTCTTAGTAGAAAAAAAAGAATAAACAAATGGGAAAAATTATTAGTAATGAAGAAGTACAACAAAAAACACAATCAAGACAGCTAGTGCAGCATCACTGCCCATGACTCTACACGTTATGGCATAAAAAAAGAAGCTACCGTATCTCATCAAGCCTAATACGACACCTAAGCTCATATTTTTTCAACAAAATTATAGAAACACCTGCATTGCACCGAAGCTGTAGACTGACGACTTCTTAGCAACACAACCGTAACTGGCATGGAATATGGATTTATATACAATACTGTGAACAAAGCAGCGTGTTAGACTACTAGCAGGCTAGTGCGAAAAGTATTACTATTGGGACAGGACTAATCCGAGCGGAATAAGGTAAAATCTCACAACCAAAATTAAGGTTTTAAGTAATCACTCCAGGTAATTTATGACCAGAAATTAGTGTTTTCACAAACTAGTGATCCACGGCAGCATTTTGAGATCAAGTATGGCTGAAGAGATCTAGATCATTATAAATAAATTGGTCTAAAATAGTTGAGGGATTCCCAATGTAATAATAATTTAATTATATGGGTCTTCTTTCGTCAAATTGAAAAACGAAGAGATGCCATTTTCAGTTAAGATGTAACTTCTTAATCTGAAAGTATTAAAATTTAAAAAAAGCATACACAAAAGCATTGGATCACATTCTTGTCAATGGTGTGAAGATCATTGACAGAGAGCTTTTTTTCCTCATATTTGTTTTCAGTTTAGAAAATTTGTCATATTCCCTTCAGTGATCTTATTACCTCCACAATATTATAGTCTGGGAAATTCGACAGCGACAACTTCTCATGTAACAAAGAAGACTAGGCGAGAGACGATGAGGTCACAAAGCTTTATTAATCCATATTTGTTCATAGTAATATATTATGTATGCCGAAATGATGAAATATTTTTATTTAAAGGCTAAGCACATAGTGTAATGTGGAACGGAATTGAGACTGACTCTTCGTGACACAACCTCCACATTTTGGTTTTAATATACAATCCTTTGAGAAATATAACCTCACCAGTCCGAGGAGTGTTTTAACTATCCTAAACACTTTTTATATACTGTTCTTTTTACATTTCGGATTCCTTTGTACAGTGGTCTCATCCCTAGTTCCATGAGATCGGGTGGGGGTTTTTATATACTGTTCTTTTTACATTTCGGATTCCTTTGTACAGTGGTCAGAAGGAAGGTGACCTTAATTACTTTGTTGTTATAGCTAATTCCATGTTTCCTGTTATTTGTATTATACTCTGATTATAGTTGTCTAGAAAACTAAGCGAGTAAATGAGAAGTACGCTCCTAAGTAAGGTTTCAGCTGTCATTATAGTGTCTTCAACAGCATATGACTACAGAGAAGAGAAATAACAATCTTATTATGAAATCTATTTTAGTAAGTCTCTTTAATATTAACCTCAAGAAAATCGATAGAATTGTAATACATAAAAGACTGATAAAATCTACATTATCTCGCTAATGTAATTGGTAATCATTAAATTAGTTGCATTGAGCACCTAAATAGTAGAGGCACACAAGAAAGCATAAAGTAGATAAATAAAAACACATAAATACAAGAAGTTGATGGATAGTTTTGTGTCAGCTTAGAGTACAACTACGGCGTAGTCATTTAATATTTATAGCACAAAGTTGACAAGAAAGAAATTGACGACAAAGGTAATAAAGTAAATATGTGTACAGGTAAATGTATAAAGAAAACTAGTACAAATTCATTGTGCCACACAATTAACAGACACTGCATGTGTTAGAAGAATGCACGAGTGTCTGAAATACTAAAGAACCGCCAACAAAGAGCACAATGGTGGAGGAGTAGCATGGCGTTAGAAAATAGTGTCACAGCAATGTAAATAAGCTGACAAATGTCATACAAATTGGATTGCAGTCAAACTGAAATGACGTGGAAAATGGTAGTTGTGACGAAAGTCAATGAACTGAGTTAAAAATATGATATAAAGCGTTGGAGAGAGCTCAATTTCAGTTTTTATTTTTGAAATTTCAACTTTCGCTGCATTTCTTTAGTTATTACTTATAATTAGCAGTTAATTGGTATAAAATATTTGGAAGACTATATTGAGTTCTTTTTTAATTGAGCTATTTATGATATTCCAGCTGAAAAAAGAGAAGGTGCTCTATTATTGAAAGAAGACTCTTAAAAATTTTGATCAAAATCATTGCATTTTTAAATGAAAAAAATCTAAAACTTAGCTAGGTTTTGGATCAATTGGTTTTGAATTGGAGCCGTCCGCATGAGAGAGGAATACCGAAGAAGATGGAATCATGAACTGTGTGACATGGATATAGTTAAGCGTATAAAAAACCAAAGATGTCGTACATATGGAAGAGCACCAGTGAAAAGATTTTTCGATTCGGAACCTATGGGTGGACTACAGAAACAAGAGCGCGCACGAATCACTGGCGCGACTTCGCAAAGGATAGAGGCAACTGGCGCAGTTTTGTGTTATCGGCCCAAACCGACCCACGGTTATAGTGCCAAAGAAGAAGAAGAGAAGGGTATGCATTGCACTTTCCGTTCCCCAAAAGCCCTCAAGTTACAAGATTAAAGCGATTCTGATGAATTTTTCAAAAAAGCGTCCGCCATATTGCATCCACCATTTTGAATTTTGAAAAACCGACAGCGGAATCGTAATTAGTGGTCTCGAAAATCCCCCGAACGGTTTTCAGGGGTTCTGGGGTTCTCAAAACTCTGATCTGATGGAGTTAAATGAACCTCAGATTCTGATTCAGCGATAACCCCCGAAAAACGAGTTTCAAGCAAATCCGATGAATTTTAAAAATCGCTGTCTGCCATATAGGTTTTAAGGGGTGATCTCAAAACCGGAGATGGATGATGGAGTTAAATGAACTTCAGATTCTGATTCAGCGACCCCAAGCACATATGGTACACATAGTAAGAGCCTCAGGTCATCACAAACATTTTTT
Source organism: Zeugodacus cucurbitae (assembly GCF_028554725.1). NCBI lineage: Eukaryota > Metazoa > Arthropoda > Insecta > Diptera > Tephritidae > Zeugodacus > Zeugodacus cucurbitae. Next base: position 12,203,049 of record NC_071669.1, read on the forward strand.
TTGTGGCTGTGTAATCTATAAACCTTCCTTCAAAATCACAGGAACTGTAAGCAAAAATTTACTTTTTCTAGTTAGTTTAGAGTATTCATAATTTTATTCATAGAAAAAAATACCTCCTCCTGTCTAAGGGTACTCATATAAATATCTTTGGTTTTAATTTTTCGAGACTCCTGCTCTAATCTCATTGGTAGCGATTCCCCGAAAAAACGTCGATGAAAACTATCTAAAGAATATGTGTGTACAGCTTCTCTAATAAGCTTTTAAATTTTCTTTGCCAAGGTTCAAAGGACAATAAATCTTCGGCAAAACCTTTCCTTCGAAAACACCAAGAGTCGTCTCATCGGATGTTGCCATCGTCCACGCTTTTGTACCATAAAACAACGAAAAGGAAGTGGGACTTGTAGAGTTTGATTTTGGTTCATTGAGAGAGGGCTTTACTTTTCAATTGCCTACTCAGTCCAAAGTAGCACCTGTTGGCAACTCGCGAATGCGCCGACTGTTTGTTTGATGAAAGGAGATATTTTAACTTTTTTCCTTTAAGTTTGTTAAGAATTATCTTCTAACTGAGAATTAAAACATTCACCTTCGCTTAATCTACTACAAATATTATATTTCTACACACATTATATTATATTTCTATACACATCTATATAAAGCCATTAACTCTTGCGAAATCCATCTGCAACATATTATTTTATTAACCATAAACGAAGACTTCGTACACCAAACTTTCTGGGGAGATTAAATTTCTAATTTGCGGTTGCATGCCAACAGCCGGCTGAGTGGTGTACCATTGTAATCCAAATGATTTTCCTTTCACTAATAAAACCATCATAGACACATAGACAACACACAAAGAGGCGGCAGATGAAAAACAAAACCAAAACAAAAAGCGATTTAATGGTCGAAAAATTACAAATTGCTTAATGACTGTTGCTGCAGCGAAAAAAAACGTTAATGCAGCAGTTGGCACAAATGAGCTACAAATCGAAGCACAACAACAACAACAACAAAAAAATTAAGAAAATAAATGAAAAACTTCATGCCTTCAGCATTCGATCATTAACCGCGCCGGCAAGTCATAAAAAGATCAGCCTTTAATGCGCCACAAATTCTAAACAATTTCAATATGTTTTCAGATTTATGCACAAGCGTTTACACTTGAGCATATGAAACGAATGGCGAACGGCAATGTTGATCGCAAACTTGAACTTGTGGCCTCTTTGCCATACACTATGTACATATGTTTGTACCCTGTCCATCAGCTCATCCATGCGGCTCATCTCGCTTGATTATCTTGATCTATGGCATAATTTATTGCACAGCGTACATTTCTAATTCAAATTGCATTAGCGCGTTACTTGTACAACAGAAGATATTTACAACAAATACAAGAGATGTACGACAACAACAAGAGAGATGCGCTATTTGTATTCAGTTTGCCATATTGCCAACTGCCATAGGTTTAGGGTCCACTATTTTCTCCATTTGTTGTTGTTATTGTATATACCTCTGGAGTATTATAAACTGACTTGTTGCTGTTTCAACGAAATCTATCCTCTTGACAGCTATTTGTTGTCGTATTTAGCACAACAGCTGCCCGCCATCGTTGGTGGGTGGATCTTGTTGGATTTCATGTACAAGCAGATACATGTATTGTTTGACAGCTGTCGTTGATAAGAGCCGCTTTTAGTGGGTGTATTTGAAAGATTATGAATGGCTAGTGATTTTGGGGGCGTTTTAAATATTTTATTAATTCATCTTTTTCTTCATTTCTACAATATATGAAGCATAAACTTTTTAGAAGGTCTTGTAGAAAAATCTCCTCTACTGATCATAGTATATGCTGTACTAAAGTAAATCTGAGCACAACATTTTTGGAACAAATCTGAACTACAGTTCCTGTTTTCAAGATCGCATAGAACTTAATTCATTTTCTCGATCAGATTTCTGGCATTATGTTTCAAGTCAATTTATTGGACATACAAGTATCCTGAAGTACATATACTTAAGAGCTTAGAAAAAGTATCAGAGCTAATAGGGAGTTGAGCGTTCAGTTTCCAATTAACAGGTTTTTGAAATCACAATTAGGCGTCTAAAATTTTAATGAATTTTTTCTTCTTATAGCGGACGATCCGGGTACATAGTTCCAAATCAACTATTGGCCGAATAAAGCTACTCATCAGTGGTTGGGACCTTACAGCACTCTTCTTCACATTTATAATAGAATAGAATAATAAATAGCAAAATGCACTGTGTCCTGTGGTCTCTCCAAGACTACATTAGTCCCAGCACCCTGTCAAATTCCAGGAGTTTGCTGTGCGTTCGGGAGACGATGTGTCCCTCTGTTGGGATGGTATGTTCCAAAATTCTGCTCCTGCTTATAGGCTCCAAGGGGAGCAGTTCTGTGACCACGCCCAGATTGTGTAGGAGCTTATAGCGGCCCATGGATATTCCCACCACTACCCCTAGTATGCTTCTTGGGCGATTTATTAAACACTTGAATCTTTTTGTGTTATAACCTCCCATTAGGCATTTTGATTGGCGCAATTCAAAGGAACACTTCCCGGATAGTATGGGAACCCCCTGCCAAAAAAGGTTTTGGACCTAGCACTTTTGTTGCTGCTGATGTACGAGCCAGTTCGTCCGCAAGCTCGTTATTTTCTATCCATTTCTGTCCCCGCACCGGATAGTTAAGTCTATCTATGCATTCCCTGACCAAGCGTAACTTCATTTCATATGATAAAGCGCTTTAAGTGCCGCTTGACTGTCACTTATGATGGCAATTCGCTCGATACGGTACCTGCGCTGGATATTTACCTCAGCACACCGGTTTATTACATAAACTTCTGCCTGGAATATGCTTGGATTCTTCACATTTAACTTGACCTCATTGTCTTCTTAAGCGTTTGCTAACCTTAGAAGAAGTTATGTTTAGGAAATAAGTATAGGGTTTATGCTGTGAGGTTATGTCAATAATAGATAGCCTCAAATCACAATGAATAACATTCGTACCAGGAATGATCTAATGTTTATTGCCGATTTTTTTACCACATCAACTTAACTGAACTTAAATATTACCTAATTATCGATCAATTTTTGCCTAACCCCATATTTATCTTCAGTGAAGTATTTGTGAGCTTCTGATGATTAATTTCCACTTCAGTCTTCGTTGAACATCGAAGAATGTATATAATAACTATTTTTGTTCAGTTATACTAATACTTTTACTCTTCTATCCTCAAGTTGTCTATCTTCTTAGCCTTTCATTCATAATTCTTAACTAGAAAATCATAATTATTTTCTTCCACACAATATATCCCGTTATGGCCACATTCTTATACGTGATTACATAAACACCGTAACGAAGAGCAAGTTGGCACTTAAAAACCGAATGGACGTGTCTTACATAAATATTCTAAATTTGGTCAAACAGCCGCCAGTGACTCTTATGTGCTCTTTCGCAGTAACCTCTTCAGTTATTAATTATGCAATTTTTCCATTATGCATTTCCGCCATAGCATTATTTATGATTAGTTCGAAGACCATGTATAAGTATCTATGTTTTCTTGATTTATAATTATGCCACGGCTAATGCATTCCAATTGAGAATTATAAAATTGTAGAGATTATAGCTATTAGATTACGTATTATTTGTGCCATAATATGGACATATGCAAGCTGCATGGAATACGTAATGAGTTACGTAAGAATTGTGTACATATTCTAACGGTGGTTTAGATTTGTGGCAGGCAAAGAGAGGGAGAAAGGATTAAGCAAACTTGTGACAGGCAGAGAAAGAAACAGGGAGTAGATTAGATTATATATTGATGATTGTACAGCGACCTAAGGTCTATTGAACGCTCTCCATTTATCACAGTAATCCTTCTAACCCCCGTCACGTTAAGAAACCTTAACAGTGTTCCAGGGCTGATGGATACGATACTACCCCTTTGAGGACACAGAAGCTCAATTGTCTGTCCCCTTTTCTTCGTGATCGCCGGGCAGTCAAGGATAGTCTGCAGTGGCCGATATAGAGTGCCACTTGTCCCTGGGGAGGTTAATTAACTGTTTGAATCTTTTCTGATTGTATCCTCCGAGAAACAGTTTGGAGTGGCGAAGTCCCAGCATATGCAGCCAGCAGCGATTCCTGCTTGCCAAATCCTCTTCTTGTAATCGGCTAACAAGAACTTGATGACTAACTGCGATGAAGGAGTCTCCCCCTACCGGCCTGATAGCCGCAGCCTTCTTTGCCAGTTGGTCCGCAAGTTCATTACCGTCTTGTTCTGGAACCCAGATCAAGGTTATGCTGTTGTTGTTACAAATTCTGTTTAGTTTGCCAATGCAGTCCATAACCAGCCCTGAATCTACTTCAAAAGAAGATATTGCCTGGAAAGCTGACTGGCTATCACTGAAACACAGTAAGAATTAAGCAGGCTTGTCTATAAAGAAAATTTCAAAAATAACGAAATTTGATGTTCAACAAATCCTAAGTCGTAAGGTTGACCTTTTTACGTTAAAATATTCGCGCAATTCAACCTATGTATATGAAACTAAATCTTCCCTTCTTTCAAACTGAAAAATCTTTCGCTCCAAAATAATGATTATCTTTAAATCATGATCTTTCCAAACCACTTGTAAATCTCAAACAAAAACAACAGCAATAATCATCCAGCTGTTTCCGGGCAATTGTTGCACAGCACTTGAGCCATCTCTTCGCAGCTTGTAAACACATGTAAGGCCTGCTCGAGAGTGCCGATCAAATTACCAATAACTACCTGCTAGTGACATAAGCGAATGGGATCTTTCAATATGCGCCTTCATCGATATCTAATAAGTATTGAGTGTCTGTTATGCGCATTTTCAAGTGCAATTTGATAAGAGCCAGCTACCTGTGGTGCCAATACACCCTCGTCTACTGAGTTTACGCCTGTACGGTTAACTGTATGCCGGGGAGGTGGCAAACGCAGCTGTGCTTCATTTATTTGATTTTTCTTAAGAAACATTGAAGATTTATAACTTATTTTCTATTGGTATGTAATGATTAATATTTTTTTTGTTTGTGTGGCATTTCGAACATATGTTTTCACTAATGGGTACGACAACTAATTTAACAACTGTTATGTGATTTTTAATGGGATTACTTGAGTATTTGAAATGTATGTAATTAGGGCTGTTTAGTTTGTACGAAATTATTTTTATGGAGTGTTATGTAAGTGCACATGTTTTATGCCTTTGACATATGGTTTGTTGGTCGTCTTTGATTCGTAACCACTCGGTACGTTATGTTTGCGGTATAATCTATCATTGAAACAATAAATGATTTTCATTTGGTTTCAGTAAGAAATGGGATTGTGGGAGCCAAGATAGTATAACTTTCTTCTATTACAGTTCTAATTAATTTAAGCGAGTTGTTTGTTCGATTCGCCACACTCCATCTTGAGGATTATGCATACAACTAGTACATATCGGTTAGAAACAATGAGGTATAGAAAAGAAATATCGGTTGTTAAGTTATTGACAAGATATAGGCACATAGATCAAGCTAGGGTAGTTACTTGGTCATTTTCCATCATACCAATAGGAATGGAATCGAATTTTTATCCGACTAAGAACTGTCAACTGTTTTCTACCGGTCGTTCTTTGATCTTAATTGAAGCATAAATGACCTTGCAAAAGCTGGAAATAAGGGTAAGAGACTCCGTTGTAACCATAAAACAGGCCTTAGTCGACACAACCGAAATTACAAATTTTTAAGCATATAAAGAAAAGTCAAGAAAATTGCCATATCCCAAGCTTATAATTGAATAACACCAGCAAAGTAAGACTAAAACCATACATTTTCAATATCAAAATCACAACTTAGTAAATTATATAGCCATAAAAGCAACATATAAAATAATTCACCGACATAAAACGCAAAAACAAATAATTGTGTCTCAAGCAGAAAACAAAAGGCAATCAAGCACACTCCCCCACTCCAGGCGCCACATCCGTAAGTGAAAACAACCAAAATATATCTACATATATTCATGTAACTACAAAAAACACACACATACAACTGTCAACACACCCACCAATCTCCTCGGAAATCTTCGATAACAACCCAACCAAATATATAATTTAATCAAAATTAATGGGCGCAATCAAAGGGCATATGAAGCAATACGAAAACAAAATGAGTCTGCAACGGCAATATACACAAAATAATAGACTAACGAAAATGAAAATGAAAAAAAAAAAACAATTTTAGGCATATTAAGAAAAACAAGCGCCGAAGCTTTTATATGAAAATAGAAGAAAATTACTAAGAGAGGCGCTACAATATTAAATATGTGGAAAATTGGGTCATGGGGAACAGTGCCTAAAGACAAAAGCGAATATTAAAGTATTTTTTTTATGAATACATAAATTAAGAAAACGATTCGATTTCGGTTCTTATATAGAATTCTGCGATTTCATGCAGCTTCTTGAATTTATCGAATTAGAAGACATTACAAAAATATCGCACATGGAAGAGTTTTGGTTTATATATGTGGAAAAAAAAACTAATCTTTCGAACAAACCTTCACCAAAAGCTCGAAAAATAGCTGGAGGAAGCTTTCACCAATATGAAAGCTTAAGCAGTTTTTGAAGAAATGTAATATAGCAGATTTTATAATGAATATAAACAAAGAATATCTTCGTTTGCAGCAGAAATTGACATTAAAACTGTATCTCCAAGAAATATATAATACATATACTCAAATGTTAGTTATAAAAATGTTATAGTAATATGAAAGCTTAAATTCAGTAGATTTCAGAGAGAATATATAAAAATTATCTCTATATTCACCAAATAAATTCAAGTGAGAACTATATCTCTAGAAAGATATACTCGAAAACTAGTTAGAGGAAGCTTTCAGCAAAATGAAAGCTTAAGCAGTTTATGAAGAAATGCAATACAGCAGATATTAGGATGATTAAAATTGAAGTGAAAGCTATATCTCTAGAAAAATATACTCAAATACTAGTTATTTAAGCTTTCGCCAATATGAAAGCTTTCACGACATCAACAAAAGTATTCCAGAATATATCACAGATAATATATACATACATTTACGCTCTACATTAGCTAAGTCAAAGCTACTTCTAAGAAATAGGTCCTCAAAAGCTTGTTAGGAGAAGCTTTCACCAATATGAAAGCTTAAAACAATGAAATCTATATAATTTTCCAAAACACTTTAATACCGCGTGGAATTGACACAGATGCTGCTTTAAAGCATTTTCACAATATTGCAAATTGGCTACTTCACAAAAGCTTCCACACCTCCCCCAACATTTCGAGCAGCAACAAATTCCTTATGAAGAAAAAGTGAAAACAAAAAATATTTCAACTTAAGAATTCATCAAATAAACGAGAGTGAGTGTGGCTATTTTTGGAAGAAAGCGCACATGGCGCATGAGTGCAACAACACCAACAACAATAGCAACAGAAGTGGAGCCAGCTGTGCCACTAGACAAATGGGCAGACAACAAGGCGGAACAGCAACGAGGCAGTCAGTCAGCCAGCTACACTTCAAGACTTGCCGGCTAGTGCCGGTGCCATAGTGAAGCGACTGAAGACATCAAAAAAGCATAAATTCTGCAATTGTGGAGCACATAAAATTGGAAATTAAAAATACACGTAGCGGCGCAAAATTTTCACGAGAAACTATGCTTTCACGGCACTTAAAAATGCTTGTAGTGAGCGGGTGTCTTGGAGCGATGCGTGAGTGGCAGCAGGAATGTCTGCTGGCATGCGGAATAGTGTTGCATGAACTGGAGAGTAATTAAAATGAAATAAATGCAAAAGGAGTGATAAAATGTGAATTCACTTTTGATGAAAAAGACATCAGCGTTGGAGAAAATTGGAAACAAAGATTTATAGCCTACTAATTGCAGCATAAAGCCTGACAGCAAGGCGGCTCAATGAAATTGGCGCAAAATTGCGGAGTCACACTAATTGGTTGCTACGAAAAAAATATTTTCCTACTTTTTACCCGATGCAGTGTAATCTACGTTGCATCAATTTTCCAACGTTTAACCCAGCTGTTTGGAAAACCAATGTTGCCACAGCTGTTTTCGCTTAATGAAATCCCGAAATTCCAGTGATGTTGGAATATTTTACTGCGTAAGCGGTGGCAATAACCGTTTAAATATTTAATAGCCGTAAAAACAGCCGTTGAAATGTTAATAACCGTGCTCCAATTTATATAGGCACATGTAGCTATTGTTTTTTTAGAAAGGCTCAAAATTTTTTATGAAAGTAAACTTTATTGAACTTTTTTAATTTATTTCAACTCATTTGCTTATTATTAATATGTATTGCTACAATTTTTCACTCACTTTATATGATTTGTACGCGTTAAGACCTAGAAAACAAAACCACTTTTGCGGCTTTCGCACAATCGACAAGGTAAACGAGTTTTTGTAGCTTTTGTCTGTGTTAAATTGACATTAAATCAGCCGAAATAAAAAGTGGTGAGTAATGCGGCGTTATAGCCAAATGCATACAGTATAAATACATATGTATGTGTTCAGACATATGAGTACTAGCAGTAAAATGGAGGAAAAAACTTGAGATAAACATCTGGAAATTAGCAAAGTAAGCAAAAGTGTAGACAAAAAAAAAGTTTGTGGTAGACAACAGCTGTTTGGCATTGAAGACTACTTACTACCCACACAAATATGATTAAGTAATCGCTAAAGTGCTGAAAGAAGAAATTCAATGTAGAAGATTATATTGAATATATTTGATGCATAATACTTTTGATTATTATAAAGCTCTTCAGTTGTAAAATAATCCTTCTTTTTAGAAAGCTCTTCAGTTTCCATGTAATCAACAAATGTATTACATAACTATAGTATTTCATACCATTCCTTAAAAAGCTTTCATGAATTTGAGCTTTCACTTACTGCGAGCTTTCATATTTACTTTCTTTATTATTTTTTCATCTGAGAATTCATTTAATTAATTTTTTTATTGTCATGTCACTATGATATTTGATATAATCAAAAATATATTTATATATATTTATATTTATTTCTTTACAAAAGTTACATTTGCTTGAGCTTTCACTTAATATTACAAGCTTTCATTATCTATAAGAATATTTTTATTCTGAGTATTTATTATATTTATTTTCTCACTTATTGTTATTTCAAAGTGAAGAGCTTTCACTCGTTTTTGTGAGCTTTCACACGTTATTTTTATTAATTATTTATTCTTTGCTATTCTTTACTGGGCGTGGCCCCGCCCACAAATCGGTTATTTGTATTTAACTCGAAAACTAATAAAGCTATATAAACAAAACTTTCTGCAGTCGGGTCTCTTACATACCCCACCACACACCATGAAAATAGTTGAAATCGGATAATAACCACGCCCACCTCCCATACAAAGGTTAGGTTGAAAATTACTAAAAGTGGGTTAACTAACTAACGAAAAACGTCAGAAACACTAAATTTTGCAGGAGAAATAGCAGAAGGGAGCTGTACTCAGATTTTTTTACAAAATGGAAAATGAGCGTGGCGTCGCCCACTTATGGGCGAATGAAATTCGGTATATAATATTTTCTTGACACCCTGATAACACGGACAAAAAATGGGCGAAATCGGTTTACAACCACTACTACTTTCCTTATAACTCAATTTTGAAATCCATCTTATTCGTTCACTTTATAATGTAAACATAAGGAACCAATGAAGATAACGGAATAAAACTTTACACAATTAGTGCATATCATCTCTGGCTTCACTTGTGAAAAAATTGTCGAAAACGGACCATAACTTTTCAAGGCCCCAGATATCGAACATGTTGAACTCAGCGCCTAAGGATAAATTTTAATCGAAAATATGGGTAATAGTGTGTCTCTGTTCCAAAAGTTATTAAAATCGGGTCATAACATTTCCATATACCTCATTGTAGGTTTTTCAAAAGTATGTTCACCTAGCTCCCATATACCTAATTATAGGTTCTTCAATAAATTGCGAGAGTATAAAATGTTCGGTTGCACCCGAACTTAGCCTTTCCTTACTTGTTCATTAAGAAATCAAGCAAATTATCATCAGGAATAGCATCAGATATAAGAGTATGCATTTGAAAAAGCTCATTTTTGAGTTCATCTATTAGAACAAGTATTCAATTAGCATTATAAGTCCAAAGAAGGTTCTTGGATTACTCCATATAATTAGAGAACACACCAAAAAAGCGCTGTGAAAGCTTTAGAAAAGCTTCAAAAGTTAAATGAAAGCTTTAAATATTATAAAATAGAAAATTAAACAAAATAATAATAAAGATAATCGAGAAAATATAATAAAAATTTCATTTTACATATTTCTAGTATTCAAAATCACTTCACTATAAATTTCATTTAACAAAATTATCTCTTATATAATACTTTCACAGAGTAAATGGAAATTTGATTAAGTGAAACTCGGTATGCCATTCGAAACCACATATATCCGTAAGGCAATACCGCCGACAACAACAAAAATGCAATCTTAAACACTGAAGACGCCACTTCCGTTAATATAGACTCAATAAAGTTATGTTTCTGAGCCGAGCACGTACCAATTGTAATTAAAGTACAGACATACCAACAGCTTACAGACTTATCCACAGCTTACATACACGCATCTACAGTAACTTCAAACCACAGCTGCCACTTCCTGCACTTACTACATACTTAAACGGGTATATTTGTATGGCACAGCAGCACAAAACCACTTTGTTTTTTCTTCTTTTAGTCTCTTTTTTCAACAGCATATATTAGCAGTTCATTGGTTGATCGGAAAAATATCAGCAAAGTGAAATATCGACAATATATAAGTATCTAAGTGTTATAATCACCGCTAAGCACGCGCAGACAGGAAGTGGAGATTAAGGATATTTAGTATTATGTAAGATAATAAGGAAGACGCAATACAGTATAATGGAAAGAAATCCGATATACATAGAAGAATTCCTCACAGTGGCGAGTTTTTTTCAGAAGCGAGATTTTTTAATCATAAAGCTTATAAAGAAGTAGCTTCGTATAGGTCACTCTGAGTATTTAAAGCTTCCAAATTATATTTTCAAACGTCTGAGGAGAGCATTAATATAAGTTTAAGAACTCAGAAAATAGAGGTGTCAAAACTATCCTATAACAATCGGATCAAAGCTTTCAAGCTTTAAAATCTCCGAAATCTTAAGACAGTCTGAATTTCCGAGAAAAATTTCCATCAAAAAACATAGTATACCTCCAGGGGTGCCCTAAAACTAGTAAGAACACCCTTGGATGAAATTAAAATATGTCAAACAAAAGCTCGGGTAAGTTATGTTTGAAACCTCAGAAATATTGATATAGTCTTTGTTTTCGAAAAAAAAATTCTCCAAAAAACCTAGTATACCTCCTAAGGTGCAGTAAAACTAGTAGGAACACCCTTTGCGTCAATTAAAATATTCTACACGAAGAAAAGCTCAGGTAAGTTAAGCATTGACCTCTCGGAAATCTTGATAAAGTCCTCCAAAGAACGTAGTATAGCCCCGAAGGAGCTCTAAAACTAGTACGGACCTCTTTGTTCAAGTTAAAAAATGCCACACGAACAGAAGCTGAGATCTAGGTGGGAGCAGTTATAGACCATCAAGCCTACATGGAAAAAACTCTTCTAAAAAGATTAAGTAATGTCAGACTTTATTCTCGCATATTTAATCTTACATTACTAAGAGTAATCGCACCGAATTACATTTCCTTGTCGAAGAAATGACTAAAAGAGCCGCCAAATAAATGTCAACTGTCATGACCACAATTAGTCAGTTTGTCAGTTTAATTGTAGAGCGGCACAAATGTCACAACTCTCACATACCAAAGCCAAAAAATGAAAAGTGTAATTCCTAGACCAAAATGACAACAACTAATGATGATGCGACAGACAATAGAAACAAGATGCATGGCAATGCAATTAAAGCCACAAATAGGAATAAAATGCACGTACCAGAATTAGACGACAAGATCGAAACAAAAAAGGACATCGAAAGCAAATACAACAAAGAAACGGGAATGAGCACGAAGCAATGCAGTGAAAACGTGCAGTGAAAGTAGTATTCTGCAGAAAGCAACTAAGAAGAGGTGAGGCGTGTAGATAACAAAGAATGGACAGAAGACGGATAGACTGACAGTATTTCTTTTAGGCTTGTATGGGTCTTTGAATGGTAAATATTGGATTAAGGTGGTAATGGAATGAGATAGAGCAAGGTGTGTATAAAATGAGTGAGAGAGGGGAGGAAGTGAGTGTGTAACAGGGAAGGGATGAAAGAGAGTATGTTCGGGTTGAAAGAGAGCGCCAGCACGTTTTTTCTCCGAAATAATCAAAAATATGAGTGACTGAGGATGAAACAAGTTTAGGGTGCGAAAGTGTTTATCTTTCAGGTGCGGCAAAGGCGGTGTATTTGTTCAAAAGCAAGTGCAATGCATTTTTATTAAACACTCGCGTTAAATTATCAAACTCAGACAAGGAATTTCCGCATTGACGGTCTTGAAGGTGGCCGCAAGAAATTCGATAGTAAAAACGCGCACATAAAAATTGCTGGGGCAATAAAAAAGCGCCGATAAAAGGCTACGTAGAAGTGCAAACAAACAAACAAATTTCGAATATAAAGCGAGAAATTCTGCATTGCTTCCGCATTGTGGTTATATAGAGAAGCAGTCAGACAGACATAAAAAAGGAAATGAAACGAAGAAGCAAGAATTTCATGTGCAGCAAAATGACAGCGTTGTCAGCTAAACAACAAAAGCCATACGGAAGCGGGTGGCAGCGGTGGCGGTCGGCAAAGACAATGGCAACAATAAACACTTGTAAATTACCAGCGGTGAGCGAACGAAGCGAAACGCTTAGACAAACGGATGGATGGACGGACGGACACATGGTTCGTTGGTTGGATGGATGGACGCTTGTGGCGAACTCTGCAAAGTATGAATGAACGCGCTGACAAGTGCAAGAGAGCCATGCCATTACCTGCGCATGCCCGAAAATTATGCATATTAATGGTTCGTCTAAAGCACCCTAGTGGTGGAAGGCCATGAGTATGAGGTACTCTAGGTGCTTTAGTACTTTTGTTAGGCAAATCAAAAATTCTAAAATAAACAAACAAGCGGCGGCGCTTTATTGTTGCACAATTGCCGGTTTGTTCTTGGCGCTGGTTGCCGGCGCATAGCGTGTTGTGCACAACAACTACTACAATAATAACAATCATAATATTAAGTACATACGCCTTGTGCTTGTAACTGTGCCAAGGAAACGAAAATAGCAGCACACCAAATAGTACTAAAATACAAATGACAACAACAAAAATAACAACAACGGTAACACAACAAAATTGCAACAACACTCACAACAAAATGTGAGCAGCAGCAACTAAATATCGGCAACAATAACAAAGTAGCAATAAATACGAAAAAAATAGCAGCAGCAACATCATAATAGAAGCAACCACATCAACTAAAAAGAAACAACAACAACAAAGAAGCTGCAGAAACTCAAATGGCAAGCAAATTTTTGAAGTTATAACAAAAGTAAAAAAAAAGTAGAAATCATGAAAATGTGGCAATGTGTGCCAAGAAATAGCAAAAATTATTTTTTTTTTAACTTTTTTGGCTTTGAAACACCGACTACTTGACTGCTGTAGTCTCTCTCAAAAAAAATTAATAAAAGGAAGTAAAAAAGTACCGTTTTGCAAGTGTCCGCCAGTTGGCGTCTCTACAGTCTCTCATGTCGGCAAATAAATAGTATGGCGTGTAAATATGCAGCCGCTTGCACTTAAGCGAAAAATATCAAATTTCCATAATGACTATGTTGCCACAGCCATTTAAGTTGCCCAAAACAGCACTTAAGTGCGCTCCCACTTGTTTAATTTGTAGTTGTGCACATTGCCTGTGTCCTCTGCTTTTTTAGCCGCCAGCCAGCTGTAGCGCATTTCCTCAAACGTTTATCGAAATTCTGTGGACTCTTCTTCTATCTTTTTCTACATGCTAACATTACTTTCATACCATCTTTAGTCCCAACTCGCCGTCTGCACTTTGAGACTCCGCTGAAATGTACTCTAGAATTTATGTTCATGTCTCTGTTACTACTGTAGATTTCTTTATAAAATGTTTGTCGTATAATGTCTTTTGTGACATTTATGCTTGCTCTGTCTGCCCTCCGCTTATGTCGTCATTATGTAATTTTCAGCTGCAGCGTCGATTGTATAACAAGTGGTTCTTAGTGTTCAACGCAGCTGCAGGAAGTTGTTGTGTGCTGCACTTTTATTTACAAGCACTTGAGTCGATTCTGTGGAATATGTAGTAAGGTTTTTGTGAACATTAAAACAAAAGACTCGCTTGTAAGACTCGAGTTGTCCCAAGTTTAACGACTTAAGATTTGTTGCAATTAAGACATGTCCCCCAAAAAGTAATACCTTGAACTTTACATCACTCTGAAATATTTTCGACTGTTTAGAACTTCATACCGAAAGTGGTGTACGTTGCAGATTCGGCGCGGATATATTTGCTTTGTTCCTTGTTAGTTCTAATTTCATAAGCTTCTATATCGATATTTATTTATATTTCTCGCTCTCTAAAAATCGATCTTCCTTTGGTAAGGGGGCATCCATAAATTACGGCACACGAATTTAAGGACTTTTTAACCCCTCCCCCCTCCTTGTCACAAGTTGTCACATTGTCAATATTAATTCCCTAACCTTTGTATAATAGATCTCTTAATTTTTGAATACCTTTTGGGATATCAATTGGTCATATAGGAATTTTTAAAATACAAATGAGTCGGAAGATCATTAAAACATGGGACTCCCAATACAATAAACACGGTGGATGTAAAAAAACGACAAAAACATAAAACGTTAACGAAATGATTTGGGAAGACCGTAAAGTAAGATCAAATAGCTGATGACCTCAAGAACGTGTTATGAATAGTTTGGTATGCAAAACCTGTGTGAGTGTAGATCCCGATCGATTTCACAACTTAGTGACGTTCAAAGTATCTCAAAAGAATGAGAATGGTGGCAAAATTTCTTCGAATTGCTTCCGCTACTATCGTATTATTCGGGTTTGCTTCATCGATGGAAAGAATTTAGTGATTATGAAGAGATAATCATCGAGGCCCTGCTCGAGAATAGTGGCTTCCAACCACTTGCTTTATCCGACGATATACCGAACTTGATAAAGATGATAATAAATCAAAGATTAATAACAACTGTGTTTTTTTTTTAAATGGCTAAGATCTAATCATTATATTAGCCCAAGGTCACATACAAAAGTTGTTCTGGTAGAGAAATCTGTATAAAACTAGTTCGAGAGGTTGGATGATTGGCGAAGGATCACCTTAAAAATTCAAATTTTCCATGATCAATACACTGAAATCGGTTTTTTGGAAACCAAATCTTGTGTGAAAGATATTTTGTTAAACTAAATCTCATATAGAGCAAAAAATACGAAATTCATATGTGAAATACCACTAACAACAACTTACAATGCCCACAACAGCCGTCTCTACGTTAACGGGACTACCCCGGATTTTATCCGGACAAAGATTATTATTTCGAAAATCTAACCCTATTTGGATCGGTAAATTTTAAGTTTTTTAACCCTAGAAGGGTACTGTGAGCCAAATTTACTCACATACGGAATAAATTTGTTCGTAAATCAGCAGGTTGGCCATACTGAAAGTCAAGCCACTAGCAGTGCTTGTCCCACTCTGTCATAAGTCGGCTGCCGCAAGCATTGAATGGTGTTGTTTGATTTATAAATTTACTCATCGGTACCTATAAGCGCCTACAATTTAACCGTACCCTTCTAGGGTTAAACAACAACTTCCATAAAATTTATAACAACTAAATTTTATGAAAGCAAACATAAATGAAAGTAAAGAGAAAATGGAAAATTAAGTCTATAATAAAATAATACAAATCAGACAAATATTAGAAAAAGTTTAGTTCAGCAATATCTACCTTAGTGGATGTGCTGTGAAAACTTTGCACGTGGCAAATAAAAAATATATAAAAATTAATATTTGTATGTAAGCGACTTAAGCAAACACAACAGCAATTAAGAAAGTGAAAAAATAAAAGAAAATCACAAAAACAACAACAATAAAGCAAAGAAAAAACTAGTGACTAGTACGAAACTAAAAAGAAGACTCACTGTGAAAATGACAAGCATAAAACCAACGAAAACAACCGAACAGCGCACAGTAGTAGCAGCAATAAGCGGTGGAAAACCGCTATCTACCAGCTTTTAGGCAATACAAACCCTAAATCACTACTAACTGCCAGGCAACTTTTGTATGCATGTCGGTGTGTGCAACGGTGTGTGACGGCACTAACCACAATATAAGGCATACATACAAGCCTACATATTAAGAAAAACAAAAAACGAAAAAAACACTAATAACAATAACAAAAGCGACAAGAAAAGTCATTACGAGGCGCACAACTGCCAACGGCCAACAACAACACCAAGCGCTCTTACCAACTTTAGTCGTTTGGCATCTTCTCATTGCAACTGTTATATGCTCAAGCATGTTGCCGGTTACAAATATGGCTGTTAGCCAGCGATATCGCCAATTGGTACGTACTAATACCAACGCCCCAAACACTACCGCCAACCTTGCCACCAAACTCAACTGTTTGCTCATGCCATGCACCGAGATTTAACTTTACTCTCCGCTCTCTTTTGGCATGACGTACTGCAATAACCGCAATAAGTTGGCAATTGCAGCGTTGCATGCTCATGGATTACGGTTTGCTTTTGATTGCATTTGATTTTTTTCTTTTTTTTCGGGGTTTGTCCATTGAATGCTAATCTCGATGCTGAAATTGATTTCTCCATAAATGCTAATTTTATGTTGCGCTTATGAATACTTGAAGAGTTGCACATTTTTCTCACGCTAATATCATATTTCTGTTCGACTTTAGTGTCGAAGAAGAATTAAAAGAAGAAATAATATTTTTTTACTACTAACAGAAGCCTTCTAACAATGTCAGCCTCGAAATCCAACGCAGAATCACTCTTGCCTATGGGTGTTACTGTGGACTGAGTAGGCAATTGAAAAGTAAAGTCCTCTGCCGACCAACCAAAATCAAACTCTACAATTCCTTCATAATTCCCGTTCTGCTTTATAGTGCAGAAGCGTGGACGTTGTCGACATCCGATGAGACGGCACTAGGACGACGTAGACGACTTAACGCAATACGCCGACCAGACTGCGGACAGCTTCAGACACGCCTTAAACGCCATTCACAGTGAAGTCATTAACACCTTCCTTGCCTCCATCACAGTGAATTGAGTCAAACCACTACCCTTAGCAGACGAAGAGCTCGTGTTGCCACGTAGTGACCCTTGCGCAACTTCGTTCTGGATATTATAGCAGATTAAATTTCTACTTATCAAGACTGAACCCTGACATAGAAAATACATGTCCATGCAATGAATCCCCGCATGATACTAATCACCACTTTACATGCCCAACGAACCCAGCTCTTCTAACACCCGTTTTCCTTTGGTCAGACCCCATCGAAGCAGCACGTTTCCTGGGCCTCCCGTAATATGTCCTCGACAATAACTAGACTTATGCTTTCCGTTCCGACAGCGCTGAATTATCGTTACAACAACAACGACATTAGGAGTAGATCTAAGGACTTTTGAACATTGTGAAAGATGAATACCGCTGAAGCTGAAACGATGAGCAGTACGAGTTCTACGACGACATTGCCATAGTTCAGCGAATAAAAAGACAGCGGCTAGATCATGTTGTACGAATGGACGAAAGCACTCCTGCTTTGAAAGTGCTCGATGCAGTACCCGGCGGTGAAAGTAAAGGAAGGGAAAGACCTCCACTCCCTTGGAAAGATCAGGTAGCTTCGCTTGTTTGACGATTGTTGATTCGGCTATAATAGTGTAAGCGGTGCCTACGCCAATTGCATATTATAGGAGCTTTTCTCCCGAAAATTATACCCGAAAGCTTGGCATTACCTGCCTGAAAAGATCGTTCGTACATATAACCCTTTTCCGAGTGGCAATCATCAATTATTATAACAGAACATTCAGAAATTATTTTGTTTCATTAAGATCAAATATTCCAAAAGACCTATCAATTTCCCAATAGATTTTACGAGTGTAGATTTAATTAAATGTAATCGAAAAGTCCATAATTTCAAACTAAAAAGAAGAAACTTAAGAAGAGATAAAGATATTTCAGTCCCTCATGCTATGTACCCTCAATAATATATATTTGTAAATTAAGGAAACCTTAGAATCCACATACTATAGAACGTAAACGTCTTAAGCTCCTAATAATCAAGAACAAATGAGTGAATAAGTATTCCAGCTTCAAGCTAGGGAAAGTCGTACGTCCTCAAACACTCTAGAGGAAAATGGTTTAATAAGAGAAAAGCTGTGTAGGAAGTATTTTAGGAATGCTATAGACTTCTTTACAGACTAGTTCATCTAAATTCATTTAAAAAGGACGAAATATGAGGGACCTTACTTTAGAATATAGAAAATACTGAAATTAGGGATCTGGAACTTTGAAAGATTCACCAAAGATCTAGATACGCAAAAAGAAATCGGAGAAAAAATAGGTCATTAATCTAGTGAATA
This sequence comes from Zeugodacus cucurbitae, assembly GCF_028554725.1. NCBI lineage: Eukaryota > Metazoa > Arthropoda > Insecta > Diptera > Tephritidae > Zeugodacus > Zeugodacus cucurbitae. Next base: position 12,221,705 of record NC_071669.1, read on the forward strand.
TCATCAAGTACGCCAGCTTATCTGGATAGTTTTTTTCAGAACTTTTGTATTTTGTTTAGTAAAAAATTAGTAAAACATTTTACTTTATGTAAATATTTTAAGATTAAAAAAAAAACCTTCCATTTAACTTACCGTGTTCCAAACAAATCCCGTTTCCAATCCAACTAGAAAGAATTTGTTTACACTGCTTTGCCTTCACGAACGCTTATTTGACCGATTGTTGCGCAGGTAGGTAGTCGGTAGTAGACTTCCCGTAAATATTGGTTGAGTCAACAGAAAACGGGTTCTGGTTATATTTTGTATAACCGAAAAATAAAACCAAAAACAACACAACACACAAAACACGATCTTGCAACACACAAACAAGATATTATATATGAAACTAGAATGCCAATGAGCACTTTTTGCTCAAACACTAGATATTTTGTGCACTCTTTCCATGAATTTGTTAGAATTTTGTATGCTCTTATTTTTTTGGATATCTGAGCTCGTTCGCAACGCACTTTGCCACACACACACACACTTTAATTGTACACTAATAATACACAGAAAATTATTTGACATTCACTGACAACGACAGACTGACTGCCTTATTTTTCGGGGGTGTATTTGTATTTTATTGACGCAGATATATTTTTGCACTGAAATGTAAATTCCCTTTACAAGCTTTTAATTTCACTGCACAAGTACACAAGTACACAGTAATTGCATGCAAATATATTTATTTGTTAATTTTTTATTGTTTCACGTTTTTCTGTGTAACTGCTTGCCTTTTCAAGCCTTTTTTTGTTAATTTTCGCTTGCGACACACACTACGTTCAACCGCCAAACAAAAATGTGATGTGCTGGAGAAGCGCCGAGATCAACAGCTACGTAATGTACTTAATATCTTTAGGATTTTTGAGCGTGAGCAGTGTACACTCGCATTTGTTTAGAGCGCTTCCAGACGGTTTTGACGGGAGTGCGCGCTCGCAAGTGTTGAGCGAGTGAACAGGTAGTTTTTCAATGTATGTATTGTATGGTTGTGATTGTTGTTGTTTTTATCTGCTGTGAGATTTGTTTGCTTTTAATTTGGAGTCGTTGTTTAATTATTTTTTTACTTTTTGTTGCTTTATTGCTGGTTTTACGTTTTTGCTTGTTATTGTATTTGTAGACGTTATTTTAGATGGAGTAGAAATTTGTAGTTGTAGTTGTTATTTTATTTGGCTGATTTATCGTTGTTGTTGTTGTTGCGTTTTTAGTTAACTTGTTTATGCGGCAATTTGCCAAGAAATGTTATGTGAAATATACTATAATTTTGCTTACTAAACTTTTTAGGGTTAGTTGTATTTTATTGCGTTGAGTTTATGTTATTTTAAAGTTTGTTTTGTGTTTTATTTTTGTATATTAACTGTGGAAAAAGAGAATAGCTTAATTATTAAAGAATAATGTTGACAATTGAAATTTAAAAAAAGTTTTTATTAAAAATACACGTATTTGTATGTAAGCATAATATTTTTCATTAAAAAAGAAAATTAAAATTTTAGTTTGTTTCATTTTTATATTTTAATATATTTTTTTTTAATTTTATTTTAATACTTATTTTATTATAAATTACAGATATATATTATATTTTTTTATTAAAATACTAAAAACCTTTGAAAAATATAAAATAATTTTCTTAAAAAATTTTCTTTAAAATTATATATTTTACTTTAATTTAAAAAATATAAAATAATTTTCTTAAAAAATTTTCTTTAAAATTATATATTTTACTTTAATTTAAAAAATATTTGTGAAGAAACTTTCGATAAACTTCAGTTAATTTAACTTCTTTGAAAAATATATATGTAATTATTTGCTTTAAAAAACAAATTTTATTTTATTCCTTTAAAATAATAAAAATTGAAATTAAGCATTTTATTTTAATTTAATATATTATTCATGAAAGACGTTTATACAAATTTTAGTTAACTTCTTTGAAAAATATATTATTATTTGCTTTAAAAAACAATATTTATTGCTTTAAAGTAGTAAAAACATTATTATTGTTCATATTACTTAAATTTAATAAATTATACGTGAAGTAAATTTATAAAAAATGCAATTAATTTAACTTCTTTGAAAAATATAAAAAACACAGTTGAACTTCTCTAACTCGAATCACCTTATTCCACAAAAAAACTTCGAGTTAGAGAGTCGTTCGAGTTTCGGAAGGTAATTTTAATAAAATTTGACTTCGAGTTATATAAGTTCAACTGTATTTGCTTAAAAAAAATCAATATGTATTTTTTACTTTAAGTTATTAAAAAAGTGTATATTATTCATATTACTTTAATTTAATTAATTATTCGTGAAGTAAATTTGTAGAAATTTCAGTTAATTTAAATGCTTTGAAAAATATATAATTATTTGATTTAAAAAACAGTAATTATTCCTTTAAAACAATAAAAAAATTTATATTATTTATTTTACTTCGTTTTTATTATTTATTCGTGTCGTATATTTATAAAAAAATCTTAAAATTGATCTTTTCAACATTTATTTATTAATTTTTGTGCAATTTATGGTCTTAAAACTGGTTTTGTTTACACACACCATATTAAAAAAAAAAATTAACTAATAATTTGAATTGAAAAACTTTATATTTGAAATATTTTATATTGTATTAAAAGAATTTTTTCCAATTTGAAATTAATTAATTATTATTACTTTATCATTATTACGTTTTTTTCATTATTATTATTATTTTTTATTATTATTACTTTTCAAACAAAATGTCTTCAAATGAAACACAGCACACTTTTTTTCCCAATCAAACTAAACACATCTAATCGCAATTTGTATCATTATTTCTTTATGCTCAAATATGCATAGCATAAAAATTCGGCTTTCACTTTACACGCACATCTTCACACACACATGTGCACTTTACTCGTTCAATATTTTTTTCTTCCTCTTCGAATATCTTACCTATCAGACATTGCACTTATTGACCACTCTGCTTGCAACATGCCATGTAAATCACAAAATTTATAAAATACTTATATTAATTACACACACACTACATTTAAATTACTTTAAAAGTAAACACAATACCAGATTTTTAGCTTAAAATTTCCGTTCACTGTCTGCGCTATAGATTCTGTGGCCAAACAACTAGTTAAGGCCAAATAGTAGGTTTGTAGAAAATCACAGAATGCAATTCGTCTAGCCCGTACACACAAACTGATTTATAATTTATCACTTATTAACAATAGTTTATTGTTATAACTTGTTGAAAATATGTTTTTTCCATGAATTCTTCACATTTACTAATTTATGACCAAGTTACTTGTATTTTACTAATTTTCTTGCTTTCTTACTCGTCACAAGCGGCCATTACTGAAAATCAGTTGCATTTGCCGAAAATTTACCTTTTTAACTTCACACACGCGCGACTTTCGACCGACCGTACTCCGAACACACTAAACGCTTTGAGTAGTTACCGCAAACTGCGTGTAGCTCTCATAGCCAACGATATTAACCATCCGGCTAATCGGGCAAGTAAACTACTAGCTGGCCATAAGTGCAAATGCACTCAACATATGTAGTTGTAGGTTGATTAAACATGTGTTAGTGTGTCACCCATTGGCTGGCGGTTGAGTTTGCTCGACTAATAAATGCTCTTTAGAGGAAGAGAGCGTATGAGCGTAGTGTTTGGTGTGGCATAAGGCGACTTGAATTTGAGCTACTAAATGAAGAATGAGAGAAGATGCTATAATTTCGTTATACCCGAAATAGATAAGAAATTATTACTGGATGAAAATAAGAATCACAGATAATAAAAGTGGGGAAGTATGAAAATTATTTCAAAATCCAAAGCATAAATTTTAAAACATTTCCATTTTCCGGTAGACTGAACTAAAAGGGGAAAAAATTGGCCGTTGGATACACAAAACTCAGCCAAATATGTGGAAAAATCCCTGATCGGATAAAACTCTGGGTCCATTCAGGTTATGAAAACCCGACAGTTGTGAGAACGGAAAATCTTGATACATACATATGTGTTGTTGATGTAGCCAGAGAAACCATTTCATAAATAATTTTGAGAAATACTAGAAATGCCGAGTTCATAGTCCTTGGTCGGATAAAGATCCGGGTCCGTTCCAGGTTACGTGGACACGACCGTCCGCTGATCACAAAAATTTGCAACTTATTTCTTTGCTACTTTCAAAACCAAACAATTTTAGATCGCCGCATAAAATCCGATTCACTTTCGCTAACCTAAAACCGGCTGTTTGTGGAAAATAAGCCAGCCAGTTTTTATCTTAATACTAGTTAAATTATCGTAATTTATACATGCGGAGGCAATATATGCAAATCGAATTAGAAAATTCTAGACCGTATGTAGCATGCAACCGAGTAGTCAAATAAAGAGAATTTATATGAGTAAAGAGAGGAGATTTCTTCATACGATGCATTAAACGACATACGCTCTCTCTCTCTGAGCAAAAATCTGTGTACTAAACAAACTCAAACCCTTAACTGCCCACTTGATTGCACAGGTAGCCAGGCCACAGGAAACACGAGCATACTTTTATCGCTCTTCGCCAGTGCTATCGGTGAGAACAAAAATTAATATTTAACTATGCATGTGTGTGTGCACTTTTGCAGCAAGTGCAACCTATCGAATAAGAAAAGTTTTTGGGGACATCTTGCGAATGCAACAGCAGAAATAAAATCAGGACACAGCTGCTTTATTGCCGGCGACATTAAAAAGGCGTTGGCAGCAACAAATTTAAATAAAAATATAATTTTTTTTTATATTCGAATTTTTTTAATTTCGAATTTTCGATATTTTTCAATTAAAACACTTGTGTTTTTTTTTCAATAGCGCAAATTTATTTTCCGCATTAAAATTTTTAATTATAAAATAATATTAGTAAATAATTGCATTGTTTAATAATTTGTCAGCTTAAAGCTTAAGTAGCAAATTTACGCTTGCTACTTATTACAGTTCAAAACAAAATAGAAGCAGAAAATAAAATAAACGCGCTCTAATAATAAACTAAGCCACAAAAAATTTAAGTAAATCATTCGCTCCTAAAAATACACACACATACACATATCCGAAAAACACATCACACACACCCACAGGAACTACTAAAGAATTTGCTACATTTATACCTAAATCTTGATCTCCTTCTGTTGCTTTTCAGCCTTGCCATCGTTGGCTTCCATTGCCTTCTTTGGTACCAAAGCCTTTGTGGTAACCGCTAGTGTTGCCTCCGCTGGCTTGTTTGCTGTCGCTGCTGCTTTAATATCCAATTTATTTGGTGCCGCTGCTGCTTTAATATCCAATTTCGGTGGTACATTTAAATCTATATTCGTATTTGTTTGTATTTCAATACGCATTTGTTGCTTTTTTTCGACGCGTAATTGTTGTTTCGGCACAAGTGGCACCTCGACGTCGCCAACTTTTTTCGTCTCAACTACCGGCTTCTTAACTTTCGGTACGACTTTCACCTCTTCCTTTTGTTCTATTACGGTTGGCATGGTGGATAATGCACCCATGCCGAGTTTTTGCTTCACTTCTGCCAAAGTGGCAGCAGCGGTTTCGCGCGCTTTCTCAGCGCCCATCTCCAGCAAATATACCAATTCGTTGCGTCGCAAGAGCTGTTGATTGATTTTATTACGTATGGGACGTAAATGCTCAACAATCTCTTCAGCTACGATCATTTTGTATTTGCCCGTATCTATGCTCTTGGCTTCCTTACAGATTTGCTGTACACTCTTGCCGGAAAGTAGTGAATGTATGCTTATTAGATTACTAACACCCAGACGTGTTTCGGGGCTATAGTGCACGTCCGAGCAAAAATCAGTGACTGCCTTTTTGACTTTCTCTATTATGACATCAGCATCGTCCGTTAGATTTATTACCGCTTTTGGATCCACATCAGATTTGGACATCTTTTTGCTGGGATCGCGCAGCGAACGTATGCGCGCGGCACTTTTATCACTGATCACAGCGTGGCAGATGGGAAATGTATTGCCATATTTCTGATTGAATGTGCGCGATAAATGTTGCGTAAGTTGTATATGCTGTATTTGGTCCTCACCAACAGGCACATGCGTGGCTCTGCAGAACGGTGTTTAATATAATAAACAATAATATTATATAATGTGGATTTACATACTTGTAAAGCATAATATCCGCCGCTTGCAGCACTGGATAAACGAATAAGCCCAATGGCACCTCTTTTACAGCACGTGTCTTCTCCTTATACTGTGGCAGATGACCCAAACGCGCCATCGTTGTCATGCAACCCAATATCCATGACAGCTCGGCATGTTCTTTCACCGCTGATTGCACAAATAATGTGGACTTTTCAGGATCAATACCGCATGCCAACATTGCAGCAGCCATATGGAATATGTTTTCACGCAAAGTGATGGGATCCTTTAGCACATTGCAGTGAAATAGAAGTTCGTTTAGCAATCATATGGAAATTGAGGTTAACTTTCGTTTTGTGTTAAGCAACTCACTTGTGGCACTGTCAACGAGTGCATATCGACAATGCAAAATGTCACATCCTCTTTAGCATCCTGTAACTTAGACCAATTTTGTACTGCACCCAGATAATTGCCCAAGTGCAAAGCACCAGTGGGTTGTATGCCTGAAAAGATCTTTTGCGGATATTCGGAGTTCTGTAAAACAAAAAATGTCTTATATAACATATTTTTCTTGTTAATTTCCAAACAATATTGTAATGTACGTCTATGATCTCCTTGGTTTTCAGCACTGGACGCATGGCTATACTCCTTAGCGGCTGATTTTGCAACAGCAGCGTTACACTGCTACCACGCAATGCATCGCGTGCGGCGACACCTGACAACACCTTTAAAGTATTCATTATAAGTTACACAAAACGAAAATACTATATATATATTTAAAATGTTTTAAGCTTTTATTTAAATTAAATAAGACTATTTTGCCAAAAGAAAAATTTCTGAACTGAAAAATTGAATTGGACAATTTTTTTTTTCATTGACAGTTCTGGTTGCCAAGTTGAGACGTTTTGTAAAATTGAGGGATTTCGGTGTGGCAAAGAAAATCAATATCAAAACAAAAATGAAGAATATGAAAGAAAGAGAAATGAATGTGGCCTAATAAAGTTTACTATTTGTGAAATATATTATTATTTAAAAATAATTAAAATCAACTGGGCTCCATATATTAATATATTCTTGGTTAATGGAAGTTATAAAGTGTTTAACACTTGAAGCCAAGTATTATGTGTACACAGATTGTGGAAATATATAGTACTTCCGCAAGCTTACATTTCCTATTCCTGCCAGATTGCTAGTAATGTTATTGTTGTAACAGTACTAGTATGTAGTTGAAAATTCAAATATTCAAGAGTGTTGTGAATTCCAGACATATTTGCATAATTGCGAGAATTGCTTAAGTGATTGGCTTTATACTTAATGGCATGTTATACAAAATAAAAGAAATCAAAATAATGGATTATCGCACAGTGTTTTCCATTTTTTTATTTTAAAACGTATCCTTTTCTATACTATTACCATTAAGTTCGTAACTGGTTTTCGCATGTTTTTTTTTTTAATTTTACATTTGTTTACATTCGTTACACATGTTCACTGATGATGAATACTTAGTTAGCTAAACTCATTGAGACCAAAACTATTTCGCCAATGACTGTCCGCACAGTTGCAAGGATGATATACAATAAGGAGATGGCAAGCGCTTTGAGCACACAGATCTCCAGCGCGCAGAGAAATCACAACTTTTGCGACTCTTTATTACATAATAAATATATTTTAACGAAATTGAAGGCAGAGTGAGTTTTCTAATAAATGTAAAGTGAATATTGCTTCGCTAACTTAGCGCTGGTGGGGATTAGAAGTTGATGGGTTTGCCGAACGCAGCCGCAACATTCGCTTCACGCAGAGCTTCAGCGCATGTCTGTAAAGGAAAATGTGTTAACAAAAATTTACTATATAAAATATATATGGAGCATACAGGATGGGCATGGCAGACACGGGCAACATCTTCAGCAGCGGCGCCGTATTCCATCGCTAAAACGGCTTCGTTGATCAGTTCACCAGCGCTCTACATTTAAGAAAAAGGTGAGGGTTAAAACAGATCTTGATACAAGTTAATAAAAACACTCACGGGTCCAATGATGTGTGTGCCCAACACGCGATCGGTAGCCTTATCCGCCAACACTTTAACGAAACCATCAGTCTCGTTATTGGTCTTTGCACGCGAGTTAGCCAAGAATGGGAATTTGCCAACCTTGTATTCAACACCTTCTTGCTTGAGTTGCTCCTCGGATTTGCCAACCCACGCCACCTCGGGATGTGTGTATACAACACTTGGCACACAGTTGTAATCAATGTGCACATGACCACCGAGAATGCCCTCTACGCAAATAATGCCTTCATCTTCAGCTTTGTGTGCCAACATAGGACCATGAATGCAATCACCAATGGCGTAAATGTTTGGTACAACGGTTTGGAAGTTGCTATTGACTGGCACGCGTCCTTTGTCGTCCTTAACAATGCCAACAGCTTCTAGACCCAGACCCTCAGTGTAGGGACGACGACCAACAGACACCAACAAAGCGTCGCAGGAAATATCTTGCTTTTCACCAGATTTGGCATTCTCCACCGACACGGTTACGTTATTGCCACTGCGTTGTGCGGCAAGCACTTTTGTGCCCAACAAGAATTTCAAACCTTGTTTGGTCAACACTTTTTGGAAAGTTTTCGACACCTCGATATCAATGCCAGCACCGCCAATAGTTTCCATGAACTCCACAGCGGTGACCTCAGCACCCAAGCGTGACCAAACAGAGCCCAACTCCAAACCGATAACACCGGCACCGATGACAACCATTTTTTGTGGCACTTGTTTGAGTGAGAGCGCACCTGTGCTCGAAACAATAACCTCCTCATCGATCTAAACAGTAAATAAATACTTGAATTAAACAAAATACCAAAATGGTAAAATATTTTCAAAGTCTACCTCAATACCAGGGAATGGTGTTACTTCACTGCCGGTAGCAATCATAATGTTTTTCGTATTTACTGTCTCAACGCTGCCATCATCTTTCTTCACTTGCACTTGGTTGGGGTTAACAATGCTGCCGAAACCAGTTAACTGGGTTACCTTGTTCTTCTTGAACAATTGCGCAATACCGCCGGTCAGCGCTTTGACAGCGCTCACCTTCTGCTGCATCAGCTTGTCCAAATCCAAAGAAACGCTGCCGCAGTTAATGCCGCGATTGGCTAAATCACCAGAGTGAGCCATGTGGTAGTAATGTGAATTGTTTAGCAAAGCCTTTGAGGGAATGCAACCAACATTAAGGCAAGTGCCACCCAATGTAGGATTTTTCTCAACGCTAACGGTCTGTATAAATTATAATCAAACAATATTAGTTCTAATTATTAAACAAGTAATTTTGAACTACATACTTTCAATCCCAATTGGGCGGCCTTGATGGCAGCGACATAACCACCTGGACCGGAACCAATAACCACCAAATCAGCCTCATGTGTACTCGAGTAGAAGCGACCATTTAATGCTCCCAAAATAGCACCGTTCGTACGCAAAGGCGTCTGTAATTGATAAGAATTATATATTTAAAAAACGCAAAGCAATAACGTGATCACGAGGTCAACATTTAAGTGACATATCCAACGACAAGGCAACAATTAAAAGGCACAAGCGAGCGTACACAAATTTAATGTATGTACAGACAATTAATTGGCTCTTATCAGTAAGAAAAACACAAATGTGTATATATAAGCTGACTTTATTTGCTGCCACATAATCAGAGCCTCATAATACAAACACTTTTTGTTCAGTTTATGATAAGAAAGGTAAAAAATTTAATATTTTCTTTAGATATTTAAATCAATCAGCTGTTATGGCATGATTGCACTATGTGTACATGCATATTTGCACGCCTGCGCTTGTAATTGTATTTCCAATTTGCAATGCACTTTATTGCAAACAAAATTCGTTAAATTTCAACACCGCAGCAAAAATTTAATCAAATTCACTAAAATACACTGGATTATACAAAACTTTCAGCTATAGTTCGGAATAGTAAATGTCCATGAACTCTTTGCATAGGTTAATTCAGATGAATTGCATAACCACAAAAAATTCCACTAAACCACTAAGGTTCACACTATTAACAAACACTTTTCCATGATTTTTTCTGCATAATCTCACCTTAATGGCTGTTGCAATGGCATTACGGAGTGTACACTGCATTTTGTAAAGCCTTTTGTTTAATTTATTATCTTAAATAAATGGTTGAAAATCAATTTCTACTTCTACTCGCGTACAAGGAATTCCTCCGGTGACAGGCGAATGAAATGTCTACGAAATATTTAGCAACGAAGTGATATAAAAAGCGGAATGTCAAACTGTAAAGTAAATGTCAAAACAAAAGAAATTGCAAAAATGTTTGAGTTGGCAATAAATTAAATTAAAATAATACAGAAAAATGAAATGAATAAAAATGTTGAATAAAAAATTACAAACTAATTTAGCATTATTGTTTATAACTCAACTTAGCTACACATATTTAAATGATTTAATACATTAGTCAAAATATATTTAAATTATTTTACTTTCGTTAAGTTTAGCTAATACGCAAACCGTTTACCTCTCTTTCATTCTCTAACATTCCCTCATTTCACATTAATTCGTCTTTTCTGCAATTTTTTTCCAACTTTTGACAGCTTTAAATTTAGTCTGACATTCGCATTTCATTAGTCTCAAGATGGCGATAAAATCGAAATCTTCTGTGTATTTTTCGCAAATTTAAATTTTGTTATTTATGTTCAAAAACACGTAAAAAGCGCATATAAATACGTAAATATTGTTAATAAGTTGACTGGAAAACAATTAAAACACCAAAGGCGTGGAAAAAGTGGCCTTGGAAGACGCTACAGTGCAGCCAAATATACAGTCGCAGCAGAGCTGAATGCTCAAGTTGGCAAACGCTATGCAGACGAAGCTACATTAGCAGTACGGGGGAATTGTAACGGAAGACAATTTTTTAGTGCAAATTCAGAATAAAATAATTTATAGAGTCCTCGTTGTAATATTCTGCATTGAAGCATCTCAAATAAAGTTTATTGAGTGAGTGGGCGTGACGGTGGAAAAATATACAGTTTGGATGAAGAATTTTTCCCGGTACCTTGTATTCTTATACCGATGAAGTGGTGATTCCACCTTTTTTAATATAAAAGTCAGCATGATGAACAATTATAGCAACATGATGATGGGCGATCAATTTCGCAAAATGGATAGTACAACATATTCGCCGAAGTCTTCACCACATGGTGGTCGTTCACCTGTGGTATCACGACAGGATTCATCGGGCACACTTAAGACTACAATATCACTTGGCAAAACGCCAACGATAATACAGACAGGACCATTTTACTTATGGAAAGAACCACCAGGTGAGTGCTAACTACAATAAGTGGTGTTAGAAACATGGCAATATCGTTTGTGGAATCCTAATGAGAATATTTAAATTTTATTTTCTTTTTTAGGCAAAGGCGAATTGACGGGTGATAAAGACTTAATGACCGAATATGGTTTGCATCACACACTAACTAAGTTTAAGGACAAAAAAGTTAAGGAGTCGTTAGCGTCGTTTCTACCCAATTTACCTGGCATTTACGACACCTCAAGCAATCTGGTGCGTACTTAGATTTGCATAAAAAAAATTTTGTAATTTAGATGTGAATATGTAATGTAAATTGCAGGAAAACAGCACACTGCGTAGTGTTATTGAAAAACCGCCAATTGGAGGCAAGGAACTGGTGCCATTAACTGCCGTACAATTAGCTGGTTTCCGCCTGCATCCCGGACCTGTGCGTATATTAAACACAAACAACAAATTTTTTCAAATATTTGACGTTGTTTTTTTTTCTTTCTTCTTAGCTACCTGAACAGTATCGTGCGCTGAATACGACGCCTGCACGTAAACACAAAAATAAGCATAAAAAGCACAAACACAAAGACGGCGCTGTGCCACAAGAAACATCACTCATGGGTAAGAACTGCAATGCTACTTCATTAAAATCATTAAAACAACACACGTTTAACCAATATCACTTTCGTATAGATTCTGCTGGACTGGAGACCTACGAGCGTAAACATAAAAAACAAAAACGTCATGAAGATGATAAAGAGCGTAAGAAGCGGAAAAAAGAGAAGAAACGTAAAAAGAAAAGTCACAGTCCAGAGCCCTCTGCAGCAGGTTCCGTGACAGGTGGCAGTGGTGGTGGTGGCAGCGGTCCGAATGTCGGTGTGAGTGGGGGCAGTGTGGGTGGTAGTGTTACAATGGGTGGCATGCCACCGATGGTTGGTAGTGGCGGTAATGCGGGCACAGTTGGGGGCGGTGTAAATGTTATGCCCGGCACAGTTGCAGCAATGCAACAGCCAGTGCAACAACAACAAATGACACCGGCGCCAATGCTAAATGACATGGGTACGATATCACAGCAACTAATGCTGTAGGGATGAGACACAATGCACTGTGTGCGCAGTGCAAACAGTGAATGTGGCAAACAAAGAGAGAGTGTAATGAAAATGTGAATCAAAAAGTAAGCAAAATACATGCGTTGTCGCGCTGAAACTTAATATTTGCAAGTTAAAAAAAAAACACAAAAACACATTTTGTATCCTCACACAATTAGCAAACTAAAATATAAACAACAACAACAAAAAACTCAGCAAATGTTTATTTTGCAATTTGCAATTTTCTTACGAAGATTTAGCAGCTGTAACTTAATGTTTAGTTTAATTTTAATTTAATTTTGGTTTTTCAATATACACTTTCCAATTCAAATAATTTATTCGAAACAAAAACGAAAAAAAGAGTTGTGTACACAAACAAACAGCTAGTAAATATATATATTTTTTTTATTTAAAAAAATGTAAACGCGTAATTAGTGTAGTGCAGTGCGTAATTAGCCATGGATGTGTGTTTGAGCAAGCTTTAACTATGAATTCCAAGTAATATTGAAAGTCTAAATTTATAAAATAAAGTTGAAATTTTGCAATTTTTTTAATTCAAATGCGTTGTTCATCCCAATCTCAGATATAATTTAGGCAGAGAATGCATTAAAACACATTATCGATAATAAAATTGTTTTATTATAAAAAATTATATCGAACGATATCGAAAAATTGTACATCCATAGTTAAATTAAAAATCAAGCATCTGCTAGACAATTTTTTTTAACAAATGCTTTCTAAATTTGGAAAGATAATTAACAAAGCATTAAAACCACCATTGTGTCAAGAGCGCTGCACAGCAGCACTATTGGGCCAAAACTTTACATATGAAATTGAAAAAACGTTATACATACATATATAAATATTTACAAAACATTTTAATTAAAATTACCAATTAGTTTATTTTAATTTAGTTTAGTATAAAGTGACGTTCTTCTTTTTAGGGAGTTTAATAACAAAAACAAAATTATAATACTTTAGCAATTAATATGAGTAACTAAGTGCATAAAAAGTAAATAAAAATGTATGAAAGTAACATTAGTGACGAAAAATTAAAATAAAAGTAAACAAATGAAGTTACAAACACAACAAAAAAATGGTGCAATATTTTTGAAATTTAAATTTTTTTTTGTATTTATATGTGTAATAATTTTATCATTTAAATTTTAAAAATTATGAGTTTTCTAATACGTTTCGCTGAACTTGTGGGCCAACTAAAAATATATCAAAATTTACATTTTGTCACAAGCAACTGCTTCTCAAGACCAACTGAGAGCACAGCTAAGAAAACAACCAGAAAACATTGCACAAACCTATTGCTGCAACCAGCAACGAACGTGCGCGCTTGGTTAAACTCATTCAATACGTTCATAGCAGATGGCGAAGGTATAATACGAATAATTATATAAATCAAACTAAAATTTACCAACAGGCGTGCTCTGGATCTACGATAAACCAATACCGGGTGCCATTGAGGCTTTGAACCGTTTGAAAGCATGCGGCAAGCAAATCTATGTTTGTACCAATAATTCCACGCAAACTCGACAACAACACACTTTTAAAGCAGAACGATTGGGCCTGAATATACGTGAGAATGAGTTGCTTTGTACGGCGCATGCAACAGCGCAATATTTAAAAAAATTGGATTTCCTGCAATACGCTTATGTTATTGGCGCTGAAGCGCTCACCACCGAATTAGATGCGGCTGGCATTGTTTTACATAACGAAAGTGGGCCAGATATTATGTCTGAAACTGTTGAGAAGTACGCTGCACAATTCCGTAAGGAACCGCATGTGGGTGCAGTTATTGTGGGTTATGACAAACACTTCAGCTTTCCCAAGTTGGCTAAAGCGGTGACTTATTTGAAAAATGCGGATTGCTTATTCCTTGCTACCAATATGGATGCAGGTTCACATACAGCTGAAATGGTCATACCGGGCACGGGTAGTTTTGTCACTGCTATTGACTATTGTACGGAGCGTAAAGCGACCGTTATTGGCAAACCAAGTGTACATATGTGTGCGCAGCATATACAAAATGGACTTATTGAGCCAGCAAAAACACTTATGATTGGCGATAAGTATGTGCTAGTCTCATTTGTTTTGTCTAACTTTATGCATTTTTTAATTCAAATGCTTTTAGCTACGAAACGGATATGCCATTTGGTCACAATCTTGGTTTTCACACACTGCTAGTTGGCACTGGTACACATACGTGGAGTGATGTGTTGTACTTGCAGAAATTGAATGGCAATTTAGTTAAGCATTGTATGCCAGATGCATATATACCGAAATTGGCCGATTTAAATTACTTCCTGCCCCGCTAAAATGGTAATCGTACAGTTGTTTAAGAATAATCGTTAAAAATTAGTTTTCATCGATTAACGATTACAATTATTTATAGCCAATTTGTCAAATTATTTGTTTAGCGAAAGCTGGAAAGGCGACAGCGATGAAAATTTATAAATCAAACAAAACGCAATGTCATGCACAGAGAGCAGAGCGCTGTTAAATTTTTGGTGTAGTATGCGTCACTGTGATTAATTATTGTATATTGTATATTGTATATTTTTATTTAAATTAAAATTTATGTTTTTTTTAATAATAATAAAACAAATTTCCCTTTTCACTTTATTATAATACGAAACATATCAAATTCGGAGATAATTAATCGCAAATATTTCCACAGTTTTCTACTCTCTTTTCTTTAAATGTCAATGACAGAGAATGCATAAATCAGCTGTTACAAAAACACCAAATACAGTTGAAAAGCAATGATAAAAAAGTAACAACAAAATAAGTGTAATTTATTGCATTCTGCTGATTTTGCATTTCTTTGAATCAGAAATGAATTTTAGATGCTCTCTGCGAATTATAACAGAATGAGAAAACAAAAAGGCATGAAGTGAGTGCTCAAGTGAAATTTGATGAATGGAGCAAAGGCAATTGGAAAAGCTGAAAATGCAAACGTCAAAGTCAAACAGATAAGCGGAAAATTAAAGAGCAAACGTTTTGTTATCACTGCCAGCGGGAGGTGTGCTGGATTCGTGGGTACTTATGCTATTTAGTGAACAATTCAAGTGCAACTGAGAACAAAAATCAAATAGTATACACAGCTTGGAATAGAGCGGCAAACAGCAAGCGTAAAATACAAAAAAAAAGTTCAAGTATCTGCTGTACAAGCAAAGCTCGCGCTGAAGTGGTCACAATTGTTGAAAATCGATAAGCGGTTTCGTCAAGGCAACGCACGTGTTGGGGAGCCAGACACTCGACGTACATTGTCATACACATATATATAGTATATTAGAGATAAATAGTATATAATTGTAGCTACGGCAGGCGTGAGAGAGTGCCAACAAACGGCTGATTGCCTGACTCACCCAACATTTGGAAACCGAAAAGCGCCACTTTTGCCATTGTGTGCTCTGCCAAATGCTTTTGTTGCGCTCTGCTATACTTCAAACATGATCGTGAAGGGCAAAAGAGCAAAATAAAACGAGAATTTATATGCGATTTTTGCTCACATCAAGAAAAAACTAAAGCATGAATTTTGTTCTGCCTCCTAATAGAAATTGTTTGCGGCCGTTTTAGTGGTGGTATTGAATGTGGCGACAGCAGTAGCGGTGTAGTATTGGCAACCAATAAAACAGTCAACGCAGTGGATTCTACGCCTTTGGTTGTGTGCATTTAAAACGGTGTTACACCACGCAAAGCGGATAATTATACGCTAGCTAAACGACGCTGCTGTCAGCAATACGGGTAACAAAGGTTCTAGCGTACTTAGTAACCACTATAAGAAGATGTATAAACAAACTTGTACGAATCTGCTAGAGCAGCCACCGGAAAAGGTCAGAGAGTGGCTGAACGGTTTCGACGCTGTCATCACAGATTGCGATGGTAAGTGTATTCAGTGCATACAAATCGTAAAGCGGTACAGAGTAAAGTGCAAAAAGTTTTGACCTTAAAGGTCACTTGGTTATGTGTTACTCATTTTCAATGTGTGATAAGTTTTTTACTGTGGTCAGTATGGTTTTGCGTTTGTTGCTTATAAACAATGAGGCAACATTGCGTAATTCGTATACATAGCGGGTTTCTATATACTTTTTATTTTATAATGTATGCTGCGGAAATTTTCGCGTGCGATTTGATGACGTACAATTCATTCATACGCGTCAAGTGTGTGATATGTGAAATGAAACTAAATGTGTGTGTATGTACATATGTACTATCTGCACTGTGTATAATGTGGTCAAGGTGTCTATTAGGACATTGACAATGTCACGGCTAACTCTGTCTGAATGACAGTAGGTATCTGGAACTAATAGTAGGTTTGTTTGTGTATATGTATACATACATAAGTGTAATTTATTGCATTATGCTGACTCCATAACAAATGGCTTGCACAAGAGCGTTACAGTAGTGATGACTGGGCATTATTTACATATGCATTTTTAAAAATTACTTTTCATATTTAAACGCCTCAATAACTTAATTGTTATTAAATGTTGTTTGATAATCCCTTTAATAGTAGTAATGTTTATTAAATCGGTACAATAATAATTTTAGTTCTTTTATTTCTTAAATTTTGGCATACATATAGTACATAATGTATTATGGAGGTTGGACTGACTACTCTAACTTTTTGGTATAAATTCTGGTTGTATATAGACTGCTTGTCTAGCAAACTTGCTTCCTTCCGCTATAGTTACATTTTACTATACTTTAAATTTTCCTTGAGTTTTCTTCAGCTTTTATTTTACTAATTCCATTTGCAACTTTCTCCCAACTAGGCGTCCTCTGGGTTTACAGCAATGTCATCGAAGGTGCTGTGGATGCAATGAATCAGTTTAAAACGATCGGTAAAAAGATATTCTTTTGCACCAATAACTCGACAAAAACACGCCAACAATTGCTGGAGAAATCGCACAGCATGGGCTTTGATATCACTGCGGATGGTATGATCTCGTCAGCGCATTCGACTGCTGCATACTTGAAGGCGCGCAATTTCCAGAAGAAAGTCTATGTGATAGGCGCCGGCGGTATAACGGGCGAACTGGATGCTGTGGGCATTAAGCATAGCGATGTTGGTCCCGATGTAATGAACAGCACATTGGCTGATTATTTGGCGACCAGCTTTAGCAAAGATCCCGAAATTGGCGCTGTGGTTGTGGGTTTTGATGAACATTTTAGTTTTTGCAAAATGATCAAAGCCGCTTCGTATCTGGACAATCCGGAGTGTTTATTCATTGCGACAAATACGGATGAACGTTTCCCCATGCCCGGTATGGTGATACCCGGTTCGGGTAGTTTTGTGCGCGCTGTGCAGACATGCGCGGAGCGTGAACCGTTTGTAATTGGCAAACCGAATCCAAGCATTTGTGAGTGGTTGATCAATGAGGGTACAATCGATCCGGCGCGCACACTAATGATTGGTGATCGGTGAGTGTTGGTTGTAGTGCATATGTTATGTGTGTTGTTTTTGTTAATGTTGTGCTGTTTTTATTTGATTTTAGTTGCAACACCGATATATTGTTGGGCTACAATTGTGGTTTCCAAACGCTACTCGTCGGCACTGGCATACACAAGTTGAACGATGTGGAGGCGTGGAAGCAATCCGATGATCCCGAACAGAAGAAACTCATACCCGATGTATTTTTACCCAAATTGGGTGATTTGCTGCCATTTATGTAGTGTTACTTTTACGTAACAGTAAATATGAACAAACAATAACAACAAGCACTTAACGAAAGCAAAGAAAAAACTAAAACTAAAACTGAAAACCGAAGCAGATACACACAACATTGCTACAAATATTTATTATACTTTACCTTTATTTGGTATTATAATTAGTAAATTTTCTTTTAGTATAATAACAACAACAACAACAATTTTAGCTAACATTAACTTATATAGTATATGCTAACCAACTTTTAATACATTTATATGTACACACAACTTATTTTAATTATAATTGTGAATTGCTGTTTTTTTGCATTGCATTGCTGTCCGAGACAATGTTCTTTTTTGTACAAAATAGTGTTATGGAAGGTCAACTGTGAAAAAAACGTGAATAAAAACTACAAAGTTAAAAATAATAACAAGTTTTATAAAATAACAAGTTCTTACAAATAAACGCAAAAAAACAGGTATTATTTCATGTGATCTGCGCTTATCATAATCAAAATCAAAAAGGGTTAAAGGGCCATCATAGCAACAGCCTGCAATGCGCTGAACAAAATTCGCTTGCAAAAACCGCTAGAGGCGCAGAGTCGCTTGAGACATAAAAGCCGTTGCAAGTTCTAGGTAAGCGCGTATGCGACTAGTGAATACTCGTAACAAGAATCAAGTATGTATCAAGGAAATTGTGTAAATCTGTTGGAACAGCCTTTGGAGCAGGTGCGTCAATGGCTGAACAGTTTTGATACCATCATTAGCGATTGTGATGGTGAGTACAGCTACTTTACAATATTTTCATAAAATGAGAATACAAAAAAATTATAATTTCAAACATCCTTTCCACTCTAGGTGTCATTTGGCTGGGCGACAATGTGATTGAGGGCGCTGTGGCGACTATGCGCCAACTCAAACGTTTGGGCAAGCAAATTTATCTCTGCACAAATAATTCCACGCGTACGCGTCAACAGCTGTACGAGAAGGCGCACAACATGGGTTTTGACATTAGCGCCGATCATATTATATCCTCCTCGTATGCCACGGCCGCCTACTTGAAAGCGCGTAACTTCCAGCGCAAAGTGTATGTTATCGGCACGGCTGGCATAACGGACGAATTGCAAGCGGTGGGCATTAAGCACACGGAAGTGGGTCCTGATGTTATGTCTGGTAGACTCACAGCATATATACAATCCGGTTTGCGTAAGGAGTCGGATATTGGCGCTGTCGTGGTTGGTTTCGATGTGCACTTCAGTTTTTGTAAAATGATTAAGGCTTCCGTGTATCTATCGGATCCAAAGTGTTTATTCATCGCTACGAATATGGATGAACGCTTCCCCATAACTGGCATGGTGATACCCGATGCGGGTAGCATTGTGCGCACTGTGCAAACATGTACGGCGCGCGAGCCGATTGTGATTGGCAAACCGAATCGCAGTATTTGTGAGTGGTTAATCAAGAATGGCAGCATTAAGCCGGCGCGTACGCTTATGATTGGCGATTGGTGAGTTGGATTTTTGTGGAGAATTTGTATGCTATTAAATTACTAATTTTGTATAATTTTTCGAATTCGAGTTTTATTAGAATTTCTAATTTTTTATATGTTTTTTTAATTTTTAGTATTTTTTATTTTTGTTTTATTTTTTATAATTTCACTAAAATTTTAATTTTTTTGTGGAAAATTTGTTTAGTAAAACTAAATTCTAATTTTGTTTAATTTTTCGAATTCGAATTTTATTAGAATTATTAGAATTATTTTATTAGAATTTTTTTAATTTTGTATATTTTTTTTTAATTTTTAGTTGTGGCAGCGATATAGTTTTGGGTCATAATTGTGGTTTCAAAACCTTGCTGGTCGGCACTGGCGTTAATCAGTTGAGTGATGTGCATATTTGGCAGAAATCAAGTGATCCGGAGCATAAAAAACTCATACCTGATGTTTATTTGCCGAGACTCGCCGATCTGTTGGCGCTTATTTAAACGCAATTGGATGACAAAATTGAGGTTAAATAAGAAATATTCATATAAAGAATATAATAGACAATTTTATATTAAAACAATTTTTGTTTATGCATTTATATTTATGTAAATAATTTTATGAGCATTTATTATCAGTTATTTTGATATTTTTCAATATTTTGAGGTTATGTATATTTTTTATTATGTTAAAAATTATATATTTTAGCTATTAATATTTTTTTTTTAATTTATATATACATATATTGAGAGAAAAAATAATTTTTTTTTATTGTTGTTGAACAACTAACTATAAATAGTGTTTTGGAATGTGGCTGGCTTCACATTCCTTAAACAAAAACGTGCAAATAACACATGATTATCGCGTTTTTAATTTGTATATAATATGTATGTATGTATGTATATATTCAAGAATAAATTAATAAATACTAATGAAAACACGATCTGATAATAATACTTTAGGGCGGGAAACAAGTAGAAAATAATATTTATATATGCCTGTATATATAAATTTGGGTGTATATATAAATAATATTACTAACAAAACAAAATATTATTTAAAAAAAATATAATTTAACAAAATATTTTGCACATGAAGTTCTATTTTTGTACTCTCCAGTCTCCACATATGTACATATGTTATTTCAATAAAATAATAAAAATAAATATGTAAATATGTATATTAAGCAAAATTTATTATTGTTGATTGATTTCTACAACTATTTATTAGTCAGAAATTCAATTTTAATAAAAAAATTTCTGTTTGTACGTGCAGTTGATTACATCAAAATATTACTGAGCAATTAATCATTAGTAGCAACGGTAAACAAAATAATATATTATATAAGATAACCCCATAGGGTTTGGAAATTAAAAAAATCGTTACTTTGTTTCAATTACCCTTAGGAATTTTCCTATAAAAACAAGCAGTGGGGGGCGTTGCATTAGAAAACTGATAGCAGGTTGTCAATCACTTTATCGCGACAAAATTTATTGACGTTTATACATATGAACATACACAAATACATATGCATATTTATTGCAACAATAAAATTTACTTTTACTTATGCAAATCTACTGATGTCTGCTGCGATAGCAAATATTTACGAAAATATATATACAGTTATTTAGCTGCAAAACAATATTTTCTACAATACTGACTCATAATCTGACTATGTAAATAAATATAACGGCGTCTAACGGCGTGAAATTGTTTATTCCAATGTCGGCTGCAGCTTATCACGGCGGCATGACGACTGCTTTGTATTATTTAGCGCCAATATTCTGGAATGGTACGTTGTCTCTGACGGTTTTTAATCAAATTGAGCCGCTAGGAAACAATTATCAGGATTTAGAACTTACTTCTGAAGACATTAATTCATAAAGAAGATCTTAAGATGCAAGACTTTTGTTGGAGCTGTTGTTTTAGTGATAAAAAGTATTTCCCAAATAATTTCGAGGAATACCGCCGAGTTTATCGGCTTCATTGGGATCCCGGTTCATTCCGTTTATACACAGCATATTGTCATGGGCACGGTGGTGAACTGATAAAGAATGCATTACTGTCATATGCATCGACCACAGTCTTTACAGTCCTCCAGAATTATCGGAAATCACTCAGAGAGCGCAAAAAAATATTCTCTTTAAGTAATTTCACAATTTACGGTTAGTCTCATACGGTAGTCTCATGGAAATATGTGGGAGCACCGTTGTCCTATTATGGTTTATTTCTGGACATGGAGGCCTCTGCTGAGCTGTCATTAGCACTGGTCAGTCATTAGCATATGTCACAGTCGCCAGATCCTTCTGACCTAAAGTGAATCGCAGAAGGTCTACCGAGCTCTACGCCCTCAGTAAAGGTTACCTCTCCTTAGTCGTAGGGGATCTAACTGGTCATGGTCCCATCGGGATTCACGCTGTAAGGTTAAAAATCTTACCGGATATAGAATCTGAATGGAGGAGGTCAAGGCGGGATCATCTCATCACTTTATTTTGGAATATCAAGATAAAGATTGCGAGATCAAGATAAAGATTTGTCGGATCTAATTTTTTACGAGATAGTATAGCGGATATAGTCGTGAAAAATCTCTGTCGATTTGAAGTAGGTTCAGGATACTTTCCGGATCCTAATACATAAACAAGGGAGAGGTTCCTGGCTTCACAAAGGACTGTCTTTCATAATCTCCGTGTGTTTCTCTCTGGGGAACAGCCTTACAACCTAACCTAACCTAACCTAAAGTCATACTGTATGAATTACAACCGAAATATAGTAATATCTTTTCCGGTTTAAACATCATGGTAGACTAAAAACTGAAACTTGACCTTTCATATAAAGTCAATAAAACTCTCACCAATCTTCTTCTCGAGAGAGAGTGAGCGAGATCACTAACAGTTTTCCAGATAAAGAGCTCGACTGGTCTCGTTAAACCAGAATAATACGAAGGCAAATCTGTTCTAGATTTCTAGATATAGGATATATAGACTAGACATATTTGAAGGTAACGTGTTCCGTATGACACTAAAACCAACTTCATAAACTCGTCTTTTTTTCTTATAGTCCATTCCGTCCAAACGATTGGTACCTTGAATCTTCCGTTACATTATATTGATTACAATAGACCCATAAATAGAGTCAATGTAACCGCTCCAGCTACCTTAATTGTAGAATCTCAGATGCTATGAATAGCCGGGACAGCTTCAAGTAGTGTTCAAACCCAAAATACAATATTAGTCTTTATGTAAGAGCTTTGGACTACGGATTAACTCCAAATACGAAGTGATCTAGACGTGTTTCCAGAACTATTATACACTCTCTATATATAACAAAGTGTCTTTAATATAGATAACAAAAAAAAATTCAAGATATCTATCAGTGACTCCCAACTGTTTTTGTACTATTGCTCACTACATACAATCCAGAATGAGAAAAGGAACAAGAGATTACGACAGTAAATCGAAAATTTTCATTATCTAGTTATGATTATGTGCTTTAGAGGTCCATTGACAGAATATACTTACTTTCAGACTTGTATACTAAAGAAGAGAGCGGTAGGTCGCTGTACTTTGTATTCAAAAAGTCACACCAGTTACACTTTGACTCTCTTCGATTAGTTATCATTTCTTTTGTAACCGCTGCAGATACTATACTAACATTTGGGGCATATAACTCAAAGCGTGTGTCAGGGGCATAGTGGATTGTTGGAAGTAAAGCAACTGCGAAAATTTAGTTTATTTGAAATTTATTTAAAGTAATTGAAGAATTGCTAAAATTTTAAGAAATGAACCAGAAGAAACCTACAAATTTGTCAGAGCTAACAAAAGCCGAAATTGCTAAGTGGCTGAACAGCTTCGATACGGTGCTCACGGATTGCGATGGTGAGTGATGATGGCACAACTTTTTGTTTATTTAATTATTTGCACAACGCATACGAAAAAGCATGCGATAGTAAAAGTGCTGAGCGACGAAGAAGTGCTGAGTAAACGAGAGCTTTTTCTTTCTGTATACGCTACTTGCTCTACACGCTCTTTGGCAAGCCAAAATGCTGTGGCGCTTTTGATCGCTTTTAGCTTTTACTTATTGAAAATGTACTCCAACTCACATAGGTGTGCTGTGGCATGAAGGTGTCGCCATAGACGGTGTACCCGAAGCTATTACGTTACTGAAATCGCTCGGCAAGGAGGTGTACTTTGTTACCAATAATGGCATCAAAACGGGTCGTGAAATCTGGAAGAGAGCTACGTCGTGCGGTTATGAGATAGATGAAAGCCGCATTATAGCACCCATACAAGCGATTGCTGAGTATCTGCAGGCGCGTAATTTCACGAAGAAAGTCTATATTATAGGCGCCGAAGCCATACGTAATGGCCTGGCTGCAGCGGGTATTGAAAGTTTCGGTCCAGGTCCCGAAGTGCTACAGGGCAAATTAAATGACTTTATTGCGCAGCAGGTGGCCACACAAGCAGCCGATGATGTGGGCGCTGTTGTTGTCGGCTTCGATGAGCATTTCACTTTCGCTAAAATGTTGAAAGCCTCCAATTATATATGCTCGAATCCGGACTGCCTCTTCATGACTACCAATCTGGATACGGTGCATCGTTATCCCGAATACCGCATACCTGGTACTGGTGCGCTACTGGCCGCTTTGGAGACTTGTGTGGAACGTAAAGCGCTGCAGTTCGGCAAACCGAATCCGGAAATTTGTCAGGAACTAATCAAGTCGGGGAAAGTGGTACCGGCGCGTACACTCATGATTGGAGATGTGTAAGTTGAGACTTGGTAATAGTGCAAGAAAAAGTAATAATTCAAATGTTTTCTCTACAGCTGTAAAGTCGACGTTTTGTTTGGCTACAATTGCGGTTTCCAAACGTTACTTGTGGGCACAGGCCATAATAGTATATATGAATTGAATGAAGTGCTGCAGAATCCCATTGAAAACCCAGCTTTCATACCAGATTACTTCGTGCCTTCATTGGGTGATATAACGAAGCTTATTTAAGACTACTGATCGGCACCATGTATGAATGTTTTTGGGGTTGGAGCTGTTTTTAAATTGTTACTTTATAAAACTAGAGCCTGTACTAGACATTTGGAAGAGCTTCTAATCATTGAGAGCTTCTATCACTGGAAAGTTACCCCAATTTCTCTTACTCCTACAATTTTTTCTATGGCTTCCGTTGCAATAATCCCTCTTATGACTATATAATAAAGACTTTCTTTACTATCTAAGCGAAATATACAAATAAATACAATTGTAATAGATTAAACGAATAATTGTGTTTGCGTTTAGAAAATATTTGGCTCAAAAACCTAATTTTTTTTCTTTTTAATGCATATATATCATATATTAATTATAACTGTATCTAACTTTAGATTTATTTTACTATAACATTGAAAGTACACCCTCTAATTCCCATACACACTCATCTCTCTCACTCTCTTGTCGTTAATTTGCTAAAATTGTCTTGAAATACTACAAAGTCTTCCAAACTATGTACAATATATGTATAGTGGACATTACCCCACAGAACAGACAGCTCCTAGGCATTCAAACTTTAATTACAGTAAACTTTATTATACAGTGGTACCTCGACATAATTCGTTCCGCAACCTTGCTCGTATCTTGAACTACTCATATCTCGAATCAAATTTCCCTATACAAAACAATTAAACTACCATTAATCCGTTCCAATCTCCAAAATGTCACCCCAGTTATTTTTGTTACGTGGTTTTGAATAATAAAAACGTATTTATAGATATCAAATATTTATTACACAAAAACAAAAAAGAGAATGTAAAGAAATAAATTAGATATCCTCACTGGTCTTCGCCTTTTTCGCTACACTTTTCTCGCTTTCACCTGTAGGCCGTTTAGAAAAAAACATGTCCAAGGAGGTTTGTATCTTCCTCCCTCTCGGAATGTTCCGGAAATGAGTTAGGCAAGTGTCATTAAAAAGATGAAATGCTCGACCTGTTGCAACTTTTTCTGGGTGTTTTTTTCCTACGAACTGTGAAACTCTCTCCCACATTCCTAAGATCTCCTTTATCTCACTTGTAGAAATAACCTCCTCCTCTGACTCTTCAAACCCAATTTCTTGCATAACCTCAGTATGCTGCAGTGACTGTAACTCTTGTATCGCCTCAGTCGTCAGTTCCTGGGTGTGCTCCTCGATGAGTTCGTTCACGTCTCTCTCTACCACCTCTAGACCCATGGATTTCCCCAGAGATACAATCTCCTCCTCTACTGAAACACCGGGTTCCAATTCTTCATAGATCCTTTCAGCTACAGCTTCAGGCCACAGCTTTTTCCATGCAGAGGTCAAGGTCCTCGTTGTAACTCCCAATCAGGCCTGATCGATAATTTGTAGGGAAATCTCTATATTAAAGTGGTTCTGCCAGAACTCTCGAAGGGTGAGGTTTGTGTTCACCGTCACTTCAAAGCAGCGCCGAAATAGATGCTTGGTGTATAGTTTTTTAAAATTAGAAATCACCTGCTGATCCATGGGCTGCAGGATAGAGAGTTCTCGAAAAACTCGTATGTTGGGGCACTCGTATGTCGAGGTACGACTGTATTTTGTTTATTTAAAACTAATATTTACATTGTACCGCTTGAGATTATAATAAATTAATGTTATTGCTCTACTACTACTCAACATACTCGAGTGTTATTCATTACAAAAAAGTAACGAAGGGCTAAGTTCGGGTGTAACCGAACATATAAGTGTATACTCTCGCAATTTATTGATGAAATTTTACTCAGATAATAGACAATTTGACCTATATATTCGACATAAAGTCCACGAGAATAACGAAAATATCACTTATGTTATATGAGGGCTGAGGTAATTTCTGAACCGATTTCACTCATTTTCACCACCAAGATACACTATATCCAAGGCTATACACTCATTGTATTTTGTTAAGACATTTCAAATATTTATCGATATATGCGGAATAAAGCCCACTGTATTTCTTATATATATATTTGGCGTAGGAACCGCTTTAAGCGATTATAGCCGAGCACTGTATTTCTTAAAGACCTATAATAGAAGTATATAGGAGCTAGGGGAAGTTATCACCCGATTTTAACCATTTTTGATAGAGATATATATATATTAGAAGAAAAATTCAATGGCTCTCAGGGTGCCAAGGAATATGTGTACCAAGTTTCATTAAGATATCTGAAATTCGTAAAAATTCGAATCCACTCGTCATACTGACCACTTTGCTGCACATAACGCTATATCAAGCTCTTTTATTTCTGGGAGATATTCTTTTTTTTATAATACTCTGCGATGTTGCGAGAGTATAAAAAATCGATGGAATAAGTGATATAATCAATTTTTTTAGAAATCTGGTACCAAACAACAGTTCTCGAGGTATTACAGAGATATGGTAAAGCCACTGGCAGCCTTAACTGCTTACTTGACACCCAACCATCTAGAGCTCGACTTCAAAGATAATAATTTTATTCCCGGTTCTTGGCTGAATCCACGTCTGACAGAAGCTTAACAAAAGCATTTTGGTAAGACTTCACTTCCACAGCTAAGAAACCTAGCTCGCAACTAAAGATTAAACATTTTTGAATTTTATTTAATTACCGTCTGAACCGAATATAAAAAAATCATTATGTGTCAAAAGACCCCAATACCCTCAACTAAAGATTTGATTATGTGTTCTATAAGGACACCCTGTCTAAACTGCTGTGATTACCAGGGAGAATAGGTAGTCTTCTTTGCTTTGTTGTAAAAGGTCTCGAAAGCCGCAATTTGAAGCGCTTATCCATTACATATGGAACTGTTTTCTCAAGTTTTTCATGCAGGGACGTAAAATACAAGATAAGTTGGCGATCATGCCATGAGAGTTTCACCGCACAACGCCGGATAGTTTCATTTGCAAGTAAGTTTATTTTTATTTAGCCGCTTATTTATACAAAGATCTCTAAGACGCCTCACAACCTTGTAAAATGCCGCACGTGTTAAGTATTAATAATGCACAGAGTCATCTTTATGATTATTTATATTTGAGTATAACTTATTTTAAGTAAATCCAAAATTCGATGTACTTGTAAGAAATTAACAAGACCAAGCCTTTTACTTGAGTTAGAAACTCCACATTGATTTTTGAATTTTTCTTGGTTCGATAGTTTAGTGAGTGCTGAGTGGCCTATAGAGAACCTATACGTTTGATAGTAAAGAGTACGTTTCCTCGACTGTTTCTTGCAGGGGCGTAAAATGCTTCTAAGTTCTAAGTAAATATATCGTTGATTTAGTAGTTTAATTTAGTGTTCTGTAAAGATATCTATGGCGGTCCCATCAACTTGTAAAATGTTGTTCCCTTTTCAATATGATTATGATATTTTACACAAACATTTCGCATATTTCTCATTTATATTGTAACTGTAACAAGTACTTTACTATCATTTCGGAAAGTTAGCTCAAAGCTTCAGCTAGGGATCGTGTAGATAACTTTATTAAAAGTAAAATAAATAAAAACATATTTTTAATTTTAAATATTATATAAAATATTTAAAAAACTCGACGCACTTGTAAAAAATGTACAAGAAACCTACAAATTTGATGGAGCTTACAAAAGCCGAAATGGCCAAGTGGCTCAATAGCTTCGATACGGTGTTCTCGGATTGTGATGGTAAGTGGTGAAAGTGAATATCAGAAAAGTGTTTAATAATCGAGAGCACTAATTACTCTCTAAATGCTGTGGCATAATTGATTTTTTATCGTTCACTTAATAAATATTTATTCCAACTCGTATAGGCGTACTTTGGACACAAGGTTTACTGATATCACAACCTATAGACGGTGTACCCGAGGCTATTGCACTATTTAAATCGCTTGGCAAAGATGTTTATTTTGTCACTAATAACGGTATAGTCACGCGCCATGAAATCTGGGAAAAAACTAGGACTTTTGGTTTGGACATAGATGAAACCCGCGTCATAGCCCCTATACAAACAATTATTGATTTTCTGAAAGCGCGAAATTTTCAGCAGAAAGTCTATGTATTAGGGCCCGAAGCTATACGCACTTCATTAAGTGAGGCGGGTATTGAGAGTTTCGGAGTTGACCCAGAACTTGTACCTGGTAAAATAGATGATTATAGTGCACAACAAGTGGTTGCAACGCAAGATAATGATGTAGGTGCCGTTGTTGTAACCTTAGATGTAAATTTCACATACGCCAAATTGTGGAAAGCCACCAATTATATCAGTTCGAATGCAGATTGTCACTTCATCTCTACTAATTTAGAAGCAGTTCATTGTTATCCTGAATATTGTGTGCCTGGTACTGGTGCGCTTCTGAGCGCTGTGGAATCTTGTGTGGAACGTAAAGCCTTGCAGTTGGGTAAACCGAATCCGGAGATTTGTGAGGCACTAATCAAATCGGGGAAAGTTGTACCAGGGCGAACACTCATGATTGGTGATACGTAAGTTGAAGCATAATAAATAGGCCGGAAAGCAAATAATTTAATTTGGTTTTTATCAGCTGCGAGATCGACGTTTTATTTGGTCACAGATGCGGGTTTCAAACTCTTCTTGTGGGTACAGGTCCTAGTATAGACCATGAATTAAAAGAAGTGCTACAGAATCCAAATGCAAATCCAAATTATATACCCGATTTCTTTGTGCCCTCTTTAGGTGATATAATGAAACTTGTTTAAACATATGTATATTTTATGTATGTGTACTATATATTAAAATTAGTAAAATCACATAATGGTTCAAATAATTTAAATTTATTTTAAACAAAAAAATCGACGGTTTAAAAACCATAATTACTTGTGTATAAATATATTTTATTATTCTTTTATGGAATCCATAAGTGTAACTTCATATTTTTTGTTCGCCATCACACGAGATACAGAGGGACTCTTTTAAAATTCTGCCTCGATAGTAAAATTTGGTCGAAAAGTTCGATTTATGGAAGGAAATTTGTATGAAATTTGACGTCTATTGCCGATTCAAGTGTTCGAGTTATGGAGATCTTCGAGTTATAGAAGTTCGAGTTATGCTCTTTCTCCCTCTTGAGGTTAACAAAGTTCACTTTACTTCTCTGAATGTATTTACTGTCCTATAATGATAATTTGTCTCATTCGTTATGGTTACTTAAGTACTTTGTACTTTGTTGTAAAAAGTCTCAAAAGCTTTAATTCTAAGGGGTTTTTACGTAAACTTTGGAACTCTTTTCTCAACAGATTCTTGCAGGTATGTAAAATGCTTGTAGTTTTAAGTAAATATAGCTTCGGTTTAGTACTTTCAAAACTGTTTACTATAGTTTTCGAGATTTTGCTGGATCTATGTGTTTTAGGCCACTGACTGCTTTAAGGTATTACATGGTTTTCACGGCTTCAAAGATTTACTATTTTATTGTCTTTTTAAATGATGCAATATTTCTAGAATATTGTCACAAGATTTGAAGTCGATTCCAGTAATATTTGTGGAAAATTAGTCTGAAGAAGTGTCCGCTCTAGAGTTGCTTTATTGCCAGGAAAAAAACTCGTTTTTCTCAAAATTTTCAACTGATATTAATAAAATTGTATGCAAGTCTTCGAGATACAATTTATAGGGCCTTGGTCGAATTTTTCAATGAAAGCAACATAAAACAAATGAAAAAAATGTCGTAAAAACCTATTCCAAAAACAAGTAAGGAAGGGCTAAGTTCGGGTGTAACCGAACATTTTATACTATCGCAATTTATTTATTTAACTTAATTTATATTATATAACACACAATTTGACCCACATATTCGTCATATATATTGCATAAAGTCCATTGAAAGTTGGAAACCCTAATATTAGGTTAGAAGCACCGAGGTCCTCATGTTCGATATATGGGGCCTTGAAAATCTATGGTCCGATTTCGGCGATTTTTAGAAATGGGCTGCCACACTATAAATACAGTATTTGTGCAAAGTTTTGCACCTATATCTTCACTAGTGCTTACTTTATATATTGTAAAGTAAACGATTCAGATCATCTTCTAAGTTCTGGTATATAGGAAGTAGGCGTGGTTGTGATCCGATTTGGACAATTTTCACAACGTATTATTGGGAGGTAAGGAAACTATTACAAACCAAGTTTCATTGAAATCGGTCGAGTAGCTCCTGAGATATGGTTTTTGACCCATAAGTGGGCGACGCCACGCCCATTTTCCATTTTGTAAAAAAAATCTGAGTGCAGCTTCCATCTGCCATTTCTTATGTGAAATTTAGTGTTTCTGACGTTTTTTTTTTAGTAATTTTCAACCTAACCTTTGTATGGGAGGTGGGCGTGGTTATTATCGGATTTCTTTTATTTTTGAACTATATTAAGAAGTGGTTAAAAAAACGACTGCAGAAAGTTTGGTTTATATAGCTTCATTGGTTTGCGAGATATATATAAATAACCAATCTGGATGCGGGACCACGCCCACTTCCCCAAAAAAATTACATCCAAATATGCCCCTTCCTGGTGCGATCCTTTATTCCAAATTTTACTTTTATAACTTTATTTATGGCTTAGTTATGACACTTTATGTGTTTTTGGTTTTCGCCATTTTGTGGGCGTGGCAGTGGACCGATTTTGCCCATTTTCGAAAGCAACCCTCTCACGGTCCCAGGAACATGTGTTCCAAGTTTCATTAAGATATCTAAATTTTTACTCAAGTTACAGCTTGCACGGACGGACGGACGGACAGACAGACAGACGGACGGACAGACATCCGGATTTCAACTCCACTCGTCATCCTGATCATTTATATATATAACCCCATATCTAACTCTTTTATTTCTTGGTGACACAAACAACCGTTATGTGAACAAAACTATGATACTCTGTGCAACAGGTTGCGAGAGTATAATAATTTTTTCCCTTGGTCCTAATTCAGTTTAAAATGATCACACAGATTTAAGCTTCAAGAGCATTTTCCCATAGACTTGAATCCGTCGTACTCTCTCGCAGCTTACAAAGACCTCTGCTACTTTATTTTATATTTTATCGAAGGTCCTAAAAGGACTGTTTGTCTCATTTGCTGTGGCTGCTAAGGACAATAAGTAGATCTTTGTACTTTGTTGTAAAAATTCTCAAAAGCCAAAAGCTTCAATTCGAAGGACCTTTTACGTGAACTTTGGAACCGTTTGCTCAACTGATTCTTGCTGGGACGTAAAATGCTTGTAAGTAGTAAGTAAATATATCGCTGATTTATTAGTTTAATTAAACATCTCAGCATTTTGTAAAATTATACTCCTCCTATCATAAGTATTAAAGGGCTTCCGACTATGATTATATAAATTTACACGACCCTTTCTATTTATCATTTATATATTAATTGCAACAAGTGCTTTGCTATCAGTTTTGTAAGTTAGTTCAACGAGCGTGGTAGAGACAGCTTAGATTACTTTATTAAAAGTAAAATTTATAAAAAAATATTTTTAATTTTATATACTATAATATATATGATAAAAAAAACTCAACGTACTTGTAAAAAATGAACAAGAAAACTAAAAATTTAATGGAGCTAACAAAAGCCGAATTTTCCAATTGGCTCAATAGCTTCGATACGGTGTTCTCGGATTGTGATGGTAAGTAATGAACGTGAATATCAGAAAAACTTTCAATAAATGAGAGCGCTATTTCATTCTATACTCTGATTTGTTTACCGTTCACTTAATAAATATCCACTCCAACCCGTACAGGTGTACTTTGGACACAAGGATTATCGAAACCACATGCGATAGACGGTGTACCCGAAACTATTGCACTATTTAAATCGCTTGGCAAAGAGGTTTATTTTGTCACTAATTACTTTTTTAATACTCGTCGTGAAATCTGGAAGAAAGCTACATCATTTGGCTTTGATATAGATGAAAGCCGCATCATAGCGCCAATAAACACAATTGTTGAATATCTGAAAGCGCGAAATTTTAACAAAAAAGTTTATGTATTAGGGCCCGAACCTATACGCACTTCATTAAATGAGGTGGGGATTGAAAGTTTCGGAGTTGGCCCCGAAATAATACCGGATGGACTACGTAACTTTGTTGCACAACAATTGGACGAAAAGCAAGATGATGTGGGTGCCGTTGTTGTAACCTTAGATGTAAATTTCACTTACGCAAAATTGTGGAAAGCTTGCAATTATATTCAGTCAAATGCAGATTGTCTTTTCTTGGCTACTAATTCTGATACGGTGCATCGTTATCCCCGATATCGTGATCCAGGTACTGGTGCACTATTGGCCGCATTGGAGTCTTGTGTGGAGCGTAAAGCGTTGCGATTTGGCAAACCGAATCCGGAGATTTGTGAGGCATTAATCAAATCGGGGAAAGTTGTGCCAGAACGTACACTCATGATTGGAGATATGTAAGTTGAAGCGTGATAAATTGCATGGGCAATTATCATTAAATTAAATTAAATTTGTTTTCTTCAGCGCCCATGTCGACATTTTATTTGGTCATAGATGTGGGTTTCAAACTCTTCTTGTAGGTACAGGTCCTAG
Source organism: Zeugodacus cucurbitae (assembly GCF_028554725.1). Lineage (NCBI taxonomy): Eukaryota > Metazoa > Arthropoda > Insecta > Diptera > Tephritidae > Zeugodacus > Zeugodacus cucurbitae. Next base: position 12,254,879 of record NC_071669.1, read on the forward strand.
TATAGACCATGAATTAAAAGAAGTGCTACAGAATCCAAATGCAGATCCAAATTATATACCCGATTTCTTTGTGCCTTCTTTAGGTGATCTAATGAAACTTATTTAAGAATATAAGTGCACGATGTATTACAATGAATAAAATGTAATAATGGTTTAAATAACTATTACACGGTGTTTGGTAAAATGAAATTTCTTAGGTTAATCCTTCAAAGAACCTAAAAAGCTATGTGAAAAGCTTAATTTGCTCTAGCTATTCGAAGGGCCGGACTGTAACTGAAGTAAGTTAAATAGAGTTAGATTAGTAGTTGAGTTATTGAAGTGACGTGTTTGAAATTTACTAATTTTTGTAGTTTCTTAGCTTATTTAGAAGACATTTCTAGCCTTATATCTGATAATACTTTCAAAGATCTTCTACTGTTGTAGTAGATCATTAAAGTTATATTTAAAGCTTTTATTTTCAATACAGTATAATTAAGTGCAAATAATGAAATGACTATTTGACTGAGCTGCTCTTCCTTAAGATACCAGAACTAACGTTTTTATTTATTGAAGTGAGTCTTCTAAATGTTTAAGTAGATTTCTAAAGTAAGAAGGTTATAAAATTTTACTTGGAAGTTTGACTGCGTCTATTGACTCATCGTGGTATTATCTGGCTACATTCAGATTAAAATAAATATTATCTTTACTTTTAAGTGAAATATAAAAACAAATAATAGGATTTATTTTATTGTGTTTATTTTACATTTTTATAACCTGAACTGGGTAAATTAAGTTTGTAACACCCAGAAGGAAGCGTCAGAGGCCCTATAAAGTATATATGTATATAAATGATCAGTATGTTGAACTGAGTCGATTTAGCCATGTCCGTCTGTCTGTCTGTCCGTCCGTCTGTCTGTATATATACGAACTAGTCCTTCAGTTTTTAAGATATCGTTTTGAAATTTTGCAGATGTTATTTTTTCTTCAAGGAACTGCTCATTTGTCGGAACTGCCGATATCGGACCTCTATATCATATAGCTGCCATACAAACTGAACGATCGGAATCAAGGGCTTGTATGGAAAACTTCCGCATTTTACTACATATCTTCACGAAATTTGGTGTGAGTTATTGCTCATAGAAATAATTTAATCTCCGAAAAAATTGTTCAGATCGGTTCACTATAGCATATAGCTGCCTCGCAAATCGAATGATCGGAATCAATGTCTTGTATGGAAAATTTTCGCATTTGACGTGTTATCTTCACGAAATTTGACATGGATTACTGCTTAATGTAATAATATAATCTCCGAAGAAATTGTTCAGGTCGGTTAACTATATAACCTTAATGTTTCTTGCAAACAACCCGGCTAAAAAGAATTAGTAAAATGTTTTCTTTTTTTTATTTACTTTTTCTTACGTCTTTAGATTTGCTTAAACACATAGTTACTAAAAGAAATGCACCTGTGAAGGTTATATTAGTTAACGTTTTTGCTTGTTTAAATTTTTATTATGCATTTTATTAATTTATTTTTGTAATCATATGTATTTACGTGTGCTTAACGGTATTTTACTTATACTAAATAAAGCTAGCTCAATACTTTCCATAGACGATGGGCAGTTTTTTAATTTTGTACACATAAATTTCTAAATTTTGTGCTACAAATATTATTCACATAAACATTTTTTTATAATTTTTATTTTTTTTTTCTAATTATTTATATCAATATACATATATATATGTATATACATATGTATTTAATAACTGCATTTAATTTCCCATACAATTGTAGTCAGCACCTCAATTACGCTCAGTATATCACATGCACTTTCACTCTCACTCGCTTCTCACTCTCATTCTCTGGTTTACAGTTATTGCCTTGAATTACTCCAAAGCTTTTAAAACTGTTTGCAATATATTGGACACCACCCCATACAATAGATAATCACTAAGCATTCAAACTATTTACTATAATAACTGTATTTTATTTTAGTTTATTTAAAGCTAATATTTACTTCATCACGCTTGAGATTTTTTTCAATTATTAACATTACTCAATTACTCATTTAGTTACATATAAGTTACTCTCTCTCAACCACTTTATAAAGTCCTCTTTTTATTATTTAGTAATTCCCTTATTTTAGCAATTTAGTTAAGAAGAAAAAAGTTGCGCGCTCTTGAGCAAAAACGTCGTAAGCAGTGACTGCTGTTGAAAGCTAAAAGTTTGTTTTGTCGCCCTTCAATTTATATTTCTTTAAATTTTAAATCTATATTTTGCTTTTTTTAGTTCTAAACGGCAGCATTTGTTTTTATAAATTTTAACTCCAAAAATATCATATCTTTTGCTTAATTATCTAGCCAAACTTCGTCGCCAATAGTTTGTCACATTATTATTTTCTACTTTTTTATTTTATTTAATTTTAATTAAAATTTTTGTTGCCCTCAACGCCACCACCTAGCTGTTCGTTTGGTTTTCTTCTCGGACTTCCTCTAAATTGCTAAAAGGTAACATCAAGTGGTCGTCGGTGTATTCGCCAATATCCGTGAGCTGCGCGACAAGTAGCCATACCAGTAGAAGACATTGATGAGCAGAAAGAGCATTGGGAAGACTATGCGTGAGGCGCGATCTATTTTCGATACAGAGTTGTATTGTGGCACGCGCTTGCCTTTGCGACGTGCCTCTAATTCTTCGCGTCGGTAGAAGGACATGCGTCTTTTGCCGCTGCCGCGATGTGGTGTGGGCTCTGTGGAAGAGATGAGAGAAATTAGAAATTATTCTGTCTCGAGGGAAGACCTTTGTAAGGTATAGGAATGGTTAGATTATGTGGCTAAAGCAGTCTTGAGTGCACGCAAGTTGAAAAGACAGTTCGACAGAGAGCATGTAATGAGAGGACTCTAAGAGAACTCAAGAGACTTCAAATAACAGTTTCTTGGAAAGTCGTATAAATGTGTCTATATCTTGGAAGAACTCGAAGCTATTGAGTATCAAGAAGTATTGGGTATCAAGAAATAAGATTTGAGATGTCTTAAAAGTTCTGACTTAAGCAGTTAAAAATACCAGTTCATAAGCTTCGCGTGTCCAAAGTTTCTGAAAGGCCGTATCACAATATGGTCTTTAGAAAATATTGAGAGCGATAGGGCTAGACCGGAACACACTTATATTTGATAACTGAGTACTCTGTTATTGTTGTTGTAGCGGTAGAAAATATTCCGAAATGGTTTTAAGGAATGCTTCCCAGTTCAAAGACATTGGCCGGATAAAAATCTGGGGTCGTTTTAGTTTCGGAGACCTAACAGTTGTAGGAATGATTTGCCATTAAGATTGGCCGCTAAGCTTAGGCTCCGAACTCTGAATTTGCGGGTTCTTTAGCGTAGTTTGCTAAATAACATGATCTTAAAACATATATCCTAGCTTTCATCCTTACCTTCACCGCCACGCAAATGCGCTTCCTCATCATCCTCATCCGACATGTCGAAACCAACGCGACCACGTTTCCTTCGCACCTTTTCACCTTTGTCCAATTGCAATCCAGTACCGCGTACATGTTGATTCTTGGCACCCGGTCCTGCAAATGTACTCATCGTTTTACTGCCATACTTCTGATTCTTACGATTCGCATTTTTGTTGTAATAATTATTGCCGTTTCTGTTGGTGTTGCCCGGTTTGTTGCTATTGTGTGTGGCATCATGCGGCGCGGCCGCCTTGTAGATCACATCTGTGAGGTTGCCCGCCGGACAATCGACCAAATCGAATTGTGACAATTTCATATCCTCAGCGATGGCAACAGCTGGTCGTTCGCGATTCCAGCGATAAACAACGTCCGCTGTTGTGTAGCCAACTGTAATGAGTAGCAGCAGAAGGTTGATTGTTTTATGGTTAGCGTGAATTAAAATGTTAGAAAATTGTATTATTTATAGACTTCAACACGTTTGCCGTTAGCAAAGTGACAATAACGGTTTTAATAGAGGAAGTGATTGAGTGAATTGTGCAAGTAATGTCATTTAGATGCGTTGTTATAAGAGGAACTTGGGTTCTTAAGCATTCCTAGTATTCCTTTCAAATTGAGGCCTTCCTTGAAAAATCCAACCTCAATTGAAAAGTCTCTCATAATTATATTTTTAATTTTAATATAGCGTGGTTGCTGGGACATCATCTGCAGAGTTTGATTTATGGATGAGAAAAGAGTACTATTTATTATAGAAAGATACTCGGCCTCGAGTCGAATACCAAAAAAGATGTGACGATGGTCTAAACGATCCTTCAAGTGAAGTGAAGTATGGGACAGCGCTCACAACCAATCGGCTCAAAGTCGTAGGCTCTTTAATCCAGACTCTACGCCACTGCGGACATGGTCGCACTCATCTCGTTACAGAACTCGTGCTAGATTGGCAATGCTATCGGGAGAACTACAACTCTGACATCGGAACAGCTGATTGAACTTCAAATGCAACGCTCGGACTCAATACTTTAGCCTGCAGTTTCTCAATTTAATGTAATGCTCGTGGTCTTTCTTAATATCAAATACATATCCGAGTTAAGTATTGCACAGGGTTCATAAACAATCGGCTTAAAGTCTTCGGTCCAAGCTCAACGATACGGCGAACATGGTCATGGTGGATCGTATTACAGAACTTGGGCTAGATTAGCAATGTCACCGGAAAAATGCCAAATCTGATCGGAATAGCGGATTAAACTCTAATGACAACGTTGGATTAAACGGACATCAATACTCAAACTTTACAGTTTTCTATACAATATCTGTTGCTCGAAGTCTTTCTTGATATCTGACCAGTACACTTCAAAGTGAAGGAAGAGCCTGCGCTCACAGCATATGCAGACCAGAATTCAGACTTAGCGCCGTAGCGAACATGGTCATACTAAATCTTGTTACAGAACTCGGTCTAGATTGTTGAGGCGACCGGGAGAATTAAAGCTCTAACGCCGGAACAACGGATTGAGCTCCAATGACAACGCTGGCTCATTAAACGGAAATCTCTAACTTTACTATTGCTCAATGCAGTATCTGTTGCTCGATGTCTTCCTTGATATCGGGACAATATATATTAGAAGTATAAGGTAGAGCTGACTGTGTGTTGGCTCAAAGTCTGAGGTCACTGGATCCCGACAAGACTGCGTAGATGGTCGTACTGGATCTTGTTACAGGACTCGGGATAGATTGGCGGGATAGACGGACGGTCTGGTCTTCACCACCCGAACGACTGTCGGTCGAAAAGTAATCGACCACAATTTTTTATAAGGTGTGATCTACTTCGACTACCTGGTTACAGCGACAACGGATTTTCAAACAAAAAATCAAAATTCACTTGGCATAAATTTGAACATGTTGACCTTTGTAGACCTCCCAAAACGGCATCTAAGAATCTCCATCTTTTCATTCATTTTTTAAGCCTTTAAGTAAATACCGTTTTATTTTTTCATTTTAGAAGAAGTGATACAAATACCTACATGTACGAGTATATATATCCTTACATAACAAATCCAGGTGATCCATTAATCCATCTCTCTTGATTATTGCATGCTCAAATCTCTAACGTTTTTCAAAGACATCACTACAATCTATATTGTATGTATTTGTTGTATCATGTATGTTATTGGCACAGTTAGATAATGTGTTTGCATGTTTACACATTTCAAGTGGTAGACAAGACAAAATTGATTTGTTCATGCAACTCTACAGGAGACAGCTGTAGATGCTTGCCACTTTCAACAGTTCTTTTGCAAAGCAAATGAGTTAAGCAGGAGAAGAAGCAGGAGAAGAAGCAGGAGAAGAAGCAGGGAAAGAACAGTATAGTAATTCTTGTATATGCATGCGTGTGTGGATTTTTATAGTTTATACTATGGTGTGTTGTAATTATTTTGTAGTGTCTTCTATGTTTTGCTTGCAACATCAAAAAGGAAAAGTTGTTACAAGAATAGCTGTTAATAGCAAATGCCAATATAAACCAAAGACTAGACAACAGTTTGTCGATATAAATGATGGTGTGCAATGTGAAGCCAGGTTGACAATAAAGTGTGTATCGTATTATCGTTGTTGAGTTTTCGGTAATGTATTTATCTATATTGTATTTCTGTTCAAGGAGGGGATGTAAATGAGTATTTGAAAAAGTTGAGTGAGAAAGTTAGTTGAATACCGCATGTCTGTCTGTCCGTCCGTCTGTTCGAGCTTGAGATGTCTTAATGAAACTATGTACACATATTCCTTGGTACTGCGAGAGGATGAAAACGAACCATTGCCACGCCCACAAAACGGAGTTAACCAAAAAGCTATAAAGTGCTCTAACTAAGTCATATATAAAGCTATAAAAGTAAACAGTAATAGCGGAGAGCTGCATTTAGTATGGTAGAAAAAAACTGAAAAATGGGTGGGTCTCCAACTTTTGGGTCAAAAACCATATCTCAGGAACTTTTCGACAAATTTCCACCACTGTTCGACAAATTTCCACCAAATTTGGTTTTTAATATTTTTATAATAATCTGATGTTACGCGTATAAAAATTGTCGACAGCGAACTATAACTTTTCAAGGCCTCAGATATCGAACATGAAGACCACAGTGTCTGTGGATAATTTGTTACCTAAAATATCGGTAAATCTCTCATATATTTTAAAGAAATTGAGAGTGCATCTTTTTATTTCAATAATCTGAGATATCTTAGATAAATTATGAATAAATAATTTTGTGCTTAAAAAGAGTGAAATCGTTGCAAGAATTACCTTATCCCTTTTATACTATATTTAATGATTTTCGTTATTCTAGTGGACTTTGTGCCTAATATGGGGTAAGAATTATGTGTTATCTTAATAGAAATAAATAAATAAATTCCTAGCGTATAAAATGTTCGGTTATATCCGATTTTTTCACTTCCTTACGTTTATATGCGATTCTGTATTTACTGCACATAGATCTTCTGCAACCAACAGGCGGCGATATCGTCACTTAGGCTGAGGGAATCGTCGCTACTTGCAAAACTGCAATAGGGGACATTCCAGTATACTCGACAAGTTCCCATTTCTACCGAATATTACGGACTTTCGCAATCCTATAGAAATGAATCTAAACTCGGACCTACACATATCCTTCCCTTCAGAGATAAGTATCATACAGACGGTTTAAAACTGGACAAACGAGGAGGCGGGGTATTTTCAGAGAAACTGAATACCAGAATCGCTTTCCGGTTACCGGATCACTGCAGTGTTTTCCAAGCAGAGATCACTGCAATTAAAGAAAGCCTTCTCGTTTTGTCAAAAAGAGTGCTAACGACTAAGCACATATTCATATTCTCGGATAGTCAAGCGGCTTTAAAATCACTAAAGTCGCAAAGAATATCATTGAAGATAGTGAAAGAGTGCTGGGATTTACTAATGGTTGATTTAAACAGGTGGCGGATTTAAACAGTTGGATCCTAATAAAGAGGCAATTTATATACCTCTGGCAACGTGCAGATATCTAATAGATAAACATGCTGTTGATATGGCTGAATCACAATGGAAACAATCAACGACTTGTTCCGTAAGTAGACAAACGTGACCTGAGTGGAGTAAGAACCGCACTTGTCGTTTATTGAAATTTAAGAGTAATGACACAAGAACCCTTGTAGGGGTGTTAACGGGACACTGTCTGATTGGTAGACACGCCACCAAATTGGGGTTACCTTGTAACGATTACTGCATAAGCTGCCAGGAGAAGAAGAGGAAGAAACTATTACAAACCTTCTATGTGGATGTAAGGCTCTGTATAGGAAAAGAATTGCAACTATTGGACGCGGTTTTCTAGAGGATGTGGATGAAGTCGCTCATATCAAATTGTGTGAACATTTTCACTTTATTAAGACCACAGGGTGGTTCAAAGATGACTCTATAGTGTGAGGTGGTGTCACAATGGGCCTAGGTGCATCGTTTTGACAACCACATAACCTAATCTAACCTACTTGTTATAAATTATTATTATTTTATAATGTGAATCAATAATGACTTTATAAGCATTTTTCAATTGATATTTAATATAATTTTAATTTTGCCTATAGTTGGCAACCCTTAAATGTAATTAAGTGGGGTAAGTGGTGGTTATAGGAATTTGAGTTGGTATTTTTATTGAGGTAATGTAATAATGTATTATTTGACAAGTTTGTCGAAAATTTTTGACCATTATTTATTAATAATATTAAATTATTACCCAGTGTCAAGACCTATTATAGGTTCCCAATTTTATAAACTTAAATTAATTTTCGAATTATTTTTGTTTTTTGTGATTGTAAAATATATTTTGGAGTAAAAATTAAATTTTTTTGTATGATTTCCATATGAAATATCAAAACTTTAACAAATAGAAAATTCCCTAATTTGTTAGTTTCTAATTTGAAAATTATCAAAGCTTTCCTCAATTCATGATGAGTGCAACAATCTCACATTACGAGTATGACTTTTGCAATCACCACATACAAACTTAATGATTTTGGCTGCAATTTTCTGACACTTTAAAACACATTTGAATTTCAGAGCATGCGATTCATCAATATTTACATAGTAACCATACTTCTGTATATGTGAAAATCTCAACAAATTCACAAACGACACCAATAACGCCTACCCGTCAGCTGCCGCCGGCAATAACAGGAAGCAGACGCTTCGTAAAAAAAAACACACAAACATATATTTGTTTTTCTTTTTCCGCAGTCGAAATTATACAAACTATGGCAACAACAAATCAAATCGGCAAAACAATAAACTGACAGTTGCAAATGAATCAAATACTTGACAACAACTTAATTATTTTGTATTGAGGTTGCGTATACGCCATGACACCGCCCTGCTAAGCAATTCAGTTATGCAAAGCTGTGTAACCGCAATAATGTATGCATGGCGCACACATACATGCATGGAAATATGAGTGATATATGCAGTTAGCAGTTGATTACTTAAGGTTGGGAGGGAAATGATTGCCCAAAATGGATATGTGACCCCTTTGAACTAGATTTTTCACAAAATAAAGGTATATGAATTGAAGAAAATTTTTGCAAACAAAAAAAAGTGAGGAATTTCGAATAGCAAAGAGTAGTTTAATTTATTTTTGTTTCATTCTAATTTTATTCAATTAATTTTTGATATACATAGGTACATATTCTGGAGGTTAAAAAATTCTTCATCAAAGCCTCAAGTGACTATTTACAAGCCCTCACAGTACATATATATGTCTAAATGTTTATATTTTTGTATCTCTCAATATCAACAAACAATTATCTTTCATTTTTTCCAAATTCCATTCGATTTAATGCGCACACATGCTTACTTATGATAAACTAGAATACTCACCACTCTTTATATGCCTGTATGTATGTATATAATTATCTACGAATGCATGACATTCCCTCAAATTGTGTCACATTGAGGTTTACTATGCGGATATGTGCGCATTAAAACACATTTCCAATTGCTACAATGTTCTACGGCTGTTATGTGAAAATTGATTTTTAATGATGTTACGTATACGACGCGTACGTCATGGAAATCAAAAGTGCAAATTGAAATGACAGAAATCGATTTTAGACTTTCCAAATTTGTTCGAATTAGACAAATAATGTTGGAAATTAAAGCAGCGCAGACGTAACTGGCGCAAGAGACATGGGTATAGCGTAGCAATAATAGATAAGTAGGAATTGGCAAAGGGCTACATTAGGACTGGTACTTCATTTTAATGGTGATTTCTTTGAATTTTTGGCTGGATATTGCAATCAGTTGATTGAAAATTATTCTTTTCTGGGTAAGGGTTTCATAAATGGTACTAGTCTATTATAGCTTCGAAGGTTTCTTAAGAGCTATGGAATTGTATTGAACCTTGGACCGCTTTCTATTCTTCAGAATGTATAATTCCTGTAATAGAAGTCGATCAAGACTATTTGGGAAGCGATAAGAGCACAGAGGCTTGACAGTACTTCGTTTATAAGATAGGTAACACTATGCTCGTTTAAAAAATGCTGATTATTAAGACGATTAATATTAGTCAAATTTGAGATTTGAAATGAATTTGTCTCGATTTACAATATACAGTCGACTCTCGTTAATTCAAACCTGCGGTAATTCGAACCTCTCTATAATTCAAAGTTATCACGAGTTCCCTACTCAATCTCTTTATATTTCGAACTAAATCAATACATTTTCATACACTTGGTAATTCGAACGAAAAAATCATTGCTATTTAACAAAACGACGCGCTAATTCGAACTCATCAGCGTCCAACACTCGACAATTCAAAGTTGCAGAGAGAAGAGGCGGAAAGATTGTAAATACATTTTGCGACAAGTTCAAACTTGTATCAAGATACACGAGTCTTTGTTTTTGTTATGATTAGTTTGACTATTTGACGCACACACTTTTCACGAATTGGTTTATTCAGTTACTGTTACTCTTTCGTTGGTATGCAGATTAAACGTTTTAGTTTTGAGTCCTAGAAAGTATAAATGTTTGACGATTGCTGAAAAGAAAAAGCTAATCGAAAAAGTAGAAGAAGGTGAGAAGAAGAGTGATGATGCAAAAGAATTTAAGATTCCTCTGAGTACTCTCTCAACGATAATAAAGCACAAGGAGAAAATGGATGCTGCTCAAACTGCTGGAGTACGGAAAAGAACTACTAAAGGTGAATTTCCTCGTCTGGAAGAAAGCCTGGTCATTTGGCTAATACAGTGTAGAGGACAAAAAGTGTTTATCAGTGGGAACTTGTTGAAGGAAAAAGCAAAAGAGTTCGAGTCTACTTTAAGCATCAAAAACTTTGCGGCAAGTGAAGGGTGGCTTACAAATTTCAAAAAGAGAAATGGAGTTGTTTTTAAAAAAGTTTGTGGGGAAAGTGGAAGTGTTTATGATTCAGTTTGTTTAGATTGGCACGGTAAATTGAAGACCTTGATTGAAAACTATGATGCCCGAGACATTTTTAATACTGATGAAACTGGCCTATTTTTTAAATGTTTACCGGACAAGACGGTTACTTTTAAAGATGAAAAATGTCACGGAGGAAAACATAGTAAAGAGAGGTTGACAATTTTACTTGCAGTAAATATGGATGGATCGGAAAAACTGAAACCCTTAGTGATAGGAAAAGCAATGAAACCGCGATGTTTCAAAGGAGTGAAATCGTTTCCAACTGATTATCGTGCTAACAAAAAAGCTTGGATGACAACAGAACTGTTTAACAATTGGATTTTAACCGTTAATGGGGACATGAAACGACAAAAGCGGAAAATTTTACTATTTTTAGACAACTGCACTGTCCACAACAGTCCTCCTACATTGTCTAACGTGGAACTCTACTTCTTACCGCCAAATACAATTTCCAAATTGCAACCATTGGACCAAGGGATTATCCATAATTTTAAGACGTTCTATCGCAAAGAAATTGTTAAGATCGTTTTAGAATATCTCGACAAACAGCTAACTGCAAATATCACGGTTCTGAAAGCTATTTTACTAATTGACAAAGCATGGAGAGCTGTAACACCCCTAACGATTCTCAACTGCTTCAAAAAATCCGAATTCTTAAAAGAAAATCAAGAAAATCTTCTAATACTTATAGATGATGAAGAACCAGCAATAGAACCATTAGTTGACATCAGCGGTGTGAGTTTTTCTGATTTTGTTCAAGTGGATGAAAATGTTGCTGTCTCAGGTTCACTAACCGATGGCGAAATTTTATCTGCGACAGACACGCAAAGTAACGATGAAGATCAGGACGATACATCGGAACCTTTGGCAGAGGTGTCAGTAAAGGAAGCAAGATCCTCATTTGATACCTTACAAAGCTTCTGTCTACAAAACGAAAGTGATGAAAAAGCATTTCAGGCACTTTTTCTTTTAAAAAAAGTTATTGAGCAGTGTGAGCAGCACAATTGTGCTTTAAAGCAAACTAGTATAACAAAATTCTTTCGAAAGAATAATTAATTCACATTACGAATACATGTACATATGTACATGAATGTACCTCGTAATTCTTGTCATTTTTATATTAATAAATAAAAATTAACCAGAACTTAATAATTCGAAGTTCTATTATTTTCTCTCACAAATTTCGAACCATTTGATATTTCAAACACTCGATAATTCGTAATATTTCAAGAGTCCCTCGAGTTTCGAATTAACGAGAGTCGACTGTATATATATTTGGCGTAGGAACTGCTTTAAGTGATTATAGCCAAATCCACCAGAGCGCGCCACTTATTCCTTCTTTTTGCTTCTTGTTGCCTACAGGAAACACCAAGTGACGCCATGTCACTTTCCACTTGGTCCTTCCATCGGAGTGGAAGCCTCCCTCTTCCTCGTCTTCCACCAGCGGGTACTGCATCGAACACTTTCAGAGCTGGAACACTTTCGTCCATTCGAACAATATGACCTAGCCGGCGTAGCCGCTGTCTTATTATTCGCTGAACTATGTCAATGTCGTCGTATAACTCGTACAGCTCTTCGTTCAATCTTCTGCGGTATTCGCCGTTGCCAATGTTTAAGGGACCATAAATCTTCCGCAAAACCTTTCTCTCGAAAACTCCTAGTGCCGTCTCATCGGATGTTGACATCGTCCACGCTTCTGCGCCATAAAGTAGGACGGAAATGATGAGAGACTTGAGGAGTTTAGTTTTTGTTCGTCGAGAGAGGACTTTACTTCTCAATTGCCTACTCAGTCCAAAGTAGCACCTGTTGGCAAGACTGATTCGACCCCCCAAGACGCGAGTGCGCTGACTGTCTGTCTGATAACAGGAGATATTTCGTCTTGTCTTCATTCAAAACCAGACCCATACGTTTCGCTTCCTTATCCAGGCGGGAAAATGCAGAGCTAAAGGTGCGGTTGTTGCTTCCGATGATATCAATATCATCGGCGTACGCCAGCAGCTGTACACTCTTGTAGAAGATTGTACCTTCTCTATTTAGCTCTGTAGCTCGTATTATTTTTTCCAGCAATATATTGAAGAAGTCGCACGATAGTGGGTCACTCTATCTGTAGCCTCGTTTGGTATCGAACGGCTCGGAGAGTCCTTCCCGATCCTGACGGAGCTTTTGGGGTTGCTCAACGTCAGTTTACATAGCCGTATTAGTTTTGAGGGTATACCAAATTCAGACTTCGCGGCATAGATTTACAACCTAGATTTCTCGATTTACAATCTAAAAGTTAAAAACCTCTCACATATTTCTATTCCTTCCACACACTTGTGAGCAAATCTAAAATCTTCTTTGAACTGACTTAAATTTTCCCCGCATACAAAATGCAATCAATTAAAGCCTTGAATGCGCGCTTGAATGTCGGACAGGCAGGCAGACAAATTCATTAGAAAAGCCGCTGCACTGGGGCTACACACACAGGCTGCTAAGCGCTGCGACCGCCAGCAGCGCGCAACAAACAATAATGATTATGTACTTGGGGTGCAACAAGCAATTTCATACACATACGCTTATATATATGGCCATGCATTCACACATATTCAGTTTTCAGCCGTATGCACGCGCGTGCCTCGCTTTGTGCGGCCACAAACGTATGAGCGAATAAATGAACTACAAACGGCTAACAACAGCTTAACTTGTTTCCATAGTTGCGCTTTTACAAGCGTTCACTTTTTTGGTTTTCATTTTCTTATTGCCTATTTGCGGCGCTTTCTGCGTTGCACCAACTATAAGGACATTCATAAGGACGAGTGGGCAAGAAGAGAGTGAGAGAGCTATTTAAATCATTTTAATATCACAAATCGCAGCAGGCTGGCTGAAAAATCCAAAGCGTATAAAATAAACCGGGCAGCAAAGTGGCACAGAACGATAAGCGGCATTCAGGGTATTCACATTTGAGACTCGCATGTACTTGAATATGCTTGTTTATGTGTGTGAATAGCCAGTGACAGTCTTTTCTAAGAATGTGTATAAACAGTTTGTATGTTTGTATGTATAATGCATAAACATTTCGTTGAATTGCATTCATAGTAAGATTGCATTAATACAAGGAAAATGTTTTCATATGTATTATATAACAACTGAATTTTTTGCACGAGGGCCGAAAGATAAGTCGGTACATTTTTCAATAAAAAGTCATTTTAACAGTTAAAGAAAGTCACGCTATATCTTATAGATGTACATTTTGAATTCTGTATTTAAAATCAGGCCTAGAACATTTAATAATTGCAGACGAGAAAAGAGAAATTCTTAGCCAAGAACTATCTCGATGAACGAAATCACTATTTCATTACAACCTCAATTGTCTAACATGGGACAGCGTTAACTTTTAAAGTAAAGTCTCTGTAAAAATGTATGAGGGCATTGCACATAAGGTTCTGGCAAACAACTCCGATACGACATCATCAAAGCTCTCGTTGCACCAAATATTCCACATTTAAAGGATGTTTGAAGAATAGGAAATGACTTTACATTGAATATCAAACCGTCGCTTTGAAAATATATAAAACAACTCGACATTGTCTAACGGTATATCAGAGAACGGCCTAGACTTTGAAACAGTACGAAAGTAATATGAAATGAGTTAACTGCAAGTGGCATGTAAAAAAATGAATAGCGTTCATGCGTTTAGGTCATGCATATTTTTAATCAGGAGCTTAACTAATTACAGTATCCAAAAAAAGAACGAAATTGTAGGAGAGGTGCTCCAGTTTCGCAAGGCAACTCACGGTTTCGTGCACAATGCGTGGGGTTTTGATATCCAAGAGAGAGAGGGTTAGTAAAGACATTGAATACACTTTTATTAAAGAACTCTGTTATATAAATTATGTTCAGAAGTCATCAAAAAATATTGTAATACTCTCAGGAATACGATATTCTGACTGGTCTGTGGCTACCTTAACCTAAATTTATTCCGCCGTCGTTGTTGCCGATGCGGAAATGTTAAGTATTTGCGGATTATTTACTGTTGAATTAATGTTAAGACTAGTTCGTATTCTTTGCCCGAGATGAAAAGAGGCTGTTGTTTTTTGATAACATGTAAAATGATTAGCCTAATTTGGGTCATGCATATTTTTAATCAGGAGCTTAACTGGTTGCAGTAACCATAAACAGAACAAAATTGCAGGAGAGGTACTCTAGTTTCGCAAGGCAACTCAAGTTTTTGCGCACAATGGGTGGTATTTGTATATTCACAAGAATGAGTCGGTAATGGGGTCCGTATATTCTTAATTAGAAGCTTAATTAATTACAGTATCCCTAACCAGAACGAAATTGTAGGAGGGGTACTCTAGTTTCGCAAGGCAGCTCAAGGTTTCGGTCACAATGGGTGGTATTTTGATACTCAAATGAAAGATTGCTTGCATTTCTATGAATGCCAATTTCTATTTATAGACCTCTTTTATATAAATGTTGATCGGGTGTCATCCAAAAGTATCGTAATACTCTCAGAAATACTGTATTCTGAAAGGCCTCTGGGTACCTAAACTTACAAATTGTCATTGTAGATGTAGGGGCATTTGTGAATTGTTTACAATTGGAACTTTGAGGTCACTGCTTTTAATGTTAAGTTCAGTTTGAATGTCTTCTTCCATTTGGAAAGAAACTGTTGTTTTTGATAACCCTTCCACTTTGTATCGTTAGAGCTAACTATATTGATTGTACTGTAGACATATTACTTTATAATTCACAGTGACAATTACTTCAGAAAAAAAAATGTCACTGTCCTATCACACTTTCCTCGTGTATTAATCTTTAAATACATATGTATGGTCGCCCTTCCCTTCACAAGCGTATTTGCGACTTTGTGTCGTCAAGGTCAATAGGTAATAAAAATAATCGTCGTCACATATTCATATGTACCATAGTTAAAGTATAACATATCCTATTATATAATGTACTTAGCTGCCTTAAGCAATGCTAAGCTGAAAAGATTATGCGCTATGAGTTTAAGTATATTAAAGTAAAGGGATATATAGCCTAAATTCATACAAATTTGTAGTACGTAGTATTGTGTTTATCGCCTCAATTGCATTTACTTTACAACTTGTGTGATTTGTTATACAACTTGTACAGTTACTCGCAAGTTTTTGGCAGTTTTCATTTCACTTACATGAGCCAAACTTTAGTGGACACTTTTGTATATCCATGGGGAAGTCTTCCAAGTTCATTGGGCAGCCAGCTTTGATTGTTAATCTGGAAGGGGAGAGGAAAGGAGTAACTTATTATTCAAGGAAATTAAATTTCAGAGAATAAGGTGGTTTGAAAATTCAAAGTTAAGATCTAGAAGATCTCGGTGTTCCATTAACATAAACCAAATGAAAAAATTGGAGTTTTCCATCGACCATATACAATAGATCAAGTTCCTTCTGACATTTTTGTTAACGTCAAACTATCTACCATACAGTCTATATTTGACATTGTCAAAATACAACCGTGAGGTTTCACAACTTCAAATTCAATACTTCTTATTACTCACCTACTCGAATACAGTACTCTGCCATTCTGATAGATGCGTACAAATTTATTCGGTGTCGTTATGGTATGCAGATAACTCTGTTTGCCATTATAGAAATATGTATCGGGTTTCCAGATGCGCGCCAACATCGAAACACTCAAAGCCAGTGTGTCTTGTGCGCCTTTGAAGGCTAAACGTTTATCCACCCATGATTGACGGAAATAACAGTCCATGGAATAAGTCTGCAAGAAATGTAGAAAAGAAGAAATATTGAAAATATTTACTTTGAGGCAAGAGGAAGAAATTTGCCACAGCGCAAATCCACTTGCGAGGTGTTAAGCAATCAAATGAAAAGGCGTCGCGTTGATTAAATAACACAAACAAATTGAATGTACACATTAGTAGAGAGAGCGTGCGTCGTTTGCGGTTGCTGAGTCAACAAATACTTGATTTGAAATAAGTCAGTCAGCAGCATAACGGTTTGCCGCTTAATCGCTTGCTGTCGCTGCCACTCTCACCATTTGTTGCCATTTTGACTGACTGACTTTAATTGATTTTGATTTGTTTGGCTGCAAATAAGTAAATTGCTTAGGCTTTTCGCACGCCTGACAAGCAATCATTATAGGAAAAGTGTTTACGCGTGAGTTTTATGAACGATTTTTATTGCGGCTAAACGGCAGGGGGCCTTGACAATTTTTTTTTAATAACTATACCTTTAGCATGCGTATAAAATAATTTAAAAAGTATATCAGCATAAAAAATTAAAAAAAAGTGCTTGTAATTGAGATCTGTTTATGATTAATGTAATGTCTCTCACATGTAATGCCTTACCATATCGACTTCGGAGATGGGTCCCATACTTCGCACCATAATATCAACCTCCACTGTAGCAGGTGGACCTGTGAAATGCAATAAATTATTATTTATTTTTCTTTTCTTTATGTTACTTCCACACTAATAGTAATAACATTACGTAAGATGGAATGGAAGCTTGGTAGCTACATATTTGTCGAATGTCCTTTTGGGTCCCTGTAAATAAATATCTCATACATATATCAATATTTGAGGGTGGCTTGAAGAAGAAATCTAGCAGTCACATCAGACCCATAATTTTTTATTATTCTATTAAACACATTAACCCTTTCGTGCCCAATGTTGCCTATAGCGAACATTGTACTTACCGGCTTCTAACTCTCGTTATTTAAAGATTTTTGACCAGCGGTTTTTTTTCAATTATTTAATTTGTGCCTATCAGCAACATCCTGTAACTAATGAACCAGGATACATAGAACTTTGAAATTTTTATCACTACATATTTGAGTTAAGACTGATATATTATCTGTCCTAAAAAATGTTAGCTCCGTCCATTTTAATTCGGGCATGAGAGGGTTAAGGTATATCCTTAGGGGTAGTGAGCACCAAATCATAATTTTCACAGGTTAAATCCTCATTATCCCTTTTGACTATAATGAAGACACGAAATCGTCACTCTTGAAGTCTGATAATGTATGGAGTATGCTAATTCAGATGCCAAATATGACTGTTTACAGAGTTGCTATACCAATGGTTTCAGATCCCGAGTGCCATTATGAGAATACGTAACGGAATGGGATATTTCCTCATTAAATCTTTTAGTATCTGAGATAATTAGTTTTAAAATATTTGTTTTTGTGAAGTGTATCGTTTTAAACCTCCAAATGATTTCAATGATTTGTATGAGATTATGTGACGAATTGCAGGTAACTGAAATGCAAAGCGTATACGGAAATGCTCAATCAAACACATGTGTATGTGTCAAAATAGTCAAACTTGAGCTCCGAATTGAAATTATTTACATTACGAATACTTTGAAGGTACATTAGGGTAAAGGTGACTGAGAAATTTAAGGATTCTTTTTAACACTACATTTATATGGCAACTGTGATACAAATGTAAGAGGAGAGTTCGATAAATCGATTAATTATTTTTGAAAGTGCTTAGTAAAAGTTTATACTACGACACTGTTTTGTCTATGAATCTCTCTCTTCATAGAATTTAGTGTAAGGTTTTTAGAATAGATAATCTCTAAACGATAAGAAAACATTACTGAAGGTAGGGCTTTATCATTGTTATAACAATGTTTTATTCCGCCGAATAAAATCCATGAAATTATACAGATGGCTTAGAGAAAGCACGAAGGGTTTCCAAGATTACTCACAGTAAAATAAAATTTCAATAGCTGGAATCTAGACTTATAAACTTGTCAAGTTTCTATCTCAGAAATATAGATCCATTCAACATAAATTAACTATCGAATCAAATTAGATTGAGATGTATAAAAATTGAGCTAAAATTCAAGTAAAGGAGCTCAAAATGATGTATTTGGGCTCAAAATCAACTCAGAGCCTAAAATAAGAGCTTAAGTAGACATGAATTATATTATAAATTATTTGCTTAAATAATATATGTATTAAATATAGAACGTGGTGGTGCTCCCTGAGAGTTTTAAGTTTCAGTTAAAAATACAACAAATTTCGTACTTCGAAGCCTTCTTTATAACAAATATTTCTGTATATTGTGTTACTGTTAAATTCATAATATATTTTCCTTAAACCTCTGAAATATCCAACCACCCTTGTAGGGCTTTTCTGGTATCAAAGAAAATTGACAAAAATTCGGTCAAAGTGATTTTGCTAACATAAGCTTATGCTTGTGTCAAAGCTTTAATTTACATGTTTTATTTGCCTTTGACGCTAACTGCGTTTGGATGTTTTTCTAGTCAGAAAGAATTCAAGTAAATTTGATTTCCCTCAAAAAGTAGCAAAAATTGAAATTTCAAACGAAAATTACAAATTAACAGCTTCCTGCTAAATTTTGTTGCTGCTTTCATGACAAGCTGACAAGCTTTCTGGATGTGGAATAATTTCCGCGTTTTAACACTTTCGGTAAACAGCAGAAACTGTGGCATTTCCCACAACAGGAAGACCAAATGATTGCTAGATCGCGGGTTCAACTGGAGACACCACACATAAAGCCAATCGCTCTCTCACCTAAAGTTTGTCCCCCACAGTATATCTTATTATACATTCATGCTTAGAAATTACGCGTATCAACGCAGACATCCGCCTAGCAGCAATCCTCTTACGCTTTAACGCCACAAAATTGACTTGCGTGGCTTCCTTGCAATGCCTGTTTGCCACATGCCTCCAACTAATTTGCATGTGCCACCATTTGAAGTATGACGCTGCGCTGATTGCCTTTGTTGACATCTTCATAAATGTCAGTTTTCGAAATTGTCGGAAATGTGTCGTTTTCTCGCGTTAGCACTTTGGATTTTCGAAAATTTATGCGTCCTGCTTAAATGGCTGCTTGCAGCACGATGAAGCGGACACCCTTACGAAGTGGAGGCCGGAAAGTCTCCAAATGCCATTTAGCTCAATTTTGGGTATTTAGCGGCTTATGCTCATAAAACACATGCGTTAAGAGAAACTTCAAAACTTCCACCCTACCTTTATGAGAGCTGGTTTTCTTCCAATTACTTTACTGTTTGTTTAAAAGAGCACCTTTATTTAGTGCCAATAGCGTCTATTTAATCAGCAGTGCGGCTCATTTTTGTTGACGTTGTTGTTGTCAGGGCCACTGCCATATTTACTTTCATATTTCCAGCGCTTTTAATAGTTGAAAGAAGAATACGAGAGTAGTCATTTGTCGCAGCACTTTATTTGATTAGTATTAGTAGGC
Source organism: Zeugodacus cucurbitae (assembly GCF_028554725.1). Classification (NCBI taxonomy): domain Eukaryota; kingdom Metazoa; phylum Arthropoda; class Insecta; order Diptera; family Tephritidae; genus Zeugodacus; species Zeugodacus cucurbitae. Next base: position 12,274,968 of record NC_071669.1, read on the forward strand.
AGAGTATTTTCCGCCATTGTAATGGTAATCGCTTCCGGTTTATTTATTTATGAAATAAGCTTTTATTCTAATGTTATCTAAAGGCTTAACATTAAATTAGGCTAAATCGAGGATGATTAGCATGAATTAGATTTTTGAAGATTTATTCCTTTTAATATCAATTACGACTTCTGGTGAACTTTTTTTCCCAGGCGGTGTTCCCGATATATATTCTTTCATTTACAAAGGAACCGTACCCTAAGTACTCTGCGAGGCTACTAAATATTAATGAGTGAAAAGTATGAAGTCGGACGGACGGTAACTATGTCGAAACTACATAAATCCCGATAAATATTCCACCAAGGCCTTTTTTTTACGTCTGCAGTAGAATCGTCATCACGCCATATATCTATAGTCTGTAGTCAGAACGACTATTGTTGTTGTACCACCCAAATAATTGGGTCCAGTTTTTGGACACATAAAAATCCTCGTCAGTTCTGTTTAGGTGGATTTTATAGTCGCAGGAACCGGAGATATAATTCTGGTACCACGGGGTGCAGGAGCTCTTTGAGCTCGCTCCAATATGCTCATGCGGTTTGGCCCCTGGAGGAGTATTGAGGTCATTGTGGTCTAATACCAGAATGTGGGAAGAATGATTTTGGTTAATCAAAGTGGTATTGCAACTGGAGGCCGGAACCAAAGTACGACAGATGTTCTAGATGGTCCTGATCAACGCATTGCTTTTTGCTCTTCTGTTTTTGACCCCACCGATGTCGGCAGGTACCCACCATAAACACACGGGACTTTGTCATGGAATCTATTGGTTTTTATTGAGAAAGATTGCATTACGTTTGTTAGGAAAGCATTTCAAAAAATAACTTTAAAGAACGTTGCTGAGCTGACTATCCTTCCCCGAATAAAAAGCTGAGTTCGTTCCGATTAAAGCTGAGGTTCATAGTTCAATTAGCCTTAGGGTTTAAGTTTGATAGTTCTTCAAGTTCAATAGACTGAAAGTACTGTCTGAAACCTTAATGAACCTAGATAAAGATATGACTCAAGACTTTGAGCAAGCATAAGCTTCTTATAAGATTGAACATAAGAAATCTCAGTTTGAAACTCGGAAGTCATACAAATCATAATAATTGAACCTAGAAATACTATATAATAATTAAGATTATTTATATAATAACTTTAACATTTTATTCCCAGAATTATACAAGAAATTAGCCACTTACCTCCAAAACCCGGTCGTATGCTATTATCATAGCCACGTAATAGATTATCCAACAGTTCGGAGATATTCGCATGATTATTGCGCTGTGTGAGACGCATATGTGAGGCCGCCACCGACCAGGAGGCCGGAGCACGTGCACCCAAACCGGATAGAGCTGCTGCCGCCACAGCAGCCATGCCAACGTCCAGCTCAGCAGTGGGCGCCGACACGCCAGCAGCCGTTGTTGAGTTCGTCGCCGATAGTGAAAGCGAAAGAGAAATGGTGGAGGCATGCGCCAGCAAGCTGGACGTTGGAGATGTTGACATTGGAGACCAATTAACGTGGATGTGATGTTGCATGGCCGGCATGAGAATGCAGCTAATCAAAAGTTTTAATAAGCGACGCATAAGGCTGCTTAAAAGGCCAATTGTGCTGTTGTGATGGCGACGCTGAGATGTGGCGGAAGGCATGTTGGGTGTTGTGGGCGTCGTATGCATCTTGCTGTTGTTGTAACATTAACAATGCACGATTGTGTTGTTGTTTTGTTTTTAATTTTTATTTTATTTCTTCTTTTTTGTTTTTCTTTTTTGTTTTTCTTTTATGTTTTTGTAGTGATAAGGGCAGTTATGTTGGTTAAATATCAGCGCGACGCAAAGCTGTCAACTGCAAGCTTGCGCTGTGTGTTTTATAAGCTGCGCGCTCCCAGCGCGTTTATCATTTAACACTTTTCTAATTTATTTTTGGCTTTTTTTATTAATCACTGTTTAAATTAAGTTAGCTTGGACTTATGTTCATATTTAAATTCTGGAAATTTTTGAAAAGTCACGCTTTGCTAATGGTTCGTTTCAGACCACTCTTTATACTCTGAGAAATAATACTATTATAAATTGCCAGTCTAGAAATATTAAAAAAAAAATTGTAAAATAAATATAAAAATTTATAAATAAATATAAAAATATATAATATTTTACTGAAAATAAAGTCAATAAAAAGTAATTACATATTCATCCTGAAAGTAAGAAACAAAAACTATGAAAATATAAAATCTTTGAGCGATTTTCGAAATTTTGAATTTTTACAAACGATTACGATAGAAAATCGGGGTGTCTTGCCCAAAAGTATGCAACATTTTTTAATATATTCTATTTTATACTTTAAAAAGTTGAAAATAAGTAAATCGAGGTATACTTCTTGCTGCTTACTTAATAAGAAAAATATTGTATTCAACACTACTGAAAATTTCAACCTTACACCTGAACTTTTCAATGTCTCATTCTAAATCTCATAACTCTCATTAGCAACTTTTAAGTGGCTCTTTAAAAATGATAAAAAAACAAAATCACCTCAATTACGTGGAAAATCACGCGCCGTAAGTTAATTAAACAAAAATTAATAACTTACTCAAAAATACTGAGATTTATGTATGCTTTTATTTGTGTGGCACAATTTTTGCACTACGCGCTGAAAAGTATGCTTAGCGTAAAAGCGAAAATTTGTTTGCAAACAAAAGGCGAACAAAGCGTTCTGCCAAATTGCAAGTAAAGCAAAAAATGGAAAGGAGTCAAGCCCATAGCAAGTAGTCGGAAGCCTAGTAGATGCAAGGAGTGAAGGAGAAGAATAAGAGAAGAAGAAGAAGAAGAGGACGAGGTAGTAATGACGATGTTGATGGGAAATTATTGCAAAAATCGTACATACGTCTATGGCAATATTATAAGTAGATTATTATTAGAAAAAGTGCATAGCTCATCAATTATGCAAAAATTAGAATTTAATAAGTGCGAGAAAGAAGAAGAAAAGAAGAATGACGGCCTATATTACTATAAAAATTATGTATAAGAAATAACGCTTAGCATAAAAATACGTCAGTGAAAGCACTTAATTTTTGTCTGCGTCCATAAATATATACTCAAAGTAAGTTCATCAATCGCTTTCAACGAATGAGGTCGCTTACCCACTAACTCAATTTTTTTTTATATTTATAACGGGTGATTTTTTTGAGGTTAGGATTTTCATGCATTAGTATTTGACAGATCACGTGGGATTTCAGACATGGTGTCAAAGAGAAAGATGCTCAGTATGCTTTGACATTTCATCATGAATAGACTTACTAACGAGCAACGCTTGCAAATCATTGAATTTTATTACCAAAATCAGTGTTCGGTTCGAAATGTTTTTATCGACAAATTTTGTTCAGCGATGAGGCTCATTTCTGGTTGAATGGCTACGTAAATAAGCAAAATTGCCGCATTTGGGGTGAAGAGCAACCAGAAGCCGTTCAAGAACTGCCCATGCATCCCGAAAAATGCACTGTTTGGTGTGGTTTGTACGCTGGTGGAATCATTGGACCGTATTTTTTCAAAGATGCTGTTGGACGCAACGTTACGGTGAATGGCGATCGCTATCGTTCGATGCTAACAAACTTTTTGTTGCCAAAAATGGAAGAACTGAACTTGGTTGACATGTGGTTTCAACAAGATGGCGCTACATGCCACACAGCTCGCGATTCTATGGCCATTTTGAGGGAAAACTTCGGAGAACAATTCATCTCAAGAAATGGACCCGTAAGTTGGCCACCAAGATCATGCGATTTAACGCCTTTAGACTATTTTTTGTGGGGCTACGTCAAGTCTAAAGTCTACAGAAATAAGCCAGCAACTATTCCAGCTTTGGAAGACAACATTTCCGAAGAAATTCGGGCTATTCCGGCCGAAATGCTCGAAAAAGTTGCCCAAAATTGGACTTTCCGAATGGACCACCTAAGACGCAGCCGCGGTCAACATTTAAATGAAATTATCTTCAAAAAGTAAATGTCATGAACCAATCTAACGTTTCAAATAAAGAACCGAAATAAAGAACAAATTTTATGCGTTTTTTTTTTTTTAAAAGTTATCAAGCTCTTAAAAAATCACCCTTTATTTTCTTTTTTCTTCGATCATGATAAGTCATTAGCCTTCTTCGGTTATCATCAACCAGAAATCTTCATTGAATTTCGTAATTGCTAGTGAGACAACACTTCGGTAGCAGTCTTCGCTGTGTGCCAATATTAATCATCTAATTATTTTATCTCCCATACATGTTTTTAGAAAAATATGAAGTTGTTTAAAAAAAAACAGGGTTGATTGTGTAGTATTCCATTATTTTTTTTATTAAAAAAAAAATAAAAACCTTTACTTTGTTGTAAGCCGTTTTCGATTCTTCATTTTTCTGTTCGCTATTTTGTCGTCTCTAATATATTATGCCAGTTTATGTAGTTTATACCAGTTGACTGTTTGATTCGGAACTTTTGAAGATTTCTTGAAAAAGGTATTTTAATCGTATAATAGGAAATTGTCGATGATTGTGGATCCCCTTTTCGTTGAGTAATAATTTAGTTTGATAACCGTTATGCCAGTAAGGGTCACGACTTTTGCTATAGTGTTCTTCACAAAAAATGAAATCTATATTAAGAGAAGCCTTTGAGTCTTTTTATGTTATGAAGTATGTTATTTTACAGAAGACGTATAATCTGTGATAATCAGATGTTTATCCTTTGACTATTTCATTTATATCCTTTATCCGTCGAATCGTCCTGATCTACCATAAATTTAGTTATGCCTCCATATAGTTATACTGGACAGTTTTCTTGGTCGGCTAAAGATTCTTTTTTTTCTCTTTTGAGAAAGGAGTGAAGTATAGAAATAATTTCCATCTAACTATTTTTCAAACAAACGTCAACATTGAGAATTTTAGCCTTTCCAAGTGATTACTAAACATACATTAAGGCTTCTACTATGTATATAAAATCAATTTCAACAAATGCAACATTTATTATTATTCAACTACGCATTGGCGAATGTTTCTTGGTCACATATTCCCATAACCTAACTAAACAATTGTTCAAATATATATACTCATATACCTCCATATACATACACATGCGATTATGTTAATGATGTGTTGTTACCCGTACGCCTGTATACTTGTGTTAAAAATCAACTTGAACACGTTCAGCAAAATTTGTTCTCAACCCTCAAAAATCGATGTGTGTATTTTTGCCTTCAACGGTAAAACGCATATATGGCATAATTTGTACAAGCTTACATTATCTAATATTAGTTCTTTTTTAGTTTTGTGGGATCGTAAGAATACTCATACTCATGCAAAAATACACTTAAAAGCATTTGTAGTAGATTATCAGACGCTCATTGCTAAGTTGGTCTACTGAACTTGGCCTACTTACTGAAGTATTGTTTTTATTTTTTTTTGTTGGGCTGGTGAATTGATTGAATTATTTACAGAAAGTGTTGTTGGTACAGGTGTGTATAAAAATACCTTGAGTTACTATAGTAGGAGCTCCAGAAGTCCATAGACTGCGAGAAAGCAATTCTACCCAATTTTAAAATTGAACCGCCAAAAGCAGCGGCGAAGCGTGAAAGGTCAGCTAAAGAGGCAAAAAGACCGAAAACAAGGGTTGAATTACCAAAAAATTTAATTTTATAAGTGACCCGAACCGCATCAAGCGTCCTGGATAAGGGAGATCCCGATGGCAAAATCCCAAGTGCTATCAAGCAATTCAGGCCCGCCACCGTATTGTACAGATGCTGGCTGGTATCAGTGTCAAATAAAGATAATAGCCTGTGACGACGAGGCTAGACCGATCTAGCTAAAGTGGGGGAAGTATATCCCGGAGCTAAGCTGGTGGCAGTAGATAAAGCGAACATCCCATCCAGACCAAGAGCAAGGGTATGGATCCCGGCTACACCATCGCAGCCGGATCAGATAATGCAGCTCATCAGAGCTTGCAACCCCAATTTGCCAACGGATGAATGGAAGCTCGTGAAGGCTTTTGAGAAGCCTACGGCAGAACCTGATGTGGAGACGAAAAGGACCACAATGCAGATAATGCTGTTACTGACAAATCAATTACAAAGTCACTGAAAGAGTCAGAGCTTATCCCAAAAATCGAGTTTAAAAAGTGTTTCGACGATTAAAAGAAGCGCTGACGATTGGAAGGCGAGGGGCATAATATCGAATGTGGACTGTTTTGAAGGCAACTACATTGATGTAGTAAAATGAATAAATATTTTTTCAAAACACTCAAAATTCACGTTATTTTTTGAACATATACGATATTACCACGAAACCTATTATTGAGATTTTGGAAAGTTTCTCTACTTTCTGTTTAGCTTTTTAGACCAGAAATTCAATATTTAAATAAAACTGTGTCTTCTAAAGCAACAAGACACAAAATTAAATGTCTATTCATTTTCGTTGAAATCTTATAAAATCATTACCAAGTCTCCTATTCTATACTCAATGGCACAGTTTGTCACTCATCAGTTATTCAATGTAGTCACATAAAGAACCTAGTTAAATTACAAACTGCTTAAATGACTCGTTTCAGTTGAGTATTTTGCTTTACGCAACAGCGGCACAAACAGAAAATTCATGGTCAAGGGCTTCCTTAGATAGCTTTTCTTTCTTTTTGCATGACGAACAGTACTTAGGGGCGACGGAAGTTAGAGAGACCGAGGCGTTGTTAGCAGCAGACGCTGGAAAAGAGTTATGCAGCATTGATGAGATTTGATCAACGAATTCATGACTAAAGCAGATGAGTAGTAGAAATGCACCCGCACATTTATTACCACTACTCAAATACACATACATACATACAAACGTCACTTTCAAGCGGCCGAAAGCGGACTAGGCGAAATTCCCAACTGACGATGGTCATGTCAGTTGTCACAACGGACGGCAAATACACACTTCGGGCTATAAAGCGCACAGAGCTACGGTTGTCTGTGCCGCTTGGCAATATACATAATTATAATTATGCAATACGGTGGTAGCAACAACTACAATGCTATGAAGGAAATTCGATGCGTCAAAGTTGCAGCAACAAAAAAGTAGTAGATACGTGAATACTTAGCAGTTGAAGATGGAGGCGTATAAGAGACGACTAACCAGTAAACATTTCTAATGCCTGCTGCTAGAAGCGAGACTGCAAACCTCAAGCTGGTTCACCCTCATTCACTCAACAATTCAGTTGACCGTCAGCGCAAATCCCCTGATACACAGGCTGGTCATTGTGTGTGGTGGCAAATGTGGGTACAAAGTTGTATTTGCCGACTGGCTTGCTGTTGTTGTTGTTGTTGTATTGATGCAGATAATTTAATATTGAAAATTTCATTTCATTTCCATATGTTCGAAAAATGATAGCAATGATAATGAAGCTGCTAATAGCAATTATGCCTTGCCATCAGTGTTGGTGGAGGTGATTCTGTAGTGACGGCGTTTCGTTTAACAGCTCGAGTCTGTTGTAGGGTGTCACGGTGTTATGGTTTGTTAGCCATTCTAGTGTCGTGTGTGACTCAATTTAATTCGATTGAGTGCATTCTATAGCTTTGTAAACTGAACTTTAAGAGTTGTGCTTTGTATGACTGATTTGAAGACTGGTACGGAGACTAGTTAGTTAAGGAATAGATTTCGGAACTATTTTTCTTCTGATAATGAGACATTGCTTGAAATGTCGAAAGAACTTGTTCTATATTCGAAGATTTTGGGATTATCCCATTATAAAAAAATATTTTTGAGATTACTCAAAAAAGGTTTCCCATTAGAAAAATTTTAAGTATTTATGGAATAACTCATGGAATGCCTCATAAGGGTTTTGTGACCATTTCTCTTCGGCTTATGGTTCGGATAAAAGAACTTCAGAAGGAGAAAAAGTGTATATATCAGTCAAGGAAGAATATACTTGGAGAGTTTAGTGATATGTTTTGAAGGTGAAATAACTCAAAGAAAAATATTTTTTCAGTTGTTGAACCGATAATAATTTTTGATTTCAAAACCTGAAGTACCTTTTCAAAAGAAAAGAAATACAAATTTTCTTTGCATGGATTTATCTATTTTCCCTCGTATATTTTGAGCTTATGAGATTAGTAGAGCATCCCTATAGTACAACTTCATACTCCTTTTGTTTTCTAAGACTTCAAACCCATTCACCATTCAACCACACTCAATCATTTAGAAGGCACCTACAGCCCACAAACTGGTCATCCGCACATTTAATGATTGAATGCCGATTTTCTGCTTTTACTTTGGAGAAACGTGAATACAATGAAAACGCAACTGAATAGAGGAAAAGAAAAGTGAGCGGCTTACTTTCCAAAAAGCGCATTAAGTACGAGTAACTGCGCTTTTGTTTTACATTTTAAATCTCGAATGTGTACCGTTAGTTTGGTTACTGGTTTACTAAGGCTATCACTTTGGTCTGATTTACCTTTAAATTTAGTATTTCGCAAATTTTTTTCACATGGGTTGAGAGTTGTGTTATTGCTCTTTGTTGTTGTAGCGGCATAAAACATTCCCTAAATAATTTTGAGGAATGTCGCCGATTTTACAGTCCTTGGCCGGATAAAAATCCGGGTCCGTTCCGGTTACGTAGAACCGACTGTCGTGGGAACGGCTGCATAGACCACTGCAATAAGATGTGTTATTGCTCTCCACTATTTACAAGGTGTGTTCAAAAAATATCGGGAATTTTTGTTTTTTTTAATATTCTACATTAATATTATCGCCATCAAAACAGTCCAGCGCTTCTTTCAATCGTCGAAAGACTGCTCAAACTCGATTTTTGAGGTAGACTTTGACACTTTCAGCGATTTCAACTATGAATCAAAAAATCTTTATTTTTTGGAAATAGAAAATAAGTAGAAGTCACAAGGATTCATATCTGGTTAGTATGGATTCTGGGGCATCGTTACAGTATGGTTTTTTTTTGTTTTGGCCAAGAATTCACCAACAAGCAAACAAACAAACAACAAACCGAAATCGCCAAGGTCATAAAAATACGTCTAATCTTAGCTTAATTTTCGATACTTTTTCAAACAAACCTTGTATAAAGTTTAAAATCTAGCTCTTAATCTTTCTTTCGTGGCCTAAGCGTTTAATGGATGGGCATTATTGACACTTAGAGATTAGATTAAATATATAATGCTTATATATATATTTTTAAAGGTTAAGGTTACTACAAGTTTCTACTAATTTTATCTCCATAATTTCTTCTCTTCTATAGATGTCTCTGTTATCAAAAAAAAAGCCACTTCATATACAAGGAGTGTCTCTTATACCCTTAACCGCGCCGTTGCTGGCAAAATTATACCCAAAAGTAAAACCAAAAAGCTTCAGGAAGAGTTAAACAGTCAGTCAAACAATGCGAAATGAGTGGAAGAAAACAAAATTACGCAAAATGTGCGAGATAAAAAAATAAAAAAATATATAAATATAAATGTAAATAAAGAGCGTGAAGACAAAAACAAATAAAAGTGCGGTCACTTCGCATAAATTCGACGCATTTCGAATTCTTTCAAATATACTGTAGTGTTTAACAAAGAGAAGCATACAAAAAATATGATAGGCTGCATGCAATATGCTTTAGAGACTGCGCCGGCGAGTAAAATTTAAATGTGAAATGAAAGTGAAAACGCAAGTGAAATGTAATTGCTGCGTTTTTCGCTCATTCAACAGCGCTGAAAACGTTTTTTAGGCCACGCAACTGAACTAAGAGCAGCTTTGCAAAGCTTTTGTTTAAAGACAATAAATAAAATCTTGGTAAAGCGGTGTAAAATTTGGGAAATAAAAAAACAATATTTTACAACAAAAAATTAAAACAGAAAAAAATTAAACAATAGTAATTAATAAAATGCTGAAACCTGCAGACAACCCTTTATTGCATTGTTTTAAGTTTTTTTTATATTTTTTTCCTCTCTGTTATCAAAGTAGTACATTAATTGTCTGACATCACTCATACCACCTGGTGGCTTACGCGTAACAAACGCTTAAGTAAACTTATTTAATGTCAACTCGTGCATTCATATTTCTGCTGACTGCGTGAAATTTGAAGAAAACACGTGTTTATTGTTTTTTTCTTTGTTGTGTCCATTGGTTTGCCCGCCTACTTTGCTGTGCAAATTATAAGTTGAGTATACGCACTGTTGCACAGCCATTGAATTGCGAGCCAAAGCCGCAAAAGTTTAATGAAAGTTAATGAATGCGGTTGGCATTTAAATTGACTTCTCCGCTTTAGTGTTGTTGTGAAAAAAAAAACGAAAAAAAACGATAATTCTTTGCAGACACCATACACATGTTGTGGCGGATTTTAAAATCACACGAAAATATCGAAATGTAATTTACGCATAATTTCAATTGGCTTCTGACTGCGCGCTGCAAAGCCAATTACAGTTATGTTTGTAATATTTCTGCTGTATGTTGGTTTATTCGTTCTGCAATTGCTTGGGTGTTAATATGCTCTTAAAGCGCATTTTGATACAATTTTATTTAATTTTTGATCAATTTCAATATATGTAGAATCCATTTAAAATTTCATTTCCATTGCTGAATTTGTATTGGTTTTTTCATAAATTTTCTATGCAAATAGTTGTGGCTAGCCATTGGAAACAGCTATTTTACCACAAATGTTTTCAATTTTTTATTTAGTGACATGTTTTGTGCTGTTTATTATTCAGCCCTTAATTGCCGTGGTTCGCGCAATTAAAGGCTTTTAGTTTAGTTAATCGATCTATGTATATATGAATATATTTTTTATAGAGGAAAGGTACATTTTTAAATTTCTTATTCAATGTGTTGGAAAATTTTTAAAAATAAAATAATTAAAATAGACAAAATTCAAAAAAAGCATGACGAAAATTTATAGTAATTAATTTTTTCAGAGTTTGTCACTATAATTGTTGAACTACTCCCACAAAAAAATTCCAAGATTTATAGTGTAACCACTTTTTGTCCTATCTACTTTACCAATGAGTTCGCCTTATTGAAAACTCTGCAAATCGTGGCATAAAATATTTATATATTTGATAATGATCCCCCTGAAGTAACAATATTGTTGTAGAGATCATTATATTTTTAGAAATTAAAGTCTTAATCAACAATCTTAGAATTTTTTTACTCATTAATTGAGTATCCAAGTCTTTTCGCACAGCCAAATTAATTTAGTACATTAAGAAACCAGTTTTTGCCTTTCGCACAGCCGGCTACTCAATTAACGATTAGCTGTTATACATTTTTATACTCTCGCAACCTGTTGCACAGAGTATCATAGTTTTGTTCACATAACGGTTGTTTGTGTCACCAAGAAATAAAAGAGTTAGATATGGGGTATATATATAAATGATCAGGATGACGAGTGGAGTTGAAATCCGGATGTCTGTCCGTCTGTCCGTCCGTCCTTGCAAGCAATAACTTGGTAAAAATTGAGATATCTTAATGAAACTTGGAACACATGTTCCTTGGGACCGTGAGAGGGTTGCTTTCGAAAATGGGCAAAATCGGTCCACTGCCACGCCCACAAAATGGCGAAAACCAAAAACACATTAAGTGTCATAACTAAGCCATAAATAAAATTATATATATAAAGTAAAATTTGGAATAAAGGATTGCACTAGGAAGGGGCATATTTGGATGTAGTTTTTTTGGGGAAGTGGACGTGGTCTCGCCCCCAAATCGGTTATTTGTATATATCTCGCAAACCAATGAAGCTATATAAACCAAACTTTCTGCAGTCGTTTTTTTTAGCCACTTCTTAATAAAGTCCAAAAATGAAAGAAATCGGATAATAACCACGCCCACCTCCCATACAAAGGTTAGGTTGAAAATTACTAAAAGTGGGTTAACTCACTAACGAAAAACGTCAGAAACACTAAATTTCACAGAAGAAATGGCAGATGGAAGCTGCACTCAGATTTTTTTACAAAATGGAAAATGGGCGTGGCGTCGCCCACTTATGGGTCAAAAACCATATCTCAGGAACTACTCCACCGATTTCAATGAAACTTGGTTTGTAAGTCCCTTACATCCCAATGATATGTTGTGAAAGTAGGCCAAATCGGTTCACAACCACGCCTACTTCCTATATACCAGAACTTTGAAGACAATCTGAATCGTTTACTTTACAATATATAAAGTAAGCACTAGTGAAGATATCGGTGCAGAACTTTGCACAAATACTATGTTAATAGTGTGGCAGCCCCATTCTAAAAATCGCCAAAATCGGACCATATGTTTTCAAGGCCCCATATATCGAACATGAAGACCTCGGTGCTTCAAACCTAATATTAGGGTTTCCAACTTTCAATGGACTTTATACAATATATATGACGAATATGTGGGTCAAATTGTGTGTTATATAATATTAATTAAGTTAAATAAATAAATGGCGAGAGTATAAAATGTTCGGTTACACCCGAACTTAGCCCTTCCTTACTTGGTTTATTTCATAAGAAGTTGGTAAGTTCAACAACTGATTGCTATTCTATCATTGAACACAGCCAAATTTATATAGTGGACAACATTTCAGTTTCAACTCGATTTGTATTCGATTAAGGATTAATGTAGTAAAATAAGATATTTATTTTATATGATAAATCGTTATAAATCAGCGCTTTAATCGATCTAAAGCTGTTTAATTGATCAATTAACTACTATGCAAAAAGTCTATTACAGGTAGATTTCAATTAATTTCGGATGTGTTCTTTTAAATTTAATGCTTAAAATGCTACATTACTTAGAGGGGTCTGACGATAACTGCATGGAGCCAACCTAGACAATAAATTGTATTTAATTTTATAAAACTTTATTAAGAAAACTGCCCATAGATGAACTCACAGCGTACATAATTAGCTAATGTGACTCTATGAAGCTTCTTTATTATTTTCACTGGTATTTTAGTCATTAATGACATCATAATTGGAAGATGTAGTTTTAAGAAAAGATCTGAAGTTGAAGTGATTGCCTCCCCTCGATGATCAGTTAAAGTTAATTTTAGAAAATCAGAGAATTGAGGAGAGCAGATAATCGTCAATGATCTCATTGCCAACAATAAATAATTGTTACTGAATCACGCGATTTTCAAGTACTAGTTCTAGCAATCAAGAAAGGATATATTTGTTTTTAAATTTGTTTATCTGAATAAATTTATGAGACTGGTCTGAGTAAGTTCAATTAGTTTTTCCATAACACTAAAAATTAATACGAAGTCTTCGTCGAGGAATTTGATCTATTTTAAAATTAATTAGCTTAAAAATCATTGTTTGCAATCTCCAATAAAAATTGGGATGATATGGAAGATAATAAGGAGATTTATGGAAACATAATTTAAAACTAAGGATATATTCAAGCATACCACTATTAATAAAAATATCTCCAAACTAAAAACTCAACAGTTTATTAAGTGCAAAGTGCCAATTTGCGGTTGTGCCAACTAGCCAATTCATGCAACAGAATACTCATTTGAAAAGTTACAGTTGCATTTGCATTTAACGCTTGTAAGAAAGTATATACTCATATGCTTATGCTTTTGAAAGTGCCATCGCACTCATTGGAATGGCAATTCATTTTTATTGATATCACTTGAGTAACACTTCAATCTCCGTTGTGAAAGCTGTTGTGTTAATATTGGCGGTGTATGGGTGCCAAATTGCACATTTGCAATTGTCCAAGTGATTGGCCAGTTATGCTTTTTCAACTTGCAATTGCTTCTTTGTATTGTTGGCTAATGCTTGCTTATTTGCATAATGTATACCATATGCATATATTTATATGTATGCACCTAAAGCTTATTTATGTTTTTAGATATGATAAGAAAACGCTTTTAATGTTAATCGTTTTTAGACAGTTTTTGCTCTATAGCTATTTTTTTGACAACCCAATTTCTTTGGCTTGATTTCTACAATATTCTTTCTAGTTAAAAAGATAAAATGCAACATTTTTTTTATCCAATTTAAAATATTTAGTTCAGTTCTTTTGAACTATGAAGCTTAAAGTTCATGTTTTTGTGACTTTTAATTCAATATACCGCTGATTTATAGCTAATTTTTTATGGGAAATCCCCATTTCTTTTAATAACATAAGATAATTATGGAGTATTTAATCCCAAATAATTCAAGTTCTTTAAATTGGTGGTTTGGTTTCAGAATATGAGCTGAGTTTTTTTGAAGACAAAGGTTAGGTAAGGTTAAACTGGTAGGCCAATACGCCACACATAGATCTATTTAGGTCCTTTGCAATACCAGATGGAGTGCCGTCACGTTGTCCACGAGGAGTAGTCATCCTTTAGGATGCCTGGGCTTGACGCGAATTTTAAAAGCATTTGTGGCTTCACTTTCGATACCTCTTGCAGATTATCATATTGTGAGGCCCCCAAGTAGCGAAGTCGCTGCCTTGACAATGCAGGGCAGGTGCACAGAAGATGCTTCATTGTTTCTATTGCACCATGTTCTTGATATTTCCTGCAGTTATCTCGATCTGTAAGTCCCATTTTGTAGGCATGTGCCGCCACCAGACAGTGACCTGTGAGTATTCCCACCAAACTCCTACAGTCCCTTCTATCGAGTGACAGAATGAGTTTGGTGTACTTCTGGTCTACGGTTTCACGCATGGCTTTAGCGGTTTTACACCCCGGTATATTTGTCCAACGTGTTAGGATTTTTCTTTTCATGCCCCTCTCCAGCTCATCGAACAGACAGTGCATGGACTTGCCAATGTTATTCGCGTTTCCGGAAGACAGTTTTACACCACTCTTGGCAATTTCGTCCACAATCTCGTTGCCTTCAATGTCTTTATGTCCTGGCACCCAGTAGAAGTGAAGACACGTGTTCCTAGCAACTCTCTTCACTGCCATCCTGGTATTCAAAACACTTTTGGTCAAAATGCAAACCGAGGTTTTTGCCTTGATTGCTGCTTGACTTTGGAGTAGCCGGCTGCTGTATTGAGGGCTAGCTCTGCGGCTTTCCCCAATAGCATATACCTCCGCTTGAAAAATACTGCAGTGGTTCGGAAGTTTAAAAGGCTGCTTTACACCTAACTCCTGACAGTATATTCCAGCACCTACCCCGTCCTCCATTTTCGAGCCATCCGTGTAGATATTCAATGTGCTGCGTGAGGTTATCATTCCCTTACACCAGCCGTCTTTTTCCAGGTTCACCCGGAATCTTCTTTCCCAGTTCATGAGTGGGGTCAAGTAGTTGGTACTTGCCAAACCGCCCCTACCCACCGAGCTTTTCCAGGTTCACCCGGAATCTTCTTTCCCAGTTCATGAGTGGGGTCAATAGTTGGTACTTGCCAAACCGCCCCTACCCACCGAGCTGTGCCCAAAAGTTCTATGCGTAAATTCTCCTCCCGCCAGTAGTCGCAGGATTGGTCTCACTATCGCTGTGTAGCACCAGTGCATGAGAGAGGGAGAAAGCCCCCAACCGAGCAACTGCCTGCATGCATAAAGAGCATTACTAGCCTTTCTTACCCTTTCTTCCACATTGTGTAAGAAAGAATTACTGTGGAAGTAACTTACTGTCCAAGACGACCCCTAGATACTTAGTGCGGTCCTTTGGTGATAGTTCTGTTCCGTTTAGCGAGGGGAACCTCCATTGAGGGATTTTGTATTTCCTTGTAAACACAAGCAGATCGGTTTTTTCCGCATTCAACCCTAGGCCTGCTTGTGTTGCCCAAGGCTATTAATATATTGTTGACAAAGGCTATTCATATTTTTTTCATAATTGAAAATTTAATTTTAACTGCATTATTAATCCGCAAGTTATAAATAGTATTCTATTTACAGATATTTAAATTTGAATATTATTTTAATTTATCTAAATCTCAAACATTTTTAAGAACTTTTTTTTTAAGAACTTTTTTTATAACAAATAAAGATAAAAATTAATTAATAATAAATTTTGTTTGCATTTTCATTAAGTGCAATGTCTTAAAAATTATTCTCTGAAAATTTGAAGTTGATCCGATAATTACTTTTCGAGTTATTCGACAAATAACAAAGATCGCTCGGGCGCTCAAAAACGCTCGAATGAAACTTTAAATGCGTTTATCTCAAAACTATGTTTTTTTGAACTGTTGTCACCAGAACTGTAACTCGATAACCGCTCGGTAGTAACTGTTGATTTTTTTCCGAAAATCAGAAAAAAATTTCCTGAGGTCGCCATTTTGTTAATTTTTGAAAAAAAAAAGCTTCGATCAGGCCCAAGATTATCTAGTTATAAAACTAATTTTTTTTCCGATTGATTTTAGATGAATATCCAAGGACTTATGAGTGTCACCGCAAAGACCTTTTTTTGAAACTGGGTCAACACAGACAGCTATAACTAGGGAAATTATACATATTTTTTTTCAAATTTTCGTGACTGTAGGTCAAAACATTGTATAATAATGATATATTATTATTTTTGTAAAATAACATGATTTAATAGAAAAAAAATTACTGAAAATTCTCATTTTTTCGTGTCTCTGACTACCCCTAACCTCTCAATGTTTGCTTTTTTTCTTTGATAGGACAGAGTTTTTAGAATCCATTTCGTCTCGATAAGCTCTTCAAAAAGTATGCGTTTAAAAAACTGCCACTTTGTGAATTAAAGAGTTCCAATTGAAATTATCAATATAATCTTACAATCCACTTATACGAATCTTCTGTTTATTGACTTTTCTATTTGAGTCAGCCGTCACTTTTTGGTATACTATTTACATTCATTTTCCTCATACTTTTATTTTGAGGTTGGATTCACTGATTTCACTACATTTTCGTTTCAGAATATTTTAAATATTTGCTTTTTTATTTTATTCTTAACCTCAAGAAAACTTTATTTGCATTATTGATTTATGACAATATTTATTTCAATTAATTGATGGTATTTATAAGCTGTTGATGAGTTCAGTTCTGCAGCATTTAGAAAATAGCTTCGTGACTTGAGAGGAAAGCCAGTGTGGTAATAATATTAATTAATTTAATTAATTTTTTAATTTTAAATTTTTTTTATTTAACTTTGTTTAAGGTACATACTTCAACACCCAGTGCAAAAAAAAAGAAATACAAAACCTTATTTAAAATTCATAATTTTTATGTTTCTTACTAAACCAGAATTCTATTGAATTATATTTTTATATTAATAAGATTTTGATTGCTAAAAGATTTAAGTATATTTTTTTATTTATTATCGAAGTCTTAAAAAAATAATATTAGGAAATTATATTAGAAATTGTATTTATTTTTCATTTCCTCCAATAGAATTTAATATTGCAACAATAAAATCAATTTGTTTAGTATTTATATTTTCATACGACATATTAAATTTTGGATGGTCTTAGACTGTTTTTTATATAATCAATTAAACACCTTTTTGTACAGAAAAATAGTTTTTATTTTTTATATAAGTGTCTTTTCTCGATTTTATTATATTTATTATTTTATTTTATATTTATTATTTTAAAAAAATTCAAGTTTATTTTAACATTAATATTATTTCTGGTTTATTTATATAATAATTTTCATATTAGCGTTTAACTGATTTTGAAATTATTATATCAAATTTCAAATTTGTGATTTGTGAAATATTTTTGATAATTTAATTATAAGTAATTATAATTGAATTTATATAATTTTGAAATTTTATTTATTTAAATTAAGTATTAAAAAATTAAAAATGTTTAATATTTTTTATATTTTATATTTTATATTTACATATTTCACACACTTTGAAAGTATTTTTTAATTATTTATTTATAAAAAATATGTTTTTCTCATCCCCACATACTTTTTTTGAACTGGTGTGTATCCAACTAATATTTTTTTTATTAAACATTTATTGCCTGATTAACTATCTCTCAACTTAACGCGATTCATCTAATATTTTATTAACACTTTCAACCGTTATTCGTTTTTCAGATTTACCGCCAAAGACAGAAGGACAGAACGCGCCAAACGCGCAACACCGACTGAAGCGAAACGAATTAAAGGCGCGCTTTTTACATGCTGCAGCACACGGACAGCAACGTACCAACAAGCTCACACACACACCCATATAAACAATAATAACAATAACAACGAAGCAACTAAATGGAAAACAAAAATGCAGAGGAAGAGCAGAAAAACCAACGACAAATGCAGAACAAAGCAGACAAATAGACAGACAGTTAGTGAGTATGTGCGAGTGTTTGTGTGTGTATGTGGACAACCACAAGCCATGTGCAGCAGGCAGGAAGCCGCAATAAGCTAGGAGGAAATAAACAACAACAACATATACGTGTTGTAATTTGAATGCAAAAAAAGTGGCGGAAAAGCGTTGTAAACACAAGTGATGTGAAAAAGCGTGAAATAAGTGGTGAGTATAAGTGTGTGTGTGTGTGTGTATCGGTGAGCGTCTGTCTAGGAAAGGCAAAACCGCAGGCATTTAGGGTTTGTAGGGTGTCTTTTTTCATTTTTTGTTTTTATTTAAGTAAGTGTATGTGTCTCAGCCAGATTTCATTCATAAAATTGCTGTTGCTAGCAGCCAATTGCTGATATCAACAAAAGCAAGCGCTGAATATCGGCGCCGGCGCAGCTGAATAGGAAGCTAAAGAAACGTAAATAAGCAAGTGGAATGAGTAGAGAGCACAACTACAGACAACAAACACGTGCGTGGTGGGACACTTGTTGCTGTCGGAGCTGGAAAGTTGTTGCATAGTAAATATATGTGAGTGTTAGAAATACATATATGCCTGTATTTGTGACTCTACAAAATACCAACACGTACGGCTGAAAACCACAGTTATGTCGCCGCTCTTGTAGTTTTGTACGCCAACTTGTTAATGCAATTTTTAACCTTTCAACAGCAATCATTTGTCAGCTGTGCAAGCAACAGTGTGCGATAATGTTGTGCATTTTATTGTGTCACCCCTTTAAATATTTTATTATTTTTTTTGTATTTTTATTTCATTTCATTCCATTTCATGCTCAATAAAATTGTCAACTGTTGACAAGACAATAAATGTCGCGATTAGCTGATAAATTTATTTCGCAGGAAAAGCAGGGGAACATTGGAAAATGTAACGTTTGTATTCATGTGTGACTGTCGAAATTGGTAAACAACAGCAATTGTGCGGAAAAAGAAGTCAATGACAGCGAAATAAAAGGGTTTGACATGCGGTTGGCAGCATATCCTGTCACAGGACAATGGCTTGTGAGGTTAGTTGTGAGCAACTATCTATCGTATTCTATATACTCAAACAAGTATTAAAAAATATATACATATTTTTGAATTCTGGAAAAACTAAAAAAAAAAAATTCTTTGAAAATATTTTCTCTTGAAACATGTAATTGTACGAGGATGACGCGGTGTGACCTTCTCCTATTTCCACAAATAAAGAAAAAGTTAATGGGCCGTTGTTTTACAAGCATTCGAGAAATCGCAGATAGAGCTAAAGGCTGTCCCAAAAATCGAAATTGGGTAGGGTTTCGATGATTGGAAGAAGCGCTGTCATGAGTGCATAATATCTAATGGCGACTATTTTAAAAGCGACAACATTAATATATGCGAATGAATAAATATTTTTTTCAACAAAGGAAAATTACCGTTATTTTTTAAACATACAGTGGCTCACAGCTTATTTCGTGTAAGCAACAATTTTGGTAATACTGATATGAAATTAATATTTTTTGCTCTGAACGAAAATGAACGAATGATGCAATTATATTGATAATTTAGTTTTAAATACAAAACATGTAAACAAATTTACAAAAGTATTCAAATTCAATATTTTATTAAACAAAAACCAAAAACACTCATAATTCATGGGTCACAGCTTATTTCGTGTGTTGATTTTCGTTCATGTGATACCTTTAAATAACGGATGCAGAAAACTAACGGTAAATCAAAGTGTGAACTATGAATACTTAAGAAGCAGTTTATGTTCTAAAAACAATGCAGATCAGTTGCAATTACGCGATATATCAACATGGGTCCACGCACTTCAATTGAAAAACGCGAATTAGTTATTAAACATTTTCAAAGTGGAAAAACGCAAAAACAAATTGCTGAAATGGTTGATTTAAGTTAATCTACAGTTCAATATATAATTCAGCGCTTTGTACGTGAAAGTCGCGTGCATAACAAGGGTCGAAAGGCTCCTAATAAAATTTTTAATGAAACGGATGAGAGGTGGATTTTAAAAAATATTAAAAAAGAACCAATGTTAAGTGCTCCAGCGGTGACCAAAGATGTTGAAATGTTTCTCGGCAAAAAATGTCATCCAGAAACTGTGCGCAGAATATTAAGGGATTCCAATTTTCATGGGCGAACAGCACGGAATAAGCCTTTTATAAATAAGAAAAATAAAAAAGCCCGTTTACAGTTCGCAAAAGACCATTTAAACAAGGACAATGCTTTTTGGAATACGGTTATTTTCGCCGATGAGAGCAAGTTTAATCTTTTTGCGTCAGATGGTAAAGCATACGTATGGCGGAAACCAAATATTGAGCTCCAAACAAAACATTTACGCGCAACAGTAAAACATGGTGGCGGTCATGTAATGGTTTGGGGGTGTATGTCATCTGCAATAAAGAAGTGTACCTAGACTTACTGAAGCAAAATTTGCTTCAAAGTGCAGAAGACCTGGGTATACGTGACACTTTTCGCTTCTACCAGACACCTGCACAGTCACCAGATTTGAACGTTATTGAAAATGTATGGCACATTCTGGAAATTAATATTAGAAAACACCACATTTCTAGCGTCCAATCTCTAAAAGCGGCTTTGAAGGAAGAGTGGGGTAAAATATCGCCAGATTATACAAAAAAATTGGTGGAATCAATGCAAAACCGCATGAAAGCTGTAATCGAGCAAAAAGGCTTTTCCACAAAATATTGAAATTTTATTTTTGTTTACTTTTTATAACTTTTTAGTATGAATTTTTATACCACACGAAATAAGCTGTGACCCATGAATTATGAGTGTTTTTGGTTTTTGTGTAATAAAATATTGAATTTGAATACTTTTGTAAATTTGTTTACATGTTTTGTATTTAAAACTAAATTATCAATATAATTGCATCATTCGTTCATTTAGTTCAGAGCAAAAAATATTAATTTCATATCAGTATTACCAAAATTGTTGCTTACACGAAATAAGCTGTGAGCCACTGTACCTCGTATATTATATTTCCTCTTTTAGAATTAGTTCCTTTATATGACACTATACAACACTCGTCTGGGTATTGAAGAAAACTTACTTTTTCCGTAAGATTGAGTCATAAGTAAAAATCGTGCGTTCTTCGATTTTCGAAGTTAGCTTCCAAAATCGAAAATTTTCGAAGTTCGAAAAAAAGTTGATGAATTCATATTATAAATTAAAGGATATAGTTAATAAAAATTTTTTCGAAAAAATGAAGAGCTTAACCTTTCGAAAAATACTGGTCCATTTTTGAAAATTTTGTACGGTTATGAGTGTGGTTAAGCGACTTTGCTCTTGGTAACCGTACTTTTTTAATTTCAACATAAATCTTCCAGGAAATAACACTTTAATGTAAAATTATATATCTTTGAAATAGAAGAAATTCGCATACAAATAAAAAGTAATATACAAAATTTTCAGAAATTGTGCCAGTATTTTTTTTCAAATATATATTTTTTTTTTCAAAGAACCAACTTCGACCGCTTATATTATCTGTTATACTTGATCGAAAAATGTTATATACCGTTTCAAGAAGTAGAAAGATTGATTATTACCATATTCTTACCTTTTTATAATGGCGTTTCCATTAAGCTATATTTCGAAATTCGAAAGTGAATATTTTAAGTTTGGAGGCTAACTTCGAAAAACGGAGAATATACTTATTTTCACTCAATCTCCCGGAAACTTTATATTTAGTCCAATACCCAGAAAAAAGTCGATTTTGTCGTATAGTGAAATAGATGGATATATTTCACCTGTTGTTTCCACACTTAATTTTTATACTCACCTTCCCTTCAATACCCAATTAGTGTGTCATCAAATGTCTGCTCATAAATAAATCATATGACAATTATGACAGTATCCGTGATTATTGACAGTTCAATATGACAATTAGACAACCAACGGAATTTTATAACGTTAACGAAATAGTTTTCTGTATAAATAGCCATACCAAAATGATTTGCGAACTATTCGGAATCCAGTTTTTAACGAATCTTCATTTATCTACAAATTACAATGGATTTAAAACTCTTTAATTTAATTTTATATTATTTTCTCAAACTTAATATGAAGGTGTTGGTGTCCTTCAATTGCTGGGATGTGGAAAGTGAGTGTAATTATGGTTTGAAATATTCTAAAAAAATATTTTTTTAATTAGTTTATTAAAAAGAGCCTGATAATCGTAAAAAAAATTAGCATATATTTCTAAATAACAGACATCGAATATTATATTAAATTTGAATGAAGATGTGCAATTATTCTTTAAAATAGTTTTAAAAATAATCAGTTTGCAAATTAATCAATAGAGTACAATTCAAAGTGGCACCTGTGGGCAAAAATGATTCTGCGTTGAAATTCGAACAACATTGAATAACATTAATTTAAATAAGTAAACAAAGTTATTTGTGTAAATTTGAATCATGCTTATTTCAATTAATGACCCTTCTTAATAAAATTAAAATTCCTATTACCCAAAAATGATACTAATCACTTTGAAAATGAATTAATTATTAGGCTTAGATGAATCAGTTTTAGTCTTGCCTGACTTGGATTGCTTAGATCAAAAGATTAATATCACAAATAATCATGTTCTTGCTTAACCGCATTAATTAAATTTCGATCGAAGTGTAACTACTTTAATCATCTAGCTATAAATAAATCGCTTTACTATTATTGATTAATCAATTAAAATCCGATTACCTAAAAATCTAAACAATAACTTTAATAAATAAATTAATTATTAGGATTCAATTAGACAGTCTTAGTTTTATCTGGCTTCGATTGCTCAAATCAATAGATTAATATTTCAAATAATCATGAACTAATTTAATGGAATTAATTTAATTTCGATTAACCTAATTTTAATCTTTCAACTATAAATAAATCACTACATTTTTTTAATTGATTAATCAGTATTGGATTAATTTAAATACATAATTTCAATTAATTGATGAATATTGTAATTTCTATTATGTTCATTATTTTATCTCCTAACATATCTATTTTATTTTTCTGATAATTAAAGCACAACTAGCATTCTACAAATTAGCCGCCGAGAATTCGTTTTATATCGACTATATTAACCTCAATGATTCTAAAGCTCTACAAGGCATTGAGTATCGATTAATTGCTAAGAAGCCAACAATGGGGATTTTTATGGACCTAAATTGTGAAAGTGCTGAGGAACTTCTGAGTATTGTAAGTATGATTTTGAAGGAAATATTTTCTCTTATTATCCCTGATGTATAGTCTTTAATATTAATTTTAAACCCTTGATCACGAAAGAAATATGCCAACGAGCAATATTATTTTCTTAATGTCATTATAGTTTTGGGCTAAAAACTGGATCTACACTATCAAATATTTATGTTATCTTCGATTTTTTTATTAAAAAATAAAAATAAATAATCATTCCTTATAAGTTACATATTACTTCTAGCCTACATTCTGGCTGAATACTATAATTCTTAAGTAATTTTGGAAATTGTACCATAATCATACATATAATGCCTTTAGTCCCTATCCCGCTACCAATCCTATCAAAATATTTTTATTCACTTTTTCTTCAGGCTAGCCATGAACGGCTTTTCAGCGACCATTTCTTCTGGTTGATCTACGATGACATGGCTAATGTAACATACTTTCGTGGGCTCTTCAAACGCCAAAATCTTGCTGTTGATGCCGAGATCACCTACGCATATTTGAATACCCCAGAAGACGATGGGAATAGCTCAGCCATTGCTAGCTACACGCTCTATGATGTTTACAACAACGGTTATTATCATGGTGGCAAATTGAATATGACATTGGATCGTGAGATATATTGCAACAGCGAAGAGTGCTATGTTAATAAATATCTATCGAAATTACATTTACGCAACAAATACGGCAACAGGAATACATTGCACGATGCCACGCTGCGTTTGACTGTTGTGGTACGTGCGATTAATCTAAAGTTATAGGATACTTTTAGCAAATAATAATTGCAGGTCACTAAAATACCGATAACTAGTACACCAGAGCAGATCTTCGCATTTCTACGTTCCGTTAATGGTACAAACTATGATGCCATAGCACGTTTTGGTTTTCAGGCTTTATCGATTTTGGTGGAGTTCTTAGGTTGCAAGTAAGTGGATTTAAAACTTAATAACTTAGAAAGAAACATTTTTTCTCTATTTCTCGCTCTCCATTTCTCACGCTATCTATCCCTTTCTCTCCTATCTTGCTATCCACTTCTCTCTATCGCTTTCTAAATCTCTACTTTTCTCTCTCATAATATGGCACTCCACTTTTCTCTCTCTCTATCTCTAATTCTTTCTCTCTCTTTCTTCTCTTACCCGCAGAACAAATCACACTTTTGTTAATCGCTGGACGATCAATGAAACACATGGTGGTCTTATCGGTGCCTTGGCTATACAAAGCGCTGATCTCATATCGACACCCTTTATACCGACCGCACCACGCATGGAATTCTTCACCATAATTGCTGAGACGTCTTCATTTCGTTCAATCTGTCTCTTTCGTACACCACGTAATTCCGGCATACAGGGTGATGTTTTCTTGAAACCGTTCAACACCACTGTCTGGTCACTCTTTGGTGTGCTTCTACTTTTAACGGCTGTTGTGCTCTGGAGCATCTTCAGATTAGAGCGTTATCGCATGTACAAGCGTTATATCGATTATATGCCATCGCTGTTGGCTACTTTTCTCATTTCCTTTGGTTCCGCGTGCAGTCAGGGTAGCGATATGGTACCGGGGTCCATTGGTGGCCGTATGGTGTTCTACACATTATATCTCTTAACTTTTCTAATGTACAACTATTATACGTCTATTGTGGTTTCATCGCTGCTTGGCTCGCCTGTGAAATCTGATATCAAGACAATGGGTCAGCTAGCGGATAGTTCGCTAGAAGTTGGACTGGAGCCCTTGCCATTCACGCTGACCTATTTGAATGTGAGTTATTGATATATATTATCTTCAAGATTTATATAATTAAATTATCATCTTCCATCCAAAAAGAACTCTCTCCTACCGGAAGTGCGTCGCTTCAAGCACAAAATTGACTCCGTACCCAATCCGCAAGCAATTTGGATGCCCTTGGAAAAGGGCATACTGCGTGTGCGCGATCAACCGGGTTTCGTTTTTGGCTTCGAAGCCTCCACTGGCTTTCTGCTCGTCAAACGTTACTATAAACCTTATGAGATATGCGATCTGAATGAAGTACTCTTTCGTCCTGAGAAAAGTCTCTACAGCGCAGTACATAAGAATTACAGCTACAAGGAGATAACCAAGCAGAAGTAAAGCTATTTTAATATATTTTAATTCCAATGTAATCAACTTTAATTTTATATAATCTTTAGAGTCATACGCATTTTGGAGACAGGCGTCAATTTGAAGTTACATCGTTATTGGGTGCAGACCACATTGGAGTGTTTTGATAGCAATTTCATCGTGGAAGTTGGCATGGAGTACATGGCGCCACTATTTATGCTACTGGCTTGTACATATGTGCTGGTGCTCATGATATTATTATGCGAAATTTTGCATAAGAAATATTGGACTGAGCGAAAAATGCGTTTGGAGAATATTTTATTTGGCCAAAATTGGCATAATGAGTAGAAATGGTTGGAAATTCTTATATGATTGATCAGTTTTGTGAATCTCTAAATGAAGAAAGTTCATATGTTATATCAAGTATTTATAAAAAGTATATATATATAAAACACATTTTTATGCACTTTATAGTCAATGTTCTGTAGAAATTTTACAAATAAAAATCACAACAACAAATATTTCTTTCTATTTAGTGGCCCAAAAAAAGATACGTGAAATATATATGTATATCCTATTGACATAATATTATGGTTGCGTGATATTTCATATTTGATGACCTATTAGCTATTATTCCATTCATAATTTTTAGATTTTATTGCTTAAATTAATTGAAATCTTTATTAAATATAACTTGCGCCTACGAGTATGCATTCTTTTTTAAACACAATAAATAAAAGTGTCATGTTTATCGTAGAAGAACACCCTATATATACAGTTTACTTGGCGAATTAACATGTCAAATTAATATATCAATTCATATAAAGTAGCTCTTTTCAACACATATGTATAAAATATGAATAAGCTGAGTGAAAGCAAAATTGCATAAAATTATGTATACGCCATGACCAACTTTAGTATAAATGTAATAATTTCGGTCTCTTTCTACCTATTGTGTGATGTCAACTGAAGTTGAAAATACCATTTAAACAGAACATCTTGTCGACGCATAGGTTGGTGAATATTATTCATAAACTTTTGTATTCATCTTACTGTATTAATGCAAATCTTACTTTCTATAAATACAACTCTTTAGTAATAAAATTTAATTAGTATATTTTTTTCATTTTCTAACCGAATTAAAACAATAAGGTAAGATGATAAAATAAGAAAACTTAATAAAAAGGCAACATTAATTTAAGTCAGTTTCAGAAGTTTTAGAAGGACGTCAAAACCGCAAAAGCTATGGATGTGATTGGAGGCAATCTTCTTTCAAGAACTTGATTAAATTCAATATATACAGTGGAACTTCCATAACTCGAAATTCTATAAGTCGAAGATCGCCATAACTCGAACTTTTGAAATGGCAATAGAAGTTAATTTTCATACAAATTTCCTTTTCGACCAGGGTATAATAAAAAATTTAAAATTTTACTATCAAGGAACAATTTTAAAGCAGTCCCTCTATATCGTATGGAGATGAACACGAAATATGATATTACACTTATGAATTGCATAAATCATCTAACAAAGGCATGGGATATAGACGTCATGAGCCAAACAATAGCAAACTGCAACAAACAAATTTACAGAATACATGTTTTAATGTATTTAAATTAAACTTTTTGCGAAGTAAATAACTAAAACTGTGGGTAAATCTATATTTTATAGCTTTTTGAAAAATTTATGTTTTAATGAACATATTCATAACTCGAAGTCTCTCTAACTCGAAATTTTTAGAGAAGTTCCACTGTAATTCATTTTCAATCAACAGTCTGCAAAGTTTAATCGTAAGATATATACTGTATGTATGAAATATAAATAAGCTTATATATATTTTGCGTAGGAACCGCTTTAAGCGATTATAGCCGAATCCACCAGAGCGCGCCACTCATTCCTCCTTTTTGCTTTTTGGCGCCAACTGGAAACACCAAGTGAAGCCAGGTCACTTTGCACTTGGTCTTTCCACCGGAGTGGAGGTCGTCCTCTTCCGCGGCTTCCTCCAGCGGGTACTGCATCGAATACTTTCAGAGCTGGAGTGTTTTCTTCCATCCGTACAACATGACCTAGCCAGCGTAGCCGCTGTCTTTTTATTCGCTGAACTATGTCAATGTCGTCGTATAAATCGTACAGCTCATCGTTCCATCGTATGCGGTATTCGCCGTTGCCAATGTTTAGAGGACCATAAATCTTGCGCAAAACCTTTCTCTCGAAAACCCCAAGAGTCGTCTCATCGGATGTTGTCATCGTCCACGCTTCAGCGCCATACATCAGGACGGGAATAATGAGCGACTTATAGAGTTTGATTTTGGTTCGTCGATAGAGGACTTTACTTTTCAATTGCCTACTCAGTCCAAAGTAGCACCTGTTGGCAAGAGTGATTCTGCGTTGGATTTCAAGGCTGACATTGTTGGTGTTGTTAATGCTGGTTCCCAGATAAACGAAATTATCTACAACTTCAAAGTTATGACTGTCCTATTTAGTTCTAGTACCCTCTCTATTTAGTTCTGCAGCTCGTATTATTTTTTCCAGCAATAGATTGAAGAAGTCGCACGATAGTGAGTCACCCTGTCTGAAGCCTCGTTTGGTATCGAACGGCTCGGAGAGGTCCTTCCCGATCCTGACGAATCTTTTGGTGTTGCTCGACGTCAGCTTACATAGCCGTATTAGTTTTGCAGGGATACCAAATTCAGACATCGCAGCATAAAGGCAGCTCCTTTTCGTGCTATCGAAGGCAGCTTTAAAATCGATAAAAAGATGGTGAGTATCGATTCTTCTCTCTCGGGTCTTTTCCAAGATTTGGCGCATGGTGAATATCTGGTCCATTGTAGATTTTCCAGGTCTAAAGCCACACTGATAAGGTCCAATCAGTTCGTTGACGGTGGGCTTTAGTCTTTCACACAATACGCTCGACAAAACCTTATATGCGATATTGAGGAGACTTATACCACGGTAGGTGGCGCAGATTGTGGGGTCTCCCTTCTTATGGATTGGGCAGAGCACACTAAGATTCCAATCGTCAGGCATGCTTTCTTCCGACCATATTCTGCAAAGAAGCTGATGCATGCACCTTATCAGTTCTTCGCCGCCGTATTTGAATAGCTCGGCCGGTAATCCATCGGCCCCCGCCGCTTTGTTGTTCTTCAAGCGGGTAATTGCTATTCGAATTTCTTCATGGTCGGGTAATGGAACATCTATTCCATCGTCATCGATTGGGGAATCAGGTTCGCCATCTCCTGGTGTTGTACTTTCACTGCCATTGAGCAGGTCGGAGAAGTGTTCCCTCCATAATCCCAGCGTGCTCTGGACATCCGTTACCAGATTACCTCCTCGGTTCCTACATGATAATGCTCCGGTCTTGAAACCTTCTGTAAACCGCCTCATCTTTTCATAAAATTTTCGAGCATTACCCATGTCGGCCAGCTTTTCAAGCTTTTCATACTCACGCATTTCGGCCTCTTTCTTTTTACGTCTGCAAATGCGTCCCTCTTCAGTTCTCGATATCTATCCCACCCCGAACGTTTTGTGGTCAATCGCAACGTTGCGAGGTAGGCAGTCTGTTTTCTCTCCACTGCGGAACGTCAATTCTCATCGTACCAACTGGTTTTTTGTTGTTGCCGGAGACCAATTTTTTCGGCTGCAGCGGTATGCAGTGAGTTTGAGATGACGTTCCACAGCTCCCTTATATAGGGGGATGGGGTCATATGTAGAAGTTCACGCAAGTGAGGAAAGTTTCTGATTGCCATTCACTTGGGAGTGGCCAGGAACGATTCTTTTGCATATGACTCAAGCAGCTCACGACTTCCGGTTTTAGACTAAGTATCCCCTGGGCAGCTAGCAGACATCCGTTAGGAGGCGAGCTAAAGTGAGAAGACGAAGCCCGCTTGTGCGGTTGTGCGTAGGGCTTGGGACCCACCACATAAAAAAAATCTCCCCAATGAAAACAAATAAATAAGCTTAGTGATAGCAAAATTACATGAAATTACGTATACGCCATGACCAACTTTGTTAGAAAAGGAATAAATCGCTGTTGTAAGGCCAATCTTGATGGAATGCTATGTATACGTAGATGTTGGTGAATATTATTCATATATTTTGCATTTACTAAACTATAATAGGCGATAAATATTTTCATACTCAGAGGAAGTGACTTAAAAAAAGGTAAGATATTATGTATCTTCTAAATTAGCTTAAATTATATTAATTCAATTTCAGAAGTTTTAATAGGAAGTAAAAATCGGAAATAGTATGGATATGATTAACTGCATCGATTCCGTTCTTCTAAGGATTTCAATAAATAAAATATATATATATTACATTAATAAAAGCAAAAATAAATTGTAATTAATCACTTTCAAAAGTATTTTAATTTTTTAAGTATAATTGTCCTCTCTAAACTGAGGAAATTAATTGTGTGAAAATATTATTTTTTCAGTTACTATAAATATGCAGTCACCTTCGAGTTAGTAATGAATTTTATTAGAATATTTTTGTAGCAAAAAATCACTTACTCGAATGATAATTTTAATTCTGTGTTGATATCAACAATTTCTTTGATGTCCATAACTATGCTAAAAATATTTTTGCTATCTAGATTCTGAATATTTTAAAAAGCTATCTTCGACAAATAAATTTAAAGAAATAGAAAAAACTGAAAACTGAAATTCATTAATTAAAAGTTTGAGATAATTCCTTATAACATTGTCAGTAGAGAAAGTTTTTTTACTTAGCTAGTTTAGCTTAGAACTATATAGTGGTTAGTTAATGTCAATATAGACTTACTTTTATCAGATGATTTTAGATTTTGTATTGCAAAACTCTTACAAAAATAGAATGCGGATTAGAGGAAAAACATCGGGAATAGAGCAACTAGAAGAAACACTTTTTGTGCCATGAATATGGCACTCATTTAGATCAATTCATACTCCAAATAATTGTATTATATGCAGAATATTATAAATTCCAGTTTTAAAAATTTATTGCTAAAGGAATTTAAAACATTTTAAGCAAACTTTCCGTTTAATATATTGCTATAACTATACGTATAATGAGACTAAATATGTATAGACTTTTATTCTACCGTCATCGAAACCACTTAAATCATTATGTGTATGTTATCCATCAATCAATGTTAGATAAATTAGTGTTATATCAATATTGACATTTTCATTACTAATCAGCGTTGAAAAAGCTTAACCTTAGACCTACATTGGTGCATATAAAAGACAGTTGAATATAGTCGGCCGAGGGTTTTTTTATAAAACTAATCTTATGGTAGATCGAAATATTTTTATATGCCGAATGATGATCGCTTAAAAACCTTAAATAATGCGGGTTTTGACAAAGTGGTAATGGAACTTATTATAGCGAAATGGTTGCGCCTCGATAACCTCAATTCTATACGGAATGGCGAGGTGGTTTGTGGTTTCTAAACACACGCATTTTGTATCAAATATTACGGTGTTCTTTCTTTAACTCTTTGATATTTAGTATCTCAATAGTAAGATCCTATTTATTGTTTATTACGCCTTCACTAGAGTAACATCATTCTCTAACTTAATATCTCTACACTCTGCCAAATAACTTATTTTTTAATTACCAGCTCCCTCAAAGGGTTAATTCGTTCGTTATTTAATAACCAATCACTTTTAAGCCTATCGAATGTATTTGATAACATAAATTGAGTGATTATCCATTGTATTTGCTTAAACCAAATGATTGGTGCTGTCCTCACGGCAATTTATTGAAAATATGGCCTTCCTTGTCAATAAAAACAAATAGCTTAATTATAATTATATTGAAATAATTTTGGTTATTAGCTGAAATCCATTTTTTTGGCTTAATATAAATAGCCGCGGCAGGAAACTATTGTTATTGAATCAACGTTGCTTTGCACATCAAAAAAAAATATTCGCAACAATGGAGCTAATGCTCTTAAATTTTATTCTACATCATTTTCTAAGCGCCAATATTAATTCGATTGTAGTGTTGAATTGTTGGAGTGCACAAAGTGAGTAAAACTAAGTTTATTGTCTTTCAATTACAATAATGTTCATATAGATCGCTTTTAATTTATTACCTTTTTTCTCTCGATTTATTTTCAATTTCATTCCAGCCCAATGTGATTTCTCTAAAATGCTGAACGGGCACTCTCTTTACTCACGTTTTGTCAACATCGAATCGATCGATATGTCTGCCGACTTTGAATATCGTTACTTACTACATAATCGACCTGGAATGGGTGCCTATCTAGATATGAATTGTAAAAGTTCGGAGCAAGTGATGGGCACCGTGAGTATAAAACACAGTGAAACTGTAGTTTCTGCAAAATGGAAACATCAAATATTTTTCGATCTTTCCGCGTGATCGCTTTCATCAGTTAATGCTTGTGTTCACAGAAAACGCGTAACACGCATCTGAGATCATGATCATCTGCTTAGCCACAACGACATTTTCTGAATTTCCTTTCCACCTTTAAGTAAACAATCCTCCATCCGAAGATCGATCCGAGAAAATCACTCAGCTGAATAAAGAGACCTACATATATAGCCATTAGAGTACCTAATTGGATAAAAAAATACGATATCATCTGTACCTTTCGAAACCTCCTTGATAGATTCGGTTTTTTACGAAGTATGTTTGAAAGAGGTTTTCGCAAGTACCTTAAGGAGAGTAGAATTAGATCTGTTTACTTTTAGTTATTATTTTATCAATGGTTCGGTATTCCATAAATAGATTTTAGGTGATTCGGCGAATGGGAAAAGGTAACTTGAAAACTCTTTTTATGGAAACTACTCCAGTTGAAATTAAGTCTATGATATAATTTATCATTTAGGCCTCTCTCAACCAAATCTATATTCAAATCACACACTAACCTCTCCTTCCCACAGCTTAATCGCAGTCATCTCTTCAATGCGCACTACAATTGGCTACTTTACGATCGTATAGCAGATTTGAACAATTTTAGACGTCTCTTTGCCGATGCTAATCTTGATGTGGATGCAGAGCTTACTTACGCGATCTTGAAGCCAACACGACTCGGCCCAGTTAGCGAAATAAACATAACCTCATTTGTCAAATACGATGTCTACAATAATGGGTATAACTTGGGCGGTAAACTAAATATGACTGTAGATCGTGAAGTTGAATGCAATGTGACCTCATGTTATATAAAGCGTTATCTTTCTCAACTACATACGCGCTCGAAGTATGGTAATCGTGATAAACTACACGATATAACAATGCGTGTATCTGTAGTGGTATGTGAAAGAATAGAGTTTGAAGAAATACCCATGTGCCATAACACCCTATTTATCATTACAGATCACTCAACTACCATTGTCTACACCCGTGCCAATGATGTTGGATTTTCTCACTTCTGAGAATAATTCAGATGTTGATCCCATATCGCGTTTTGGTTATAGAATTATGCTGATTTTTAAAGATTTGTTCGGTTGCAAGTGAGTATTGCATAATGAAGAAGAAGCAAGCGACATTGACTTAATGGAACTTAATCGCTTTCAAAATACTTTTATTATTTGCTTTCTCTTATTATTCATAACTCTCTCGTGATTTAATCTTCACTTTCCCAATTTAACTATCTCTCTCTCTCTCTCTTGACTTATATATAATTCTCTCTCTTTACCTTCCCTCTCCTTTATATTAGAATGCGTTATACCTTTCGCTCGCACTGGGGCATCAATGAAACCTATGGCGGTAGTATAGGCGACTTAATTTCGTCTGAAGCCGACTTTTTATCAACTCCTTTTCTCAGCACAGCTGCGCGTGTCAAATACGTTTCACCACTCCTCGAAACCGGTGGCTTTAGTTCGATCTGCATTTTTCGTACGCCGCGTAGTTCCAGCATGAAAGGAGAGGCATTCGTGCAACCTTTCGATGGTTCTGTTTGGCTCGTCTTCGTCATTTTGTTGATAGTGGTTGCAATCTTTTTGTGGTACACTTTCATATTGGAGATGCGTAATTGCCGCACTTATTTACCGTATACACCTTCACTGTTGTCGACCGGTCTATTGGCTTTCGGCTCAGCTTGTTATCAGGGTAGTCATATTGTACCCTCTTCAGTGGGCGGGCGTTTGGCCTATTTGTCACTCTACCTCGCCACTTTCATTGTATACAACTATTACACGTCGATTTTGCTTTCCACACTACTGGGAACACCGCCGAAATCTGATATTAAAACGTTGGGTCAGTTGGCTGACAGTTCACTGACGGTCAGCTTGGAGCCATTGCCATACAACTACGTCTATTTGAATGTAAGTTGACTATTCTCAAGTTTCTCTCAAATAACTCTCTTTTCTTTTACATGCTCTAGGCCTCTCAATTGCCCGATGTGCGTCGCTTTGTGTCTCGCAAAATTGAGTCACGTAAGAATCCACAAAAAGTTTGGATTCCCGTGAAGGAGGGTGTGCTACGCGTGCGTGATGAACCTGGCTTCGTTTATGTGTTGGAGACATCCTATGCTTACCCATTTTTGGAACGAAATTTCCTACCTCATCAGATTTGTGATTTAAATGAGGTTAATTTGCGTCCGGATAAAAGTCTCTTTACGCAGCTGCACAAGAACTCTTCATATAGAGAACTAACCCGTATACGGTATTTTCTTTTGTATTATTTGATATTTTTAGTATTCTAATATATAGCATTTAATTATCTTTTCTAAGTGGCATACGCATGTTGGAGACTGCCGTTTTTCGTAAACATCGTCGCTATTGGGTTAGAAACAAATTGAATTGTGTACCCAGTAATTATCTATTTGCAGTGGGCATGGAATATACGGCACCACTCTTTCTAATGCTAGCTTTCTCCTATATCCTATGCTTATTATTGTTGGGTTTGGAATTACTTATTAAGCGTTTGTCGGCATAGATAATTTTTTCGAGTTTAATGAAAAGCTTCGATTATTGTGAACTTTCTTTATTTTAATGAAATGAGGAGAAACACTGCATGCTCTATTTAGATACATTCTATATTCGTTCTAATTATAGTAATATTACTATTGCATGTTAATAGTATTAGTCGTAGTCTAATAAATAGAAAAAATGTCGGCAATGTTTTATGGAGACAGAGGCGAAAATTTGTCAAACTCATAACATCACTTGGAGCTTTTTCTTCTCTGTAATTACCTTTTCTTTTCAAAAATAATCTTGGAGTGATCAAACGATATTTGGATAACCTCAGATTTTTAAGCAGATTACGAAGTCTGATAATGAGTATGCTCATGAAAAAACTTCTTTGTTGGCTTTCTGAGAGTTTGATGGGCAGATTGTAAAAGTTTTGTTCTGAAAAATATGAGTTATTTAACATGCTCGTATTACCGATTATCCATTGTAAAAATTGAACGACTTCCGTTGATATCAAAAAGAAGAGAGGTAATATTGAACTTGTCGCAAGAAAGCTCAATTATGGCATTTTGATAATATGTATTAAGGCCACGTCTTCCATTGCCAAGATATGACAAGATATTTTTCCGTTCGATTCGACTTTTTGCTCATTAGATAGAGTAATTTCTCTTGTTAACAAAATTAGCCAGATAGCTTGAAAGCTTTTCGAACTTTTGCCAAGCTTTTCTTAAGCTCAAACTGGGAAGCAATGATAACAAGGTATGTATATCAAGTGTTTTCAAGTGAGAATCAAATGGACCTTGAGAGTGTTTCAAAGGTGTATCAGGGAGATCTTTTTAAAATGTCATATGTTGTCGTATGTGGCTGTATAAAATATTTTATCTGTGTTAGCAAGGAAATTATTAAATTTAAAACTAGTCTTTAATTCTGTTAAGCTTCTTTCCCAAAAATATACCACTTATATATGTATGTCCTAAAAACTAGTAATCCGATTTGAAGTATATTAAAGTAAAAACTTATTTAAATTGTGCATTTTTTTGACGCGTATAAAGGTGAAGCTTTTAATGTGAAATGCATGTAAAAATATTCCACAAAACCACTGAACCAGTTTAGTTTTCTGCTGCAAGTATGTTGTTGAAATTACCATTACTTTTCGGTTTTAATCCTCTCGTATTTAATATTGTCAATTACTATAAAAAAGGGAGATAAAAAATCAATGCAAAAATTTCGAGATGACGATATACAAAAAAACTTTTTTCCATGTAGATCGGGTCATATGGCCCAAGTAGTGTACCATAGGGTGGGTTTTAGGAAAATGATAACCAGGACAGGAGAAGTGTCTTGGGATAAATATGTCTCATCAGTAGCTGGTATTGGGACCTATGCGTCCCATTATTAGCATAAATATAAGAAAAAAAAAACTAAAAATATTTGGAATTTTTATTGTATTGAAAACACTCCGTGGAAACATGCGACCCAGTATTGAAATGGTTAAAATTTAATAAGAGTAGATAATGGGAGTTATACCTAAATATCTGACATATATCATCATGTTTTAATATTAATGATTACTTAACCTCTAAAATCAGTGTATTGGCCTTTAACCTTCAGTGTATATTAAGATTAGTTTATTTAAAATATTTTAAAGTCAGTTACATTTCCCTCTACCACAAGGGTTTTATTTACTTTCACTTTCCCAGCTGTTTGATGTTGTAATGTAGTTTTTGAATTGTAAATACACTTGTACCTGTTTACTGAGCATCGCGGTAAGGAATACATTTGAACTTGAATTTGCATTTGCAGTGTCGAGCAACTGCAGCTTTGCAAGCAGGTCAGGATTTAAAAGGTGAATGGGTACGAAAGATAAAAGCATAAAATGCAGATTTGTTATGTCAAGTGCGTTTGAGAGGGGGACAGATTGTGTAACAGCATTGCAGGTATGCGACAAGCAACTGACTTAGTGGAATTGGGGTAAGGAGAATTAATTTCTGACTTTTTTGACGATAATTATATTTTTGATAAATTTAAATGTTTTTGATACCATTTTCTTTCAAACTATTTATATTTATAATTAATGTTATAATATCAAGGTTAAATATTTTTAAATAAAATAATAATAACATCTTCATAAACCCACCATATACGCGAGTTTAATTTTATCAGTGGGATCCCAGACTTCAAAGTCTAAAATTGAACAGATATTTTCCAAATCGTAACACTAATATCGGAAAAGTTGGAATGATGAGCTCTCTAAACTCTCAGAGTGTTGCCAACTAGTGGTAACAGCGTTAATGGGTTAACACTTCTATGAAATTTTCACTTGAATATGAAACGTATATACCTAAAATGAACTCTACTAACAATTTATTTCCATAAATTGACTATTTTAAACTGTTGAAAAAATCACATGCATTTTCTATTGTAAATTATAATAAATTGCTCTTGACCAGTTATGTTAATATACTTGCCTTACGGTTCTACTATAATTCGATTATAAAAACAAGTAAGGAAGCGCTAAGTTCGGGTGTAACCGAACATTATATACTCTCGCAATTTATTTATTGAATTTTATTAAGGGAATACACAATTTGACTCACATATTCGGCATATACCATATACATATACATATGTCCATTGAAAGTTTGAAAACTCTAATACGAAGTATATGGAAGCTGGAAATTATGACCCGATATCACTCATTTTTGGCATGGCGACATATTATTCCTTCTGAATTTCTTCATAATATCTGAGAGACTTAATTATATTTATGGTAAAAAATTTATTCGAAGCTCTGAGGTCTTCATGTTCGATATACAGTATTTGTGCAAAGTTCTGTTCCGATATCTTCATTAGTGCTTACTTCATAAATTGTCAAGTAAACGATTCAGATCGACTTCAAAGTTCTGGTATATGGGAAGTAGGCGTGGTTGTGAACCGATTTGCACTATTTTCATAAAACACCATTGGGAAGATAGGAAGTTATTATGAACCGAATTTCATTGAAATTGGTCGAGTAGTTTCGGAGATATGGTTTTTGACCCACAAGTGGGTGGAACCACTCTTTTGTACAAAATTTCTTAAGCTAAATTTATGGCTTAGTTATAGCTCTTTATAGGTTTTCTGTAATCGCCATTTTGTGGGCGTGGCACTGGAGCGAATTCACCCATCTTCGAACCTAACCTTCTTATGGTGCCAAAAAATACGTGTAACAAGTTTCATCAAGATATCTCAATTTTTACTCAAGTTACAGCTTGCACGGACGGGCAGATAGAGATCCGGATTTTAACTCTACTCGTCACCCTGTGGACAAAACCATAATACTCTCTTTAGCAACTTTGTTATAAGAATATGATTACGTTAACCGATAGGTTGTCAAGTATAACTAATTTCAAAGCAGAGTAAGCTTTATATACATATATTGTTTGAGTACATACTATATTCACCATATATTATATATGCGTATATTTATTCAACGCTGGGGACCTTAGTAATCTTATATATTATACATACTGTGTACTTAATGTGCTTATCGCACGCGATAATCTAAGAGATTACGCTAATAGACAACTTATCGAGTTAGCTGTTCTGCTAAAATACAAGCACGCTACATACTACATACAGACTAACTTGGAATTTAGAAAAGTTAATATTAAAGGTGATCAAATGCTAGCGTTGATTAGCGCAAAATCGTGAAATATAGTATATGCTTAGAAATTCATAGCAAGCTTATATCTACATATGTATATAAGTATAGTATGTATTTAGTAAGTTTCAACTCATTTCTTTATAACTCGCATAATCTTTATGGTTTAAGATTGCTAAATTATATAGAGAATTTCAAATTGCAGCAACTGTTTTCTCTTATCCATTATATTTGTACATATACATATTTTTCTATTGCCAATAAATACCCTGTAGAAAAACTCTTCCAACTTATTCTGCTATAGAAAGAATTGTAAGTTAGACCAAGTCTTGGTAATGCCGGACTATTCTATTTATACCAATTTTTTGTTCGAATCGTCATTCTAAGTTCAGTAGGCGAAAGTTACTCTAAAGACTCCTATTCACCCAATTTTTTCTATTCACCCAATTTCACTATTTATATTATCTCCGTTCCGTTTTGAATTTCGTGGCTATGTTTAAAAGACTACAGAGCTCGTATCTGGCAATAGCATACATCTTTGAAAGGTCTTGACATAACCTGCAATGCATGATTAGTTTGGATCTTGCGTTCAACAGTTATAGACGTGTAAACATGGAGTTCACTAACGCCGAAATTCGCGCTATTTTAAAGTTTTTCTTCGTTAAAGGCAAATCTGCTAGAGAAACGTTCCGTGAGATTAATGTTGTTGTGGGGGATGGTACTTTATCACTTCGAACTGCGGAGGAATGGTTTCAGAGCGGGTGAAAACGGCACCATGTATAAGCTAGCCGACGGAAGACCTGTGACGACGAAAACCGGTATCTCTTGACATCGACCAGGAGATGGGAGCTAGTCACCTAATCATTTTAAAACAGCTTCAGAAGGCTGTATACTCAAAAACGCCCGGACATAGCGGCAAAAGACCTGTTCCAGTCCATGGCGAACGCCCTTGGTGGTGTAAAGTTGAACTCAAAAGAGGCTTGTGAAAAGTGGCTGTCGGAGTTCTTCGCAAATAAGGAGGTGAAGTTGCCATCTAGATGGAAACAGATTATCGAAGGAAACGACGCATATTTGAACTCAATCCGATCCGATCACTGTAAGACTTTTTATAAAGCATTGAATAAAGAGCAAAAAAGCGGAAGGGGATATTTGACAACCCAATATATTATCGTATGATTATTATCTAAGTACCAGTTATTGTTCCACATTTTTTCTCTGCTGGGTATTAATCTAACTGTAGTTCTATATACACGTATCTTATTCGTAAGAGTACTATATAATTATAATTTAAATTGTATAGCAAATTTTATTTAAAAAACAGTTAGTTGCGTTTGTTTTGTCGTTGAAGTGAGTTGAGCAGCGAAACATTGAAATATCTGTGAGTGTTGTTAATAAATACTAGTAGGTAGCTATCTACAATTTTATTAGAGCTACCGTTCGATATTTTCAAGTACATATAATAATAAGAAACACTTACGAAGTAATGTAATGGAGATACTCATTTGCGTTGTTTCTACGTATGATATATAAAAATAATAAGAAGAGGTGTGGTTAAAGAAAAATGAGAAACGAGATTTTACTATCCTATAACATTCTATCAGTGACAAATGTCTTCAAGGATTGTGATAATACATATACGTGTACATGTGGTGATGAATTTATATTCAAAATTTTTTTAATTATCAATACTGTTATCTCTAATATCTCGAATAACTCGATGTCATCATCTCAACAACTTAAAATCTGTATGCAGATATATAGGGAACTTGAGATAAATATGTAAAAAGAATATTTGAATTTGGTTAATATCTCTAAGGCTGAACACATACTGGACAAGGAAAAGGAATTGATTTTTTTATTTTGGTTATGGACTCTCGTCCTCAAAGTTGCCCTGACGCTATACTT
Source organism: Zeugodacus cucurbitae (assembly GCF_028554725.1). NCBI lineage: Eukaryota > Metazoa > Arthropoda > Insecta > Diptera > Tephritidae > Zeugodacus > Zeugodacus cucurbitae. The sequence goes on from NC_071669.1 coordinate 12,314,823, forward strand.
AACCTAAATCAGAACTTCAAATAATACTGAACGAAATTATAGTGAGTGCGAATATCATATAGATCATATATTCAGAACAAATTTCGAAATAAAAATACATATATAGTATTGGCCTACAACTTTGCTTCCGCCGTTTTTTTTTTTTTTTTGTAAATTAAGGCTTTATTGTTATTCAAAATATTGGCCGTCGCTAGCTACTACTTTTGACCATCTTTCTGGCAGCATGCGTATTCTGTGACGAAAGAACTCCTCATCTTTCGAGTCGATCCAAGTATCAATCCAATTTTTGACTTCTTCATAAGAACTGAAGTGCTCGTTAGCTAGACCGTGTGCCATCGATCGGAACAAGTGGTAGTCAGATGGAGCAACGTCTGGAGAATACAGCGGGTGGGGTAAGATCTCCCATCTCAACGTCGCCAAATATTTTTTGACCAACTTTGCGACGTGAGGCCGAGCATTGTCATGCTAGAGAATGACTTTATCGTGTCTTTCCTCGTACTGTGGCCGTTTTTCTTTTAGTGCTCGGCTCTAACGCATCAATTGCGTTCGATCTCCTGTGATGGTTTCTTAAAACGTTAAAACCATTCTTAAAACGTTGAAACCATTCGCGACATGTTCTTTCACTTAGGACAGCCTCACCGTACTTATCCGAAATCATTCGATAAGCCTTAGCCGCACTTTTCTTGGAATTAAAAAAAAAAAAACAAAATTTCCCACAAATATCGAGAATTCGGCTCAAAAAGTGACATTTTCAGATGAGAATAAGTTTGGGATGCAAACAGATCTCTACAAATATTTTGTTGGGTTAATGTTGACACAAATTTCCAAGATCGATATAAAACGATTTAATAGACCAGTGCTTGACCTTAAAGCCATCTATTGGAAAACGGCGGAAGCAAAGTTGTAAACCTAATGTAATACTATAAACTAAGTAAATACTAAATGAAAGTTAATTTTTTTCATTTTTACTGAATATTCCATTTCTCCTAGGTAGTTATCTGTAGAACTACCTGTATTTCATGCAATCTTAACAATAATAATGCGACACGCTTTTCAGTGCCATTATATCTATCGTTCCATAATTCTCAAAACACATTGACGATAATACAAAGCGACTATTTAAAGTGGTCTCTTCTTATCACTTTGTGCGTTTAATATATACACTCGAGAAATTGCTGTTATAGATAAGTACATACATACATACATATATGTGTCAAAAGAAATCTTTGCTCCCATTTTATGGAGCAAGCACGTGCTTCTTATGGTCTGCAATATTTTTTTTTTTATCAGGAGTCATTAAGAATACAAAATACTCGATTGACGTCTGATATGGTTTACGCAGATTGGAAAGTACTTACTGAATAACTTGAGTATAAATAATATCAGATTGTTGTTGTTGAAGTGTACTAAGGTAGTTGAAGCAGATCAGTGCCGGGTGGAGCTTTATTTTACTCAGCTAGCTGCATGATTTTTATGTTTTTCGCATTTAAAAATTTCCATTTCAAGCTACCTATTTGAAATTTCATCACTTTCAGTGTCACTTGCAGCTATTGAAGCATACTTGTACATTGAACCCAGTCTTCGCACTAAGTAAACAAGAAGCTTGTAACTAAGCCATATTTTAATCAATTTATGAATACAGTAAACAATTATTCGAATAAATAAAAAAAAAATTCGTCTGTTAAAAATTACCGAATAATAGATTATACCACTGTTTATAGCTTGTCATAGCTCATGGCTTTTCTATTTTTAAAACCATGTTTGTGTTTTTTTCGAAGGGAAATAAAAAAAATGTAAACTCACGCGATTTTAATGAGTTGGTCATGTACATCGAATTACGCTTGAACGAAATGCGAGAGCGATAAGCTTGAGACTTGTTTTCTTCCAAATAGAACAACAAAATAATTGTTTATGCTTCAGCAAGTTGGCTTTTGTTCCATTGCTTTCGGGAAAGTTTAGTGTTTGACCTAACAATATGCTTTTATGTTCAAATTTTATGAAGAATGTAGTTTGACTGCTAAATATTTATTTGTGAAATTACAATAGGTGGGTCTGTTTCCAAAAACATATTTAGATACATTGCTATAAACGTTAAATTTCTTCGTGCCTAAGGATAAAGTACTACTGTCTTAAACATGGTTCCCAAGTTTCTAATGGCTGACAATTCGGACCAAATGCTGATTGTTCCGATCAAGTAGACTCGTCTAACGTGGGAACGGTCTTGAAGATAGAGTATTATATTGTTTTTATGTTATTTGGGAATTGTTTTTTGAAGTAGTTTCCTTTAAGTAGTCTGACATAAAAATTCAAAGTTACAATTCTTTGCAATATAATGCAAGATCTTCTCGACAGCTCAGTTAAGGGATTATATACAGTTAGACGGCCGAAAAAAAGTGAATTTTCCAGAATTTTTTCTGAGAAAACTTTTTAATTTATTGATCCAAAAATTTATACACATATTCTGGTATCTTTTAACTCTATTTTAAGACGTAGTACTAGTAAAAATATTTATTTGAATAAGAGCAGCTGATCTCCAGCTGATCTCCAGGAGCTCCTCTTAAAAAAGACGTTTTGCGGTAACCACTATATCTCGGAACTGGATCATCCGAAATTAAAAAACCAAACAGATTTCGTTAAAATAATGTTAAATCTAGTAATTAATCGTAGGAATAAGCAAAATAAAATTTTTTGACAAAGTGGCCGTTTCTAAAAAAAAAATCGATTTTTCATCGAAATTTCGGCCTTAAATTGTTTATAAAAAAAAATATTTATCGGAGAGAAAAAATCTTCGATTAATTACTAAAAAAATATATTTAAGAAGGTCGTGTTAAAATTTGAGACTAATCAGTCTAGCCGTTTTCGAGTAATGTTGGTCACCGACTTTGAAAACACCATTTTGAGAAAAACGCGTTTAAAGTTTGGACCTTGTACTTCCAAGCACTCTGAAACGCCTTATCAAATTTTTCATTTGCTTGTAACTTTGAAAATATTCACCGGAACGATCTGAAATTTTCTGTGTGTATTCTTAAATATATGTACATTAAGAAAATGAAATAAAAAAAATCGATTTTTTGAAAATTCTAACTGTATATAACCCCTTAATAGATTTATAGAAGCTTAAGGTTTTTTTCTGAACTTTTCAAAGAGCAAATTTTGCAGATTGTGATCTAATTAAAATTTGGAGATCTCAATGTTAATACATCTCATGAAAATAAATTAAAAGTACCGATGTGGTATTAACTAAAATAAGAACCATGCATTTACTATCTATATTATAAATATGTGGATTCGTATTAGACCGCAGAGAATACTAGTGACCTTTCAGAAGTTGTATAAATTTTCTGTAATAATCATTTCTTGAACGTATTGAGTTGGAATTCATTATGCTGGGACTAGGAGAAAGTCTGACCCGAATTCAACGAAAATCCTTATATAACATATTCTTCTTCTTAACTAGGGTAGAAATCGCGTACGCGGTTATAGCCGAGTTAAAAGAGCACGCCATTTATGCCTCCTTTTGGCAGTTTGGCGCAAATTCGAAATCCCAAGTGCTGCCAGGTCCGTCTCTACCTGGTCTTTCCAACGTAGTGGAGGCCTTCTTCTCCCTCGGCTACCACCAGCGGATACTGCATCGAACATGTTCAAAGCTGGAGGGCTTTCGTCGACCCTAAATCTTCCGCAAAACCTTTCTCTCGAAAACTCCTAGTGCCGTCTCATCGGATGTTGACATCGTCCATACTTCTGTGCCATATATCAAGACGGGTATATGAGACTTATAGAGTTTGGGTTTTATTCATCGAGGGAGGACTTTAATATTCAATTGTCCACTCAGGCCAAAGTAGCACCTGTTGGCAAGGGCGATTCTGCATTGGATTTCTATGCTGACATTGTTATTGGTGTTAGTATTAACCGATATAAGGTCAACATGGACGGATATCGTCGTATTTAATATATGGAAGCTATTTGGTTCAGTTCGGACAAGTAATTTTTATGTTATTGAATTACAGCTATATGCAAGCGATGGTACGTCTGTTGTTATGTTTGTGAACAAATCATACTTAGTATCTTCTAAGTAAACAAACTCAATTTAAGTAACTATTTATTTATATTGTAGTGTATGGTTCTCTATATGACTACCACACCTTAAAATCAGTTTAGTTCCACGTGGATAGCTACAGCGTGGATCCCCACCCTTCAAAATTCTAACTTTTTAAAATATCGTTCGAACAATAATATGTTTTAATTTACTTTTTAATGACTTCCTTTGTATTTTCCACATTTAAATTTTTATTTAGTGGCGACCACAGCCCACCGCCACGCTATGCGCTTACGAAGAAAACGTGATTATACACAACAACAATGCTGCAAAAGCATACAAACCTACATTTATTTTATATTTGAAAGCGATTTCGCGCGGAATTTTACTCGCACCCGATCGTTTTGCAAGTGCAACTCGGTCGATTATTTATTTATTTACATACTTCTGATTGTTTTTAAGTGGCGTTCAATTGCACATGCATGTACAGTCGCGTGAAATGCCACACATGTGTTACGCACATATTTCTGTTTACGCTTTTATGCACTCATTTACGTACATATGTTTGTGTTTGTACATATGTATGTTTGTATGTATGTATGTATGTGTGTGTGAGTGTGTTTGAAAGTATGTATATAAATAGTTCTCACTTGATTTGCGACAATTTCATTTCATTTACACTTCTGTTGTTTCGTTGAATGATCGCCTGCTTCTTGGCACGTGAATATCAAGCAGCGATCTTGGCATAACAGCTGTTGCTATCACCCACCAGTTCATACCACAGTTGTGTGTGTGTGTGCCTGTCTGTCTTTCTACTTCGTGCGTTAATTGTTGTTGTTCATTTTTTATTTTTATTGCTTTCATTGGGCGTTTATTGTTGTTGTCGCGAACTTTGTACAACTGTTAAGTCGAGCGAGTTAATTGTAGTGCGTTGCCATTGAGATGTCTGACCATTTTCTATTTTATATTCTTGGATAAGTAGAATTGTATATTTTTTAGGGTTTGAGATTCTGTAGTTCTTAATAAAAGTTATAGAAAGACATCAGACGACAAGCCTTACATTATACAGTGGAACTTCCATAACTCGAACTTTTGAAGTGGCAATAGAAGGCAACTTTCATACAAATTTCCTTCCATAAATCTAACTTTTTGGTCAGGGCATAATACAAAAATTTTTCTATTCAGGTAGAATTTTAGAAGAGTCCTATGGAGGCGAACAAAAACTATGATATTACACTTATGAATTGTATAAATCATGTAACAAAGGCATGAGATACAAACGTCAAGAGCCAAACAATTGCAAATTACAGAACCAACGTTTTAAAGTATGTACATAAAACTTTATGCGAAGTCAATAAATAAAACGGTGTAAAAATCTATATTTTACAGCTTTTTGAAAATTTCTATGTTTTAATGAAAATTCTATAATTCGAGTTTTTTGTGGATTATGGTGATTCGAGTTAAAATAGATAAATTTTAAGAAGACATCGAAACCTTATTAGTAGACATAAAAAAATATCTCAAGTGGAGCAGATGAATTAAGCGACGGAAATTTTTTTTTTATACTCAGAATATGATAAAACTATCAGGATCCTCTTCCATATTCCTATTATTTTCTCTCAAGTACTAAAAAAGTGTTACTCATAGTGACTTTTTGAGTCTATAGAACAATTACTTTTGTTCAAAAACCTCGACTAATTATGACATTATGAGTCAGTACGTTATCATGTTGTAATATCCACAGACTTTCCGGCCGTGTTATTGTCATTAATATTGAAAGGAACCAAATGAGATGTTAATCTCCTCCATCAATCATAATTATGAAATTACGATTTTCGAATTACATTTAAATAAATATAAGATTTTTCATATATTCCAGAGGTCGATGGTCTGCTATTAGAACGCACTCTTGAAGTATTCACGACCACTTCTAAAGCATGCTTGAGATTAGTTGTTCCAATTGAAAAACAACAGAAGTCCATTTCTAACATTAAGTATCTCACATTTCATTACTTGTTCGTGAATTCATGGCCAAAAACAATACTGTAACAACGGCAGACATGACTCCGTGTGACTTTTACCTTTTTCCAAATATAAAGAGAACCTTAAATGGATGTCGTTTACAAGCATAAATTGCTGAAAGAACCAATGACTATCCCAAAAATCGAGTTTGAAGAAGTGGTGACATATGTTCATAATATCGATAGGGGACTATTTTGAAGGCGATAATATTAATGTAAACGGACGAATATTTTTTCAAAGATTGAAAATTTCCGTTATTTTTTTAACACACTTCGTAAGAGCTTAGCTTCTGCTTCATTAGAGTTCTAGAGGCGGCAGTTTTTAAAAGCGCTTTCAAATAAACTTTCTATCTAAGAATCCGTACGTGCATTATTGTTATACTCTAAAACGTTTAACTAACGACTTTTGGGTGCCAGCTCCTATTCCATTTACTATTACACAAGGAAGACCTAACTCACCTTACAGTAAATTTCTTGTACAGCCTACATTGAAAACCTTGGTATTCGTGATAAAAACTCTCCTTAGTGTTTTTTAAACCTCTCATGTGAGCTTCGACAATAATGAAGATTATTTTAAACATCAGCTAACTCTTCAATAATCCCTATTTATGTTATACAAAAAAAGCTTTCTACTACGTGTTTTACTAAGAGCTTTCTGATGGAGATATAAAATGAGGTTATATCTTTAAAATAATTTTGAAGACATTTATTTTATTACAAGCGAATTTAATTCAAAGTTGAATTACTTAATACTCATATAAGTATTTAATATTTTCCAAATATTTATGTACCAGATTCATTCATTTCGAAAAAAACCGCTTAAAATATTGCTTAAGCCCACATTAAATGACTTTGTTTTGCACTTCTCAAAAATGACGCCGGTTCAATGAACTCAAGGGATCAATTGAAATTCAATAACTCAACGATCCTGTCAATTTGTTTGAAAAATTCCACATTGTAAATTTCACATACAGAGATGGGAGAAATTATGTACATATAAAACTTAATGCGAGTACAAAAACAACAACAGTAAGATATAATTACAGTAAAGCTCAAATATGCTGCACAAAATAAAAAATCACAAAGAAATAAAAATAAAAAACTTCAATGTTGTTTCTTCTGTACAACATACATATCTATAAAGCCTTCAGCATAAAAACGCCGGCAAATATATGTGAGTACATATTAAGTCACAAACCCGTTTTAAAGTCAAGTGAGCTGCACGTGTGGTTAATGAGATTTAATAGCCACCGCATTTTTATCAACAACATTTTTGAAGTTTTCTTTTTTTTTTGCTCTCTTTCTCTCCTCTTTGTTTCATGCAATTTTTATTTATCGAAAACCAGAAAATTGGCCCCCAAAAAAGCTCGCAACGAATAACCAATCAGCAGTGAGCAGCAACAACAAAAGCAAACAAGTGTTCAATGCTTGTTTTTGCTATTGTTGCATTGATTGCAGTCGGCCGACGCGAAACGAACGTTGCGTACATAAATTATAAAAATAAAAAAAGTAGAAAAAACAAGTGAGTAAAGATCGGCCGAGTCGTTGATTGCTTCACGTTTACGCTTCGTTCTAATTTTGTTTTTGTTAATTTGTTCGGACAGTTTTTAAAATAAATTTCGAAAATCTTATAATTATTTTAAATTGCTCGGTGTCAAGTTGTTGTTTTTTTCTTGGCGGCTGCTGTGCGAGATCTCGTGCTGCCGCTACACTTGCAAAGTGGGTCGGTGAAGGGAGCAAAAAAGACAACAAATACAAATACATACAAATGTCACAGTGGCGATCGCTAAAACGTGCCGAACTCTGACGACCCTCACAGAACGTGTAAGCGACTAAAAGACAAATTATTTTGCGTAAATTGTTGTTGTTTTCCGGTTTCTTTTTTCGTTTAAAATTTTTTATGGCTCACTTGTTGATTGAACCACAGCTCACTTAATTTTATTGCGTATTGTTGTTGTTGTTGTTTTTTGCCTCTTTTTATTGTTTTTGTTTTTAATTGTATTCAATCACTCGTACATGCGATGCGATTTCGTTGCGCGTTTTTTGGCGGTGAGCTCAGTTGCTCGCGTCTAGCAGCTCACTCAAGACGCACAAAACGCGAAACGCTTACTGAAGTATTGAGTAACGTGCGTTCGCACACGATTATAAAGTGATTTATTCTGAATTTTAGCAAATTGTGATTTGTTAAAAGTTAAAAATAAAATTTAAAGTGTTGCAATTGCAGTGGGGGCGTGAAATATAATTGTGGAAAGAAAAAAAATTCAAAGTGAAGTAAAGAGAAAATTTTTACATACTTTTAAGAAATTAAAACAAATATTAAAAGACTGAAAAATAATTTTAAAAATATTTAAAATAAATAAAATAAAAAATTTAATTTAATTAATTTTCTGGTAAGTGTAATGAAATATTCAAGAAAATAGTAGAGTGTTGATGATATTTTATATTTAAGCATTTTTATGTAACTCTAAAGTGTTAAAAATTATATTAGTGGTTTTATAAATCAAATATATTTTAGTTTATATATAAATTGTAACATAAGATGTGAAAATTTACAATTCAAAAAATTTAAATTTGTAAAAAATTATTTTCACTGAAATTTTTTGAAAATTAATTTTTTTTGGATTTTGTAAAATATTATTTTCAAAGAAATATTCTTTTATTTTTGAAATAATTTTTATTAAAACAAATTTTAATTAATTTAAAAAAACAATATACAATTTTTTTATATTGTGTAACAAATTATATTCAGATTAATATTTTTTTAAATAATTTTTATCACTTTTTTAAATTAATTAAAACAAAATAAAATGTATTTTTTTTAGATCTTATTAAAATTTTTATATTTTTTTTATTTTGGGAATATTTTTTAATAAACAATCTTTGTTTGAAAATCTATTAAAGTAAAATAATATATATTTGTTTTTAGATTTTGTAAAATTTTATTTTCAAAGAAATATTTTTTTATTTTTGAAATATTTTTTATTTAAACAAAATTTTAGTTAATCAAAATAAAAATAATATACAATTTTTTTATATTCTGTAAACAAATTGTATTCAGATTAATATTTTTTTAAATGATTTTTATCACTTTTTTAAATAATTAAAATAAAATAAAGTGTATTTTTTTAGTTTTTATTAAAATTTTTATTTTTTTTTTATTTTGGGAATTTTTTTTAATAAACAATCTTTGTTTGAAAATCTATTAAAGTAAAATAATATATATTTGTTTTTAGATTTTGTAAAATATTATTTTCAAAGAAATATTCTTTTATTTTTGAAATATTTTTTATTTAAAAAAATTTTAATTAATCAAAATAAAAATAATATACAATTTTTTTATATTGTGTAACAAATTGTATTCAGATTAATATTTTTTTAAATAATTTTTATCACTTTTTTAATTAATTAAAATAAAATAAAATGTATTTTTTTAGGTTTTGTTAAAATTTTTATTTTTTTTATTTTGAGAATAATTTTTATTAAACAATCTTTTGTTGAAAATCTATTAAAGTAAAATAATATATATTTTTTTTTAGATTTTGTAAAATATTATTTTCACAGAAATATTTTTTGGAACTTTTTATTAAAAAACAATTTGAAAATATTTAAAATAAAATAAAATATATTTAATTTTTATATTTTTTTTCCAAAGAAATTATTTTTTGCATAATTTAATTTTGTTCGTTATTTTTCATGAAAAAAAATAATGAAGTTGATTTTCGATGCTCGAGAATTGTGTAACCAATTCGTGGTCTCCAACAAAATCTAAAAAAAATTTAAATGAAAATGAAAAAAATAAATGAAAATATTCATTTAAAATTTTTTTTTGAATTAATAAAATTTAATTTTAATTTTCATTTAAAATTTTTTTTTTACATTTAAACTTAAAAATAACCAATTGATAGGTAAAGCTAAAATATTATCAAACCTTTTTTGATTTTAAAACTAAATTTGACAAATTTTTATTTAAATTTTAATTGTATAAAAATTTATTGATTATGCATAATCGGCTATATAATATGTTATATTTAAAATTAAGCTGCGTAGTTGAGGTGCATTGAACAATTTGGTCGTCAGCAAACCTCGTGGAATAATAAGTTGAGTAGTGAGTGTTTTTCAAGAAACTTGCTGTTTGTATGATTACATTAAATGAGAATTGGATGTATTGAAGAATAAAGTAAAAACCGCAGAAATGTACAACTGAATTTTGTGTTCCCATTTGTGCTTGTACTGACTCTTTGACGTCTACTTATAATGATGACAAATTGTCGCCGAAAAAAATAAATTTTATTGATTCAGTTACTATATGTATATGTGTATGTATAATAGGAATTGTAAACAACAAAGTGTAAAAATGCATTAAATACCACAATTGACAGGTGATTCTTACAAATCAATTTCAAACGCCATGCCGAGACACTTTTTATTTATTTTTAAACAAATATTAGACAATAACAACAGCATTTGCTGCCAAAGAGGAAATTGTTGCATTTTATATAAGTGTAAAATGTGATTGCAGAATTTCTACGAAAACAAAACCACATTACAAAGATCACGAGTATTCACCACTCGTCAGCAGCAGAAGTAAAAAAAGAAATCGATTTGTGAAATGAAAATCTTTTTTTTATAGCTATACAGAAATTAGACATTTCAATTACTTTAATTCGCTTTGTTTTCATAATACCGCTATTCGTTTTGTTATTATTATTATTTTTTTTAATCAATCAGTTAAATTTTATTGTATGTTTTTCGGGAAAGCATGTTTTTTGAACTTGAAATCTCCTCTTCACAGCAGTCAAATTCCGTTTAATTACGTAGTTTTCAGCTGTTTTAACTGCAGAGCCTCAACTCAGTTAATTACTTGATAATTATAATAAAATGTTAACAAAACAATTTTCGTTCGCAAAACATATGGGGAATGTTGTAAAGTGTGTAAGCGGGGATTACCTACTTGGAATTTCTCGCTTAAATCACCTGTCTTATACTTTTATGTTTACGTTACGTTTTACTTTTTATCAATGAAATATAAATGAATTACTACATTGAAGACTATTCAACTACTTTGAGAACTCAGTTTCAAGCATTTGCTGTTTCAGTTCTAAAAAGAGTCAACCGAATGACTTCTTCAGTCAATGCAAATTTGAAGTGGGTTATGTGTTAATACCTTATAGTATTTGGAATTTACTCCGTTGTCGACAGACTTTTGAATTCGACAGTCTTGAAGTGAACATGAAAATCCCGCCATTTTTGGAATAAAATCAAGCCACGCATTCTATATAGGAACGATATCTTGACAAACTATGATCTTGACAAACAGATCTATAACCCACTATTAATTTTGGATATTTTGGAATAGTTCTTGATGTGTAGACAGCAAAATGTGTGCTCAATTAAATTTAAAGAGTACCATATAGCGTTTTTAGACAGGAGCAAATTGATTAATTAACTGACCTCGGCTCGATTAAAACGCTAATTAAGATCGATTTACCAAACAAAATAAAATCTAAATTTATTTTTAATTGAATTATAATCGACTTGAAAATCTTACGTTATTTGTCTGCGATTGGTTGAATTTTTTAATAAAAAAAAGCTACGGTAGATGTCGCTGCTAAAAATATTAATCAGCTTATGAAACTTACCAACTTCTTATGAAAAGCAAAAACAAAACTGTGTAACAGCTGATCGGTTATCGTGTAGCCGACAGTATAAAAGGCAAAAAAAGGGTTTTCAATAAAAATTTGAATTGATCAATTAATTTGGCTGTCTAAAAACGCTAATGGAGTCTTTTGTATAAAGTAGTAAGTACAAGTATATATATACGATCAAGGAAGGTTTTAAAATGTTTGTAAATTGAACTTAGTTTTGATATAACAGTACTTTCAAAAAATTATTTAATATATTTATTTATTACTAGTAGACCGCTCCGGCTTCGCAAGTGTTTAAACTTAATATGTTTGCTATAAGTTTCTTGCTTGGGTTCATTTAAAAAAAGTAAAATCAGGAAAATTCGAACATGAAATTTCATTATATTTGCAATGATTACAACCTCTAGTCTTTGGTGTCCGTTGTCTGTCTCTCTGAATATGAATGCGAATGCTCAGAGCTCGAAGCCCTAGTGCGAGCTTGTATATTTCTAATATTTTGTTCCTCAAGCCGCTGCACACGCTCCGTACTCGATTCTCAAACGCGTACTTGGAAGGTTTTGAAATGCAGCTTCAAGCAAGCAGCTTCGAGCGCTCGTTACTCGACTCTCTGGCACGCGATTGCGATGCGAAAAGAGGAGAAGGAATGACTTGCAAGACGTTTTTCAGTTTCAGATTAAGATTATCCATCAAGGAGTCTTCTTGATACCCTCGCCTGGAAACTATTTCCAGAAAGTTGAGATTCTATCATTAATATAGCCTATGTTACTAGGGGAGAATGTAGCTTTCCAATGGTGAAAGAGTTTGTTGAGTTTATTCGCTACAAACATACATACAAATATTTCTTTTTTATAATAGTAGTATAGATTATTACGAATATATAATTAATTTATACAAAAATAATTACGAGCAGTAAATCTGAAAAGCGAAAACAAAAGCCACAACCAATTATAAATTCAATTCAGCTTTGTTTTGAACTTGCCACCGGTAACGAAAGCCTAACTTACCTTCGCCGTCCAACTGGCAATGGGATGTTTAAACTTGAAAATAACGCAAAAAATATTTTAATTTATATACACACATATATATTTCAACTGCTATACAATACTATTTAGATATGTATGTGGCTAAAAAACACTTCACGAATATAAAGAATATAAAGCAAAAGCAACACTTAAAGTCAAGCTAAGCAAACCCAACAATTCAGCCATAAAGATATTCGCATATAAAAAAGGTAAATACGCGCAGCAGGTAATAAAATGGCTTGTAGGCACTTGACTTAGGTAAGAGTACTAAAAAAATTGGCTAAGTTCACAAGTGAATTACAAATTGACATTTCACAGAGCCAAGCGGATATGCTGTGAGATAAGCGTCATATACATATGTTAAGCATATATTTATAGTATATACATTAGAACAGTGCGAATTTCGCTGGAATTTCGGGTAAAGTGTGGAATGGCAGTAAACAAATAAAGTAACGAATATAAATGATTGAAAGTAACGAGTGATGTCATTTGGACAAAAATAAAAATAATATATTCGAAAGATTGATTGAGCTGGGAAGTAATTAGGGATTAATTGGCAAGACTGATTCAAGCCAGGTTTGATTTTTTGTTTTTACATTATAAATAAAGATTGTGAAAGCAAATAGTGTATATATATATATATTTTTTTTATTTCCAACAACAACTTTGTAATAACTAAAGCATAAGTTCATTCCCCATTCATACATTCATCATACGCCGTGTACAACCCGCACCTCCCACGCCTTCACAAACACTAATTACAATATTTTAAACTATCATGACTGTCACTATTTGCCCATGGCACGTGCGCGGAAGTTTCAATTATCCACTGCCAATTGCCAATTACATTCAAATTAAATCCGTGCTTAGAAAATAGCGTCTAAGCAGAAAGGTCGCGGTGTCCAAACAAAGCGCTTAGGTGCTTATTCGGTTACACATGTAAACACTTGAACTTGCACATGAATTTGAGCTTATCTAATAACCTTTTAGTGTCGTTAAACTATATTTGGAAAGCCAAGCAAGTAAACACCAGAAAGTAAACAAATAGTAATAATAGAAAACAAAACTTCCGTAAGAGAAGCCATGTACTAGTGTGAATGAAAATGAATATTCATATACAAATTTGAAGGTAGCAGCCTACTAAGGGTATTGGTGGGTATATACACGAGCCACTGTAAGCTCAGGAAACATGTTAATGATCAGGGCTTGGTCTCGTCGATGAAACTCCCCTCCACATACTATTTGAATGTGTATTGCTTCACAGGAGCAGGTGAAAAATTTTAGGATATACCATACCAAACAGAGGGGCGCATTGTCTCCTTTAATCCTAGTACCATCCTTGAATTTGCCAGGGTACTGGGACTAATGGAGTCGCTGTAGACCTGGAGAGGAGGGGCACAATATACCATTGGTCGCGGTGCTTTCCTCATCTCATCTATCTATCTATATTGATTTAATAAAGAAAACTGACACTAAACAACTTACTTTATGTAGATACATGGTTAGGTTAGGTTAGAACAAAGTATAGATCATCACGACTTCAGAGAATTTCATTTAGACAGCTCTGAACTTTTCTTTCTTTTTCATCCTTTGGCATTCAAATACTCCTAATGGATCATTAGACTCTAACAATACGACAAAGCGCTTGGACTCTATTATATAGTTCTTAATTCGGCTTATGTCAATAGCAGTTAATTCGCTAGGCCCGCCGAAGGAGTAATTACCACGATGTTTTAACATCAGTCTAGCTAATTCTGGACATTGAAGGAGAAGGTGATTGGAAGATTCCTACTCGCTTTCCTCCAGCATGTTTGACAACTTGTGTCTGGTATTATCTCTAATCTCACCGTATCCATTGATCTGGAAAGAGGTCAACCGCTGAGTATACACCTCTCTTACGGAGGTCGCTCTTTGGAGAAGTATAACTACTACTACCTTAATGGCAGGCACCGCTGCAATGGTCTGAAAGCCTAAAGCTGGTTTTGCTTGAGACCTTCTGATAGAATACTCCACCTACCACCTGGTAACATGGTAACAGAGCAAAAAGGAACTTTGAAAACTTGTTTATGTACTATTAGTATAAAAATTATTTTTGAAAAATTCTTCTGCTGAATCGATCCCGACTATTACTCACCAATCCTAAGCATAGTAACAATGAATTTTTATAGAATATAATGCCGTCTACAAACATCCTTACTTATCATGTTCCTACAACGATAAGTATGCGCGTATAAAAATTATAATCATTGTTAGAAACTTTATTGGCACCCAAAATGTACAGCAAGGCTATAAATCACAATTAAACAATTTCGGCTACATTTATTAACTGTTTAATAACGGTAATAACAATTGTAGATACATGTATACATTGCCTATAGCAACAATTTAAGATTAGTAGGTGTCGTATTTTCTGACGAAGATTCTGTACAGTGAAGTTATTTATTATTACTTTGATATAGACAGCTTAGTTCCTATACAGACGTATGCATTTAAGAAATTTTCACTTTTATTGAAAAAAAAAATTATACGACAATGCTATAAAGACGAGATTACTTATAATTTGCGTATGTGAACTTGACACGTGTCTTTATTGTGATTAAGTTATAAGATCTGTTTTTGCTGAATTTCTGTATGATTCAAATACTCAGTAAAGAACCGAAAATAATTTGAACATGGTGTATAAGAAGGTTCTAAGTATGATCTCTAAGAAAACATCGATACAAATCGGTCACCGATTTCTTAAAAATGGAACATCGGACTTGTTCAAAAACTCTGGGTTTAACTTCTTATCTCAATGTTTTGAAATCAGCTGGGCGACGACATTATCATAAGAGAAGTAAGAATAAGAGAAAAAAATTATCTCACAGCATATTGGCAATAGAAAACATTCGAAATTTGTTTCGAAAATTGTACTAAAATATGTTTAAAGAACAGGAATGATTTATTATTTAGTAGGAAATGGAAAGGAAATGGAGACCAGTAGAATATGATTTTTCTTATAAAGTAAAGAATGATAAAATGTATTTCCGATAATCTCTAGATTTTAGGAGAGGTATTATATAATATCAAATCGACTTAATTCAATATGAGTACATATACAGTATCCGAAAAAAATATGGATACCCCACCACATTTTTTAGTATTATTTGAATATTTCCCCAAGAAAGTTCCAAAAAGTATTATCAAATGCCGCCAAGTTTTGGGAAAATACTAATTTGAAGTAATGGGAGCCAATTTGAATTAAAAAATACGAAAGGCAGCCAAAAAGTTTGACGAAAGAGTGGCTCCAAAGTAAGTATATATCCAAGGCACCATTAAGTTCGGAGGTGGATATGTTTTAGTTTGGGGTTGCTGTAGCTACAGAAATCTGGTATTAATCGAAGAAAAATTACGGGGAAGTCCTACGGAGTGATGCTGAGTAAAAATTTGGAGCTCTCAGTACAAAAAATGGACTTTGAAGGTAACTTTATATACCAGGATACGCCCAAACATACAATTCAGGTTAAGAAAGAATGTTTCGATCAAAAATCGATAGAGCTCCTACTATGGCCTGCTCAAATCTCTGACTTTAACCCTATTAAGCATTTATAGCAATATTTGAATGATAAGCTCGACCGATATTCTTGTCGTCCCAATTAATGAAACATTTTAAATATGTTGAAGGACTCCTGGGTAAGCATACCACATTCACTTTTCCTGAACTTGGTAGACTGCATGTATCAAAGTCTTTTGACTGTAATTAACGCTAAAGATGCCAACACTAAATATTGAAGCTCTGTTTAGAAGCTAATCTTACAATATATATGGGTATCCATACTTTTGTCGTTGTTAAATATTGGTCTTTTTCAGATGATCACGTGATTTGCAACAAATAGTTAAAATGTATTAGGTCTGCAACTTTGCTTCCGCCGTTTTCCAATAGATATCACTAAGGTCAAGTACTGGTCGATTCATATCGATCTTGGACATTTGTGTCTACATTAACCCAACAAAATATTTGTAGAGATCTGTTTCCATCCCAAACTTATTCTCTACTGACAAGGTCACTCTTTGAGCCGAATTCTAGACATTTGCGGAAAATTGTGCTTTTCTTTTTTAATTCCAAGAAAAGTCCGGCAGAGGCTCATCGACATTTGTAACCGTTTTTATAAAAAAAAAATTTATATTTACAAAAAAAAACGGCGGAAGCAAAGTTGTAGACCTAATATAATATTTAAATTTAATTTTTTAATGTAATTAATGCCTAAACGATAAATTTCACTGCTTAAAAGATATAATCATTTTGGTGTTTACATTTAAAGGGTATACATAATTTTGTCGGACACTGTATATGTATAAATGTTTTTAATTGAAATAAGATTTCTTCACTGCCTTTTCACAGTCTATTAATATATGAGGTAAATCCCCAGTGACGTACAATACAGATCAGAACTGAGAAATCAACGCAATATAGCGTGGTTAGCAGCACAAAACGACTAATTGAGAAAAAAAAATCTAAAATAAATACGATGAATATTAATTAATAAAACTACTTAGTATTCTAAACACAAACTAGGTGCGCACGTGACAAGCAATAAAATCAGTTAAAAACAGATGAATAAACAGTATTTATAAACAAAAAGATAATATTAGAACTACTTTACTAGTTATAAGCTATATGCATGTTACAACTCTTAATTATAGTAATTTTCTACTTAATTTAATTGCAATGCATTATACAACAAATACATACTAAAGTACCCCCACTATACTCTTTACAGCTCGCCTGCAACTAAAAAGAATCACTCACGAAAATGTCTAGCGATCAAGAGGTTGTTGTAGCCTCACCCGTCACACCGCATCCACCGCCGAAAGATCGCAAACTATGGCGCGATCTCACAGCCTATTGGATATTGGGTCTATGCAATAATTACGGTTATGTGGTGATGTTGAGTGCGGCACACGATATTATCGCGCAATTTCAGGATCATCCAGCCGATGATGGTAATGTTGAAACTGAAGGCGAAAATACGCGAAATTGTCATTTGATATCGACTGGCGCCATTCTGTTGGCTGATATTATACCCTCGTTGTTTGTGAAAATCGTAATACCGTTTCTGCCGTTCTGGGTGAAGTGAGTAGGGAGAATGCTGAAAATGTTTAAATTTAATTAAATTATTAAACATTTTTTATTACAGTTTCAAGATTTTGCTTGCTGTATTGTTGTCAGCATCGGGTTTTCTGCTTGTAGGCTTCGCGAATGCCGAGTGGATGGCTTTACTGGGTGTAGTTATTACATCGGCGAGTAGTGGTATTGGTGAACCGACTTTCCTATCGTATTCGTCGCATTTCAATAAGTGAGTATAGATCTTGTAGTTATTTATGTAAATTCGTCCAAACGATGTAACATATTTTTGAGGATATTAAGTGATTTTTCATAGAAGTAGACTTATAATTATTTATTTTAATGTATCTCTTTTAAAGAAAACGAAAAAATAAAAATTCATCCAATCGATGAATAATCTTGTTTAGCAATATTTGACGTTGATTTACATAAATAGCGTTACTTAAGCCTTAAAATATTGATTTTTAACAATTCATCCAATGGATGAAATATTAGTTCAGCACATATAATGTAAAATTAAACTTGTTTATAACTTACCTCGATATCACATTGACGCAATAACTCAAATATCATTGCAGAAATGTCGTCTCCACATGGTCATCTGGTACTGGTGGTGCCGGAGTAATTGGCTCACTCTCCTATGCTTCACTGCGTGCGCTTAATGTCAGCCCACGTGATACAATGTTGATTATGTTATTCTTCCCAGCGTTGGAAGCATTCTCTTTCTGGATCATACTACGCAAACCCACAATCATTCCACTGACCAACTCATCACTGGAGTCTACAGAGGAATTGGTGACTGATGAAAAACCATTGCAAGGTTTCAAAGAGAAGTTGATCTACATTAAGACACTGTTTCCATACATGTTGCCACTGGCGCTGGTCTACTTCTTCGAGTATCTCATCAACCAGGGTTTGGTAAGTGTCTTTAGAAAATTTATGCCAATTCTTTTACTTATTTCATCACTTTTTTCTTTCTTTTCCAACAGTTTGAATTGGTCTACTTTGAGAATAGCTCACTATCACAGGCCTCACAATATCGCTGGTTCAATGTGGACTATCAGATTGGTGTCTTCATTTCACGCTCATCGGTTAATCTATATAAAATAAACAAAATTTGGCTTATGGCTGTCTTCCAGTTTGTCAACGTTGCTTACTTCCTCACCGAAGTTATATACTTCTATACGCCAAGCATATGGATCACATTGATCATTGTGCTGTGGGAGGGCTTGCTGGGCGGTGGCGCCTATGTAAACACATTCTATCGCATGTCCAAAGAGATTACGCCCGGACGCAGACGCTTCGCTATGGCTATGGTCACACAATCGGATGCTTACGGCATAGCATTGGCTGGTTTCTTGGCCATTCCATTGCATAATGCAATTTGCTCGCTACCACCTGCCTCTCGGAAACTGATGTGGTGAGCTGTGAGCGTCACTTACCAGGGAGGGTTGACTACTTTGAGTATAGTCTAAGTCAGACTTAAGTTAGTATTACGATTAGGTTGGGTCATTCGATCCAATATTGTTGTATTATTGTATTAAATAGTTGTTGAAGTGAAAGGTTTCTTGTGAAACCGCAGAAAAAATGTAATTAGTGAGCATGGTGTGCTTAAAGCTCTAAAATTTTCTTATAGCTAAGCAGCATACATAATTAAGTAAATAATTTATTTGACTTTAGGTGCTAAAAACACCAATATAATTCAGGAATTTAAAGTGTCATAAAATACTGTAATTAACATTAACTACATATGTTATAGCCGATTTACAAATTTTGCATACTTGAGCTTTTTAGTGAAAGCTCTGTATTTTGTGAAAGCTTGTAAAAATTGTTATGTATACAATAATTCGCACAAAAAACAAAATACGGACAATTAAAAGTCACTAGTGAAAATAGTGAAAAATTTACAATCATTTATTTGTTTATTAATTTAATAATAAGACTATTTTCAGAGAACTTAAAAAATATAATTTGCTTTCACTGTACCTCTAAATAGCATTTACATCTTTACTTAATACTTGTTACTCCATTTTTCATCGCGGCGATAGGTTAGGTTAGGTTAGGTCAAGGAAAATTTTTCAGTTCAGCAGAGAATCTCATTTACATAGCTTCAACGATCCTTTGTGGCAACAACTGAAAGTTCTCAAGTTCACCGACGCAAATCCGATGCTTGCCAACATTGATATTTCCTACAGGGCCTCTCGACTGAAAACCTATTTACGAAAAGCCTAAAAATATGCAACGATAAGCTTTTTATTTAAATATAGTATGTTCATGTAAAGTCAGTTCACGTACGGCATCGATGTTTTCTGGCACAACGGCTGTTTTTGGACGACCTTCACGGAATTCGTCTTTGAGCGAGCGTCGGCCACGATTGAATTCGTTGTACCAGTTTTTCACAGTGCTATAGGATGGTACTTCATAGCCATACAAAGATTTTAGTTCATCGATGCACTCTTGTCGCGATAATCCACGTCGAAAGTTGTGAAAAATGATCGCACGAAAATGTTCGCGAGTTAATTCCATTTTTTGGCCGAGATGAATTTTTTATTTCCCTGTAAATAAAACAATTAACGATTAAATGACAAAACGTTCTGAGTGATGGTATGCTAAAAAATGTCAAACTTTCCAATGGAAATGTCAGATTGCACCTGGCAACACTTAGTGTTGCCTAGGCCAGAAATACATATATATTATATATAAAATTTCGTATCGAACATACGTATTAAAAGCTGTCTTCGCCAGTATTTGTCCAACGGTTTTTGTCCTCAGTTTATTATTATATCCTAAGGTATACGTATAGGACTAAATAAGACATGCACGATCACTATCTGAATTTATTAGCCGATTCGACAAGGTAGTAGAGCTCTGTAAGTAGAAAAACTTGGGAGATACCTTAAACCCTTACTATACTTGTTTTTTGGGAAGATTGATATACATATATTGGCACGATTTTAGTTTCTGGGGCGCCAAGATTTGAGTTCACTTTTAGGTAAATTAGCCCAAAATGAACACTTTTTATTAAATAAAAAAAAGTTGATATCTCGCTCCGTTTACGAGATATCGAGCGTTGAAGTTTGTGTTAACAGCAGCCGATGCGCGCAAAAAATTATTTAATAAAAAGTATTTATTTTTGGGCTAATTTTCCTAAAAGTGAACTCAAATCTTGGGGCCCCTGATATAAATAAAATCTCCCCCATATATTAGTTGATAAGTCTCGAGCAGACAAAAAATTCGTCGAATAATTTTTAAATTATAGAAATATGAAATATAAGGAATTAAGAGAGAGGTTTACTTAAATCAGACTTTTTATATTGGAAAATAGTATATCTGAAAGATATTCATTTAAACCACGGATATATCCAACAAACTCAAAAAATGTCTTGATAAATATTTATAAATAATTATCTTGCAATAAATACTATATTATTGAAACCTAGAAAGTGTTGTGCAATGATCTTCTCAGACTTTTCAAACTTTCAAATGGAATAAAAACAAAATGAAATACATTTTAAGGAAAAAAGTCAAACTGAAATATTTGATCAAACATTAAACGAGTTTCTGTAAACTTTCTTAGAAATTTTCAAAAGAGAAAAACAACGCCGAAAGTCTACAAAAGTTAAAGATTCCCACGATTAACACGATCTCTATATAAACCAAACAAATAGACTGTAAGGAAATATCATTCCTACACAACCATGGCCGACTCAACACCAGCGTCGTCTAAAGACAAAGGACTCTGGCGTGATCTCGTTGCCTATTGGATATTGGGTCTGTGCAACAATTACGGTTATGTTGTGATGCTGACTGCGGCGCATGACATCATTTCAAGTTTTGAAAAAGACGTAAGTAGGATTGAGTATGAGATATATAGCGCAGCACAAAGTCTTGCCAACTCTGACATTTCAGGAAGAAGCAAATCAAGATGGGGACTTGGCAACGAACAGCACAGAACGGCGTTGCAATAAGATGTCCACCAGCACAGTACTGCTGGCCGATATTATACCATCGTTTCTAATGAAATTTCTAGCGCCCTTTATGCCTTTCTGGGTCAAGTGAGTGCAGTGACAGAACCCTATTTGTTGGAAGATAATAATTAATATTATTTTAATACAATAGCATACGCATGGGTCTCGCGATAGGCTTAACGGTGTTCAGTTTCATAACTGTTTCGCTGGCTAAAGTCGAGTGGTTGGCTTTCGTCGGTATTATATTCACCTCGGCGAGTTGTGGTATTGGCGAGAGCACTCTGCTGGCCTATTCATCCAGTTTTAATAAGTGAGTGTTGGAAATCTTAAGATATCATTCCACCATAACGACTATATTTATTATTATAAGGGACGTGGTCTCGACTTGGTCATCCGGCACTGGTGGCGCGGGCATTTTGGGCGCGCTCTCCTATACGGTGCTCATTGATTTGAAATTGACATCACAACAAGCTATGCTAGTATTCCTGTATGTGCCCACATTAGAGGCTTTGGCTTTCTGGTTATTACTGCGACACCCAAAGGAGGCGATTGTGCGTACTGAGGCCGCCGAAATGGTGCCGCAAGATGTGCTCACAATAAAAGAAAAAACGATATACTTCTTCAAGGACTTGCTGCCATTCTTTATGCCACTCTCTTTGGTCTATTTTGCAGAGTACTTCATCAATATGGGTTTGGTGCGTAGAACTCTAATAAATTAATATTTTTTTAACTCTCTTTTAAATCATACTTTGTCTCACTCTCACTTCCAGTACGAATTGGTGTATTTTGAGAATATTTTCATTTCACCACCTACTCAATACCGTTGGATTAGCACCGATTATCAAATTGGCGTATTCATTTCACGTTCCTCCGTCAATATCATACATTTCACCTTCATCTGGCCGATGGCGATTTTACAATGCATCAATGCTGTGGTCTTCACTTTGGAGGCGATCTACTTTTTCACACCCAGCTTTTGGTTGATCATACTGTTTGTGCTGTGGGAGGGTTTACTCGGTGGTGGCGCTTATGTGAATACCTTCTATCACATGTCGAAAGTGGTGCCGGCCGAGCGTCGCCAATATGCCATCGGCATGGTGGCTCAAGCGGACTCGTATGGCATTATTGCAGCTGGTATGCTCGCGATTCCAGTGCATAATCTAATCTGTGATATTGATGTGCATGAGCGAAATAGTTGGGGTTTGTTTTGAATAAATGGCGACTACTACGAGTGGTTTAGTTTTATTTTGTATTTTAGATAAAACGTTTGATTTTTGTCTTGCCAATAGACTAAACGCATATATAAAACATACAACGGCTGTAGATATGCAGTTCTGTATATATTGAATTGGCGAACCCTCATCGATAATATTTGGAATATTTGGGTTTGAAAGAAGAAAGGAAGAATAAATACTATAGCTATGCCAAAATGATACTTCTAAAGATAACACCGTACCTGTGCACAGTGGTTCGGCTTGTATGAAGGTGCGGTCATAAATACTTCCCGCTGACTACTTATCGCTATTAAATTTTCACCAAAAACTAGAAAAATTATTTAAATATATATATAAACAAGTAAGGAAGGGCTCAGTTCGGGTGTAACCGAACATTTTATACTCTCGCAATTTATTTATTTAGCTTAATTAATATTATATAATACACAATTTGACCCACATATTCGTTATATATGTTATATAAAGTTCATTGAAAGTTGGAAACCCTAATATTAGGTTTGAAGCACCGAGGTCCTCATGTTCGATATATGGGGCCTTGAAAACATATGGTCCGATTTTGGCGATTTTTAGAATGGGGCTGCCACACTATAAACATAGTATTTGTGCAAAGTTCTGCACCGATATCTTCACTAGTGCTTACTTTATATATTGTAAAGTAAACGATTCAGATTGTCTTCAAAGTTCTGGTATATAGGAAGTAGGCGTGGTTGTAAAGCGATTTGGCCTATTTTCACAACATTTCATTGGGATGTAAGGAAACTATTACAAACCAAGTTTCATTGAAATCGGTCGAGTAGTTCCTGAGATATGGTGTTCGACCAAAATGTGTTCGACGCCACACCCATTTTCCATTTCGTAAAAAAAATCTGAGTGCAGCTTCCATCTGCCATTTCTTATGTGAAATTTAATGTTTCTGGCGTTTTTCGTTAGTGAGTTAACCCACTTTTAGTAGTTTTCAACACAACCTTTGTATGGGAGGTGGGCGTGGTTATAATCCGATTTCCTCCATTTTTGGATTGTATAAGGTAGTACCTAAAAGAAACGACTCTAGAAAGTTTCCTTGATATAACTTTAGTAGTTTCCGATATATGTACAAAAAACTTAGTAGGTGGCGGGGCCACGTCCACTTCCTCAAAAAAATTACATCCACATATGCCTCTTCATAGTGCTATCCTTCATACCAAATTTTACCTCTATAGCTTTATTTATAGCTTAGTTATGGCACTTTAAGTGTTTTCGGTTTTCGACATTTTGTGGGCGTGGCAGTGGTCCGATTACGCCCATTTTCGAAAAATCGAAATCGAATTTGATCTTCTTATGGTGTCAAGGAATACGTCTTCCAAGTTTCATTAAGATATCTCAATTTTTACTCAAGTTACAGCTTGCACGGACGGACGGACAGACGGAGAGACAGACAGACATTCGGATTTGAACTCCACTTTTCACCCTGATCATTTTGATATATATAACCCTATATCTAACTCGTTTAGTTTTAGGACTTACAACTAACCGTTATGTGGACAAAACTATAATACTCTCGTAGCAACTTTGTTGTTCGTTGTTGCTGCGATATTAAAAAAAATTTTTTTTTGACGTGTTTTAAAAAAATACAGGTCTTCATGCGTTTAACTCTATTTTTAGAAAGTACCGTTAGATTTTTAGGAAACCCCGGTTTGCAAATATGAAGTTTGGACTATTTAGAAGACATCTGTATACATTTTGACAAAAAATCGTGAGATGAATTTTTTGATTTTTGGCCTATGGCGGAACCACTGTGCTGTGATCCCGCAGTAAAACTGAATAACGCATTTTTGTTTGCTTGGTCAACTTTGAAGCTCAGTAAATGGTCAAGTAGCATATGAAGCTGGTTCCATAAGAAACTGTTTACGTCATATTTCACTCCTATACATGAGTCGGTCGTCTTACATCGTCCTGTATCGTTGTACCTTAAAAGTGTAAAAGCATTTCAGGTTCGTTTAGAAGTATGATACGATTACAACCGTTATGATTTATCAACGAACTAGAAAGAAGATATGTTTACGAAAGAAGAAACTATGGATATTCCTTCAGATTTCCGATCAAAAATAATCCACAATCTTTCAAATGCTTTCATCCTCAGATCGTTTACAAAATCCAATTAAAGATATCAAATTTTTAGATTCAAAAACCTAAACCTTATTTCATATAAATCTGAACTACATATCTGATACTGGAAACAGAGGTGTCTCCTAGCAAATTTTTCATTCAAGCCACACTAAGCATAACGGTAAAGGTTCCAACAATATCCATATTTAAATCATCTGAGTCTGTGGTCAATATGAAGATCGATAGTAAACTAGAGTTCCTTAAAAAATTTAAAAAATATTAAAGCCAAAATATAAATAATTTTTAAGATTAAAAGCACACGAAGAAGCTATCAATCTTAGATAAAAGAAACTATTTCGATTCCAGGAACACAAAAAAAAAAACTTCTGATCTCCAAAGTAACATGAGATCACAGTGAGATGTCAAAGTCAAATCTCTATCTTTAATCACTCACATTTTTTAACTTTGTATATGCCTGCTTTCTACCAGACAATTTCTCAAGTACTTTTGAGCTACGTAAATATGTAAACATACCTAAATTTTAGCAAAACATTATTATTTTTATATTTCTGTTTTGATTTCATGTTTTCTTTGCTCTTATCTTTTACAAGTTGTACTAATTAACGTGTGACTGATAGTACTCATAGTCGTATAAATAATGTCTGGAAGCTATATACAAATATATCAAAGATGCTTTAAAAGACTCCACGCACACATGCTTCTTTTTTATTGAGCGCAAATAATTTCCCACTCAAACAAATCGATTTATTGGCATTATCATTTAATTGAAATATTATAAAAAACACTCAAGTGTCAAACAAACAACTCAAAATCTTACAACAAGTGCGCTCTTATCAAAATACTAGACGTTAAAGCTCTGAGTGTTAAGCTTTCGAGTCGCAGTAGCAAACTCACAGCCACCGCAGTTGCTTAATATTAAACTTCGATTAAATTTATGAATCAGTTGCAATTGTGTAAGCAGCAACGTAAAGTGACTACCACGCGCCAACTGGTTAATGAACTTAACCGCTTTGACAGTACAAAAACAAAAGCAATAAAATTTTGTGAATTACAATTACATCACTGAACTTCTGAACTCAAAGCAGCAGCTTGAACTTGAACTTGAATCAACACACTGAGTGCATACGTCACCGCCTACGTCCTTGTGTGATAGTGAAATTGATATGTTGTGCTATACGCGTATTTTATATTGTTTACTGAGCTACATATTTGTCGGCTTCGGTGTTATCAATTTTCCACTAGTTGCTGCTGTTAGTACGGTGGAACCGAATAGCGAGAAGCCGCATATTATTTTCATACTAGCCGATGATTTGGTAAGTGTTTAAGTCAAGAGAATTGAATAAGTGAGTTATTTGGTTGGTACCAGCGATTTGAGTTTGCAAGATCAGCCGTAAGGATTATGATGCAGTCGTTAAGAATGATATTATAAATATGGAATCCGAATTTCTTCAACGTTGAAATGTCAAATATGTGTCAAAATATGTTAAGGGGGCCATCCCATGTGACGGGTAGGTTTTTTTATATATACTTTGATAGGATTTTAAGCTAAAAATATTGTGTGAAACATGAGTTACAGCGTTCTGAACACCACCGCCTCATAAAAATGGGCTAGCACTTCCTCCACGTTTCCGGCTGATTGGCTTATCGGAAAAAAAATTACCGCGTTTTCATATGTTAGTTTAAATGCATGGAGCGCAAAATAATCAAGTGAATATACAAAAATATTGGACTTTTGGTAAACATTTGGAAAATAAATTTTGAATTTTGCGTTTTTTTTTTTAATTTTTTGCTATAAAAAAATCTAAGTTTTTGGAATTTTTAAATAATAATAGCGTTTACATGTACTGAATGTACCCTACGAATTTCACTTCATTCGGTCAAGTCGTTTTTGAGATACGATGGAGGAAAGTTTGGAAAAACATGGTCAAAGTTTCCAGCTGCCGACTGAGCGCTTCGGACAGCTCCGCCTTCTAACTGCAGTATCTTTACAGTATTTTAGACATTTTTTTGAGCCCATCACATGGTATGACCCCCTTAAGAGAGAAAAAATTTACTAGAAAATCAATTTAATAATTTATTTCCGTGAGACAATTGTCACGATGATTGTCTAAAAAATTAATAAGCGGTGTTACAAGATTATTTAGGATGACAAGTTTAAAAAAGATCTTAGATTGATCTTATATGAACTCAACTGGAACTCCACAAGCATTATTTTAATTTTATTCTGAAAAAGGGAAGTACTTAACCGATATTAAAAATTTTGTGTGCAATAGTCGCTGAAATTCATTTAGATAACTTAATGTTGACCGATATATTTGACAATAGGTCAGTCCTAAGTAATGATGTATGTAGTTATCTGGGAGCCTTGAGATATTAGTTGAAAGTTGATTATTTATATATTTGCCGTCGGAAATGTCCTAATGGAACTTCTCGTCTTGTACGTCACTCACAGAACTCTAATAATTTATCAGTTGCCGTATTTGTGGGCCTACGCTTCCCTTCCTTTTAATGTTTGCCTCAATGAGTCCTGAATCCTGTTTTTTCATTGATTTGGATACTTTGGCACAGGCAGTTCGGCGCTATGTAGGTTGGGTGTGTTGTCCGAAGATAAGTTTGGATACTGGGTAGTGTCTTTGGACAAGGTTGCAATGTAATCAAAATTGACTTAATGGTCGCATACGTCATTATTTTCTCCGTGCAGATCATCAGTGTTCCTATATCCTATTTACATATGTCATCCTTTAAATCAGAAAACTATCCTAAACTCTACTTGGTCTTACATATTCCAGGGCTTCGATGACGTCAGCTTCCGTGGCTCCAATGAATTTCTCACACCCAATATTGATGCGCTCGCTTATCATGGTAAAATTTTGGAACGCTTGTATACGCCGGCGATATGTACGCCTTCACGTGGTGCACTAATGACCGGACGCTATCCCATACATACAGGTGAGAAAAATTTTTAGAACAAAAAACATTTTCCATTAACTTTTCCTAAAAAACATTTGATCTCACAGGCACACAACACTATGTTATTAGCAACGAGGAACCATGGGGCTTGCCCACAAACATAACACTGATGCCGGAAATCTTCCAAAAAGCTGGCTACTCCACCAATCTGGTGGGTAAATGGCATTTGGGTTTCGCCACGCGTGAATACACGCCGACTTATAGAGGTTTCGATAATCACTACGGCTATTGGGGTGGTTTCATTGATTACTATCAGCGACGTAGCCAAATGCCGGTAGGTCTAGTTGTTATATAAATCCTGAATATATACTTATTTAATATATATATATATAATATAATTTCCCAGCTGCCGCACTACTCCATGGGCTATGATTTCTATCGCAACTTGGAGCTCGAATGCGCCGATCGCGGTGTTTATATGACCGATTTACTAACCCGCGAAGCTGAGCGTATAATACTGGCGAATAACAACACGAAGCCACTTTTCCTCTTGCTAAGCCACTTAGCCGTGCATACCGGTAACGCTAATGAACCGTTGCAAGCACCGAGGGAGGAAATTGCGAAATTCAGCTATATCAAAGATCCAAATAGACGCAAGTATGCAGGTGAGGCCAGTTCATAGCCAAGTTAGTGGGACTCAGAAAGATATTACAATCCTTCGGGGCTGTTCGGGTCAACAAGAAAAGTGTGTGGTCTCCATAGCAATTTTTCATGAGATTTGTATTTCGGAGGAATCGCTTTCCCTATGATTAGAAGTAATTTGGAAAGGCTCCACAATCTGCGCTATAGATTCTGATTGAGTTCTTATCGAGTAGTTTTATTTCCCAGTCCCTCTTAAATCACATTGTCGACTGAGGATGAGGTGGAAAAAGTTTCCTCTACATTTTGGTTCAAGTACTTAATTCAGATTCATTGATTTAAATGATATAGGTTCATTTATGAACCAACTTACTGATCCTGGGATGATTTTTGTTCAACTTTTACATATATCTTTGGTTTCCGTAAACTCAGCCATTTTTACGGATTTTAAAGCCTCTCGTAAATATCAAACAAGATACCTTTTGAATTTGTTCCGTTAAAAAATGATAACTTTCTCTGTTTTATCCACAGCGATGGTCTCACGCCTGGATCAGAGTGTTGGCAACATAATAAATGCGCTTGAAGAGGCCAATATGCTTAAGACTTCTATAGTAATCTTTCAATCGGACAATGGTGGACCTTCGGTCGATCTCTTCGCAAACTCAGCATCAAATTGGCCTTTCAAAGGGGTATGTAGTTTAAGATTTCCGGCTTCCAAAACATATTAAATCATCTCCTTACTCCTTCACAGCAAAAGAATACAGCCTGGGAGGGTGGCGTACGGGTTGCTGGCGCCATTTGGAGTCCACTACTGTCGCAACGTCACTCACTATTTCGTCCCACCATGTATATGGGTGATTGGTTACCCACTTTAGCCGCGGCCGCCAATATACCGCTTAACCAAAGTGCATTGCGTTTGGATGGTTTGAATTTATGGCCAACACTTAGTGACGCTACAAATAATGCAAACTATGAAAATTTCGACCGTGAAATAGTGCATTACCTCGATGATGTGTGGCATGTTGCGGCATTACAGCAAGGCGATTGGAAATATGTGAATGGCTCAACAGCGGCAGGACGCTTCAACAATGTGCTCACCTATCGTGAACTCTACGATACCGATCCACGTAGCGTCGATTACTACGCGGCGGTGAAGAACTCAAGCACCTCGTCGGTATTGCAGAGATATGATGAACATCAATTGCAGCGAGCGCATATCAATCAGCTACGTAATGCCGCGAAAGTAGACTGTGGCAATGGCGTACAACGTAGCTGTAATCCGCTATGGGAAGAATGTCTATACAATGTGGCCGTTGATCCATGTGAACGCAACAATTTGGCTTCGTTAAGTGAGTATAGGAAAATACTGAGACGCATGCGTAGAAGTGTGCGCCAACACAGAAGTAACGCTGCGCCGTTAGCCAATCGTAGAGGCAGCTTTGAGCATAGTCCTTCGCGTCATCGTTGCGTGTGGTCGAATTTTTTGGAAGACGCACCCAGTGAGGGTAAGTTGTGGTCACTTAATGAGACTATATTCGTTATTTGCTATAATAATTCCTTCGATTTTGTTACAGAATTCTTCGTTTGTGGTCTTTACGGAATGCCCTGTGAATCTGCTACTTCAGTAGAGGGTATAAATGTAGAGCATATTTGAGGAATGTTGTATGTTATGTTAAAAAGTCGTTAGCATAATAAATATTAGTATTACTCGTACTACTTGAACAGTATGCAGCTATGTTGGTATTGGAATGAGGAAAAACAAGGATTATGTTAAGATAAGGGCCTGTGACCATTTCCAAATGCGAACGGAATGAGAGAAAACCAAGGGTTATGGCAAGATTAGGGTCTGTAGACAGTTCCAAATACGAACGGAATGAGAGAAAAACAAGGATTATGGTGAGATTAGGGTCTGTGGACATACCCAGTTGAGAAGTTTTGTTTAAAACTTTTTCAAATAACGGGGTTTCCAATAGGACGCTACAAAAGTAGGGACAGCAAACGACGCCTTTAACTTTAAGAGCGACTTTAAGAGCGCTATGTCCAATTTATGGTTGTCATAATCAACAAATTGATCGTGTCAGATCAACAATCGAGAGTCTAGTGAAAAAATTTGAATACAAAAATTTACAGTACAAAATTTTTCCCGTGCCAGTGAGACAAAGAAGTGCCAGTAATGTCGAGATTATTGCTGCCGTTAGGGCATCAATTGAGACGCAAATCAGTATCTTATACGTCGTTCTCAAGCGTTGGGCATCTCTGCGACGTCGTTGTGCCGAATTTAGCGAAAAGATCTTGGCCTACATCCTCACAAGATCAAATTGACGCAAGAACTGAAGCCGCTTGACCACCATAATCGTAGTATGTTCGAGAATTGGGCTGAGCAACAACTTGAAAATGATCCGGATTTTCTGCGAAAAATAATCTCCAGCGATGGGGCTCATTTCTGGCTGAATGGCTTCGTCAATAAGCAAAATATACATTTATGACCGGCGGCGTCATTGGACCGTACTTTTTCCGTGATGATCAAGGCCGGCACGTTACTGTGAATGGGAATCGCTACCGTTCAATAATGGCATCGAATGTAGATATCCCAAATCGTTTTTGTTTTATATAAAAAAATTCTTATTGAAAAACCCTTTACATGATCTGGATCATGCAATCATAATTTCCACTGAAGGCCCTCTAGTATGCTCACCGAATATTCGTAGCCAGTAAAGGACAATAAAGCCAAAGAAGTTTACCATTTTAACAGACCAGCTACAAATCGACTTTATGGTCCTCAGAACATTGGCAACGGCGAATACCGCAGACGATGGAACGATGGAACGATGAGCTGTACGAGTTATACGACGACATTGACATAGTTCAGCGAATAAAAAGACAGCGGCTACGCTGACTAGGTCATGTTGTCCGAATGGACGAAAACACTCCAGCCCTGAAAGTGTTCGATGCAGTACCCGCCGGAGGAAGCCGAGGAAGGGGAAGGCCTCCACTTCGGTTACACTTGCAATCTCCAACTGGCGCCGAACTACGAAGGAAAAAGAGGAGTGGCGCGCTCTCATCGATTCGGCTATAACCGGCTAAACTGTTGAACGCCTATAACATACATACAGTTACTAATCGACTATCATTTCAATCTCTATATTTATTATATTGGAAGAGAGTAAAGTACTATATAAATCCTCCCATTCGCTAAATTAATTATTTTTAATCTTTCTCTACCTCAGTACTAAATAATTTATAGACGTCTAGTTATTTAAATGAGCTCAGGGCAACAACTTTCAAGGCAACCCTTACTTTCATTCACTCTTCCATACAATACATTATATTAAATAATTCAAACAACATTAACCATAATATATATGTACCTGCCTGGAGTTCGAAACAGTTGCATAAATAAATTGATAAAGAAAACCCAAAAACAATTACTCCCCCAAACGCTAAATAAGCTCCGGTCGTCTATAGATCAAACTGCTATCACTCTTTAACACACAAACCATAGTGGTGCTCAGCTGATCTGGCTCTCTCTCTCTCTCTCTCTCTCTCTCTCTGACGCTTACACTCTCTGTTTACTGTAGTTAAAGTTGCTCTTACCGATCGCGCGCACTATAACGGTCGCTCGTCGTAGTATGCGAGCTTAACTAAATCTCCGCGAAGTGGGTCTATTTACAATAAACAGTATGGAAGCGTATAGTTTATTTATGCAGATTTTGTGTTTGTGTTTACTGTTGATTAAATTAAAATGCTGGACAAGCAATTTAGTTAGTTAACCGCGCTCAGCGTAACGAAACGGTTTGAATTTGTGCTATACGACACGACGGACAGTTCAATTGCTCGGTAGTGGTTGAAAGCAGTACTTGAACGGGTGTTTGAGGTATTTTTTGATTGATTGATTGCATTGTGGGTGTTAGAATTTTACGTTTTTTCAACAATTAAATTTAATAAATTGCGCTAATTGTAGTTGATTTTAAAAGTTTTTGAATTAAGTTCTAAAAATATAAATTTTTGTAGTTTCAATATCAGTTCTAAAAATTTGCACTTTCCACACTGAAATGTGTGCAATAAACTACTAATTTAGTTGTACACATTTCCAATTAGTTATTTCACACATTTTTCGGTAGTACCCAGTGTTTAAGCGCATACTGAAATTCTCCCACCACTTCATGGTCCATTGACTGGGCATTGTTTATACTGAAGCCACATTAAAACGACGATCATTATCAACTGCCAAACCGTGCGTTGTATGTGAGAATATGACAATTCAACCATTCAAGTGCATAAATCAGCGAAGTAAGTCGGTGGCTGTCGATAAAAAACAAAACAACAACAACATAAGCAACAAAAACAAAACAAAATACCAGCAAGTATTAAATAACAGAAACTACACTAAAACAGAAGATAAATGAGTTAAAATAAATTAAGCTGAAAATCAAAGTAAATTACTAGCTACTTAGAACGCTAGCTAATGAAGCGCTATAATGAAGACTGGAAACTAGTCGGAAAAAATGTGAAAAAATATATTAAAAAAATAAAAAATTTTAAAATAAAAAAAAATTAAAAATAAAAAAATTTTAAAATAAAAAATAATAAAAAAAAAAAAAACAAAAAAATTAAAAATAAAGCATATAAAATAAAATAAACGAAAAAAATGAAAATTAAAAATATTTAAAATTCCTAAAGATATAAAAATTTAAAGAAATAAATAAAAATAATTTTAAGAATAAAATGAAAAAAAAAATCAAATGAAAAAAGCTTATTAAAAATACTCCAATGAAAGAAAAAATAAAATCTTGGAAATAAAAACTACTTCAAAATAATCTTAACTAGCTGCTAGTAATTTGGTTAATTTTTTTCTAGTTATCCAGCCGATTTTGCTTGATAAATAAGCGTAAAAAAATTTAAAAAAAAAAAATAGAATAAAAAAATTTAAACAAAAAAATTTTAATAAAAAAATTATAAATAAAAAATTCAAAATAAAAAAAAAAATTAATGAATTAAAATATCGAAAAAAAAAATAAATTATATAAAAATTTAAAGAAATAAATCAAAAAAAAGTTTCAAGAAAAAAATTATAAATAAAAAATTCAAAATAAAAAAAAATAAAAATTTAATGAATTAAAATATCGAAAAAAATAAATTATATAAAAATTTAAAGAAATAAATAAAAAAAAAGTTTCAAGAAAAAAATTAAAAAAAAAATCAAATGAAAAAAGCAAATTAAAAATATTCTAATAAAAGAAAAAATAAAAGTATGAAAAAACTACTTCAAAATAATCTTAACTAGCTGCAAGTAATTTAGCCATTTTTTTTCTAGTTAGCCAACCGATTTTGCTTGATAAATAAGCGTAAAAAAAATTTTAAAAGAAAAATAAAATAAAAAAAATTTTAAAACAAAAAAAATTTTAATTAAAAAGTTATAAATAAAAAATTCAAAATAAAAAAAAAATAAAAATTTAATGAATTAAAATATCGAAAAAAAATAAATTATATAAAAATTTAAAGAAATAAATCAAAAAAAAAAAGAAAAAAATTAAAAAAAAAAATCAAATGAAAAAAGCAAATAAAAAATATTCTAATAAAAGAAAAAATAAAACTATGAAAAAACTACTTCAAAATAATCTTAACTAGCTGCAAGTAATTTAGCCATTTTTTTTTCTAGATAGCCAACCGATTTTGCTTGATAAATAAGCTGCTATCTCGAATACATACTTGTGCTTACAGACATATACTATACAAACATAAAAGTACATATCTACATAAATCTATATAGGAATGCAAGTATATACTTAAATCTTCTACACCTCTACGTAGGTAAATAATTACGTACAACCTTATGCATAGGCACAACTCAGTGTATATGTTGTTTTTCTTATTTCTGAGCATTAAACGAAAATGTATAAAACGTGAAAAAGTGCACAAAAGCCACAAAAAAGCGTTAAATGGGTATATAAAAATGTTTATTTGAAGTTCTTAAGCGGCTAGCACAATGCCAGCACAAGTGGAAATTCAGTGAGAAAACAAAGATGCGCGCATGTTTCGCCCTGTGACTTAAATAAATTTGCATTGCAAGTAGATAAGCGCCGCATTTACATACTCGTACATAAATGTTTTGCTAAAAAATTTCTAAACCATTTTTTGACTTTTTGAAATTATTTGTACTTAATGAAAATGTCGCTAAAGTAGACAGCTGTCAAGCTGCATGGCGAAAGTTAGATAAATATGTGCACTTATACGAGTCAGTCATTGATTTGATTTAGCGGTTTTAGGTGAACATATAACGCAACGAGTGGGACATGTGGGAGTTCAAGGCTTTCAAATGAAGACGTCCAAATTAGATGGATTTAATTTTTTATTAATTTTTCCAACGTAATTTAAATGAACCGCTTGCTTTAGCATTTTTTGGTTGAGCTCCCTTTCATATCTCATTACAACTCCTTACTAAGATTTTCTGATGTTTTGGCTCTCTGTGTTTTCTTTAAAGTTGACATTTTACTTATAAAAGCTTATTAAGAGATGAGATCCAAATTGTCTGAAAACAATTTAAAACTTAATCGAAATAAAGTGCTTTTAGTCTTTGATTGTACAAAAATCAGCTTTAGCTATGCAATCTCCACTTTGTTCTTGGAAACATGAGTATTTATCATCTCAAGACCCGACTAAAATGTGTATACTTAAATTGGAGGAAAAGTCTCGACATTGTTATATTGAAATGTGAGGCCCGAGCTTTGTTTTCATGTGGTTTGCAAAAAAAATTTAATAAAGATTACCTTGAAATCTTAAGTATTTTTTAGCAAATCTATACTCTGTCAAATATATAATAGACCAGCCGAGAATCACAGAAATCGTCTTGTAGTAAATGACCATCACAACGTTTAACTTAAAAGTTAATCTCAGTTTCAACATACATAGTTCGCCGTAATAAAATTCTTATTAAAGCTTTCTTGAAGGCTGATACAAACCGCTAACTCTATTGTGTTATCTCTCAAATCGTTTTGGTTCAAGCTCATTACCTTAACGAGAACTGTTACGAAATTCCCAATCTGACGTAAGATGTTCTAAGAAGAGTATTGAACACCAGGTTCCTCGTTGTATGATATTGTCGTCTATGATTTAGTACATTATGTGTTTAGTTAGAAAATACTAAGTATATTTTAATTTAATAATAGTTTTCACACTTCTCAATCCAGGAAAAGATTAGTTGACTTTAGCAGTAAAACAAAAAAAAAAACAAGTAAGAAAGGGCTAAGTTCGGGTGTAACCGAACATTTTA
Organism: Zeugodacus cucurbitae; assembly: GCF_028554725.1. Lineage (NCBI taxonomy): Eukaryota > Metazoa > Arthropoda > Insecta > Diptera > Tephritidae > Zeugodacus > Zeugodacus cucurbitae. Next base: position 12,350,779 of record NC_071669.1, read on the forward strand.
TACTCTCGCAATTTATTTATTTAACTTTATTTATATTATATAATACACAATTTGACCCACATATTCGTCATATATATTATATAAAGTCCATTGAAAGTTGGAAACCATAATATTAGGTTAGAAGCATCGAGGTCCTCGTGTTCGATATATGGGGCCTTAAAAACCTATGGTCCGATTTCGGCGATTTTTAGAATGGGGCTGCCACACTATTAACATAGTATTTGTGCAAAGTTCTGCACCGATATCTTCGCTGGGCGACGCCACGCCCATTTTCCATTTTGTAAAAAAATCTGAGTGCAGCTTTCATCTGCCATTTCTTATGTGAAATTTAGTGTTTCTGACGTTTTTCGTTAGTGAGTTAACCCACTCTTAGTTATTTTCAACCTAACTTTTGTATAAGAGGTGGGCGTGGTTATGATCCGATTTCTTTAATTTTTGGACTGTATTAAGAAGTGGCTAAAAAAAACGACTGCAGAAAGTTTGGTTTATATAGCTTTATTGGTTTGCGAGATATGTACAAAAAACTTAGTAGGGGGCGGGGCCACGCCCACTTCCCCAAAAAAATTACATCCAAATATGCCCCTTCATAGTGCGATCCTTCATAGCAAATTTTATTTCCATAGCTTTATTTATGGCTTAGTTATGGCACTTTATGTGTTTTCAGTTTTCGCCATTTTGTGGGCGTGGCTTCCTATGGTGCCAAGAAATAAGTGTGTCAAGTTTCATCAAGATATCTTAATTTTTACTCAAGTTACAGCTTGCACGGACGGACGGACAGACAGACATTCGGATTTGAACTCCACTCTTCACCCTGATCACTTTGGTATATATAACCCTATATCTAACTCGTTTAGCTTTGGGTGTTACAAACAACCGTTATGTGAACAAAACTATAATACTCTCTTAGCAACTTTGTTGCTAGCAACTTTGTTGCGAGAGTATAAATATTGTTTTCAATACACTGAGCAACACTCCAGTATTTTTCGATATACAAATAATTTTTTTCGAAGAACAAACTTTGATCCTTCTTCGCACCTGTTTTTTATGCCATTGAATTAAGAAGAAAATTTTGATTTTCTCTATATTTTGGATATTCTAGTAACTATATCCAGTAATTAAAAATATATTTTTAAAAAGTCACTTTTCGAATCCAAATATTTCGATTTTAGAGGCGAACTTCGAAAATCGGAGTATACAATTTTTTACTTATGATTCAATCTCCTGAAAATATTAAGTTTGGTCCAATACCCAGAAAATCGATTTTGCCGTATATTGTTATTGATATTTTATTCTCAACCTATATGATGCCTGATCTTTTTCCGATCCAATTATATTTTCATACTTAACCCCAATCTTTAATTCCAATAAGAAAACATTTTTCGTTATTTTTTTACATCATTTTATTACTTACATTATTTCAATTTATTAATTTCATTATTTAGAAAGAATATCAATATATATTTAAACAAACAAAACGCATCTGCTCGCAAATGCAACGCTTCACAAAGTGGCATGCTTGGTTTATTTATTCAGTACCAACTGATTAATGTTACAAGCTAAATTACAGCAACTATTAAGCTAATTAACTAACCGATTTCTTATCTGAAAATAATTAAAACTATTTGTTTTCTAAATATGTAAGTGAGTGAATGACATATAAGCAAACAACTTTTGCCGATTGACTGAAAGTTACATTCGAAAATTTCCAGCGCATTTTGCAATTGACGTATTGGTGTATATATATATATATATATATATATATATATATATATACATATACATAATATAAATGCATATACATATACATTTGTAAGTTTATTGGCGCTATTTAATACGGTTAAGTAAATTAAGACACGCCAGCATGCAAACTGACAAAAAAAACACTGTCTAATTCGACATAACAAATTATTTAATGAGCATCGACACCCACTGCTGTGAAGATTAGACAAATTACAGAGTTATTGATTGTATAAAAGCTTATTCGAAGTATTCCTCGAATTAGAGGGTTACACATGCCACGAAGTGACGTACAGTTTATATGAGTATGAGTGGAGTTACTTAAGCGTCTCTTAAGATCGAATCGTAGTTCATAGAAACGAAGATGTTTCTCAGCAAAATGTGTTTTTGGCACGATTCTATGACCGCATATGTATAGGGTTTATTTAGGTTTATTGATGGTTTAGGAAAAAAAATTCGAACCTAATTCAAATTTTTTACTGTTCTTAGAACCCGCTAACCTATTCCAAGTCGGTTTCCTCTATCCTCTAACAAACGTTATTTCGATACATATATTATAGTTAACCTTAATCCTTTTATTCCCATCTAGAAGAGCAACCCATAGTTAGTCATCCAATATGATATCCTCACTCTTCGTATAAGGCACCACAAATTCAATTATCGACGATAGTTTGGAAACCATAAAGTGATTATAAAACATTGTGAATTTTCAAGTTTTGAAGCACACTACACTTTACATATCTAGTCACTATCATTACGAGACAGTTTATCAAAACGACAACCACTCGACTTAATACATTTTTTTTAATTTAATTTGTTCTTGAGAAAAGTGTTCATGTGCTTTTGTGACTGGGAAAATATGCTGGACTCAAAACGTACAGATCGAATCTTCTTCTTCACTGGCGTAGACACAGCTTACGCGGTTATAGCCGTACAGATCGAATGGGTGACGAATTATATGATGGATAAGAGGATGGTACTCGACTTAAGTTAGCTCTTGGCAATGGAAATAAATATTTCTAAATAAAAATATATGTTGTTATTACAACAGTCCCGCCTAGTTACTGTTTTTGTTGTTTGTTCGATTCGTCACTCTCTAAGGTTTATTGATTGGATGGAAATTACTATTCTTAAAGTGGTGATATTACTTTCATCTTATTACTTCAAGTACGCAGCCCTTCTGATATTGTTTTTTAATTAAGTAACTAGGAACATGATTGATCGACTAGAAAGTTAAACAAATTAGAATCATTGAAATAGGTAATTAATTGTACAAGGAATGAGGTAACATATGCTACATATAGGTATGTATGCATAGAGCAATCGATTCCCTAGTGGCTAAAAAGTCAAAGTTAAAGTTACATTGCGGTGAATTTTACGATAAATGAGATTGTAGTCTGTGATACGAATTGAGTTGAAAAAAAGTAATAATATTTTTTCTAATACATAAATTCATATTTTGATAAAGTACAACAGCTGAGAGCAGATTCTCAAGAGGGAAGGGAAGAATTCCTGAGAAAATTGCATCTTGTGTGCTGGTGTCTTGTCTTCTTCTTCTTGACTGGCGTAGACACCGCTTATCGCGGGTATCCCTCCTTCTGGCAGTTTGGCGCCAATTGGTTATACCAAGCGAAGCCAGGTCCCTCTCCACCTGGTCCTTCCATCGGAGTGGAGGTCTCCCTCTTCCTCAGCTTCCACCAGCGGGTACTGCATCGAACACTTTCAGAGCTGGAGCACTTTCATCTATTCGAACAACATGACCCATACAGCGTAGCAGCTGTCTTTTTATTCGCTGGACTATGTCTATGTCGTCGAATAACACATACAGCTCATCGTTCCATCGTCTGCGGTATTCGCCGTTGCCAATGTTTAAGGGACCATAAATCTTCCGCAAAAACTTTCTCTCGAAAACTCCTAGTGCCGATGTTGACATCGCCCACACTTCTGCACCGTAAAGTAGGACGGGAATGATGAGAGACTTGTAGAATTTGTTTTTTAATCGTCGATAGAGGACTTTACTTTTCAATTGCCTACTTAGTCCATAATAGCACCTGTTGGCAAGAGTGATTCTGCGTTGGATTTCCAGGCTGACATTGTTATTGCTGTTAATGCTGGTTACCAGGTAGACGAAATTATCTACAACTTCAAAGTTATGACTGTCGACAGTGACGTGGGAGCCAAGACGCGAATGCGCTGACTGTTTGTTTGATGACAGGAGATATTTCGTCTTGTCCTCGTTCACCACCAGACCCATACGCTTCGCTTCTTTATCCAGTCTGGAACAAGCAGAACTAACGGCGCGGGTGTTGTTTCCAATGATATCGATATCATCGGCGTACGCCAGTAGCTGTACACACACTGTCTTGTCTAAATGACTATAAAGGTCTTCTATCGTATTCGTACTATAAATAGGAGGTTTTTATGAGATCGAAGAAATTATTCTTATAAGGTCAGAAAATATTCGTTTTGACCGTGCTCCATAATCTTAATACATTCTCAAAAACACTTGGATCACATAAAGGGTTTTAATAAGTGCGCTAAAAAAGTTTAAATTGTTTATTCCTGTGAAAGTACATTTGATTCCATTATGTATGGAACTCGATTTCTTTTGCATGGCCACCATGGTCAGGCTTGTAGAAGTACAGACGCTGAATCCAATTTTCAACGATTTTCAACCATAAATCCGCCGATACTGCTGAAATATCACGTTTAATAGTCGTACGAAGTTCCTCAATCGACGCTGAATTGTTGGCATAGACCATAGACTTGACGTAGCCCCACAGGAAATAGTCTAACGACGTCAACTCGCACGACCGAGGTGGCCAATTGATTGGACCATTTCGTGAGATAACACGTTCACCAAACTTGGTTATCAATAAAATCATCAAATTCGGGCCAAAAATATTCAGTTATCTTTGAGCGGTAGCGATCCCCATTCACAGTAACGTGCCGGTCTTGATTATCACGGAATAAGTACGGCCCAATGACGCCGTCGACCCATAAACCGCACCATGCCGTATTTTTTCGGAATGCAATGGTGACTTATGGAGTACATGTAGATTGTTGCCTGACCAATAACGCATATTTTGCTTCTTGACGAAGCCATTCAGCCGGAATAAGCCACATCGCTGAAGATGATTTTTGCGTGAAAATCCGAAACATTTTCAAGTAGTTGCTCAGCCCAATTCACGAACATAAGGCGATTCTAATGTTCAAGCTACTTCAGTTCTTGCGTCAATTGATCTTGTGAGGATATAGACCGAGATATAATTGCAAAATTCGGCACAACGACGTCACAGAGATGCCCAACGCTTGAAGAACGACGTGTGAGAGAATGATTTGGGTCTTTCTCAATTGATGCGCTAGCGGCAGCAATATTCTCGACACTACGGGCACTTCTTTGTCTCACTGACATGGGAACATTTTGTACTGTTCCTGAGGTTTAAAAATTTTCCACTAGACGCTCAATTGTTGGACGATTATGTCCCATAAATTGGACGTAGGAACTTAAAATTGAGGTCAGTGACTCCGAATTTCGGTAGTAAATTTTAATAATTTCGGCTCGTTGTTGGATCGTATATCGTTCCATGATGAAATGGCAAACCTTACTGAAGAGAAAAGAGCGGGAAAAAATATGGCATCGTTTGTTGTTCCTATTGGGCTACTTTTGAAGCGGCCCCTTTGAATAACTCTTTATGTACGTGTAAGCTCACCATTGAATTAGTACCTTATTCAGTTCAGTCCTTGTTAATTGTTGAGTTGTTGAGTTTCCGATGACTGTATGTTTATTGCCACAAATTCGGCAACGCAGCAGTATTTTGAGATAATATTTGGTAAATTTTTTTATATGTATAACAAAATCAACTACAACAACAATAACAACAATGAACAAATAAACAACAAATAAATAAATTGTGTATTTAAGCAATAAATATTTTGACAATAATACATACAAATATATATTTATATATTTTATATTGTAGATAAACTCAATAGAAGTGACATGATTTGAGCTTCGCGCGAAAACTATAAATAAAACTGAAGATCTCTTACCGACAGCTGTGTTTAGTCTAACCTCTAATCGATACAATTAAATTGTTTAGCAACTCGGATATTAAGCGGATAATCTATACCTCAACATGCATAAAATTATGTGGGATTTCCACCAAGCATTCGCAATTATATTGTTATGCTACAATGTGCTGACGGCAGCACAAAGTAATGATAAACCCAATATAGTAATTATATTGGCTGATGATCTGGTAAGTGTAGTCTAACATCTTTACAATTATCTTGAGTTTATTTGTAATTTATATTCATTTTCATTTTCAGGGTGTTGATGATGTCAGTTTTCGTGGCTCCAATCAATTTCTAACACCCAACATCGATGCTTTGGCTTATAGTGGTGTCATTTTGAAAAATCTCTACACACCATCAATGTGTACGCCCTCACGATCGGCGCTATTAACGGGAAAATATCCAATACATACAGGTGAGTAGGCAAAGAATTTAATCAATATTTTAAGTCGAAAATATGTCAATCAATGCAAGGACTTATAAAACTTTGCCGCTTTCTTTCAGGTATGCAACACTATGTCATACCGAACGATCAACCATGGGGTCTACCACTAAACGAGACGACAATGGCGGAGATCTTCAAACAGCACGGTTACTACACGAGCATTATTGGCAAATGGCATCAGGGTATGTCACGTAAGGCATACACGCCCACAAAACGCGGCTTCGATCATCACTTCGGCTACTTGGGCTCCAACATAGATTACTACGAACATACGCTGGATGCTACGGTGCGTTCAAAATTCATAATTTACAAAAACAAAAGACGTTGCAAATCTCATTTGAATTTACATAGATATAAAAAAAATATTTGCAAATCAAAAACATTATTTGCTCGTATTACCGGCTAATAATAATGAGTATTTTTCTATAGGCTAAAAATTTATCACTCGGTCACGATTTTCGTGACAACTTGGCTGTGTCGCGCGAATATATCGGCACCTATGTCACAGATCTACTCACCGATGCGGCGACCAATCTGATAAGCAAACACGATGCCACCAAACAACCGTTGTTTTTGCTGCTATCTCAACTAGCACCACATGCTGGCACCGATGAGATACCATTACAGGCACCTGCCGAGGAAGTTGCGAAATTTTCATACATTAAAGATGAGAACAAACGAATGTATGCGGGTGAGTTGAAGCAGTAAAATGCTAATTTAAGGGAGATCACGTGCTTGTCGTAAAAATGTGGGGATATAAGTACTAATAATGAGTTCATCGATGGTCTCGGAAGATCATAAAAAGGGTTGAAAGGTTTTTTAGAACTACCGTTCGTATAATTTCCGATAGCGCGATGTAGCGAGAATGGGCCTAAATCTCGAGGACTCCTCTACGCTTTCGCATTAGGCTCGCAATGAAGATCGTTTGGCCTTCCTAATCTCATACTTATAGATGGCAAGGTCTGCTTTATACAAAGCGTCACTTAGACCACTCGTGTTGAAGATCTGATCTCAGAAAGCTCCGGTGTCCACCAAAGAGGTTTCCAAGAAGATCGTTTGGCCTTCCTAATCTCAGACTTATAGATAGCCAGGCCTGCTTTATACTAAGCCCAGTCGTCACTTAGACAACTGTTACGAGCCTTATTAGAAAACCTTCGGCTTGAAGCTCTAAACTCAGAAAGCTCCGGTGTCCAGCAAAGAGGTTTCCTTTTGCCCTTCCGAGTTTTCGGAACATAGACGCTTTCACGGGTGGTGCTACACGTCTGCAGAGGACACAGAGTCTTTTGTGATGGTTAGACCGAAAGAGCGAAACAAAGTTTCCTACAATATAGGTCCCAAATGCTGTTCCTAAGGTTCCTATACTAAAATACATATTAGAGCTGTAAAACTATGAGTGAACCTCTGCTATATATCATTAAACTCTTCTTCATTTTATTTGTAGCTATGGTGTCGAAGCTTGATCAAAGTGTGGGTTCCGTAATAGATGCGCTTGCAAATAAAGGTATACTCAACAATACCATTCTGCTATTTTTATCCGACAACGGTGGACCAACAGTGGGGCTGCTGGCCACTACAGCCTCCAATTATCCACTCAGAGGTGTAAGTACAAAATGTGAACTCCAGCAATACTTAATTTTCCACTATTTATATACATTTATATTCTTTCGCAACAGCAAAAGAACTCGCCTTGGGAGGGTGGCATACGTTCGTCGGGCGTGATTTGGTCACCGCTGCTTGAAAATTTAGGCACCGTTTGGAAACAACAGCTCTACATTGGCGATCTGCTACCCACCTTAGCGGCGGCGGCTAACATACCACTAGACACACAGCAAATGAACCTTGACGGTTTGAACCTTTGGTCTGCACTCAAATACGGCTACGATGCGGTGGAGCGTGAGATTGTGCACAACATTGACGATATCTTCGATTACGTCTCATATGGCAAAGGCAAATGGAAGTTTATCAATGGCACCACCGAGAGTGGCGACTATGATGGCTGGCTTAGTGCGCGTCAGCCGGAGAGCGACGCAGAGGTAGATCCACGTGCTGCCGCTTATGAAGAGCTCATTAAGAACACCAGCGTCTGGCAGCAGTTATCCGAAATAAATGCAAAAACGGCGCTACCGGGTGCGGTCAACATAACGAAATTGCGTGAAGATGCCGCAATCAGTTGTCTGCTCACCAATGGCACACAGGGTGTGGCATGTGAACCGCTGTTGGGACCGTGTCTCTTCGATATCGATGTGGATCCGTGTGAGCAAAATAATTTATACGAGGCGATGAGTGATGGCAAAGTGGTGCAAGAGTTGCTTACGCGTGTGGCGCATTTCCGCGAGACTGCGCATGCGCCCAATAATAAACCGTTAGATCCGAAATGTGATCCGCGCTTGTACGATGGCGAGTGGACGTGGTGGGAAGACATACAAGATGGCGTCGATGACGATGATCAGAGCACTGAGGGTGGCGATGGTGCGCCGAATTTACGACTGAGCGGTCTTTTGTTGAGCTTTTCGTTCGGCTGTCTGTTTGTTATTAACCTTTTCAAGTATTCCTGTAGGTTTTAAGCATAAAGCGAGAGTTATGTGTAAAACAACTAATAATTATATAAATATGTAAATAAAACAATAATTTATGCCGTAATTTAAACAGAATTTTAAATTTGTTTGACTATAATTACAGAAAATATTTTATAGCGCATACATATATCTCGTAAACTTTATTTTTCAAACCACTTTTTTAAAAACTCGTATCGGTGGTCCCGTTCAGGAGTTATGTGAGGTTTTCCATGGGAACTCTGTATGCTTGTTTTTTGCTATTTTTTAAGGACATTACATTAGGTTGGCTAATGTTATAACTGTGTAATCCAAGATCACCAAGATCAGTAAAATCGATTGAGATTTACCGGAGTTATGACCATTCAAAGAGTTGTATTGCTCCACTGTAGTGCTCTGCTCTGGTCAGCTTGGGTCAGCGGATATACCTTGGAGAAATGAAATGAACAAAACGGATATGTAGCAAGCGGAAACGGGTATTTGACCGGCACCAACTCAAACTTAAACTGGAACCTTGATCACCGGAAATAGGAACCGGAAGTTCTGCATGAACGGAAGTCAAATTGGCGGAAGTATATGGTGGACAGGAAAATTATCTTCAACAGGAAATATCTAGAGTACAAAAGATACGAAAATAGTCAACTTCTGTATTTAACATTTGTTGCCTGTATATGAAAAGCTTCCATTTGTTTCATGTCCGCCCTTCTTATGAGACTTCCGTTTCCTTTAGTATTTTAGAATTGTTACGTGGCTCGTTTCTGGTTCCGATTACATCGTATCCGCCGTTATGACAGCCATTTCCGTTGATTTACTTCCATTGCACATTGAACTTCCGGTTCCAACCTCCGGTTTAGGTTGGTGACAGTCAAATATCCGGTTCCGGCTACTTCATTTCCGTCCATGTCCATTTCCTCTCCCCAATGTACATCTGTTGACCCCTATATACTCGACCTGCTAAATATTAATATGGCTAAACTGCGCTGCCCAACCGAGCTGGGCAGAGCTTTGGTGAGGAGCACCACAACTCTTATGATCATAACTCCGGTAAATCTCAACTGATTTTGATGACCTTGGTGTCATATGTAAGAAAATTTTCACAACTATAAGACTGGAGTAATAAATTCAAAAGAGAGAATAATGCAACCTACAATACTATAAGAAATTGACAACTCGTATTTTGTCACTTCAAAGTCTCAACAATTTTGTCGCATAGTGCAAATGCTTGAAAAGTGCTTAGTTATAAATAAAAATAAATATTTAAAATATTTGTTTTTTATTATATTTTAAGACAGAGTAAGTGCTATTAGCCGTTAGTGGCATAACAAGTACCCATTCTATACAGACACACACTGCAAAGATAAACAAATATTGATAATGCAATTACTGTCAGACAATCATTTACAGTTACACACTTCATTGCTTTACATTTGAGTGAGCACTTGATTTCGCAGAAGCAAGATTTGTAATAAAAGTTTAATAAGAAAAATGTGTATGTACTACAAAGACCTTGTCTTTATCTTTAAAACGGTATATGGGACTTTTAAATGAAGCGAACGCAGCTCTATAAACTATAGTGAGGTAATCTTTATAGCGGCAACTATTTTTAATTTAATGGTTCTAATCATTTCGCTTTCTTAAGAATTTCTGCGTAAAATGAGAAGATATGACCTCAAAATTGAGAAAAGGTGCATGAACTCTTACTCTAATTTGGCACAGTGTGACATTTTAAGCTAATTTCATTCAAAATTTTAATTTCTTAAAGCATTAATCGATGTTCTCAAAATTCTTATGTGCTTTCCTAGCTAACAACTATACTTCATTGTATAGTTTAACAATCAAACGTCAAAATCAGCTGTTTTCAACTTCACAACTGTCATCATGACTGCAACGTACTAAAAGCGGGAAACCCCCCGAAGTTGACATTGAAAATCTAGTGTTCTGACGTCATAGCTTAAGTGCCGGTTCAATAACATTTCGTTTGTCACTGCTTTGGGATTTCACGCTTGCACGCATTATATGCAATTTTTATGATATTTTAAAGCGTGTTTAATACCCAAACTGGATTTTCTCACTTTTTAGTTTCTTTTCAGTTTTCTTAATTCTATATTTAACATGCTTATACTAGGCAATTTACTAAGTCCAAAAAAAAAAAAAATTGTGAAATAATAAGCGACTATTTTAAAAGTTAATTTAATCGGCTAATTAAATTGAGTTGTAAATAGATTTAATTACTTTGAATTAATAGATTATATGCACACTTATATAGTACCTAACTATACACGAGCAATGACCAAGTGGAAGGTGAGTCAAATTTCTCTCGAAAATGGATATCCGAAAGGCAAATTACTTAGCTGTCTAATTAAGTGGATGCAAAAATATATTTATAGTATGGAGAAAATTATTTAAATGACTGGTTTAAGTATTCGTAAGTATATGTAATATACCTACACAATGTTTATGTTAGAATATTTAATAAAAATTAATGAATTGAAATACAAATATTAAATAATTTAATATTCTGTTAATTAGGCAGAATTTTGTTATATATATATCTCCTTGCTATAAAGTGAAAATTTTTTTGATTATTTATTGGATATTTAATACATAAAGGTTTTAAAAAAAATCCTTCTTAAAACAAGTAAGGAAAGGCTAAGTTCGGGTGCAACCGAACATTTTATACTCTCGCAATTTATTTAGAGATTTACCTATATTTTCGGTGAAAAATTACCCTTAGGCACTGAGTTCTTCATGTTTGATATCAGGGACCTTGAAAAGTCATGGTTCGATTTTGACAATTTTCCCACAAGTGATGTCACAGCTCAAATACAGTATTTGGGTAAAGTTTTATTTCGCTATCTTTATCAGTTTCTTATGTATACATTATAAAGTGAACGAATCAGAAGGATTCAAAATTGAGTTATATGGGAAGTAGGCGTAGTTGTGAACCGATTTCATATTCCACCAGTGTCATCAGGGTGTCAAGAAAATATTATATACCGAATTTCATTGAAATCTGTTGATATGGTTTTTGAGCCATAAGTGGGCGACGCCACGCCCATTTTCCATTTTGTAAAAAAATCTCAGTGCAGCTTCCTTCTGCCATTTCTTATGTAAAATTTGGTGTTTCTGACGTTTCACGTTAGTGAGTTAACGCACTTTTAGTCATTTTCAACCTAACCTTTGTATGGGAGGTGGGCGTGGTTATTATCCGATTTCTTCATTTTTGGACTGTATAAGGAAACGGCTAAAAGAAACGACTGCAGAAAGTTTGGTTTATATAGCTTTATTGGTTTGCAAGATATATACAAAAAACCTATTTGGGGGCGGGGTCACGCCCACTTTTCCAAAAAAATTACAACCAAATGTGCCCCTCCCTAATGCGATCCCATGTTCCAAATTTTATTTTCACAACTTTATTTATGGCTTAGTTATAGCTCTTTATGTGTTTTTGGTTGTCGCCACTTTGTGGGCGTGGCAGTGGTCCGATTCCGCCCATCTTCGAACGTAAACTTCTTATGGTGCCAAGAAATACGTGTTCCAAGTTTCATTAAGATATCTCAATTTTTACTCCAGTTACAGCTTGCACGGACGGACAGATTGAACTTTACTCGTCACACTGATCACTTTGGTATGTAGTTATAACCTTATATCTAACTCGTTTAGTTTTAGGACTTACAAACTACTGTTATGTGGACAAAACTATAATACTCTCTTTAGCAACTTTTGTTGCGAGAGTATAATAAGAGCTTAGAATGAATAGATAATCTCTATCACAAGTACTTTTGAAGCTCAGATGCGATCAGTATAGGTTTCCAGTATTTACAGTTTGATCTGATAAACGTCATATAATATGTTTTGTTTTTTTTTTCCTTTCCAATAACACCCTTAATCGATTAAAATGAACATACTGGCGTTGAATCTCAGCTATGATTTTCACTCTGTTTCCACACTCGAGTCTCTGTAACCCGTATATGTTTCGATACACATGCGACCAAGAACTGTCAACTCGGCAACAGTTCTCAAAATTTTATTCTGAAATATTATCGAGCTTCGAATGCATTTCACATTTCAAATTTCCAAAAATCCAACTTCATATTTTTATTCTGAATAGTTTAACCTACATATTAAAGAAGAAATCATAACCTATCTCAAATTGGTTAAGATTTAAATGTCGAATTCTCTCCTTGTCTTATACTTTATTCGTACATACACACGCCAAATTAAATCAGCTGACGAGTCAAGCATTAACTTAGCCATCTGCCAAAGTCAGCTTTGATAAGCGCTGTGTGTAGCTGCAGTCAGAGTCGACGCTTTGTTTAGCGGCTTTGCAGCTGTCTATGTACTCACTAAGGTTTGATGAATGAAACTCGCCGCTACTATTTGCTCTGAAGCCAGACGAATACAATGACAAGGGTATTGAGTATGAAATTTACAATACAAAGAAACATTTCTCGATAGCTATTGTTTTATGGAGATCAGTTATCATAACTTGGTATTAACAACCCAGTACTGAAACATATCAATTCTCAAGTAATTCATTACGAATTCATCGGTATTGGTTTATAATACGCTAAAAAAGCTTTAAAATTACTTAGGTATAGAGAAAATATATTGTACCCGATGGTTTCACGAAGTAGCCTCAATGAGATTCCGCCATTTATTAACCCCTTGATTTGACCGCAACTTTTTTGGACCTTAGATATTTCGAGGTCCAAATATCTTTCTCAGGCTAGAGCGAGTTGTAGAGGAACTGCGTATTTGATATTCACAAGAAAATTTATAATTATAACTTGCTTACATTTCTTTTGAATAAAAATATTACAACTATTTTAAAAGGAGTGTGTCTTTGATGGACATTTAATTTGGTATCGCACCTAATAGTAGGCTACCTTTTTATTCTCTTTTATAATTTTAAATCCAGCAAAAATAAAATGTAGCCTTCATTTCTTCTTCTGCTTTGACTAAAACCGCTTACGCGGTTATAGCCGAGTCCACAACAGCGCGCCACGCATCCCTCCTTCTGGCAGTTTGGCGCCAATTAGTTATACTAGGCGAAGCCAGGTCCCTCTCCACCTGGTCCTTCCATCGGAATGGAGGTCTCCCTCTTCCTCGGCTTCCACCAGCGGTTACCGCATCGAACACTTTCAAAGCTGGGGCACTCTTGTCCATTCGAACAACATGATCTAGCCAGCGTAGCCGCTGTCTTTTTATTCGCTGGACTATGTCTATGTCGTCGAATAACATATGCAGCTCATCATTCCATCTTCTGCGGTATTCGCATTAGGGCGATGAGAGACTTGTAGAGTTTGGTTTTTCTTCGTCGAGAGAGGACTTTATTTTTTTTTTATTATCCACAACTTCGTTTGGTATCGAACGGCTCAGAGAGGTCCTTCCCGATCCTGACGGAGCTTTTGGTGTTGGTCAACGTCAGCTTACACAGCCGTATTAATTTTGCAGGGATACCCAATTCAGACATCGCGGCGTAGAGGCAACTCCCTTTCGTGCTGTCGAAGGCAGCTTTAAAATCGACAAAGAGATGGTGTGTGTCGATCCACTTTTCACGGATCTTCGAGCAGTTGAGCTGATGAGTAGATTCTATTACAATTTCGAGTATTTCGACTAGATAGACACATAAGTAGTCGATAGTTATATATTATTTTCGAGGTCTGCTAAGATAGATGATTAAAGACATAGAAATATTAAAATTTTAGATTTTTTTTCGATTTTTATATCTATAGGTAGTAACTAGTACATTTTCAACCACTCTGTTACCAGTAAAACGGGAATCACTTGATACTATATCAACGCCTTCAACATCTCATCACATTTCCTCAGTTAATCGCAACAGCGTAAATAACAATCAGAATGCCAATAAACACAATAGCAATGTGTTAGTATTAGCCGAAGCGTCAAAGTGATCGTACGTTTTTAGCTTATTATTTGTTTACGCTGCGGAACGCGCTGGCAGCGCAGCGAGTGGACAGCTGCGTCGGTTAACTTGTATTAACGGCTTGAACGACTAAAACAGTTAAAATGTAAACGACGCGACAGACCTACGCCAGACCGACTCGGCATTCATTTCAGTCGTCGCGAGGAGTTGATGTAGTAAGGATCATTCGTCGACAGTGATACAATGAAAATTAAATTGAAATTAATGACAATTTGATTGAAAGTTTAAAAAATTTTGAAAAAATTGTGAAGGTGAAGAAAAAATTGGCTGAATTTTTTAATTTTTTTTTAATTATTATTTTTATAAAGTGATGAGAAATCATCAACAATGACTACTAAAATTTGTTTATTAATTTTTGTTTTTTTGAAAGTGGTGTAGTGTCGCTTAAAGAAACAGCTTTGTATATATTTAAATAATAATATTACTTATTAATTTATTCAAATAGCTGTCGTATTAAAATTCAAATGTGCTAATCTAAAGCGGGTGTTTGCAAAAAAATTGAGAAAATATCAAAACGTGCTTCAAACTGGAATTTTAATAAGTACCGAAAAAAAGGTTGTTTGTTACCTTTCAGACGACCTTTCATAATAATTTGTTGATTATACATTAGATCACTGACCGACTGTTGGATTTTAGTTAATGAAGAGCAAATCTAATTAATTTTAGAACTTGAAACTCATTACTGGGCCTTAAAATCCTGGGGAAAAATCCTTGCGGTCCAGTTAATTCACAGTATAGAGATTTTTATCATGACAGATCATGACAGAACAACAACCGGTAATATAAAAAACTTAAAGCTCAAATGAAATGACAGTACTTATAACTTTGTTCCTAATTCATTGGAAAGATACTGTATATACACTAGGCAAAATTAAAATTGCAAATTCGCACAAATAATGTGAAATTAAAACAAATCAATCGATAGGCTCGATCAATTGAAAACAAAACAGCTCACGACAGGTTATGGATGCTACAACAATAACAGTAAACTGATAGTAACACCTAAAAACAACAACAACAAAAGTAAATAGGTAATTCTTGAAAGACATGGAAGTTTATCTGGCGGTAATGACTCAACGCACTTTCTCTTCATTGCCGCTCCATCAGCATTAACTGGACTCTACCACTAGCTGCAGCCTTATCGTAAGCGCGACTTTAATGTTCTTTAGAGCCATAATTACGCTTAACCTTGAACTGCTAACTGAATTGTGCGCTTGTGCGGCTAGCAGCACTAGACCAGTCCCTGCCAGTCTTCTGGTGACTTGTGGTAATTTTCCAAGGAATTGACAAAGAATTTTTGCATCTCCATTTTGTGCTTTCGTGACTTTATCAAGCTTGTCAGATATGTAAAATTTTTTTACGTATTTCACAAGGGTAGTATTAATCAACTAACTGGTATTGCTACTTGAAAAGCATATTGTGCTATAAATAGCCTTATAAGTTACAAAAGCGTGCGATTTACTTTACTGCCTGCCATTCTCATACATCAATCTCGATCATGCAATCGGTTAATACATTCTGATATACCTGTATACTCACTTACCGATCACCTGCCACCCACAATTGGGTTACTTGTACAAGGCGTACAGCTGTTACAGATTCAAGGTCAATTATACAAATGGGTAGATTACTTTAATAGGTCCACACTTGTCTAAATACTCGTCACATTTATCGTGATTAACTGCGTCACGAATTTATTGTTTATAAATTTCTCATGCCTTGTGTTTAGTATATTTAATTTTTTTTTTTTACTTTTCATTCTACTCGTTCAATTAGGCGCAATAAGACAATGAAACAATAAGAATTTAATGCTGAACGCCTTATATACGCCTTATGAACATGTATCTGAGTAAGTTCATAAGTACTCGTAACTATTTTGCATAAAAGCAATTTATTTAGTAAGAATTGGAGACTAATCGTTTCAATCACGATTCTAGAATTATATGATTGCGATGTTATTGTTCTAGTATGTATATTCAAATCCACAAGTAAGGAGTTTGTAAAAGCTAATAGGCGTTTTAGACAAACCTTATTTTCAATTAAAATAGGTCATTCTTATTAATTTATCATACCCCATAACTTGCGGCACCTTAATTTATTCAATTATGAAATTCACTGTATTTAATTAGTTTATCTTAAAGTTAAACAATTAATTATTTTGAATATTTAATTAATTGAGCTTTAATTTTGTCATTTAATCACAGTATTTAACAGATTAATTTTTAATTTAGGTAATTAGTATTTTTGCAATACTTAATTTAATTTAGCCAATTAGTAATTTTCATTATTTAATTATTTTGCTATAATTAAGCCAATTAATTTTTGTGCAATATTAAATTAATTTAACTTTAATTGACGCGGTTAGAAAATTTTTAATATGTAATTAAATTAGTTTTAATTTAGTCAATTAATAATTTTGCAATATTTAATTAATTTAGTTTAAGTTGAGTCAATTAGTAAGTTTGCAATATTAACTTAATGTTATTTAATTTAGGTTTAATTTAGTCAATTAGTTATTTTGTAATAGTTAATTAATTAGATTTAATGATTTAGTCAATTAGTAAATTTTAAATACTTAAATAATTAGCTTTAATTTAGTTAAATAGTAATTTTTAAATTTTTAATTATTTAAGCTTTAATTTATTCAATTAATACTTTAATAATATCTAATTAAAATTTTTAATTCAATACTTAATTTTAATTGAGTCAATTAGTAAATTTGCATTTTACAAATTCACTTTGCTATTTGCATAAATTAAGGCGCCGTTTAAAATACCTTTAATTGTGGACCTTATAACCTATTCTCAACTTTTCAATTGAATAAATTAAATCACTGTATGAAACACCTTTCATTTTGAAATTCTACAAAATCTGTTATTCAAGCGCAATGTATAATAATGTCTTATTAATGTTCATCCAATGTAAAAGTTTATCCTAAATATTCACTTAATGCATTCATATGTTGTAATTGACTTACTCAAGTGACCGCGATTTATGAAATATCGCTTTAATGAAGTAAAAAAAATTACGAAAGTGTGTCGCTCCAATATCCAGTTTAATTTCTAATACGAAATGAACTAACTAAAATTAAAGCAATTAAACGATGACAAAATTTCTCATAATGAGCCCATTACATTTAAGTATTATTGTAATAATGTTTACTGTTAAATTTACGCATTAGCCAATTAATGCTGTGAGTATTTTCAGCGTTGAAATGTGCAGTCATTCATATACAGTATTTTCAAATAACTGTGTGTATGTGGTTTATTTATAGTGTTTATGAAGTTAAGTTGCATTAATATCAAGTTTAAGGTTTAAGTTTTATATGCAATTACGAAATCTCTAATTCAGTTACGTACTGAGATTTAGTAAACCTAAAAGCGCGAATAAATACAATAAATGAAACACTATTATTTATTTTATTTAAAGCCATATAGTTACGTATATTTGTGTGGGCCTACGTCCACAAAACTAAGATTATGTCGTCAGATTTGTATACTATATATGACAGTTAATAGCCCTACAACTGTTGATAAGCAATTTATGACTCTTTACAAAAACTTAAGATAAAAGAAACATGGGTGAAATTAATTGTGAATATGAAAACTAATTAAGAGTGAATATCTATATGCATAGCCTGGGATAGCTATTGGTACTCTGGGTGTGTGTTATATATAATAGTAGCTGAAGATCGTCAATTCAAAAACCATTTTTGAATATATATTGCCTCTAGTCGATATATTATTTAGATTCGGTTTTCAAATATGATTCATTCAAAAATGGTTCTGTTGTCTTTATAAAAACCTTTCGAATATAAGGATAGTCGGACTTAACTACCTGTTGATATTAAGCTTTATTTCATTTGATATACGAGTATATTCCTTATATTCATATTGAAACAAATTTTTCGAATAGTTGGTAACTCTTTCAAAATTAATCGAGCTCCACACTCTTATAAATACTACTGATGAATCCCCCTAGTTACTGCAATTTCAAAAAAAAATAACACTCCCCCACTTTTTCTTTCTACACTTCCAGTGAAAATATAGTACTTAGCAAAAAACGGCTGTAAACATTGTAAAAGCAAAGCAAAAAAGCAGAAGGCAAAAAACACAAAATGCAAAGTCACCCAGTTGACCGTCAATTCAGCTGCACTGGCCTTTACTTTTTGTTGTTGTTGCTTTTGTTGCCGGCATTGTTTAATCGGCATCATCACGTGGCCACTGTGACGGCAATTAACACGGAAACAGCGGGTGAACACCAGCAACAGCAGACAACACAACCCACGCTACAACAGCAGCAGCAACATGAGAAGCCAGAAGAGCAGCAAAGTCAACCACAAAACAACTCAAAGCCAAACATAATAATCATCTTAATTGATGATATGGTGAGTTTTGCATTTATGGCATATAGTATATTCACCACGTATTTGTTGGAATAAGCTTATAGCGATGTATGAGAAATGTGTGGAGATCTGATGATTTGATATGATTGTGTAATTGTGCTTAGGATTCTTATTAAGAGATTATTTATATCATTGTATTCTAGTTTTTATATAAAAATTATATAAAAAAAATTTCAAAAATTTATCTAAAACGTATTTCGCAAATTTAATTTAAATTTGAAAATAATAAAAAATATGTTTTTTAAATTTGAAAATAATTTTTAATAAAGAAATTTTTTTTTATTATTTTCAAATAAAAAATATATAAAACTTAATTTTTGGAAAAAAAAATAGAAAAAAACATTAAAATATTTTTTTAATATGGAGGTTTTAAAATAAATATATTTTTTTAAATTTGAAAATAATCTTTCATCAAAAATTTCAATTCAAAAATATATAAAACTTAATTTTTTGAAAGAAATTATAAAAAACATTAAACAAATTAAAAAAAAAAGAAAGTTTTAAAAACAGTTATTTGCTTTATGAAAACAACAACAAATTATAAAGTTTAGAAAATAAATTCGATTTTATAATATTTTTGATGTTTTCCAGATTTTCGATAGTTTTAAGAGTTTTTTTCAACTGAAATATGAACGGTGATTGATAATTATTATATTTATATTTTCTAGATAAAACTATTTTTTTTAAGAATTTCATATTGGTCTACAACTTTGCTTCCGCCGTTTTTTTGTAAATTTAAGGCTTTTTTCACTTAGGACAGCCTCACCTTACGTATCCGAAAGCATTCGATGAGCCTCAGCCGCACTTTTCTTGGAATTAAAAAAGAAAAGCAAAATTTCCCGCAAATGTCGAAAATTCGGCTCAAAAAGTGACATTTTCAGTTGAGAATAAGTTTGGGATGCAAACAGATCTCTACAAATATTTTGTTGGGTTAACGTTGTCACCAATGTCTAAGATCGATATAAAACGATTTAATCGACCAGTGCTTGACCCTAGAGACATCTATTGGAAGACGGCGGAAGTTGTAGACCAATAAATTTAATAAAAAATATTTCGAATATTTAAATTTAAATACTATTTTTTTTTTCAAATACCACAGAAAAATATTAATCAAAATTAAAAAAAAAAATTGACAAAAAATATATTTGAAAAATTTAAAATTTTTGAAAAAATATATTTGAAAAATTTAAAATTTTTGAAAAAATATATTTGAAAAATTTAAAATTTTTAAAAATATATTTTTATTTTTTTTTTCAAATACTCCAAAAAATTTTATTTAATTTTTTTTTAATATTTGAAATATTTAAATTATTTTTAAATATATTTTTAATTGAATAAAACAAGTTTTTTTTTAATATCACAAAAACTTTTGATCAAAATTAAAAATTAATTTTAATATAAGTTCAAAAAGTTCTTTAAAAAAATTTAAAACAACAAATCAAAAGTTTTGAAACAAAAAATTTTACTCAGTTTGTTATCAATAATTAATCATTAATTAATATGGACTCGAATATACATATGAATATACAGAGCGCTAACCTACTTCTCCTTCGTCATTACTAAGCTGCAAACACATGCATATCCCACATACACCAGCTTTTAACCAAGAAAACAAGTAAAAAACTAAGAGTTACTCCACACAATCATTTCTCCTATAAGCGCCGCATCACTCATACGCCATGTGCACCCTCATCGACATTCACTCACATATCTACTTTTCTCACACTTCACAGGGCTTCAACGATGTCAGCTATCACGGCTCGAATCAGATATTAACACCGAATATTGATGCGCTCGCCTACAATGGCATCATACTGAATCGACACTATGTGCCAAATCTCTGCACACCATCGCGAGCGACGCTGCTCACTGGCAAATATCCAATACACACAGGTGGGTAAAATGGTACAACATGTAGTTACCATGAACGCATATGAATATGTATTTTATGTGCTACGGAATGAGGTTGTTGTTGGCGAAAAGGATTAATTGACAGAGGCTTAACTAAAGCGCCTACAAAATATGCTTAATTAAGCGCAAATTGAGTGAAGTTTTTCTCTGCCACAACTACCATATTTGCAATATATATAGTATATATCTATACCATACCATGCTTATATATGTGTCTTCTTCACTTTTTATACATTACACATTTTCCTTTCTCCTCCTACAACCCATCCTTCACGACTGCGCCTTCAGGTATGCAACAATCTGTCATCATTAACGATCAACCATGGGGTCTGCCACTGCAAGAGCAACTGCTGCCCGAGATACTACGCGATGCCGGTTATGCAACGAATTTAATTGGTAAATGGCATTTGGGTTTCTGGCGCAAGGAGTTGACGCCCACCATGCGTGGTTTCGATCATCATTTCGGTTACTATTCAGGTTACATTGACTACTACAATCACACGAATCATATGTTGGTATGTGAAATTAATTGAAAACCATTTTAATATACAATTTTGAGAATTTTCATTGACTCTACATTTTAATTACCCTTTAGAATCGCAATTATTCGGCTGGTTTGGATTTCCGTCGCGACTTGTCGCCCTGGCCGGAGGCGGATGGTCTGTATGCCACCGATGTTTTCACACAGGAAGCAGAACGTGTTATCTACCAACATGATGCGGCGGCCAAGCCTTTGTTTCTGCTAATGAGCCACTTGGCCGTGCACACCGGTAATGAGAATAATCCGATGCAGGCGCCGGAAGAGGAGGTGGAGAAATTCTCGCACATCAGTGACAAGAAGCGGCGCACATATGCAGGTGGGTGGCGGGGATAATGGGAGCAATTAAATAAGTAAAGGAAGTAGATGAAGCCACTATAAAGGCTTGCAGTAAAAATTAAATAGGTTTCAAGTACAACAATTTAAATTGCAGTGTGTGTCTCACGCATAGGAAATATCTCTCATAGGAATATCTAGTATCATCTATAACTTCAAGAAGCAAAATATTAGGTAATAGAAACCTAACCTATCAAACCTAACCTATTCCTTAGTAATGTTCTGCATCAATAATATACATTTTATTAGGTCTATAACTTTGCTTCCACCGCTTTTTTTTGTAAATTTAAGTTTTTTTTGTATAAAAACGGTTACAAACGTCGTTGAGCCTCAGCGGCACTTTTCTTGGAATTAAAAAAGAAAAGCAAAATTTTCCCCAAATGTCGAGAATTCGGCTCAAAAAGTGACATTTTCAGTTGATAATAATTTTGGGAGGCAAACAGATCTCTATAAATATTTTGTTGGATTAATGTTGGCACAAATGTCCAAGATCGATATAAAAAACAAAAATCGATTTAATCGACCAGTGCTTGACCTTAGAGACATCTATTGAAAAACGGCGGAAGCAAAGTTGTAGTCTCCACGAGGCGGAAAATATTAGACCTAGGACCCAACCTATCGGGTCCTCAAAGTATGTACTGTGAAAAAATGTAACATTATTCAATTTCTCGACAATGTCTCATGGAAAATGGACGTAGCTTCTCAGATATTTCCATAAACTACACTTGTCACCACGGATTAGCAACTATACGAATAGATTATTTCTAGGTACCGAAGGTACCGAGGTCACCGAATCAATGGCAGTGGTAAGATGATGATGATTCCCTACCCACTTTCGTTAAGTTCTGTTTTTTAAAGAATTACCAAGTTACCAATCTGAACTCTAAACAAGAGAGTATCATAGCTCTTTCTATACGAGGTCCTTTAGATTATATCGGTCTACGAAGAAATAAGAATCAAAAGCGAGCGGTTATAATATAGCCAAGTAATGAGGGTCAGATAATCGTAGTCAATGGAGATAACACAATTCCTTATATATTCAGATAGGGTCAATGATTACAGAAATACCCCCAACTGGATCGATTTTAAGCCTTAAGTCGACTCAGACCTATTTGTCCGAAGATGTCGGATTCCAAATGTTTCAGGCTTTAAAAGAAATTTTCTTCGATGTACGAGTACAGCTAATCGAATTAAAAGACGGTATGAATCATGTTGTACAAGGTGTGTTCAAAAAATAACGGGAATTTTAAAATTTCCAATTTTACAAAAGTCGAATTCTCAAATTTGTTTGCTTACTTGGTCTGTTGCAGCCACTAACGTTAGACGTGTTTAATGAAACAACAAATAGAGTTTGAGAACCGTTTCGACGATTGGAAGAAGCGTAAGTGCATAGTAACGAATGTGGATTATTTTGAAGGCGACAATAATAATGTAGACGAATGAATAAATATTTTATTCAAAAAACGAAAATTAATGTTATTTTTTGAGTATTATGAAGATAGGAAATATATTTTGATTGCCATGATTTATATAACAATAATCTAGGGTTTTTCTAAGATTATTTTCAAAATCGCATTTCCAAATCAGAGCTTAAGTTCTCTACTTTAACTTGAATTTAGTTTTATATTCATTTTCCTTAAATACTTTGTAATACTTTTCATAGGCATGATCTCGCGTCTGGACGACAGTGTTGGTCGCGTGGTGCGTGCGCTCTCGAACAAAGGTATGCTGAACAATTCAATAGTGTTGCTGTACTCCGACAATGGAGCACCAACTGTGGGCATACACTCGAATGCGGGCTCCAATTATCCCTTCCGTGGCGTAAGTACAAGTGTATCAAGTTACGAAATAGTAAACAGTGCAATTTAAAACAATTAATGCTCTGCAGCAAAAGGAATCACCATGGGAGGGCGGTCTACGCTCGGCCGGTCTCATCTGGAGTCCACTGCTGCAGAAGCAGCGTTACGTTTCGAATCAAGTCGTGCATGCAATCGATTGGCTGCCCACATTAGCCAGCGCTGCTGGCGTTCCATTGCCACCCAAACTGCAACTGGATGGGGTTAATTTGTGGCGTGTCCTCAGCGAAAATGGCGTGCCACAACCACGGCGTCTCATACACGTGCTGGACGACAGCGTCGGTTATAGCGCATACACACGCGGCGCACTCAAGTATGTGAATGGCAGCAGTTTTAATGGTCAGTACGATGGTTGGTTGGGCGATTTACCAGCTGACGAACAAGATCCCACCGCGCCGTATTATGTGCAGCAGGTGCTCTCCTCCGAGGTACAACACGTGCTCGGCAGTGATGCGCTCAGCGTGGAGCAGGTGGAGAGTTTACGCGCGCAAGCCACACATAGCTGCCCCGACAACAAGGAGGACTACACACAAGATGTGTATCGCTGTGAACCACTGGTGGAACCATGTTTCTTCGACATCGAAAAAGATCCTTGCGAACGCTACAACCTGGCTAAACTCTATCCACTGCAAGTGCAACTGTTGGCGCAAGAAGTGGAGCAATTCAGACAGGGCGCAGTGGTGAGCGCACAGAATACATTTAGTGATCCACGCTGTGATCCGGCTCTGCATGGTGGTGTTTGGACTTGGTGGGCAGCCACCTCAGCAGCGAAGTCTCGCTGGAATTTTGGCTCTGGTGGAGTTATCTATGCGACGATGTTCAATGTGTTGGCGCTTTCTTGGTGGCATGCTTGTGATGCTTTGAAGAAGTGTTGGGCACATTTGACGCATTTAATTACTATGTAATTAATACTAAATTTTAGTTATAATATAAGCAGTTTAACTTGTAAAAAAATATATATACTATATATCTATATATAGTATTGTAATTTGCAAGCTATTTAAATCTTGCCATTCGTAGTAAGTATTCAGTAAAATTTAAATAAAAAAACTCTCACTAACTATTAATATAATTTTAAGTTTGTTTAAGAAATAATTCAGTGAGTTTCTGATCCAGATTCATATTTTTATCGGGTCGAACGCTGTCACTACGATCATAACTAGTCGAACCAGTGCCGGATTACCCACATAACAAGAGTAGCAAATGATACGGACCCCGCGACTCGGGGAGTCCCGCGGTCCAACACCTGTCCGACCGTAAAACATATCATTGTTGTACTGTTATTGCCAGCAATGAACAAGAGTCTCTGGAATTGCAATTTTATAAACTTTTATTAAATAATTCCTTAGAATCGTGTTTCCAAAACGTAGAAATTGCTTTTCACATTTATTTGTCTCTCATGGTCACTTACTGCGTTCTTTTTTATCGTTAAAACGTCTTAAAAATTTGTTGCGAAACACGAGAGAACATCTTATTATTGCTACAGACCCTGCGCTGGTGCGCTGGCTTAATCCGACATTGATTTGAACTACTACTAATATTTCAAATTACCACAATAATATCCGCCGAAGCAGAATTTACACGAAACTTTTATTGTGCGAGTAACCCGTTCAATCCAAGGACTTCATTTATCTATCCTTAAACAGAGACTTCCAAATCCAGTTTTCCATAGGTACATTCAGTTTTATATAGAGTTTAGCTATCATTTTATCTTTCACTTATGATTCAAAGACGTCTTGGTGGGTATTTATTTTATCTGAGGCTTCCTTGTTGTGGTTTCGTTGATAAGTTGGTTTTAAGATTGACAGGTTATTAGCCGAGTTTAGTGTCGTGGTATCGACTGCATCCTCCAGACCTGCTGCAAGTACTTGACTAGGACGAACTTTAGGACCATCGACGCGATGCAGAATTTAAAGTTCTACCGCCTTCATTCATTTGCCAGAGCCTCATTTGCTATCAAAAATAGAGAGAATATGCGGATGGCAGAGGCTATATATACGCTTTTCCATCCCTGATCCCCCCGTCGCTAACACGGGCTTATGATCACTCACAAACCAAACATCCCTGTGTACTGAAATCCTCTAAAGAAAATGAGGTTGTCTCGGGCATTTTCTGAGACGATATTCAGATACAATCACCCTGAATGCTATCGACGGAAATCCACAAGGTAGCCCAACTAAAGGCCGATCCGCTCTAACTTAGAAAAAAAATTTAGGCATCGAAAAATCTAAAGTCCAAAAAAGTTGAAGTAAAATCAAGAGACTAGCACAAGATTGTAACACAAGGTGGAATCTCATTGTGGCCTTTTGCTGCCCCGCGGAGATGTCGATAGTTCTAAAGCTCTAAAACCAACTCCGCATAACGTTCTCGAGAAACTTTCCCATGACTGATTCGAGCTTTGTCATTACCTCCCAAGTGGCCACTACTATTAGAACAAGTATATGGTGTTAGTCGGAACATACGAGCGAGCCCAGTTCTTTTGAAATAATAACACGCACTTATAACGGCGGCTTCTAATATTTGGAACTTCTAAAAGGAACCGATACACATCTAACTGTGTTGAGTATGCGACTATCATCGACTAACTACTTGCTCTGGAAACAATGGCCAATCACCGATTGCTAGTTCGAACTAAACTTTCTCATTAAAGCATTAATCTTTCGCGCGTAACCTACGAACAAAAGGACATTCATTTATCGGACAGCACCAAGACAGAATGCCCAAGAATGAAGATAATTTCGATCATATAGCTTACAATTATAAACATTATTATGTTCTTCCATAGCTTAAAATATTAATTGCTCAATCCAATTAATGTAATCTTCTTGCGTGCACTGAGAGACCATATCTTGAGAGAAAATAGGAAAGCTTAGGTTTCGAACATTTCAAAACTCAGCTTCCCATTGACTGATTTTGAAACCTCTAGTCAACTAGTGCAACCTACATGAGTGAAATTTTCTGTCATAGTCGTTCCCATCTCCTTCCTAACTACAATAATTTAAGACCGAAACTAGTAATAACTTTGAAACTAAAAACCATTTTATTAAATATTTGAAATAGCTGCCACGCAAACCGCAGTTCACTTTCATAAAATCATCACAACATTAAAAACACATTAAAATAAGAATTCTTAAAGAAGCCACAAATTAAACACCATTCAGCCCGTTCAGCAAATCTATAAGTATTTTTTGATGCTCCAGTATATGTACGCCCAAACGCTGTATATCCTCCAGGCGTATATTCAAAAACTGCTCCAAGTTCATATTTTGCTCCTCAAAGAGATCTATATACTGTTCGAGACCAACACTGCGCAGCAGCGTCGACACATTCATGGTGTGATTCAGCAGATTTGTATTACTCACATTTTTCAATGCATTACTTGTGTTGTTATTGTTATTGTAGTAGTTATTTAGACTGTTGGTAAATGTGACATTGTTGCTGCTATTCAAACTAACCGAATTATTTGGATCATTGCTACTATTGTTGTTGTTGTTGTTGGCATAACCAAGTATGGCCGAACTATCTGGACTGTTATCATCGATGCTGAAATCTGCATCCGAAGTGGTGGTTGAGTTCAGCGTAAAGACCGGTGGTGAATCGCTAACGAAATGTGTATGACAAGTGAATTTTTGTTGCTGCTGCTGTTGTTGTTGCAGTTGTTGTTGCACCGCCACTGTTTGTTTCTGTTGTACATTTTTCGATTTCTTTAGCGGCACTTTGAAATATTCATCCTTCACAGCAGCCGTCATAGCCATGGACTTCTGACGGTTCTCCATATTGGCGGCGACACCAACCGCTACACCACCGAGCAGCGTCTGCGCACACTCGTTGATCGGCGACAATCCGGGCGATTGAAAGTTCTTCACGGTCGGCGTGAAGCAGCGCACATTTATGCGATTAACAATCAGATTTTGCGCGTCCTGCAGCCGGCTAGGGTCAAAGACCATTGTGGGTGTGAGCTCGTACTTGAACTCCATCACCTGTGCCAGCGTGGGTGTTTGGCAGTCTTCCATTGTTTCTGTTACCGTTACGTATGATTACACAATTAAATAATTTTTATATGAAATTTGTTTCTTAATACATTTAATTTAATACATTCAGCAAGAAAACGTTTACACACAGAGTATTATTGACTAAAAGTGCGTGGAATGCGCGCCGTTATGTTGGAATACATAGCCGGGCTTGTTGGTAGCCGTTAGTCCTCAGCGCGCTATCCAGTCACCTGTCAGTGCTAAAATTAAATTTATTTGCAGGGTTGATTTTTCAAGTACTAAAAACAAAACAACTTAAATATTTTTATTAAATAGTTTTAGCGCAATTATTAAGATCGGTATTCAGAATTTTCTCAAACGTTCACGTTAAATTTTTTTAAGGCAGTTTTAATTTTTGTTAAACTCTCCGTTGGGGTTTTCAGCGTCAAATGTTTTACTTATTGACCTATAGATATCGTGAAGTACTAGAGCACCCTGCAACACTGGGAAGGCCTACCCAATCAGACATTCGATAAGCAATCTAAGCGCTTAAAGGAATATCGAGCATCTGAAACCTTTCATCATAAGATCTAGAATATGTAACATACCAACAATATGTTTCTCTTCATAGAAGATCCATATATATATCACATTATAGCACATAGTTGAATTTTCCCGGGAGAGTAGAAATTTTTCGCTTTCTTCCCCCTTAGAATTGAAGGTATTCCTATAAAGTTCTTTCGATAAATATGAGCGTATCATCGGTACTACTAAACTAAGTCCATAAATAAAGCTTTAAAACTAGTTCCATCGTTTTACACTCTCCTGATAAAAATGCATCTCTTAATGAAAACTAAAGCTATGCTTGCAGTATTCTACTTTAAAAACTTAATAGTTTTAGGATTAGTAAAAAGAATGTTCAGAGGTCTACCAAAGCCTACATCTTATTCCCGGGTAAAGCATTCGGGTCATCGCAAGGATAATAAGATTATCTGGATGAGTGGTTGGAGGCGATTTTTGGAATTACAGCTACTTCTATTAGGATAACAAAGGTGATTGAGGAAAACACGCGAAGATAGTTCAGCTAAAGACTAAAGAAATAAGCCTGTTCCCTAGCATTAGTCAGCAAATACAATTTACACACAAGGGATGAGTACTTAAACTTGGAGCACTGTAGGGAATGCAACGTCAAGCTTTGAGACCACTTGTTATACACAGAGATCCACGTTGTTACGGAAGACGGCTTCGACACATAGACTAGATACAGATAATATCACTCGAATCGGCAATTCCTTTATTTGAAAGAGGAGAAAGAGTTCCTGTCTTCGGATGATGAATGTGACTACCAGAGGGTCGTAGGAAAAGAATAGCACTTAACAAATCGAGCATTTAGACACCATCAGTCCATACCTCATACTAACTTAAGTCGAAGGCGCTTTCAGTATCATGATGATACCTGCAGAACTCAGTTCCTTCGTGTTAATAATAAGTGAACTTATTTTATACAATCTTGTTGCAATGATAGTGTAATTATTAAAGTCAGCGGGAAGAGCGTGCAAATTTCGGCATTAAGAGATCTACTCTCAAAAACGAAGAGCAGATAGAAGCTGGAATAAACTGATGGAACCATACATCTTAGTCAAATTATATAACATGAAGCACTGGGTCAAAAACTACTTCGTCGGCTCTGGAATAGTACGGGACGACCCTTCGTAAATGCAGCTTCTTTCTCTCTCTCTCTCTCTCTCTCTATGTGATGTATCTATTTCTCTCTTATGCTACGATATCTCTCTGATGCTTCTCTCCCTTCATCAAAAAGTCAAACTACTTGAATTGTAGTTATGTAATTTAACAATAATATATTTGACTTGTATTTATACCAACGAACTTCGATATTGCTGCACATATTTATAACGTAATTATAATTTACAGTTAAATACATATATATACAATGCAGAAAACAGTTATATGATTTAATTACAGAACAGAAATGTTGTAGATTTTTATAATTATTGTATGATATAGATGTTATAATAACGGACGATATGTGCAACGCGACAAAAAATATTTGATATTTAAAGTCTTATATAATATAATGTGAATAATATAAGCGCTGGTAAAAAGAAATCGAATATTTCGCAATAAAACTTTAAATTTAAAGCAAAAATAATGAATTGCTTTCTACTAGCACTTATAATACAGTATTGCTTAAGTACGGTATTCAGGTATTTTTTTTTTATATAGACTTAAATGCTAAATATTAAATTAAATGTAACGGAATGAATTGCATTTTCATTGTTTGTTGTTATTAGTGTGCTAATATTAACTAGTAATTTTGCTTTTCTTTCTCCTTTTGGACCACATTAAAATTTCAACGAAAATATTTTATAATGAAACTAAGTAAAACTAAAAATATATAACTAAAGACATATGAAGTTTGTAAAGCGCAGCTGGCTGCCGTGAAAAATTAACGTTCTAAAAGTATTTTCTTTTTTCATTAATTATAACAAAGCACACTTTTGTGAGCACACCGCTTGCGTAGCATACCTTTAGGCCGCCAGCTGCACAAGTACATATATTATGCTGCTTTAAGGTGAGCGTATATTTATACATAGAATATTTTAAAAATTAATGCAATGTCTTACAACAATGACAGATATTATACAAGTATACATATATGTATTTGATTTGCACTTACAAATTCGAAAATAATACTTTTTTGATACAGCAGCGATTAGTAACGCAACAAATTTTTGTGGACAAACTTAAATTTAAAATCAAAATGCTTAAAATAATTTCACAATTAATGGGACTGTGCGATAATATGTGGACGATGTAGAAATTTTCGTATATAACATGGGTTTCTAGCGGTTTGTCGTAAATTAGTGGCATACTTTTAGGCGTTAAAGCCATAAAATTGGTTCTAAGTGTAACTGAGTATAATTTTTGCGGTTTTTCGTTTATTAATTGACAGCTATAGTTTGTTGACTTCGTGTTTTTAATGTGTGTTTCTATGTTTTGTGTTTATATCTGTGTTTCTTTTGACATATTTATATGAATATGTATGAGTGTTAGTGTATATGTGTAAGCGCTTTTATATTGCTAATCAGTTGTAATTGCTTGCTCTGCTAATAATTCTGCAACTTCCTCCACTACTTTTCGTAATTTTCGAAATTACACCTTGCTATTCTATCATATTAAATAGCAGACATGAGAATATCATACCAAATATCTGTAAAAAAATGAAAATAAATAATTAACAAATGTAGAAACATATTTAAAACACAATTCACATACCATTAATATGGCCACCGCTATGGCTGTGCCACCAATTAGCGCCGCATGATCGCGTATGAAATTCGTCGTCACATACAGACAGCCTTGACTATAGAGATTTGTTATGGTTGGGAAGATGCTGCAGTCTTTGCGTTGTCCGCCAAACAATTCTTGACAGCACGACTCCGGTATGGGACCATAGCGATTCCAATCGTGCCAGGTGTCCACACCACAGCACTGCAGACGTTCTTGGGTTTGATCCCACGCCAATGTGACATCACGACGGCTTCCGTAGAGTGCCATGGTGGCGCGCATTTCCTGTGAATTTATTAAAAAATTTCAAATATTTTTAGTGAATAAAATTTTATTAGAAGAAGAAAGTGTGTAGCTTACCTGTCGCATCGTTTGCTGTACACGTTCCCTAAAGACATAGCCCAGTATGCCACCGATTAACATCGTAACAAACACCAGCGCCACAATTATGAAATACTGAAACATAATAGAAATTAAATAGTTGTAAAAAATTAAAGAAATGTTCTTTATTTATAATTTTAGAATTACCAAAAAAATAGTATAACATTCCCTAAAGAGAAGCTTGGTTCTCTCAAAGGCTAAATTTAAACTGAGATTAATTTTAAAGTGAGGCATTCATAATAGCCTAGAACTTTGTATCTGCAGCCGCATTAGAGTGGTCACAGATCTCTAGTGTTTAAGGGGCACACCTAGTGTGAAATTTCAAAAAAAATCATTTTTTTGGTTCATATTTCAGTAGATTGCACCTTTAAAAATAACATATTAAAATTTCAAATCGATATCTGAAATAGTTTTTGAGTTATAGCAATTTAAAGATCAGCCGCTCGGTAACAGTGAAAACGATCATTTTATCTTTAAACGCGTTTTTCTCAAAACAGCATTTTCCAAAAATGATCCGATCACTACCGATTTTTTTTTTACATGTTCTATATATAGTTCTCCGTACAATGACCTATCGATTTTTGATCTAATCAAAAAATCGAATTTTGGCAGGTCAAAAACGACCAAAATTTTGGGTAAAATTCGACTATTTTATTTTAAAACGCCGCCAATTTTAAAATTTTTGATTTTTTTTTATCGTAGGTCATTGTACAACAATATTATCTAGTTTAAGAAGAATTTTTTTTCTTAGATTTCATCCACGGATAAGGCCGGAATCCCTGCAGCAGTGAAGGACCTTTTTTTTCGCGCCGTTGGAGATCGACTATAACTTAAAAAATATTTAATTTTTTTCTTCAACTTTTTTTTTCTTCACTGTATATTCTTGAACCATGTATAAATGTATTCTTAAAATTTTGAAATAATTGATAAAGGTTTTTTTTTTAATAAAAATTCCCAAAAATCGCCTTTTTTTAGGCACATCTAGTGTGCCCCTTAATGATCGTTCAAAGATGCCAACAATTTTTACAGAACTTGAAGCGTTGATCCCATAAGCATGATGGACAACGCAACACCATTCCGAGTCTGCTATTAGTTATCTTATAAACCAATTTTGACTATGTTACTCTGTCCCATGAACCTCTGAAGTAATTGAAGGCCGTACTAGATTGAAAAGTGGTTCAAAAAGCCCTCAAGCAGTATACACATATTAACTCATTCCTCACTTCACCTTATGGTTATATTGACATTTTGGATTAGATAAATCGCCTTCAGAACAAATTTCACTTAACTCCCGATCTCCAAAAGGTGTTAAGATGAAAAGATTAACTAAAGAACTAACCCCTTTCCAGAAGAAGGATTTGAAAAACTACCTTGATAGATTAATGTTATCCGAAGAATACAGGTGTTTCTATTTTTTCTTTTATTCCTCCACGATGGTTCCTATATGAAGCTTATTTTCTCTTGAATCCTTTCAGTTGGTTTCCAGTAATTATATTACATCCTGGTCTAGATTTGAAACCATGCTACTACGCATTTGAATTGACTCTATAGCGGCTCAGCACCCTGGCAACCTGACAAATACGGCATGAAATCGTCTACGAACTTGTAACAAGGGATGTATTTTTTCTCGAATTGTACATACCATGAGAACCAAATTTATATTATATCTTTATTCAAGACCTAATTTAAGAATTAGCGCTACTATTTTTTATTCATATTGATCTCATTAATCTAAATTTCGAAACATCTATGACTTATACTATATACTTTTGAAGACTGTTTAAGATTAAGTCTGCAATTTAAGGTTCAGCTTTCGGAGGAATAAATTCCGAAGACACGAAACTATTCAAATAGAACTAATAGAGATACTAGAACTTTGAAATCATGGATTTCTATTTTTACTTTGATTATTGAGCTTCATGTATGAGGATTTGTGAGAGAAGATAGTAATCTAACACAATCAATAGTTTTATTCCATAAAATACTCCATCCATACATGTTTTTATCTCCTGGACTTTATAGTATCAACAAGTCTGCCAGTAAATCATACACTGTTTGTACTTATCAGTTCCTTGAGTAAATATATTACATTTAAAAATTACAAATGAATATTGAACTCACCGTCAATAGCAGACATTTGACCTCTTTACCCGCACCCACGCAACCCAAAAACGAGAGCAAACAAATCGCCACAGACGTAACCAATAAGACATAAACGGCGCCGGAGAAGAGATTCGTGCCCAACAACTCATTCATAAAACTGCGATCCACGAGTGTCCATAAGGTGAGCGTAAAAACCGTTGCGCCACCGATCTGCAAAGCAAAAAAAAGGTTAAGAGCGAAAAAGAGAAAATGTGTTATAGAGTTACTGAGTTCGTGAGTAAAAATCTCAAATAATCCATAGATACATTTAATAATTTATAAAAAGCGACAAACAATTAGCGCTAATTAAGGTCACAGCACAAGCTGAAGCAAGGCTAAGTGTATGCTTAAGTCTCTCAATTAAATCTGTTTATATGCATAATTTGAGTTTTGCTTATACTCACAAATATTATCAAATTCGATATGAAAAGGCTGTACTTGACGAATTGCCCGCAGCAATCCATGCGCGAACTGAAACCCATGTCGTCGTCCTGCAAATGATAAAACGAAAAAAATTGCAAATATATTAATAAACAATTACGGCTGAAGATTTATAAAATTATTATTAATTGTTTATTTGGAAATTAATCAATAAACAGTCGACGCGACGCGTAACTAATCGTGCGTGTTAAAAAGCCAATGCCAAACACATTAGACGAGTAAAAAGCTTTGCCTACAGTTCAAAGCGGGATCTTGGGCTTTATTGGCAGGCCTTAAAGCATTTAACGCCACTACACTTATTATAATTTAATTTCATTTTCATTTTATTTTCACCTTTAAAGCTGTCATTTCGGTCACGCTGGATTTGTCACAAGTGATTACAAATTAAATTAATTGCATTCGCTACGGGCGCTCAGACAACGAAATCTCAAAAATAAAAAAAATATATATTTTTTTTTTTTGCATTTAATAGTCCGTCAGCATTTTCAATACAAATTAACAATATCCGTCAATACTGGGAATTACGAGTACACTTGCCCAATCGTCGATACTGATACTCGAACTCGCACTCATTTCATAAACGGATTTCGGAAATCGTCAGCGCGCTGCAAGTACTTCAGCAAGCATAACGCGCATTGCTTTGAGCGACAGCTGATGCCCAAGCGCGTTTCCGGACCTAAACGCGTCTATAACAGACACATACATATATAGTATAGGTACATATATTGAGCATTTTTGAGTAGCACTTGTTATAAATTCAATTTCCATAGCTGGGTAATACCCATAACAATGATACCCACTCCAAAAGCAGCGCGTTTGCTGAGTTCAATGGCTGCGCAGACGCCACGTTATATGTTAATATGGCCGCAAACAGTTAAGAATCCCATATGAGTCATCGCAGCACAATTTGTATGCGTAAAGCAAGTAAGCGTTTAATCTGACATAAAGTGCTTAATGGCTTATTTGGTTTCAGGTAGAGCGCGTAATTGGCTCGAAATTATTTTTAGAAAGAATTTACGTTTTTTATAGAGACGTACGTAATTATTATATAAATAGTTATAGATTTTTTTACAAGCTAGTCTAAATTTTTAAAATAAATTAGTATTCACATAGCAAATAAATAATTGCTTACATAATGAGCTAATTGAACGTAATTAGGAAACCTATTATGTTATTAGTAATCCTCTATAATCAGATTTCCCACTTTGTTAATCCCCAACCACACACGTATTTCGCGCTAGGTATAAGATTAGATTTATATCTCCTATCGGTAGATTACACTTGGACAACTACAACAAAGACCTTTTGTAATATCAAAAAACATCTTAAGATGGATTAAAGCCTCACATATCGACGAAAAACATTACCACCAACACAAATCTATCAAAATGCTAGACTTCACTTCCAGCTGATTCCCCTCTCTGTTTGAAACTGCAGGAACTAAGGTGTTTTAGCTTTAATCTCACAGACAAAACAATAAATAAGGAAGTGCCGAGATGATTCTATCATGCTTCCAATAACTTGACATTGGTAATACCTTTATCTAGACCTTATAGTACAGGTCGAACAATGATTTGTCAAAACCTTCAATTTAGAGGTTAAAAGTGATACAAAGTAGCAAAGAAAACAAGTGTGATGGTTAAATACGATCTAACCAATTGGTATCATCAAAATTCTTTAAACTGCAAATGCAAGAGGTATATGAAAGCAGGTTGTGGAAAAAAGGCATCTATGTGGGTAAAATTAGGTTAGACTTTATTTGTTTTAAATTTTTGCAATAAGTTCCCATCTTTGATTAAAACTAATACAGGAGCAAAGAACAACCAATAAAGGAGTTCGGAGATGATTCTATCATGCTTCAAACAATTACAACAATTGGTATCCGTTTATACGTCTTTTATATTAGGTCTACAACTTTGCTTCCGCCGTTTTCCAATATATGTCTCTAGTGTCAAGCCCTGGTCGATTAAATCGATTTTTTTTATATCGATCTTGGACATTTGTGTCAGCATTAAGCCAACAAAATATTTGTAGAGATCTGTTTGCATCCCAAACTTATTCTCAACTGAAAATGTCACTTTTTGAGCCGAATTCTCGACATTTGCGGGAAATTTTGCTTTTCTTTTTTAATTCCAAGAAAAGTGCGGCTGAGGCTCATCGACATTTGTAACCGTTTTTAAACAAAAAAAATTTAATTTACAAAAAAACGGCGGAAGCAAAGTTAGTTAATATATATGTGGGCCGTTCAATGATCCATCAGAATTTGGGAACGAATCGACCATCCATAGCATCCATTTCGATCCAAATAAATACGACAGATCGCGATATCTGTAATATGCGAGGTCCATTCAAAAAATAACGGTATTTTTTGTTAAAAAATATTATATTCATTCCTCTACATTCTGTTGTCACTTTCAAAATATTTCCCATTCGATATGATGTACCTATACCAGCAATTCTACCAATCGTCGAAACACTTCTTAAACTCGATTTTTGGGATATGCTTTTTCTCTTTCAGCGATTTCTCGTATACTTATAAAATTAAGACCCTTTAAGGTTCTCCTAACCCATGACATTTAAAATTGTACAATTCGGGTCGTTCTTTTATCTCATTACGGATATCGTAGCTTACAACTGAAGCCGTAAATAAGTTTGTTTCTGATATACAGTGTATTATAAAACGACCTTTATAGAGAAAGATGATTTAGGTTAGAATTCATTGTAATCACTCTCCATGCAAGCAAATGTTAGCACAAAATTAGTATTTTATACGATGGTCTCTAGAAGATAGTATTAAAGCTAACTAAAATATAAGTAATATATTGTAATCTGTTATGAGAACTTAACATATCTTCTAGCTACATCAATAGTAATATTTTCGAAGAGTATTCTGTATTCATTTAACGATAAAAGTGCAGGGTTTAGTGTAAGGAAGTAATCTTGAAACTACAACTGACCCGGTAAACAGTTATTATGACTCAAAGCAAAGAAAAATGTGCGCATTTCAAATTCTTAATTTCCCAATATGACTCACTAACTGTATATTTAAGAATTAACGGTTATTATTACTAAACAAAGTTAGCAAGAATTCATGACAATGAACATATTTATTGTTTTAAACTAGCGTTATCAGACACGTGAAAGAAGATGAATTTTGCGTCAAGTCATATCAAAACGCTGCTAAAAGCAACAAGTTATATACTAAGTATATGCATATTTCCGAAAATAAACACAGCGATTGTTGGCGTATAAGTCATAACTGTTTTAAAATGAAACAAAACAAAGCTGCGCCACACTGCAATGATTCATTCATAAATCTACATATGTACGTACATATATATTAGCGTAGCGTTAGATATATTATGCTATAAAGCGTTTAATTGGCAATAATTTAAATATGTGTTTTTTTTTTGCCGAAATCAAGCGATTTTAGCCAAAAGCGTAAAGAACTATAACAACAACACAAAAAAGCAAAATAATAACAATGTATACAAAACAACAAGCAGATTCAACATGTCAACAGCAGCTTCACCACCAGTTTTTGAAAGGTTGAAAAACGAAAATCGAACAAAATGCACAGACGACATATGTTATTGTATGTATTTATAAGTATGTATTAATGTATAGAATAAAAAATGGTTAAAAAAACAAAACTATATGTTGGTATGGAAACTTTAACGAAGGGTAATGTGATAATTGGTAGCTGGAATATATTTTGTTTATCATCTTTAAGTTATGGTAACTGACAATTATGCTAATTGTCAACTGAATGTACAGTTTTGTGCAGTTTAGTAGCAGATGTAAATATTTGTGTAGTCAGAAATAGTTGAACGAAAATCGGTTCACAACCACGCCTATTTTCAATATACTACAATTTTGTGGTTCATCTGATTCGTTCACTTTACAATATACAACTTAAGCGGCAGTGAAGATATCGGTACAAAGCTTTACACAAACAGCGTACATGTAGTGTAGCGTAGTCCGTCTAAAAATCGCTGAAATCGGACTATAACTTCACAAAACTGCAGATGGAGAACATGAAGGCCTCAGAGTCTTTTATTGAAAATATCGGTAAATCTCTCAGAAAGAAATTCATAGGAGACGTGTTCCTTTTAATAGGGTGCCTCTGTGCCAAAAAACTAGCATAATCAGTCAATAGTTCCTATAGCCCCATATACCTCATATACGGAATTCCGGTTGACTCTATACCTTATATATCGGTTAATATGTGAGAGATTTAAGCTAAATTACTGGAATTTAAATCTTGCATATAGTGTAGCTTGATGTCAAAAATAGCTGAAATCGGTCTACGAATTACCCCAGCTTCAATATACTATATACTCGTATAATGATTTCTAGAGGACTTTATGCCGAATTGTGTGTTATCTCATTAATATTAAATAAATCAAATTCGAGAGTATTAAATATTCGGCCCGATCTTAGCCCTTTCTCGTCTACAATTTATTTATTTTTAAAAATTACAAAAATGTGAAATTGAACTTTTATAAAAACTGTCTTCGGTTCAAAAAGCTTTGGAGTAGCCATACGAACAAACAACTGGTATAAATAGTATAAACTGGTATAATTAAACAGATAAAAGAAAAACGATGATTATATCACAATAATGAGAAGGGCTATATTAACAAAAAGTGGTATAAATTTCAGGAAGCCTTTATACCAATTTAATGAAATATACCTAAGCACTCTTGTACTCAATTCAATTGGATAACTTTGTTGTAGCTATTGTACACAATTTCCTTTATGAGAGAGCACTGTTCATTCTTAGCGAGTAGAGAAAAGTGGCGAATCGAAGAGTACAAGTATATTTTGAGAGTTATCCATTAGGCTACCGGTGATATACATTTTAGAAGAATGATATAACAACTTCACAGCTCCCCCTACCTTTCAAATTAATTTGGAAGGCATCATCTGCAATTTCGGAAAGTGTGGGAGAGAAAACTCAAATTATTAAAATATGTTAACTTTTTGCACATCACTGTACTCAAGTACAAAACAAACAATTGTCCGTTGGCAATAACCTACAATTTGCGACAATTTTGTGGTTAGTTAGAATTTTTAGTTGGTATAAAAAATTTAAATAATTACAGAGAGAATATTTTGAGGTATATTTAGCGATTCAGAAACTAACTAAAATGCCTGCAAGTATATGGCAGTGTAAATATGTATAAATAAGTGCTAGTTAAGCGCATTTTAGCACATGTTGTTCTCAATATATGTATATGTATGTACATATGTTCAATTCAGGACACTCAAATTACAAGTCAAATATTATATGTACAATAAACACCACAAAAGTTTCATTTGCCAATTTTTTCCAACTTTTTTTTCAGCGAATGAATGAGAATTATTGTTGGTTAGTAAGGTAAGAAAAAAACTAGATGCAAAAATATTAAGTACACAATGAGTCTCCGCTTGACTAATTTTGTTTAAAGATTCCTCTTAAATAACAATAAAAAAAATAAATAAAATCGCTGGGAATCGTGCTAAGTCTTGACAAGCTGTCACTTTTGTGATGTACTGCGCTTCATTTATGTTTCTTATACAAACAGAATCTTCAACGAATGACGACTAAGTATAATAATTTGCCGCAAAGTTCAGTAGTTTGACTGAGTGCTTGTGCTGGCGTTTAACTTTTATTTCACTACTTTTGACTTTAATGCGACAATAAATAAAATTTATTACACCGAAGTGAACTGAACGATTTTTGTGTGGATCAGAATTTTAAAATGGCCAAAAAGAAAAATAAAAAATAGAAAATAAAAAAAAAAAATACTTAAAATCAACCGCAAAAGCGCAGTAGCTGCCTCCACTAATCATGATTTTTCATTATTTTTTTTAATTGTTATTTTTTTCTTGTATATTTATTTTATTATAATCATATACATCAATTTTATTACTTTTCTTTCAGTTCTAATAGCTTTTATCTGATCTCTAAGCATTTGCATATTTTTTTTTTTTAATTAAAAAGTTCGTCACTCTGCTCATAAATCACTTTCTTGCCACTCAAAATCAATTCTTGTCTACCGAAATTTGTACTTTGATTATTTTCTGGTTGCCGTGTGCCCGGAGTCACGTAACTTAAACTGTTAGAATTAGAAAAAAATATCTGATTGGTAGAAAGTGTAAAAAGTAGTTAATTTTTTGGGACTGTTAATTAAAAAAAAATCTAATAACTTTTTAGCTCCGGGGGTTTTAACCCATTGAGCGATAATTTCAGAATTTATTAATTTCATGGTTGAATTACTATTGGGAAAATCTCCAAAATTTGTGATTTATTTATATAAAAATCTTTTATAGAGAAAATTATTATCAAAATATTTCTTTAAAAAAATAATAATTAAAATATAAAAAATATATATATTAAAAATATATTAAATTAAAATTAAAATATAATTTAAAAAATTTAGTTTTCTCGCATATTATTTAAAAAAATATGTTCATTCAAAAATGTTTAATGTTATTTTAAATGAAATTAAATTAAATAAAAAATTATATTATAAAAATAAATAAAATAAAAAAAATAAATTAAATTAAAATAAATTAAAAAAATAATTTTTAATTAAAAAATTATAAAAATTAATTTATAAACTAACAATTTTAAGTTTATTTATCTATTTCTTGTTATTTTTTAATATTATTTTTTTTTATGTTTTTTATTATGTTTTGTTGAAATTATTCAAGCCTGTGTTTTCTACGTTAACTTTTAAATTTT
Source organism: Zeugodacus cucurbitae (assembly GCF_028554725.1). Classification (NCBI taxonomy): domain Eukaryota; kingdom Metazoa; phylum Arthropoda; class Insecta; order Diptera; family Tephritidae; genus Zeugodacus; species Zeugodacus cucurbitae. The sequence goes on from NC_071669.1 coordinate 12,391,563, forward strand.
ATTTCAGTAATAACACACCACACCTAAGTGCTCGCTTTCATGTTTGCACACATAAAATTACTCAGATTTATTGCAAATAATAAAGTTCTGCTGCCTGATTTTGAAGATTTGAAGTTATTGCCAACAAGTTGTATAATACACATAATTGGATGAAATTCCAGCATGAATTTAATAATACAACCAAATCACATGTACATACTGCACCTACTTGTGATTGTCCACTAAAATTGCAAACTAAAATTAATCATCTTCAGGTGTATCTCTAAAACTGATCTAATCATCCTTAACACAAAAAGAGGAGCGAAAGATAAATCCATCCCATTTAAATGAGAATTTGCGAAATAGTCTCAAACTTCGAATTTTCCCACTTCTTGATAATGACTCTTATTAGCGAGAGCTCCGCAAAGAATCATGCTTGAAATTTTTTAGTTAATAAATCACCTTTTAACAACTATTACTGAATCACAGTTAAAGAATATCATAATTTTTAGTGAAATTCAAATACACCATTTTATTTTAAATCTAAATGTGAATAAGTGTGCCTTCGATTCGCTACTTCTCTGCTCGCTATCTTTCCGCTGTTCTACCAAATTTAGCTTTACAAAGTTTACCATTGTGACTGGCTCAAAGGACAAAGATCTCTGTCAATAATCACAACACATATATTTTTATACTCTCGCAACCTGTTGCACAGAGTATAATAGTTTTGTTCACCTAACGGTTGTTTGTGTCACCAAGAAATATAAGAGTTAGATATGGGGTTATATATACATAAATGATCAGGATGACGAGTAGATTTGAAATCCGGATGTCTGTCCGTCCGTCTGTCCGTCTGTCCGTGCAAGCGATAACTTGAGTAAAAATTAAGATATCTTAATGAAACTTGGAACACATGTTCCTTGGCACCCTGAGGAGGTTGCTTTCGAAAATGGGCAAAATCGGTTCCCTGCCACGCCCACAAAATGGTGGAAACCGAAAACTTATACAGTGTCATAACTAAGCCATAAATAAAGTTATGAAAATGAAATTTGGAACATAGGGTCCCATTAGGGAGGGGCACATTTGGATGTAATTTTTTTGGAAAAGTGGGCGTGACCCCGCCCCCAAATAGGTCTTTTGTATATAACTCGCAAACCAATAAAGTTATATAAGCCAAACTTTCTGCAGTCATTTCTTTTAGCCCTTTCCTTATACAGTCCAAAAATGAAAGAAATCGGATAATAACCACGCCCCCCTCCCATACAAAGGTTAAGTTGAAAATTACTAAAAGTGCGTTAACTCACTAACGAAAAACGTCAGAAACACTAAATTTCACATAAGGAATGGCAGATGTAAGCTGTACTCAGATTTTTTTACAAAAAGGAAAATGGGCGTGGCGGCGCCCACTTATGGGTCAAAAACCATATCTCAGGAACTACTCGACCGAATTCAATGAAACTCGGTTTGCAATAGTTTCCTTACATCCTAATGATATGTTGTGAAAATAGGCCAAATCGCTTTACAACCACGCCTACTTCCTATATACCAGAACTTTGAAGACAATCTGAATCGTTTACTTGATATAAAGTAAGCAATAAGTAACTAGTGAAGATATCGGTACAGAACTTTGCACAAATACTATGTTTATAGTGTGGCAGCCCCTTTCTAAAAATCGCCGAAATCGGACCCCAGGTTTTCAAGACCTCATGTATCGAACATGAGGACCTCGGTGCTTCTAACCTAATATTAGGGTTTCCAACTTTCAATGGACTTTATACAATATATATGATGAATATGTGGGTCAAATTGTGTATTATATAATATAAATAAAGTTAAATAAATAAATTGCGAGAGTATAAAATGTTCGGTTACACCCGAACTTAGCCTTTCCTTACTTGTTTTTATTTAATAGAGTCCGTATTAGCTCATTGTTGAACCGTATGCGCTGTCTGGTTTTTTTTTTTTGAATATTTGATATACTTTATTCAATTGGTTACTTTTCAATGCTTTACGAATCGAAGGCAGTTAATGTCAGGTGACACATAGAAGAGAGGAAAATGTCATTACGACCATAAGAAATGTTTTTATATAGAAATAAATAGATCAGAATACTATAAGGTCTCAATATATCTCTAGAGAAAGTCCTGAAGCAACAAACTGAAATTTAGCATACGTCATTGTGGAACAAGATTGGAACCACTGAGGTATGGCAAAGTACTCGAGCAAGTATTCTTATTCATATATAGTACATATATAATTTCCGATACCGTAACCACCCTACATAATTTTATCCGAAAAAAGGTTCTAGAAGTTTTCAATCGATTAAATATTTTCAAAGTAGATAATACATTCAATACGCAATAATTTTTAGGCAATCTCTTTGAGCTTTCCAAAATATTTTGTATTCATAATCATTTTAAGCTCAGGAGTTCAAAATTCAGTAACAACGAAGTCTCTAATAATTATTTTTTCTTGTAGGTATTTATTTCTTTATGAAAAATTAGCTGTAATATGGCAAATGACATCACAGCACCGAATGTATGTCAGTATGTACAAAGTTTCTCTAACTTCTAACAGCTGTTGTATCAACCATTACATATTCCTATATGATTACTGATATTGATAATTATCACTTTGCACTTTATATTATCCATTTCATTAGATAAAATATTTTTTATTTCGACCTTTGAGATATTATTAATGTCTTTACAATTGTAAAATTGCAAGTTCACTTCCTGTTCATTTTCTTAGGACAGTTCCGTCCTGTAGAACAAATAAATCACTATTCAAATCAATATTTTCCATTTATTCTCCACAATTTCAGTAAAATACCTTTAGATTTCCGTATTTTTAGAAACTTGTATAACAAAAATTTGCCACAACTTGACCGTACGCGTATTTCCCGACAGCACAGCTGAGCTATTCAAAACCGTTTACTTGACTTTTGCTTTACATTTTCCGCTTTTTCGGCTGTCAGTCAACGAGAGCACGCTAACTATTGGCTATACACATACTCACATACATATATGTATGTACTCTAACTAATAATTCTAAGCTTTGCGTTTGCGCACAAATGAATGCTCAAACGAAGATCGCCAGCGTCGTTTGATACGAGTATTATGCAGCCAAGTCATGCTCCACAAGTACATTTAACCATGACCCACTTTACGAGCATTAAATGAATGTTAGTCTACCGTTGTTGTGGCTTGCTTGCTTAGTAGCTTCATACTTTATTGATGTATATATGTATGTGTGTATGTAAGTGTCTATTTGCTTTGGCTCGCCAAGTTGAACGTGCAACGACGTATTAATGTGGCGAACGCATGCGCATGCGCATTGTTTACCATTTGGCTGGTTTGACTCTTCTGTTACACATACGCGCTCAATTTCAGACCTGAGCTTAGTATGTTTATATACAAAAAATAAATGTTATAAAAGTCTAATAAAAATGTAATTTGTTGCTTTTTAATTGCTTGTCTGAAAAAAAAATACCGTAACACAAATTAACTAGTGAATTTGATTTGCAAGCGCTCTTCACTACACTCTCTTTAGTGGCTCTTAACACGCACAAAACTGCTAATTTAATAATTCATTCACTACTTTATAGACGCAAGCGTTAGCAGTTGGCTTAAAGTCGGTAGCGAACTTGTTTAAATGCGTTCAGCGCATGCGTAATCGTTTTGTACGCCATTAAAACGTTTGTGTGCTCACGCCTCTCTTTGTGAGCTTTGCTGGATTTTTGCTTATTTTTTTCTATTACGTCTATTTCAGTTTCTTTATAAAATCGCATTACAAGTCGTCGCTGCTGCTTATGACCGTCAAACCGGCAAAACGAAATCGAAAGTTTGACTTCAGTTAGTGCGCAAGAGATAAGTGCGAATAAAGTGGAGGTTATAGGGAGAGGAAATAATTATATTTGATAAAGACATAATGAGTGAATAGTCACAGTGGGGAAACTCATAATTATCAATATTTTATAAGATACTCATGGAGATTTATATATCTATCAAGGTCTGGTAATCAAAATATCTGAAAGAAGTCAACTGAGGAACCCGCGTTCAAAATTCTTTACATTAATATTAATACATGATCCAAGCGATAATGAGTGATCTTCTTCTTTACAGGCGTAGGCTCCGCTTATGCGAGTGGAGGTCTTCATTTGGCTTTCGTCTAGCGGCCATCATTTTATTCGCTGAACTGTATAACTCATACAGCTTATCGTTCCATCGCCTGCGGTATTCGCCATTACCAATGTTCAAAGGACCATAAATCTCCCGCAAAATCTTCCTCTTGAAAACTCCTAGTGCCGTCTCATCGGAGGTTACATCGTCCATGCTTCTGCACCATAAAGCAGTACGGGAGTGATGAGGGACTATGTTTTTGTTCGTCGAGAGAGGACTTTACTTTTCACTTTCCTACTCAGTCCATAGCAGCATCTGCTGGAAAGAGTGATTGTATTTGAATTGACAGTCTGGCATTGTTCTTGGCGTTAATGCTGTTTCCAAAATAGACGAAATTATCTACAACTTCAAAACAGTGACGTGAGAGCCAAGGGGTGTCATTGACTTAAAAATATGTAAGGAAAAACATTTGTCTTATGCTCTTATCAGTCTTTGAGAACACTATTAATAATATGGTACACTGATAGAAGAAACTCTGCCGTCGAATATGTAATTGGACCTCAGAGAATTCTTAGAAGTAATCGATTAGTCAAAAATTTTATTTTGTTGGAGTTGTTATTTGGAGAAAAGGTGGCACGAAAGAGGGTATAAAATGAAGAGAGGCATTAGATAATAGACATTCTTGACATACATGGTGAGCTTAGCAAGCCTGTTGAATCTGACGATGAATCGTGCCTATGATTTCAAAACTGTTTCTGTTTCTACAACAACAATACTCTACAGGAAGACAATCAATAATGCTTTTCTTTTAAGCTTAGATTCATAAATCCATCCAAGAAAAGTGCGAAGCGTAATTCAAGATTTAAATACTAATACAAAATCAATGATCCATCAACGATGGAGACGAAAGTCGCAGAAATCTGCGTTAGGAATTACATTTCATATACCTGCGAAAGAGAAATCAAATACTCAACAAGACATTACTGAGACGATTAAAAGGTAAAATTCCGATAAAATTATTGTGACTTACATAATGAGATATCCACATGTTATAGATGTAATAAACCAATTTAAGTAACCTAGATTTCTTTCTATGTAGAACATTTTCGAAATACTATCTAGTGAAAAATGGAGGTGCTCGCACTGATATTCTATTATATACAGCAATGTATGCTTATATAATATTAGTAAAGAAGATGCGAAAACCATACAAAAATAAAAAAGTTATATAGGCATCTTTTCATCAACAATATCCGGGTAATATACCCGCTCAATAATATGCGCCCATGCCGCAGCGTGAGAGAAATGTGTAAATACAATATACTCCACATATTCGAAAAATTCCCAAATTATTTATTTCTACTTTACTTTTTATTTCTATTACATATGTACATTTACGCACATCTTTTCGTCTCTCTTTTATGCAATTCATCGTTCAAACTGAACAACTCTTTTTTTACAACCAACCGTAAATTTAAATATTTGCTACATAAATGAATTTATAATTTACGCTTTTTTGTTTTTGTGCTGAACTTGAACTTTGTTACCAACATTTGTTTGGCATTTTTTTGCACAACAACATCTTGCAGCAACGATTGCTGGAGTGGAGTGTTATGCATAAAAAATGTAAATGGTGTTGAAAGGCGCAAAATATTTGCTTAAGGTCACACGACAACAAATAACCGGGAAGTGAAGATGGACAGCTGTGATTTATTTGTAACGAAGTGGGTAGAGACTATAGTGAGGGTTTTAGTTGCGCAATAGATTTTCAATACAAATCACGGCACGTGTAGGACTTTGAAATATATTTCGACTCAACTTGATATTTTCGACTGAAAAAGCTGTCAAAAATGTGCCGTTAACTTTTGTATATAGCACAGGAAGCAAATACTGAATAAGTAAAAAAGTTAGGTTAGGTTGGAGAATGCTGTATTATTTGAGCAGTCAAGAACCGGCTGAAGACCCATACATGCAAACCAAATGTCTATTAATTTATTTGAGAAATAGGTTGGCTTAGATATTGAGTCTTAAACCCACAAGAGAGATCTCAGTTCTGGGTTTATAAGATGGAGGTCGCTATTGAGCCGACGGAGATCTTGGGATTCACACTTGGATAGTTTAGGCTGAAGACCCCTTATTAACTATTTATTTGGATTATTTCCGTTTCGAAGTAGGTTATGTTAGAGATTGAGGCTGAAACCCACAGCGAAGATCTAAACACTCACATTTTGACAGTTGTAGATAGTTCAGGACTTATAAGGTTGAGGTCGATATTAAGTCGACGAAGATTTTGAAATTTACACTTGGATAGTTTAGGCTGAAGACCCATTATGAATTTATTTTGATCTTCCGTTTCGCAGTAGGTGAGATCAGAGATTGAGGTCCATAACGAAGATCATGAGGATCACACTTCGACTGTAGTAGACAGTTCAGTGTTTATAAGGTTGAGGTCGATATTGAGTCGACGAAGATCTCGGGATTCACGCTTGGATAGTTTAGACTGATCTGTTATAAAACCAAAAATCGCCTAAAGATGCAAAAAATCTTAAAATCTTATATATTGATAAGGCTCTTTAATCGTTTTAGAAATCTTATGACTATATTAATTTCAATTCCAAAAGATCTGGCTGGATTTCTGAAGGTATGATATCCACAATGAGTTAATTCTAATATTTCGATAGCGGGGTAGTCTAGAAGATAGTACTGCAGTTGAGTTGGAAGTATTTATTACTCTTTTATAGACAAAACCGTCAAGCAGAAATTATATTTTACTATTTTATATATCTTCTAGTAATATCATTATGATCTCACAAATTCTCCTCTGATTTATAGTATATGGAATGTCTGCTATACTTCAGATAACAGTCTCTATATCCATAGTGAACACCCTTTAAACTATTACAAAATTTGCATAACTTAAGAAAAATATATAAATACATATAGGAAAACATATTTATATACTCAATACTTGGATTTATTGCGCATAAGTCCGCTTTAAATATTTAGTTCAATTTGCATAAAAGACTGAAACGCTATGAAAATGGCTTTTGTAATGCAAAAAAAGACAAACGATCGCACTCTGTGAACAGGTATATTTATCTGATGGCTTTAATGAAAGAAAAAATAAAAAAACGATGGCAGTTTTAATGAGTATATCAAATAGACAGCATTCGCCAGGTGCTGTATCTGCCAGCTTTGTGAAGAATAAATAAAAACGAAGCAATAAAATTGATATGACTGTCAATAACACTTGCCTTAGCAATAAAGTTGATCAATTCTCCACAACTATTGGGTTACATTTTTATACATTGAATTCAGAGTTTTTTTACAAAGGGTAATTTATAATTTTTTTTCTTTACATTTGACTAATTGCAGCTACTAACTTGTCGGAATTCTTTACATTTTTCGTTGCTTTCAACTTTTTCATTGATTTTGCTTAATTAATACACCACAGTGCGATAATTATGACGTGATCAGTCAATTGCGCTCGATTAATAATTCATTTTTGAGTGAAGAATGATAAAAAATTAGATGTTCTAATCGAAGGGAGACTTCTCACTTAGCTGTAATGACTTAACTGCAAATGAAACTTACAGATGAGATCATTCAGTTAGCTGATCAATGGCAGATCAGTAAATTAGATATCTGAAATTAATGGCTTACTACAATGAACTCTTAGACTAAACAGGTAACAGCTTCAGCTCTCTCTTGATCATAAGTAAAGTCCGCCTTAAAGGTCTACAATTTCCTAAAATACTCTAAAATTAAATTAAAAACACCGTAATACAAATAGAAAATTAAAAAAAAAAAAAAATAAATAAATAAACCATTTGAGAATTGTAGTGTTAAATGAAAGAAATTATAAGCTTAGCGCCTAAAAATATGCTAATGCTTTAAAAATAATTTAAATTACTAATAATGCGGCTTTAGACCTGGAAAATCGACAACTGACCAGATATTCACCATGCGCCAAATCTTGGAAAAGACCCGAGAAAAGAGGATCGACACACACCTCCTTTTTGTCGATTATAAAGCTGCTTTCGACAGCACGAAAAGGAGTTGCCTTTACGCCGCGATGTCTGAATTTGGTATCCCCGCAAAACTAATACGGCTGTGTAAATTGACGTTGAGCAACACCAAAAGCTCCGTCATGATTGGGAAGGACCTCTCCGAGCCGTTCGATACCAAACGAGGTTTCAGACAAGGTGACTCACTATCGTGCGACTTCTTTAACCTGATGCTGGAAAAAATTATAAGAGCTGCAGAGCTAAACCGAGAAGGTACAATCTTCTACAAGAGTGTACAGCTTCTGGCGTACGCCGATGATATTGATATCATCGGAAGCAACAACCGCGCCGTTTGTTCTGCTTTTTCCCGCATGGATAAGGAGGCGAAGCGAATGGGTCTGGAGGTGAATGAGGACAAGACGAAATATCTCCTGTCATCAAACAAACAGTCGGCGCATTCGCCTCTTGGCTCCCACGTCACTGTTGACAGTCATAACTTCGAGGTCGTAGATAATTTCGTATACCTGGGAACCAGCATCAACAACACGAACAATGTCAGCCTCGAAATCCAGCGCAGAATAACTCTTGCCAACAGGTGCTACTTTGGACTGAGTAGGCAATTGAACAGTAAAGTCCTCTCTCGACGAACCAAAATCAAGCTCTACAAGTCACTTATCATTCCCGTCCTGCTTTACGGTGCAGAAGCTTGGACGATGTCAACATCAGATGAGACGACACTAGGAGTTTTCGAGAGGAAAATTTTGCGCAAGATTTATGGTCCTCAGAACATTGGCAACGGCGAATACCGCAGACGATGGAACGATGAGCTGTACGAGTTATACGACGACATTGACATAGTTCAGCGAATAAAAAGACAGCGGCTACGCTGGCTAGGTCATGTTGTCCGAATGGACGAAAACACTCCAGCCCTGAAAGTGTTCGATGCAGTACCCGCCGGAGGAAGCCGAGGAAGGGGAAGGCCTCCACTCCGTTGGAGGGACCAGGTGGAGAGCGACCTGGTTACACTTGGGATCTCCAACTGGCGCCGAACTGCAAAGGAGAGAGACAGGTGGCGCACTATCGTCGATTCGGCTATAACCGGCTAAACGGTTGCAACGCCAATCACATACATACAATAATGCGCTAATTCTTAACCAGTAATTGAGACTTTTTATACTCATTAATTGTACCAACAACTAAAAACTACAATAGCATAAAAAATTGTACTGAACATTATTTATTTGAATCACATCCGCTATGGTTTAAGGTTTTTTAACCCATTCAGACAATGGGTGGGCGACGACTCATTAGTCAGCGCATCATCTCTCATGTGATTTATTAACTTTTCGTTAATGAGTGCTAACTATCTTGAAAGTACATATATGTTTTGATGAGTAGCCGCTAATGTGTAGCTTCATTGCATCCATTTCGCTAGCCGTCTTTAGTACCTAGTGTTTTTTAGCGTAAATTACCCATGTACTTTTTGATGAGCAACACGGTGGTCTCTACTACATTCTATATATGCTTATTTGTGTAGTTATTTGCCTTTATGATTTGCTAATTTGCCAAATTACTGCAAAAAATCTAACTAACTAATTAAGCCAATATAATAATTAAAGCTGTACCAAGCGAAATATTAACACGAATTTAATTATGTTATTTGAATGGCTGACGGTTGTACTTTTTCCACTAATAATGTGCTGCTGAGTAACAAGCGGTGGTATAGATGTTCAATGAATTAATGGTATATTAGCTTTTGATAACAGTATACAAAAAATTGTGTTTTCAGTTTCTCGGTTTCATATTTTAGTTGTTGAAATACTTTGAAGGAAGAAGGAGGCGTTCTAAAAGTACTAGTTTGAAAGGTTAACTAAAGGTTAAGACCTTTTTGGAAACTATGTTTTTAACCAAGTGATATGAGATGCGTATTAACCAATGCGCCGAAATGTAGACTACTGTACTTTACACATCAATATCCATAATTTTTATTACCGAATACCATAACCATAACCGAAATATTCTCACATAATTATATAATGACATCATCTATTCCGATGTATCCGGCATAAACTTAATAAAAGGGATAAAATATATAGAGGCAAAGTCAACCATAAAAGCGAAAATCAGTATAATAGGGGTATGGGGACTGGCCAAAGGTAATTAATATACTCTATTGAAGCCAGAGGAAATTCTCCACCGAGAAAGAGTTTTCACAAAATTTTATTATATATTTTTGACATAAAGACCCCATTTTTTCCTTTTTGATATCAAGATATGTATATAATTATCAGCCAGAGATATCAAAATATCTGATTTATTTACTAATATTTTTGGTACAGTGTCAGTCACAGGTATCAGTCAAGTCAATCACATAGGCGAAAATCATTCTAATAGGTGTATTGGAGCTGAACCTAGACCTATGTTAATACTATATTGAGATTGAGAAAGCTCTCCACTGAGAACATGTTTTCACGAAATTTTCTTAAGATAACTTATGTACAAGATAACTTATGTACAATTCTATCCACAATTTCGACATAAATATTATGGTAGACCCAACTGGACCGATTTTCTTCATTTTCAGCACAACTGCACATTTTTATTAAAAAAAATATTAAAATTAAAATTTGTCAGTCATTTACCAAAATTTTCCATAAGAAGCTCTCAGTATCAGGGTATTTGAAAAGCTATAGTATGATTTCGATAATTTTTAAAACAGGTGCCATACCTCCGATAGTGTATTAGTGAAAGAATCAAATGGTGTTTAAAATTATGTTATATGAAAAGTAGGCGTGGTTGTGAATCGATTTTCAGACTGTAAGAATCAACAGCACTAAAAGAGTGTAGCAGACTGGATATGGAAGCGAAGGGATTGGGTCTAATGGTGAATGAGAACAAGACGAAACAGTCAACGCATTCGTAGCTTGGCTCCCACGTCACTGTTGGCAGTCATAGATAATTTCGTATACGTTGGAACCAGCATCAACAATGTCAGCCTCGAAATCCAACGCAAAATCACTCTTGCCAACAGGTGCTACTTTGAACCGAGTAGGTAATTGAAAACTAAAGCCCTCTCTCGACGAACCAAAAACAAAATCTGCACGTCTTGATGTATGGTGCCGAAGCTTGGACGATGACGACATCCGATGAGATGGCTCTTGGAGTTATCGAGAGAAAGGTTTTGCGAAGCATGTATGGTCCTTTGAACATTGCCAAAAACGAATACGGCAGACGATGGAACAATGAGTTATAAGATGATATAGACAGTGGTAAGCGAATAAAAGCACAGCGGGAACGCTGGCTATGTCATGTTGTTCGAATGGACGAAAACACTCCTGTTTGGAAAGTGTTCGATGCAGTACCCGCTGGAGGAAGTAGTGGAAGAGGAAGACCTCCACTCCGTTTGAAAGAGCAGATGGAAGGCGACCTGGTTTCACTTGGTGTTTCCAGTTGGCGTCAAATAGCAAGGAGGAGGAATGAGTGACGCGCTCTGATGGATTCGGATATATATATATATAAGAACCGATAGAAGAACTTTTCACACTTGATTTCTAATAATAATACCACAAACACGTAAAATGAATATCAAAGTTTACGATTGGTTAAAAATAATGGATATATCTAATACACTTTTTATATAAATATTCCCTTTTGTTATACTTCAATGGCACACAACTCACATGCATGGCAAATAGTGAATATGATCTCATTTTGAAACTATTCTACGAGTATTAATAGAGTAAAAAGAATACGCTTCAGTTACACCGATATACGATATTATTTCTATATATTATACTAAGAAAAATTAAAAAATCGCACTGAAATTTTAATTCTTAATAGGACAGCTGCAGCCGCTGGTTCAAGACCGACTAATTCATTCATAAAAAGTTTCGAAGCAGCATAAGCTTCGGAACGAAAAAATCGAGTTTTATTTTAAAATAATTAAATTTAATTTAAATTAATTTGTATAAAATACGCCTTACATATAACTATCGCTTGATATCTGCTATAAACTTGAAAACCAAACCACAACCATTAATTCCTTGCGCACGTTCGACAGGACGTATACGTGACAGATAAATTATCAAGCCAAGCATTAGTGTTTTGACATTTATTTTCGCTTATTATTGTAGAGTGCTTTGTATGTAAAAAAACACACTTTAATTGCATAAAGGGTGTGTGCAATAAATTTATTATAAATTTAAGTGTTAGTGCCTATAAAGTAAGTGTTTTACTAAGCCAGCAGCTGCGCCGCGACTAAAATGAAATAAACAAGTGGCATATGACTCAAATTCTGACTTTTTAAATACATAATTGTTGAAATATAGCAATCTTCATATTGTTTTCGTGCACTACAATTCGTTGCAAGCAATTACACACATCAAAATTAATTGTTCAACAGGGCGTATACGTGACCGAATACTGATTACACGCCAATGTAATTAATGCACAGAAAAATACTAAATACTGATGAGTGTAGTATTTTTTGAGAGATAGATTTTATGAGATTTCCTGCCTTTATTTATTTGGTGACTTAAAAATCAGGCACAACAACAACAAAAATAAAAACCAACTTTGATTTTTCACCGACAAGTGAGTGCTTGTATCAGCTATAATGACTAAACTGCCATATGATTAATGTGTTATATGTAAGCTTAAAACTTAAAAGGAGAACACTGGCTAAGCGCTGCGGTTTTTTACATTTTTTTTTTATATAAAATTTTTAATATTTTTTTTTTTTTAATTTTTTTTTTCATTCAATTTCAAAAATTCGGAAAAAATATTTTAAGAAAAAATTAAGCTAATACTTATACTATTTTGTATAATTTTCAAGTATTGCAAAAAATTTGGAAACATTCTCTCAAATCTTGTTATAGTTTATCTTTATATCATAATATAGCATATAAACCAATTTAATATTCATGAGCATAAAACCGTCAAAATTAAATGATTATTACTTTGCATTGTTTATACGTAATGACACTATTAAGTACACATAAACATGCACGTACACAGAATTTGCACTTAATTGCCGTTGGCAATTTGAGAGGGTGACGCTGTGAAAATAGCAAAATTCACATTGAGTCATCGGAAAAAATTAAGAAAAAAAACGAAAATTAAAAATTGAAAAAAATTACTTGAATACTATCAAATCCATGCATATAAGTTTTAATGAAATTTATATTAGTTACAAACATCAGCAGCACTAAATAGCAACAATTAAAAGTTAGCACACACACAAATCATTGTTCCTACGTGAAATCATTCAAGCCAGACTGTGAACAACACAAGCCGCAAATCGGAGGAATTGTGAATTGTAAACGCAATTACAAACCGAAATCTTCCCACAATTGTCTCAGGCCTTGCAAATAAATCATGACATTTGTGTGGCACAACGTTATGGTTATATGAAAAAATGTGTTTACTTAGTTTGAATGTATGTATGTATGTATGTATGTATATATGACTTAGTAGGTATATGTGAAAAAATTGCGGCCAAGTTTGCAATTCAAGTTGAGCTACATGTTTGCGGAGCAGGCAACCTGATAAAGCACTAAATAGTTCCCATTACAAAAAAAATTAAATATATTACCTGCTGTATTAATATTCATTAAATTATTAATAAATTACTTGTATAATTGTTTTCAATTGAGCGCAATTATAAACTTTCGTGATCAATTTAAAGTGCAAAGTCAGTTTATTTTCTACAAATTGGAACGCAAATATAATGTCTATTATATGCAAATGTTGGAAAATCGTAGAGCAAGTGAAAATAACTAATAGTACTTTTTTAAATAAACAAATTAATTATCAATAACGTCATTGCTGTAACAAATGTGAAAAACGCAAAACACTTATAAAAAATTAATAGAAATATATTTCAAAGTTCGATAGCGAAATATTTAATTGAAAGCAACAATAGAAAGCGTAAATTTGAAATTTTTTCTTGGATAAATATACAACTTTTATTTAAGTTCGAAATAAATGTATAAAAATTTGCATATGGCAACTCTATTAAATACTTTAATTTAACTTAAAAGAATATTTTGAAAAAAAATAAATAAATATACAATATCTAAATACAAATCATCTCAATCACATTTAATTATTTTTAATGCTCCCTTTTAAAATAAATTATTTTTTAAATACTTCCAATTTTTCTATAACTTGTAAACTACTTGTAGAATTAACTAATATTATAAGATACAATTCTTGCCTACAAAATTAAATCATAATATCCATAATTAGAATTACTTTGATTTGTTTTGATTACTTTTTTTTATACAAATCTGATTTAAGGCAGTAGTCTACTTTACAGGCTTCAAAAAATTGATTTTTTTGTTCTGTTTTAAATCTCTTCCAAAACTATCCAAGAATATGTCCTTAAAATTCCAGAGGGCAATTCGACATATTTTCGAAGCTAGAATGCTCAGGCCGAACTTTAAAGCGCATTTTCTCGAGTTTTCATTTTCACAAGTGTTAGGAAACGGTGCCGGCGATAGTAAAAAGAATATATGTCCAATCGAAAAAACCAAAGTGATCTTGCTTCAGTATTTAATTTTCTTCTATTTGAACTAACAAAGTTGGACAAAAGTATTATTTAAACTACTTGTTTTGCAACTTAAAGTCAATTTTTTTCTCAAAAAATTTATTTTTTTTTCAACTTCGAAAAAATTTGGAATTTTATAACTTCTTCGGTATTTTTTTAGTTCATAAAGAAAAGAAAGTAATAAAAGTTTAAAAAAAAGAATTGGTTCGACTGTTTCAGATGCACGACCACCATCACCGGGACCGATTTACAATTGCAGACTCCAGGCGCTCCAGAAAAATACTTACAACTTTGAAAATATTTCAATATTTTTTAATAATAAATATATTTTTTTAAGCCTTAAATATAGTACACTATCGTCTTAAAATTCCGTTTACCACAATCATTTCCTTCTCTTTCAAAAAAAAAATGCTAAAAAAAACCGGCTTCTAAAGCAGAGTACTGCCTTAATTATTTCACTAAAATTACTTTTTGATTACTTGCATACTTGTTTTTCTTACGTAATTATTAATTTATAATTTATGATTACTTTTATGAATATTATTACTTTCAAACGGACCATAACTTTTCAAGGCCCCAGATATCGAACATGTTGAACTCAGCGCCTAAGGATAAATTTGAACCGAAAATATGGGTAAATCTCTCAGATATCTCAATTTAATTCAGAGGAAATTGTTTTCTTCTAATATTGTGTCTCTTTTCCAAAAACTATTAAAATCGGGTCATAACATTTCCATAGACCTCATTGTAGGATTTTCAAAAGTATCTTCTCCTAGCTCCCATATACCTAATTATAGGTTTTTCAAAAATACGGTGAGCTTTATTCCGCATATATGTATTGGTTAAATTTTTTCAATAAATTGCGAGAGTATAAAATGTTCGGTTGCACCCGAACTTAGCCTTTCCTTACCTGTATTAATTATATTTTTTTTTTTTCAAATAATTGACAAAGAATTAATTACTTGATTTTTTTACAAATAAATACATTACATAAATAAATACATACATTTATGATTACATTATGATTTTGTACCAATATTCTAAATTCTTTCTAAGTACTTTTTAGTATATTTATGAATAGAAAAAACTTGATGAAGACAAATCCCAATAAAAAATAATTAGAACTTACTTTTTTATATGAACAAGTATTTGTCAATAAAGATAATTGCATTTGGATTACATGACGATTACCATTATAACGGAGCGTAATCAAAATGTAATGAAATTTAATAAAAATAAAGAATTAATTTTTTGTTACCCATCAAACACACAAGGTAATCCGAAAGTATTTAAAATGTAATGATTACATTTTTTCCAAATTCCTTTTATTATGTACATGTAAAGAAATTTACTAAAATATAATGTACATTTTTTGTTAACCATAAAAAACACCAGGTAATCCTAATGTACATAATTAAACTGTATTGATTACTTTTTTTTCTAAAATCCTTCTACGAACTCGTTAAACATCAAAAACACATTATCTCCAACAAACACTTCGCAATTCGCTTGAAGCCTTCAGACTAATGAGCCCTATCTATGCCTTAAATGTGCCATAATCAACTACATTAATTCAGCAAATCAACGGTACTTCACACACATATAAAACAAAAAAGGAAAAAATACATTTAAATGCCTAAATTAGATTTTATTTATCTACTTTGCATTGAGATTTCGAACATTTTCGCGCTAATTAAAGAAGTTAAGTGCCGCATGCATAGCAAATACTTAACACTTTACATTTATTTGTTTAATTTAATGATTTTTTTTACCAATCGAATGAGCGACAATCAACATTTCTTAATGCAATCAAGCAAAAAATCAAAATGTTGCTACCCAAAAAGCACATATACTCCATCGTGAGCCATTATGCTTATACACACACTCATAAAAATAACCATAAAATTGCATATGTGTACGTATGTATGTTGGTATATGTGTAGAAAATGTAGTTACACTTGTCTCATTACCGCTACTGCTATGGTCATTGGACGTGCTTTGATTCAAGGTTAAGGTTGCATTTGTGTAGTTGCTGTAAGACTGTTAGCATATAAAAGCAGTAAATTGCTACCGAAACGTACGTCACGATCGAAGAAAAATACAAATACGAAAAAATTTCAATTCACCAATCAGCTGTGAATAATATCGATGTACTGCAATGATCGTAAATGCAGCGATGGAATCATAAATATTGGCAACTAATGAATAGTAAAGTCAAATAGCCGTTTAATGGATAATGATTTAGTACATAAATATATTTATGTAGGTATATGGCTTTTTAGAATTTACTAGGTGCTTTGTACCCATTAAAATTGTCTAATTAATAATTTGGTTTTTTTTTTTTTTAAATTAATATTTTAATAATTTTTATTAATTTTAATAATTTTTATTAATTTTTTCCAATTCTTATTCGTCAAGTCTCACACCGTTAGTTTAGCAAAATTAACAGCAGAATATGTGCGCTTACAGCCACGTGCAAAATCATTACACAGCAGCATTTCGATATCATTAATCATACGCCCAGTTGTGCTGCGACACCATACACATGTTGAGACACATGTTGCCGCAACATGTGCGTGTGATAGAAACGGTGTTCTCAAGTGTTTATTCACCTAATTAACGCTTCGAAAGTGGTTTCAAAGATATTATATTGTATTTGTTAGACAATTACGCAGTTATTTACCGAAGTATGACATTAGTTCGTTAATTCTAGAATAGTTAAAAGTCTTAAAAGCAAAGTCTTAAAAGCAAGTCTTAAAAGAAGAGCATGAAGTGAAATGGCAGTGCTTCAAGCAAAAAAATTATGATGGAAATTCATAGGAGTTTTAAGTTACAATATAAAAATGTTTTTTTCAATATCAAACAGTCAAATTTAGAAAGGATGCAAAGAGTGATAAATACCCCTGCGAGTGATACTTCATATCAAACATCCATCGAGATTTGTAGAGGTTAACTCAATACCAATTATTCTATCAAAAAGAACGAACTTGAAGTCTGAACAAGCCACTATAGATATATCTAGAGAGTATAACTTTAAATTCCCGGTCCCAAGTAAGGTTTAATGTTTCTTCCTCTATGAAAAATCCCTTATTTAAATATATAGTTTGATCGCTTTCGATAACACTGGTCGACAAAAAGTAACTTTTTCTCTGATACAAAGATCAGACAATGATATTCTTATAGGATTTCCATCGCTGAACACGAATATGACCTCCAAAAGTGCCCATCACGTCGAGATTTTGAGCAAAATGGACTCAAAGTCTCAAAAAACCCTGTCTTTGGCCTTTTTTGATTACGTGTAGAGAATTATGCTGACGTGCTAGAAGTCTCTAATTAGGCTTAAATGCAAGCTTAAACTGTCAACTAAAAGAATCAAATCGAAAAAGTTCTGAATCAGTCAAAAAATTTCATATGGCACAACTTTTATATATTTTAATATATTTCAGTTGAAAGTTCCTTGAGCAATAACCTTTAATATCTGAGTATATACTTAAATATGTATATTTTATTGCCTGCTATTTTATTTATTTAAATCATAAAACCTTACTTTCGAAACACGTACAAAATTGCCCTTCATTTGAAAAAAAAAAAAATAATTTTGTTGTTTTCTTTATATTGAATATATGTACATATGTATTTCGATTTTACTATCTGATCGATCACTTTCCTCGCATTTTTATAGTAATTTGTTCCTGTCAATCACATGTTTATTACATTCGTTTGGCTTGTTTCGACACAATCGTGGTCTGTTGAAGTTCAAGATCAATGACTTTTAAGTAATGCATCATTACAATTTCAACTTCATTCATATTATTTTCACATTTTATGGGGTACAGAATTTACTATGGCAAGAATCAAACAATTTAACTGAAACACTCTAAGGCTGAGCGCATAGCGAATCGATATGCAAAGCAGCAATCAGACCAATAAATATATATGATTCGATTAGAATACCTAAAACAAGTACTCAGAGTGAAGTAACTTGATATATGTATATATTACCTTCTTGGACTTTGATTCGTCGTTCTACTGTGCACCTACCTTAAAACCACAGCTCATCTTGCTAAGGTAATGCTTTGAAAAGGGTATTAACTATGAATACAAATTTTAAATAATTATATGGGTATATTAAGATACATATATACTCGCACCTACCAATGAGTTAATAAATTTTGACAGACACCAAAAATAATAAAAATAAAAAACCTAATAAATTATAAAAATATGAAAATTTTAATATTTTTGCTAAAATTTCGAGTCTTTGCTCATAATTTTAACTAAAAATAGCTACTGCAACTCCTAAATCACCAAAAAAAAAAGGCCCTTCTTGATTTCTTGCCGCTAAGCTTTTCTTCAGAACACAAACCAGAAGTACCGAAACAAATTTAATAGTTTTATAATGATCAAAAATACCCTGCGGCTTCAGCATGCCAAAAAAAGGGCCGAATAAAAAATCAATTACAAGAAGCGTATGCTTGGCACACGTGTAGCTGAAGAACGGGTATCTACTATAATAATGTGGAGTCATTGGGTAACTGAAATTTATGTACGTCATTTAGATACAATTTGTTGAAAATTTCATGCTGATTGTGTAATTAAATTGGGAATTATTAGATTTTTTATAGGAAAATATTTTTTTGAAAATTTTTTCTATTTTTCTTTTAATTTTTTATTTTTTTTTGACGATTCGATTGAACAATGGATTCTTAGAAAATTTATTGAGAAAATATTTGTTTGTTTTTGTAATTGTGATTTATTGTGCTTTCTTTCACCTTGTTTATGGATCCGGTTGTAAGAGATATAAATAATATACCGCTCAAGACATTAGACTATGTCCACAGGGTTGCTAACGACAAAGAAACCAAAGTTATATTAGGTCTCCGCCGTTTTCCAATAGATGTCTCTAGGGTCAAGCACTGGTCGATTAAATCGATTTTTTTTTTTATATCGATCTTGAACATTTGTGCCAACATTAACCCAACAAAATATTTGTAGAGATCCGTTTGCATCCCAAACTTATTCTCAACTGAAAATGTCACTTTTTGAGCCGAATTCTTGACATTTGCGGGAAATTTTGCTTCTCTTTTTTAATTCCAAGAAAAGTGCGGCTGAGGCTCATCGACATTTGTAACCCTTTTTATACAAAAAAAAACTTAAATTAACAAAAAAAAACGGCGGAAGCAAAATTGTAGACCTAATATTTAAGAAAATAAAAAGTTATATAATCTATTTTCTATTATTTTGCATTTAATTTACTTTAATAAATATATTTCTTTTTTTTCCAAATTATAAAATAAACCACAATAGAGAGACTCTTTCATCTATAGTCGCTAGTATGACGTCAGCAAAATTGCTGCTAATGTTTTGCACCACTATGTACCGAAGAGTTTATAAAGTAAGGTGAATTTGTCATTCGAAATTCTCGAAATGTGTTGGAAGAGTAGAAACAGTCAAAGGATTTTAAGTCCATTTATACAGATCTTTTCAGATCTCTGACGGTATATTAAACTGTCAATTTTCAATTAAAATCTGTCACTTATGCAACGTAATTAAATGGAATAAACACCTCGAAAGATCTATGTGAAAAGCGCTGGAAGCGACCTTTGATTGGAGCTGGTTCTTAAACCAAATTCATATCTTCGGAAGGTATAAATATATCTCAAAATAATATCGTGATATATTTCAGCGTAAACTTCTGTCAATAACGACAGTGGGAATCCTTTTTATAGTAAAGAATTAAACAGTTGATGGTTCTTCACAAAACTTAAATAGAGATAGTATATATGATATTAGTAAAAGATGCCTACTCCTAACCTAACTCTTCAAAATTCTCTGTTTATAAGTATATTCATTTCAATCTCCACTCATTTATTACTATATCACTCCATCTCACGCTCTTTCGTTAATCTACACTTACTGTTTACTTTATACACCAACTTCAGACAGCACTCTCCTAACCTACAATAGACACATAACCTCAAAATCAAACTTATTTACGCAGACAACGCTTAGCGCAATTCAAAATCAAATTCTATAAAAACACATTTAATTTCAATTTTCTATTAATTACACTTGCAAACACTTCAAACAAAATATTTCCCCGTGAAATGCCACTTACTGCCTTGTTTACCGACTCACTTGCCTTGCCACAAAATGTTTACACATTGAAACAAGTGGGAAGGCTGTTCGTATTGGGAAAGTTAACTACAAACAGCAGCAATTGTGCAATACTTATTTAAAAAAATAAAATGAACTATAGCAATTCCTCGAAATTGTAATGAAGTAAAAGCAAATACTAAGTGCTGAAAACTCACCAATTTATGTATACACAGTTATATATAATTTATTTTGAATTTTTTTCAAAACTTAAACATTGAGTAACGCACAAAACAAAAAAACACACATGCACACTTGAAACGCGACGAAATGCGACAATGTGTAGAAATACGTACGAGTGCGTGTACTGGCGAAATGTCACTCACCTTGTAGTCGTTGAGCACAAACGAAGTTTTCGTTAGGCGACCAATTTTGGCGGCTTTTTATAACAACAATTGAAAGCAGCTATATAATATTGCGATTTTGTTGGGGAATGCAACAACAAGGGCGAGGATGCTGGAGGTAGAAAAAAAAGAGAAGAAAATATAGATGAAAATTAGTATAATATCTTTAAGGGCTATACACAGAGTTGCATTTGGCAAAAATTAAAAAAAAAATTAATTAAATAAATTAATAATAAATTATTTTTATTATTTCAAAAACACAAGTCGATTTATTTCAATACTTCAGCTTCCAGTTTTTCCATCGTGAAAGAACCTTAAACTCTTTGACTCTAATACAAAAAATTAAAATTGGTACTCGTCTAAGTTTACTTTAAGAGATCAATGACTTGATGTCACTAGTTGTGGAAATGTTAAGAATAATCTCGAATATAAATTCAGAGAAAACCGAAATCTTTTGAATATATCATATTAAGATAGACAGACAACACTGTTACAGAGATTTCGACTATTCGCAATTTGAAAACATTTCAAGCTAGTAAAGTGGGAGGCCCCCAATGCAGAGTAATTCAGTTTTGGTAGTTCTCGAACAATAGTTATCGAAAAGAAAAACCATAAATTAAAATCTCAAAAATAAAGTTTCCTCATGCCAAATTGAGAATCTTTGTAATATATGGTTCATTTCCGAAGTCCGGTAAGCAAACTATATCAAATTTTGGACAGCGTCCTTGGTAAAGGAACTTATTTTATTTGGGAAATAAGTTGTCTAAAAACGATTAGTCGACTGAATCTCCATTAAAGACATTATATTGACTAAAATTATAAAATATGTTGTAGTCAATTTATCCTCATTTATATTGTTGTTATAGCATTTTTAGACAGCCAAATTAATTGATCAATTAAAATTTTTATTGAGAAACCTTTTTTGTCTTTTATACTGCCGGCTACTCGATAAACGATCAGCTGTTATAAATTTTTGTTTTAGCAGCGACATCTACCGTACCTTTTTGTTATCAAAAAATTTAGCCGATCGCAGACAAAGAACGTATGTATATCGTACGTCTTTGTCACAGTGTTGAATTTGATTTTAAAAATATTCAATTTAAAAAAAATTAAAAATTAAATTATTAAAAAAAAATCAATAAAAAATAAATGGAGATTTTATTTTGTATGGTAAATCCATCTTAATAAGCGTTTTAATCGAGCACATGCCGGTTAATTGATCAAGACTCTGAAGTAGCTGATCGAGATAAAGGATATAACAAATGTTTAATAATGTATACATCTCAAAGCTTAAAGTAATGATTAACTATTTAAATACCACGAATCATTTTATGGTTGTCAATGAAAATATTAAGATAAAATAATGAGCAGAGCATATTCTATGTACTTGTTTTGAAAAGTCTACGCAGTCTTCCAACAGTTCTTCCTACCAACTGTAAAGACCCTAGCCCAATGGTGGCAAGCTTGACCTGCTTTGCGGTGAGAAGAAATCTGAAAATGTATTCAAATGGCTAAATACTTGGGCATTAATTACTTTAGATTTAGTAATACTTTAAGAAAGGCATTGAAATTCAGTTCAGAGCACATTAACCATAGCAAACTTTGATAAGTTCATGCAACAGTCCTCTATAGCTCATGCTGGAATGTGGAAGCTCTCTATAAGTTTCGTTGTGTTACACACAATAAGTTGAAGTTATTAAAGCAATACAATTTATTTTATAAAAGAATCCTGACATTTATATTTAGAAACTAATTCGTCTTAAAAGCACTTATTTTATTGTTAAGTGGAATGTGAGTTTAAGGTGTCCAACGAAGCAAGTGATTAAAGGAAATTGATGACTTTTAAGACTTTACCAATCTTAAAATAAAACCAAGTATTTTTTGATGACTTTTATAACATTTGTATTTTATTTTTTTACCTTTATTTTTATTTTTTTTGTTTTTTTTTTTTATTTTTATTTTAGCTTTTCATAAATCAATACATCTTTATACAGCATGTGATATATTAATTATTTGACATTTGACGCACATTAATATCTTTTTTCTCTACTACTTTCAAATTTTTGCCGAGCACAAGCGCACGTCGCCAAAATAATGCAAATAATCAGAACGCAAAAAAAGAATAAAAACTGATAGAATGACATATTGGCGCAATATGATTTTATGATATTCGATTTGAACTTAGTTTTTTCTTTGCTTTTTGGCTTTTTATTTTTTAACACCTCTACACGCGCTTATATGAAATGCTATAATCAGCGTTCAGCTCGAAGTCCATGTAATGTAAGACTTGCAGAATTAAGTCAATAAACGCAAAATTGCAGAATTGCAATAAATTATAAAAAATGAGAAATATTAACATAAATTCCAGCACTGGTTTGTTATTTCCACTTTACGCTGATTAATCACTGTTTTTTTAAATTTATTTGCTTTTTGTTTTTGTTGTCTACACCTTACTGTATTCGACTATGTTTCTCATGCTTTTGGTATTTTTTTACTTGTTTTATTCCGTTTCTTGCACTGGTTTCTTGTTCTCTGCTGCTTGTTCTTAGTATTTTGCAATATAGCTTTTAAAAGTTGTTTTTGTTTTTACTGTTTTCTTTTATTTTTTTCTTCTACTTCTTTCATATGTTTCGAGGCGTTTGGCTCTTATTTGTTTTGCGCTTAATTTTTATTACTTCAACTATGAATTTACAGTTGTGAGTGGCTGGTTGGCTGTCAGGAGGCTCGTTTAACGCTTAACGGTTTCGACTGCAGAACGAGTTTCCATAAAATTTTTTTTGTTTTCTTAATTTTATACTCTTTACTACAATGCAACTAAAAGTTGTTTAATTTTTTGATTTTTTCTTTTGCTGCTGGTCACTTGAAACTGCATTTTTTCTGAGTTTTTTTAATTTTTTATTTTTGTATTTTTTTTCAATATTTTTTTTCTGCTTAATGACAACAAGCCGCGCTAACGAGTTGTGTATAGGCGGTAGTTGATTTTACCACCAACCTACCATTATAAATTCTATATTTTTTGTTGTTTTTTCTCTTTGCATTACAAGAAATCAGTTCAATATTTGTAGCATGTTCGCCAAGCCCATTGTAATAGAAATTTTAATATTTCTTCTATAAATGGTTTCTATATACATTAAAATGCAAAAATTATTTGCTGTCTAATACTAGTTTACATTGTTGCATTTTTTTGTTGTTGTTGCGTTTTTCTTTATTTCATCTTTTTTTCGAAAACCGGTGTTGTGCATAACCATCTAGTTGGTTGGTATTTATCAGTAATGCACGCATTGCATTTGTTATGATGTAACAGTGTTGGCGTGAAATATTGGTAGCGCAGTTAAAATAATATTTTTTTATTAAAATAAAGCAGAAATTTGTATTAAGATATTGAAAACAATTATTTATTACCAAATATTCCATAAAAATATAGAAAATAATTTATATTTATTTTATTCAAAAATTCTTCATATTTTTAAATAATAATAAAATATACGTTTGCAAAAAAATACAGTAAAAAAATAATAATAATTGGGTTGTATTCAGATGTCTTTGGCAATATCTAAATATTATATATGAAAATTATTTGATTTCAAATTTTTATTTTTTTTTTGCATTTCAAAACTTTACAATAAAATAAAAAAAAACATTTCAAAAGCAAGTAAGGAAGGGCTAAGTTCGGGTGTAACCGAACATTTTATACTCTCGCAATTTAATGATGTAATTTTATAAAGATAACACAAGTCGACCCATATATTTGGTATAGAGTTCAATAGAATAACGAAAATCATCATAAATAGTATATGGGGACTGAGGTAATTCCTAAACCGATTTCACTCGTTTTCACCACCAAGATACAATGTATCGAAGACTATACGCTCACTTAATTTAATATTACTTATAATTAGGTATATGGGATCTGGGGGAAGTTATGACCCGATTTTTACCATTTCAGGTACAGAGAGAAACTGTTATAAGAAAAAAATTCAGAGGGAATGAATTACATTAAAATATCTGAGGGATTTACCTATATTTTCGGTGAAAATTTAACCTTAGGCACTGAGTTCTTCATGTTCGATATCAGGGGCCTTGAAAAGTCATGGTCCGATTTTGACAATTTTTCCACAAGTGATGTCACAGCTCAAATACAGTATTTATGTAAAGTTTTATTCCGCTATCTTCATTGGTTCCTTATGTATAACTTATAAAGTGAAGGAATCAGAAGGATTCAAAATTGAGTTATATGGGAAGTAGACGTAGTTGTGAACCGATTTCGCCCATATTCCACCCTTGTCATCAAGGTGTCAAGAAAGTGTTATATACCGAATTTCATTGAAATCGGTCGAATAATTCTTGAGATATGGTTTTTGACCCATAAGTGGGCGACGCCACGCCCATTTTCCATTTTGTAAAAAAATCTCAGTGCAGCTTCTTTCTGCCATTTCTTATGTAAAATTTGATGTTTCTAACGTTTCTCGTTAGTGAGTTAACGCACTTTTAGTCATTTTCAACCTAACCTTTGTATGGGAGGTGGGCGTGGTTATTATCCGATTTCTTTCATTTTTGGACTCTATAATGAAAAGGCTAAAAGAAACGATTGCAGAAAGTTTGGCTTATATAGCTTTATTGGTTTGCGAGTTATATACAAAAAACCTATTTGGGGGCGGGGTCACGCCCACTTTTCCAAAAAAATTACATCCAAATGTGCCTCTCCCTAATGGGATCCTATGTTCCAAATTTCATTTTCATAACTTTATTTATGGCTTAGTTATGACACTGTATAGGTTTTCGGTTTCCACCATTTTGTGGGCGTGGAAGTGGACCGATTTTGCCCATTTTCGAAAGCAACCTCCTCAGGGTGCCAAGGAACATGTGTTCCAAGTTTCATTAAGATATCTTTATCTTTTTACTCAAGTTATCGCTTGCACGGACAGACGGACAGACGGACGGACGGACGGACAGACATCCGGATTTCAAATCTACTCGTCACTACTAATAAAGAGATATGTTAAAACCAAATAAGAATAAATAAGTGTGGTTAAAACCGACCATTAGAACTGAAAGAGTCCAACACGATAGTCAGGTCTACGTAAGCAGAACGTAAACGTACCCAGTCTAATATTCGACCAAGCAGTTATAAACTCGATGGCATTCCTCAAAATTATTTGCGAATTATTTTCAGCCACCACAACAACAACAACGAGAGAAGTAGAAATCAAAGTGTTACAAAACGTCTTATGAACCCATTAAAGAAGTTCATATGAACCCAAATACAAGATACCAAAGATAATCGCAAGAAATAAAAAGTCTTTCGATATGTCTATATACCTTTATTATATGACGTTTGAAGCGATATTATGACACGATATCAACATAATACTGGCCGATATATACAATATAACATCTATCACACTTGAAGAAACCATTGCATTGTATAAACTGTGGACCGGTTTCTTAATTTTTTGCCAAAAAAAAAGTTAATGTTCAATAGGGGGTTTTCATAACGGGGATTTTAGAATTTAAAATTTCGCGGTTTTGGAGAGTCCAATTGTAAATTTTTTATTTATTTCTTATTATGTTGATATACATGCTCCGGAAGTACGATAAAATAGTTCAGCAGTAATCATTGCTCACTTTGTCTGTAGCCGCCGCTAAGGTTGGACGTATTTTTATGAGCTTTGTGATTTTCGTTAGTTAAAAGCTCACACTTCGTTGCTTATTCATGAATTCTTGACCAGAAACAACTCAGTAATGATGCCCTAGTATTCATATTTGTCCGACATGGCTCAGTGTGATTTTTTCCAAAAATAAAGAAATCCTTAAAAGCTTACTAGCTGACAGAGCCAAAGGTTTTCACAAAAATCGTGTTTGAGAAGTGTTTCGACGATTTGAAGAAGCATTGACGTAAGTACATAATATGGAATGGGGACTATTTTGAAGGCGGCAATATTAATGTTGATGAACATTTTTTTTTTTTTCAAAAAACGAAAATTACCATTATTTTTATATGTATGTATATCTCTGAAATACATAGAATTTTGTATTCGATTGTTGATGGGATGAGAAAGGCTAAGAAATGTCAAAGCTTTTGCTTATTTGGGCCAGTGTCTCGTCTATTTTTCAATTGAGAGCTGCTCGACATATTTTTGCTTATTTGAGCCTGTGCTACGCCCATTTTAAAGTTCTAGAACAAGTTTTAGTTTGCAATTACGTTTGTTTAATCGTCCTCATTATAGCTTTACGTTTCTGAGGGATGTCTGAAGTTTCTTTTTAAGTTGTATTATAAGGAAAGTATTTATCTGATATTAGACGTACTTCATAGTATTATGAGAGATTTCAACAACTTCCAAATTTTCCTGAAATAGATCACATTGTATAATAAGACCGTTAGAGAGTCTAGTATCTACTAAATTAAAAATAGTTGTCTCTCTCCTATGTAAAAAATACTCAAAGTTCAAAACAAATAATTTTATAGCGAAATATTATTCATAAAATTAATATAAATTATTTATACTCTTTATTAAAAGTGTATAATTTTCTGTATCATTGCTGATTCCAGATAAAAAAAATCAGATATATATCGAAAAGTTGTTAATAAAAAAACGAGGAAGGTTAAGTAGCGTACTTAATGTACTTTATATTATAATAAAAAAATATTTTAATAAAAAAGTTCTACTACTATATAATTAAAATTCATCCATTTCTACTTTATGGAATTTTTTATAGCATTTGAAGTAAATGCTTTTCTCGTGAAAACCCATTAACCGAGCTTTGACAATATTCAAATCAAATAAAATACAAACAACCTTTCATTCATTTCCTTCATAAACAACGCTTATTCACATTCTTTGCATTAACACTCGCCGATTTAAATAAATTTGCACATATTACTCTTATCTACATACGTCATTCATACAACACAGATATGCAAAGTATTTGCTTATATTTAAGTAGATGCGCTACATGCCTGCTATAGCGTCTGCGCGCATGCGCAGCAACATCACTTCAAACACAGCAAATGCATTATTTTATAAGATTCGACTACAAAGTAACTAGCATAAAGTCATTGGTAGCATCATTGACACTCAGTTTGAGAGTCGTGCCGTTTGACATGGCAGCAGCAACAAAACACAGCAGCAAACCGATGAGTCAACGACTACTTACGATTGACTATATTGGCGACCCAGTGCCACAGTGCGAAGAAATTGTAGTGAAAAACAAAAACGCTTAAAACTACTGACTAAATACGTTTTTGTTGTTGTTGTTGTTGTACATACAACAATTGTATTTGCGCTTCCCACAAGCAAAAGTGATCAAACAACTGCGGCCAGCAAACACCTGTACACTCGTCTATACATACATCTGTATGTATTTGTAATTGTGCGCTGAGTGCATCGTGCATCCAAGTAGTAAAAAAGATTCAAATTAATAAATGTAAAAAGGTTTTCACATAAAAATGCTTGGTTTTTAGCTGTTGCATAACTTCATTCAATAGCTTTGTAATATTTCATGTAAATTATGTAAACAATTTAATTATGAAATAATGGAAAAATATTTTAGTATTATTTCTAAAAAAAATTTAAAATTATTTTTTATATAAAAAATTAATATTAATACAAAATTAAAACATTTTTTTGATTTTACTTTTTTAATTTCAATATTTCAAAAAATCTTAGAAATTTATTCAAGAACTGTTGTTTTGTAATATACATATATAATTTTTTACCTATCTCATATAAAAAGTTTATGGAGATCAATCGGTTGGTTTTGAATTGACTGCTGCCAACAAATGGGCAAATTTGTTAAACCTTTTTGAGACTTATATTTGATTTCAATTTACATACCGTTTCTAATATATGGAAAGAGTAATGTTTCAAACATATCTTTCATATATAGATACTATGGATATCAGGCACTTTCATAGCAAAAAATTTTACTATACCACTTTATCTCACCAGGTTCTAGAAATAATTTTTTATCCATCTTACAGATCGACGAAAATTATTCTGTCAACATACATCACATTTTCCAAATGTTTAATAAACGGCGAAAGAAATAAGATTAGAAGGCGATCGGCGGTTATATTTAATAATAATGAAATGATAATTGCACTAAAAAGCTAGTGCTACTAGATATGGTAGTCCTTCAAATAACATAAAATCGAATCCGTTCGTGTTTCGAATGCGCAATAGTTTTGAGAACATCTATACATCAGAATCTAACTAAGTTCTTTCACAACGAAAACTAAAACTTATTTTCATGACAACCCTCTGATGGTATAAAAGGACCGCAAATTGAAAAATAGAGCTTGAATTACTCGAATGATTTCAACCAAATTCTGAACCGATAACAATAAAATAGCAAGTATTTCAAACTTTTCTGGTGAGCATTATATCCCGCTGAGAATATTTCAAAATTCTTTTTCCCAGATTGGCACACACGTCAGCCACTATTATGTCAATTTTTATTGCTGTATCATATTCTTTTCAACATTTCCAAAGTTTTGGCACAAGAAATTTCGTTTGAAACACAAAATTTCACACAAACTAATTATAATTTGTTGATTACTAACAAATTTTAGAATTTCCGGATACTTATTTGATAGAATTTATGTATATATATGTAATAAAAAAAGGTTCCCATAGTTCCCAGATGGAACTTAGAGCCTCGTGAACTTTATAATGGGCAATAATTTTATCTCTATATACACACACATAATTCGGACGATATTTGAAGTCAAAATATGCCTACGGTGGACGAAATAGCAATCGTACGAATAAACTTTAAGTGACCGATCATACAAACATTTGTGGCTACTGCCCTCAATCTTTTTATTACTATTCACTAACGAATGAGAGTTCGAGTAACTCATTCACTGAAATCACTGAAATGCTACTATCGATTTGCGAAACTTATATTACCTATACGCAACAACAAACAAATACTAGAAATATTTCCAGTTTACGTGACAAGTAGCATGTTAGCAGAATAATCCCTCGAACAATAGAAAACTTCACTAGACAAAAAATTATCTTGTTATATTTGATAGCCTCACAACCTATATGATAAATCAACTCATGTCTATTGATTATTTATTTGATCCGGATCGCCAAATATAGTGTGGGAGAACTATTCACTTAACTGAATGCATCAATATATCCTAGTATAACACTAAACCCACCTCTTATCTTGCGATTATCCAATTTTTATCAGTCCTTAGACTTATAGGATATATTTTGGATGGTATATGCTCCATTTCTAGATGGTAAAATACTTGCAAGTTCATACTGAGCTCGGTTTAGTACAAGTAGCTGCCAAAATTAGTCAAGATCGTTGTCTATTTCTCATAGAACTTTTATTTATTTGATATTGTATGAAGATAGCTATCACGAAGGGACTATATAGACTCTTGACAGCACATATTTCTCACTTTAATTAATGAAAAATCTGAATTTATTACAGATTTGCAATAATATACATATGTTAGGAATGCTATATACGAATTTCTATCTACAAACTGCGGTTTTACGGTATTAGAAAGAAAGTACATATCAGATCATAAATTCAAAAAAATACAAATGATATCCAATGGCGGTCACTTATTTCAAGATAATGTTAAAACGTAATATTTTAATGATTTTTAGCATAACGAAAGTTTCCATATTTCACTATGAGTTATTTGAAGAGATTTTAAAACCTGCACGACTTTACAATGTCAGGATAATATTTGTAAGATTTATTGTATAAAGAAATCTTCTATATTTCACTATAAGTCAAGACTAGATTTTAAAACCTGTAGTACTCTTATAATCAGGATATGTCAGGATAATATTATTATATTTATAAGATTTATTGTATAAAGAAAATTTCCGTATTTCACTGTAAAGTATTCGAGAAGGTTTCGAAACTGTAGTTTTATTTTTTTCTAGAATTATATACGAACAGATCCTAAACTCACTAAGCTAATTATTTTATTTTTCGATATATATTGAAGAGCTTAGCAAACTTTTTTTCCACTTTTAGAACTCAGTCCACATCTTTCTTTACTTAGTCATCACTTTTTTATACTCTATTACAAGCTACAGCTTCACAAATATTTAGTAAATAAATTCTTATATCTTACGTTTTTCTACTGCGTTCTTTTATGCTGCCTTTGCCTGAGAACTTCAAACGCCGGATCCAAGAAGATCGTTGCTGCCGATTCTTTTTACACGTTTCTAATACAATATCTTACAATATGTTGTTGTAAATTACATATGTAAGTTCTTGTTGAAGGTATCGCGTTATCGTTGTTGCGAAATGGCGAAATATCAACTTTGACCGCAATTTGTAGACGCCGCAACGCACGGAAACTCACATATGCAGAAGCTTGAAGCCGAAAAAATGTTTGCTTAAACAAAGCGTACGAAACAAAAAACAAATAACGAAAGCAAAAGAAACTTAAATCAACAAAATCGCGGGCCCACAATAAAGACAGCAACAATAACAAGAAAATTACAAAATATTTAAATTTTTTTATTTCCTTTTGCGTACGCTCACAACTCGTTTCTTCCTTTATCTAAGCGTTTTCGTATCTTCTTTTAAGCGCTTATATTTTTTGTATTTACATACAGAAAAATAAAACAACAACAACTTCGTTTTTTGTATATTTTCGTATTTGTTTTCTGAATTCAGCGGAATTTTCGAATTTTCGAAGACTTTTTTCGCACCACACAAATCGTTTAGAAATCTATGACTGGCGACCGCATACCGTAGCAGGAAATCCACAACACTACAAAACAGAGTTCAAGACGGAACGAACGAACGATCGATGGAAGGTACGAACCGTTCAGCGCGAAGACTTTGTCGAAACTGCTATTGGGAACACTTTGGTAACACGGTTTTTTATGAATTACGCCAACAAAGGCGTTCGTTGTTCGCAGCAGCAAAAGCTGGCTGGTGAAGCTGCGATGTCGCAAAAACCTAAAAGCCAAGCTTTTACAAATAGCTGAAAGGGAATTATGCGGTAAGACAGTTGTTGCGGTTGCGCAGGTGCGCAGTGTTGTTGTTGTGCTTGTTGTTGTGTGGCTTAAAGTGACTGCTGTTATATTTCTTGTTGCTGTTGCTGCTGTTCCCACTAATGACGCCCAAATCAAAAGCTAATAGATTGTGCTTTGGCATGCATACGAAGCCATTCTTGTTGGCTGTTTGTTGTATTTCATATTTGACAACTCATTCTTTATGCCGCTCTTGGCCCAATGTTATCTGTTAAGTGGCTCACATACATTTTGCTGTGGTGCTGTTTGTTGTTAACAATCGAGTCAAGTGAGCTTTAAGCTGCTAACATTGTGCTCAAAAGCTTCGCTAACAGTATTCGTTATCGTTATGTTTATTTGAGTAGCTGAACTTGACAGCGCAATACAAGCGCAACTCTGACCTCTGTGAAAATTTCGCGGCGAATGCACTGCGCTTACTGCAAGTCCAATTTGAAATACTAGGAACTATATTTATCTATAAACGCCCTAAACACTATTTTAAGCCAACCTATTTTCCTATTCTTCGATATTCAATTCCCCCCTCGGCTGCGACAGCGAAGTCAGATTCATACATGAGTTATGGCTACTATTGTATTCTCCACCGATACCATACTAACTTCGATTATTTTAACATTATTTAATTAATTTTATTATTATTACCTGGAACCGTTGAAATATTTCATCTTACTAAGAGAGTTAAGCGTTTAAGAGGCAAAAGAGCTTAGTAGCTATCCTGGATAAATATAAAATTATATTAGTCCAACAATCCTAATCAACCAACTTTATATGACTAGAAGATTTTTATGAAAAAATTTGTCAGATTTGATATTGAGATTGTTCCACCGGCGATGAGGAACCGGCTCTTTGTCTTATCAACTAAATGGAACTGTTTTGTAATCTTGAATCGACTTGGAATAGCGATTATAAAATAGTTGCTCACTAAAGAGTAGTCTCTTCTTCCTTAGTGAGTCAGTTCAGGATGGACCATTGCTTCCGCAAATAACTTCCTCTAGATTTCTCGATCTGGTACTAAGCGCTACCGCTTTTTCACGCTCATCTCTTTGAGAGGTCACTGATTGATGCATCTACCCACTTTTTCTTTGGTTTGCGCTTAAATCGTAACTGACCTAACTGACTGTTTCTTGAAGGGTTTTCACAATTCTGTATGATTTGGCATTATTTCCATATCCCCAAGTCAACATATTTGCTGCGCTTTTATGAATTATATGAAGTTTTGTCGTTCATTAATGAGATCTTCAAGTTTTATATCTAATATGATATGTGTCATATTCCAGATTTATTGGATCATATATTCTTCTCAGTATTTTCCGAGAGAACGTTGATATATGGTTCATTTCAGTCGTCTTAGTCGTTCAGACTTGTCAACCGTATGTCAGGATCGCCCGCAGGAGTACATGATACATACACAGCACAGCAAAAAGAGTTGGTTTTGACGCCAATCCAAGAAGGTTAAACTTCCTTCCTTTCCAGTTCACTGAATGTGTCGCATAACATTGCAACTTTTCTCGTAGTTAAGACTGCCGTTGAAGATGTCTTTCCGTGTATAGAAATGCTGAATTATTTCATTCAGCATTAGGTTGAAGTGGAGTGATAAAAGTGCATATCCCATATCACCCCAGAGGTAACTTCAAATGGGTTGGATAAGACGTTTTGAATAAACTCTTATATTTCAAAGGAGGTATTCCTCCGTAGTTACTACAGGATTCCTTATCTCCATTTTTGTGCTTGTTTGTTCGGCAGCCATTCATCTGGTATGCATTCGGTTCGCCAGATTCTTTTAACAAAATGCAATAACTGGTTATACAAATAGTGCAGGGGGCCGGTAATGGGTCCATTGTGGGCATAATAGAAAATTCGCTGAGAGTACTAAAGATCATGTCGTCCGAGACCTAAAACAAGGATACATTAGTGTATATTTATATTGATTCAAAGTAAACCACTTTTGGTCAAATTTGATCAGACCGTCTACTGAGTAAATAGAACTACTATTGGAAAAGCCGTTTATATGTAAAATATGCCTTTGAATTTGTATAGTTTCAACATAAATTTGTTATAAACTGCTGATGGTCTAATGATCTGAAAAATAAAGATATTTGTCGGTGTATTATAGAGAATAGTTTTCGTTTGTTGTTGTTGTAGCGGCTATTAAGACCCCGATTGAACTGGAGTGTATAAATCAGTTGTCAACGAAGTAATTTAACAATAGGTCCATGAAACGGGGTCGGACCAAAAATACAGTTTGGTTGGGTTCTAACCCTGTTTGAATCGGTATAATTTAGATTGTTAACAGATGTCGCTGACAGTTTCTATAGAGATTCAGATTATAATATTCTCATAAACATGTTTATTTGCTAGCACGCGTCTATAATTAAAGTTAGAGGTCAAAACAAAAGGTATTTAAGAAGTTTATTTATTTTTTACGAGAAACATTAAAGAATTATGTAATTTTTAGAATGGCAATGACTTTGGGAGCTTAAAAAATTAATTTTTCTGAACTACAATTTGCTGTCATTGCCCAGATGTTACCACCCACTAAATTGCCTGCTCATATTTAGTATAAACACATATCTAAACATGAGCAAATTGTCTGAAGATTTTACCGCAAAACAATAAAAAATTAAGTAGAAGAATTTAGCCAAATTAATGCTTGTCACAATTAGGTTGTTTGTCATGACAATTATGTATATACAGCGCGAATTAAAATTTTGATAAATAAATTTCCTTAAATAATTGAATAAAATTTTACTTTTTATATAGCAATCCACTTGCCACAGATGCCACATGTTGTGTGCTTAATTTATTAATTATTGTTAGTTATAATGTTGTGAGTGCGTGTATGAAAAATATTTTGCTAAAATTTTTTGTTTCGTGATTATTTTTTCCCCAGTTAATTACAAATTACGATTAAGCGTAAATAATAGTTTAAATTTAATAAAAATAAACATAATTTTGCTAAATGGCTGTTAATGTGGAAATGTGTTGATTTGGGTAGAATAAAAGTGTATATAATGTCGTAATTTAATATTCTACGCCCACTGAGTCATAAGTGGAATTTGTAACTAGTAAGTAATAAACATATGAATCTATGCATGTACATATGTATATGTATATAAGAGATGTAGATGTACATATCTATTATGCTAAAAATAAACGGATAAATTGTTGACACTACATAAAAAGTTAAATGCAAAAATTTGTTAAATTTTTATATGTAAATTCTTAACACTTTTTATTCAAATTTTTTAAATACTTTTTTCTTTTATTTTTTTACTTTAACTTTTTTTAATTTTTTGAATAGTATATTTTTATTTTATTTTTAATTTAAAATTATTTTTAATATTTTTTAATTTAAATTTTTTTATATATATTTTCTTTCAATTTAAATTTTTTAATATTTTTTTTTTTGATATTTAATTTTATTTACTTTTTCTATTTTTTTTTTTTTGTTTTAAATTTTTTAATATTATCTCTATTTTTTTATTTAATTTTTTTTTTAATATTCTCTTAATTTAAATATTTTTTAATTTTAATTTTTTTACTATGGTTTGCATATTATTTAATTTAACATTTTGATCATTTTTTTATTTATTTTTTTTTTTTATTTAAATTGTTTTAATATTTTATTTAATTATAATTTTTTAATATTTTTTGTTTATTTATCTTTTTATTTAATTTTTTTTTAATATTTTTCTATTTTTTTGTTTTAAATTTTTTTATAATATTTTTTAATGTTAAATTTTGTTTAATTTTAATTTAAATATTTTTTTAATATTTTAATATTTTGTTATTTTTTTAATTAAAATAGTATTTAATTTTTTTTATTTTTTTTTATTTAATTTTTTTTTTACTTAAATATTTTAATATTTTTGTTTATTTTTTTAAATTTTTTTGTATTGTTTTTGATTTCTTTTTTATTAAACATTTGTTTTTTTATATATATTTTCTTTCAATTTAAATTTTTTTGCTCATTTTTTTAATTTAACAGTTTGATAGTTTTTTGTATATATATTTTTTTATTTACATTGTTATAATATTTTATTTAATTACAATTTTTTAATATTTATTGTTTATTTATTTTTTTTTTTTTTTGATATTTAATTTTATTTATTTTTTCTATTTTTTTTTGTTTTAAATTTTTTAATATTATCTCTATTTTTTTATTTAAATTTTTTTTAATATTCTCTTAATTTAAATATTTTTTAATTTTAATTTTTTTTAATATGGTTTGCATATTATTTAATTTAACATTTTGATCATTTTTTTATTTATTTTTTTTTTATTTAAATTGTTTTAATATTTTATTTAATTATAATTTTTTAATATTTTTTGTTTATTTATTTTTTTGTTATTTAATTTTTTTTTAATATTTTTCCATTTTTTGTTTTAAATATTTTTATAATATATTTTAATGTTAAATTTTGTTTAATTTTAATTTAAATATTTTTTTAATATTTTGTTATTTTTTAATTAAAAATAGTATTTAATTTTTTTTATTTTTTTTATTTAATTTTTTTTTTACTTAAATATTTTAATATTTTTGTTTATTTTTTTAACTTTTTTGTATTGTTTTTGATTTCTTTTTTATTAAACATTTGTTTTTTTTATATATATTTTCTTTCAATTTAAATTTTTTTGCTCATTTTTTTAATTTAACAGTTTGACAGTTTTTTGTATATATATTTTTTTATTTACATTGTTATAATATTTTATTTAATTACAATTTTTTAATATTTATTTTTTATTTATTTTTTTTGATATTTAATTTTATTTATTTTTTCAATTTTTTTTTTGTTTTAAATTTTTTAATATTATCTCTATTTTTTTATTTAAATTTTTTTTTTAATATTCTCTTAATGTAAATATTTTTTAATTTTAATTTTTTTAATATGGTTTGCATATTATTTAATTTAACATTTTGATCATTTTTTTATTTATTTTTTTTTTTATTTAAATTGTTTTAATATTTTATTTAATTATAATTTTTTAATATTTTTTGTTTATTTATTTTTTTGTTATATAATTTTTTTTTAATATTTTTCTATTTTTTTGTTTTAAAATTTTTTATAATATTTTTTAATGTTAAATTTTGTTTAATGGTATCTTTTTATATTTTCTTAGATTTAAGGGGTTATATACAGTTAGACGGCCGAAAAAAAGTGAATTTTCCAGAATTTTTTCTGAGAAAACTTTTTAATTTATTGATCCAAAAATTTATACACATATTATGGTATCTTTTAACTGTATTTTAAGACTTAGTTTTAGTAAAAATATTTATTTGAAAAAGAGCTACAGCTGATCTCCAGAAGCTCCTCTCAAAAAAGACGTTTTGCGGTGACCACTATATCTCGGAACTGGATCATCCGAAATTAAAAGACCAAACAGATTTCATTAAAATAATGTTAAATCTAGTAATTAATCGAAGGAATAAGCAAAATAAAATTTTTTGACAAAATGGCGGTTTCTCAAAAAAAAAAATCGATTTTTCACCGAAATTTCGGCCTTAAATTGTTTATAAAAAAAAAATATTTATCGGAGAGAAAAAATCTGCGATTAATTACTAAAAAATATATTTAAGAAGGTCGTGTTAAAATTTGAGACTAATCGGTCTAGCCGTTTTCGAGTAATGTTGGTCATCGACTTTGAAAACACCATTTTGAGAAAAACGCGTTTAAAGTTTGGACCTTGTACTTAAAAGCACTCTGAAACGCCTTTTCAAATTTTTCATTTGCTTGTAACTTTGAAAATATTCACCGGAACGATATGAAATTTTCTGTGTGTATTCTTAAATATATGTACATTAAGAAAATGAAATAAAAAAAAATCGATTTTTGGAAAATTCTAACTGTATATAACCCCTTAATATTTTTTAAATATTCTTTTAATTTAAATATTTTTTTAATATTTTAATATTTTGTTATTTTTTAATTAAAAATAGTATTTAATTTTTTTAAATTTTTTTTGTTTAATTTTTTTTTACTTAAATATTTTAATATTTTTGTTTATTTTTTTTAATTTTTTTGTATTGTTTTTGATTTCTTTTTTATTAAACAAAAAAATAAAAACATTTTTTTATTTAAATATTTTTTAGAAATTAATTATTTATACATATTTAATTATTTTTTTTTATTTTTTTGAAAAATTTTAAATTTTATATTTACATTTTTTTAAGAAAAAATTAAATCAATTAGTTTATTTCTTATCTTGAACACAGTTTTGAAGCTGTTTTTTGTTTTTGTAGCTTATTCCCATATTTTAGTGACATCACTTTGTTGTGTGTCGCATAATTCACAAACTCGCATGCAATTTGCTGCGTTGAATGATTTACTTACCCGCCTATTAAATGTAAATTGTAGTTCTTCTTGTTGTTGTAGCCAAAAATAACAACCAAAAATTGAAAACAACACAAATGACTGTAAAATTAACAAATTTACTATATTTTAAATGCGTTATTTACAGTAGTTATTTATTGTTGTTGCAATTATATACGCATACACGTACACACTTACATACATACCTTCATACATATTTACATTTTTATTGTCTCTGCGGCATGAATTGAAGTAATTGTTTTCAAATTACCACAACCTTAGACTGCCACTTGGCAGGTGAGCTCGAGGCTATGTTTTAAGTAAGTACATACAAATTACAAGTGAAAACAAAATAAAAACAACAACAACAACAAAGCATTTAAAATTTGTTTAAAAACAACAACTGGAAAAAAGTTACAACTCAAATTAGCATGTGTGAAAAGTATTTGAACTGAAATATTCTGTGGTAATTTTGAAGGCAGTCGACTGCTTTTGAACTACTTTGAGAAAAAAGTGCAGATCTCAGCTGATAAATAAACAAAAAATTGTGTGTGAGAAATTTGAATGGTACCTGTAATAAGGGTATTTCGAATATGCAACAAATATGAATGCAACCACACACATACATACATACATACTATTTGTAACCGTTCAAACTCAGAGGAGGTATCAATCCAGTAACGTTTCCATCACGTCCAGGTTTATGTAACCGATATTAAGTTGTACTTTTATTCGAGGAATTCGAATCGATTCATTGCGCATGCCAAGGAGTGTTTAGTGTCATGTCGGATAAGTAGGAATTTAACCTGCGCAAGAGTCACGTTGGTTTCAGGTGGCAACTTGAGCTCTGCGTCTGCTAAGGTTGGTGGTTTGACTCCAATCACGCCATTCGCTGGAAGGGAGACAGGGAAGGTGTTAGTGACTCCACTGTGACTGGCGTTTAAAGTGTGTCTGAAGCTGACCGCTTCCTCAGTTTGGTCGGCATATTGCGTTAAGTCGTCGACGTATTGGAGGAGTGTTCAGCAAGTGACTACATTGGATTATTGAATGCTACCGGCTAGCGACTTAAGGATCTTGTTGCGGCTTTGTACTTTGGTAATTATCGCGGTCGTGTATGGAGTGAAGTAGTGCAGACTGTCAAAGGTAGCACTATTTCTTTCTTAACTAATAGAGCATCATACATGTACCCAATTTTTCTGACGTTCTTTTAACAGGTGTTTCATTTTCACTGAAAATTTCTGGTGTTCTTTTGAATGGTGCTACATATTCCACAAACTTTGTGCGCGGCTCTTTTTCGTTGTAGTTGACGATGCAGAAGATGTTGACGAATCCGCTATATACAGGGGGGCGAGGGAAGCATGGATATTTTATGATACCACTTTGCTGATCCAGTAGAAAACTTACCATTTTTAAGTTCCCACAAATTAACCATTGATTCTCAGTATATTTTTGTCAATACCTAATGTTGTCCTATGGTTATTTCATTTTCGTAGTGTGATGAATTGATATCGAACCATACATTTTAAACTACGCTTTGAGCTATCAATAAATAAGCGCCATTCATTTGGAGAATAGTAAGTAACAAACGCCATTTTTTTTCTAAAAAACTTTAAACATCCTGGCAATATACAAAATTGTCTTCTTGAGAAATAAATGTAGAAATTTCATTTCTCAAGCACGGTAAAAAGCAATTTTTGTTCCTAACTCGAGTGTTCTTCAACATAGAAGCTAGAATTTCAGAAGCTTTCTTTGAAATGTTTAGATATCTGCTGAGGTCGTTTAACTCATTTTGATTAAAACGTGGACAATTGATCACACAATCACAGTACCGTTTAACACTTTCAGAAGAGTATTCAGAGGCCAAGCTCTGGTAGCTGATGAAATGTAGGGATTGGCACTTCATCTGAGAGAGCTACTGTGTGCCTTGCAGACTTTTGTTTCGATTAATTTCATGGATATTTACCAGGTAGAAGTAACAGACATTAAAGTGATTTTTGGATTTCCTTCAAACCATGGATATGCCAACACTGTCGCCAATCCACTGTCGTAAATCTTCAGTAAACATTCTACAGACCACGGGGTACCCAATTACTAAAAAAACTAGAGCTGATAGGGAAAAACTGATTTTATATTCAGATATATTCAGAAATCAGCTCAAAAAAGCCTGGACACTTGCTGCTTCTGGTACAAATCCAATACGTGTGAAACAGTGAACTAACCGTCTTTTTTTATTGCAATACTCTTGACTACAATGCTTCATTACCTTAACGTTTTGTATGGACATACATATATATGACTGTGTAGCACATATCTCTAGCTGCTAGCTAGAGCTTTAAAACAAGTCAATTAGCGCATTGCATTCCTCAAAATATTTTGCCAAACTAAAATTTTGTTTATATTGTCACTGTTTCGTTAAATATTTGTTTTATTTTATGCATTTGATTGTACTCTCATTAGTAACTGTTAATTACCTGTGTCGATGCGTAGCTATTTAAATATGTATGTCGTCACTTGTTATCTGAACGCTTTTTAGTTTAAGGTCATACGACGTTTTGAGTTGAGGTCGCGGGAAATTTGTTCAAAATATAGGTAAATGGCCAAATATGTATTACATATGTACATATGTAGGTAACAAAGCGAATGAAAAAATCCATGTGCAAATGAAAGTCTGACGTCGTTTTAATTTTTTTATCGCATGCAATTTTATTGTTAAAGTTTTTTTATCGCATGCGATTATTTTGCCAAATTTCACATTGTTTAATGAAAGTTTGCAGATCTGTAAATATTTCTTTCAAATTTCAATCACTTTTAATTATTAATGAATTAAATTTATTTTTGTTTTTGAACAATAGTAATATTTTTGTCCAATTTATGAGATATGTGGAAAATTTTTGCATAATAACATTGTGTAGTTATGTGTATAATGATATTTATTCACTTCAAGTAATCAAACAAATTGTCATTTTGTAAAAAATGTTCAAATATTTTTATTAACAAAATGTTTTTTTCATGCTTATTTCATTTCACGTATATATTCATGTAAATAGTTCTGCATCATTTTTAATTCTCAACTCGCTTTCTTCAAATTTTACAAATTAATTTATGTACTTAAATATATTATATTTCATAATAAAATATTTTATTAATTTATTATAACAATTTCATTAATTTTACTAACTTATAAACTGTTTCAATTTGTATATTTTTGAAATTATACAGTTATAACAGTTGTTCGTTTTTGGTTAAAATTTACAATTCACTCTGATACTTTCAACTGAATTTTTAGCTGAAATTAAATCGGTTGAAAAAAATATTTTTGTGGCTTAATGTTGTATAGTTGTTTAGCATTGAATTTAAAAAAAATATATGCGTAAATTAAGTACGTTATACATAAATATTATTAAAAAATATATCTTTTATGAACAATTTTTGAATGTGATTTTTTTTTTAATTTTTATTTTTTTATTTTTTTTTATTTTTACTAACCACTGGCAAATCACAATAAATCTAGTTCTCGCCTATATATAGTACTTTTAACCTACAGCAATTCATAAAATTTGTCTTTAATATTTCATTTCACTCTATTCACTATTAAATAACAGGAATTCTCTTCATTTAATATTTTGTTATTTTTTATTAATTTTTTTTAATTAAGTTCTAAGCACCATTTCCTATATTACTATTTGTATTCATTGTTATTAGCATTTAGACACCTCTTATGGCTGGCTTTTTTTTGGAGGCACTTGTTAATCGTTTGAGTCTCATTTAACTAGCTAAATATTTATATAAATATATGCTTACATAATTGTTTACTTTAAATATTGCACAACACGTTTACTCAAGCACAAAGTACATTGTATATTTGCACTATGCTAAAGTACTTAGCAACTATTAAGTTTATTGTTGTTGGTTTTCACAAGCTTCTTGGTTACTGTTTGTAACTTTTTTATGTAAAGTAAGTAAAAAATATTTAAAAAAATATTATTTGAAACATTTTTAAACATTTTTTAAATTGGATATTTTAAAAGAAATATTTACTTTGATATAAGACTTAATATATTTTAATGTAACATAAAAAAATATTTTTTTTATAAAGTGTAATTTAAAAAAAAGAAATAATTAAATTTAGATACAATAAATAAATAAAGCTTAAAACAAAAAATAGATATTATTTATTTATTATTATTATTGTAGCTTTAAAATTAAGTTTTCAAACGCCATCTAAGCTTACGTTCCACAAATAATTTTATGTTATGCTAAAAAATGAAGTTTTGTTTTAATTTACGTTCCATCTAAGCATACGTTCCACAAATAATTTTTCGTTCTGCCGAAAAGTTGAAATGTTATTTTAATTTACACTCCACAAAGAATTTTATGTTCTGGCATTTTTTTAATTTTATTTTAATTTATGTTCCATCTAAGCTTACGTTCCATAAATAAATGTATGTTCTACCAAAAAATTTAGAAATTTTATTTTAATTTACGTTCCATCTAAGCTTACGTTCCACAAATAATTTTATGATCTGCCAAAAAATTAAATTTTGATTATTTAATTTACGATCCACAAATAATATTATGAATTGTCAAAAAAATTAAATTTTGATTATTTAATTTACGTTCCACAAATAATATTATGTTCTGCCAAAAAATTTTGATTTTTTTTTTAATTTACGTTCTGCAAATAATTTTACCTTCTGCTCACAAAAATTTAAATTTTGTTTTAATTTACTTTCCACAAATAATTCTATCTTCTGGGAAAAAGTTTTAAAATTCGTTTCAATTTCTGATTCGAACAATTTTGTTTTTGCATGTCTTTTTCAATAAAAAATTCAAATTTATTTTTTCTATATTAACCCAATTTTACTTAATAAATAATTATATTTAATTGATGTTTTTTTTTTCTTTTTGGTAAACAGTTACATTTCAAAATTATTCATTACAAGTTTTTAAATTATAAACATACTTATAGTATGTTATACTAAGTACAATAATTGCATATATTTATTATTTACAATATATGTACTGATTTATGTCCACAGGGTAAAACAGCTTAACTCGGTTTTTATAAATTTTGAAATTTACATATTTAAAAATTATAAATTTTGAAGTAAATTTCGAAATTGTTATATTGCAAAAATATATTTCAAGCATGCTAATGCAACAATAATTTGTTACAACAGCAAAAATATTGAATTTATTTAATAAATTTGAGGTTTATAACTCAATAATTAAATGTTTATACTCTGTGGACACAGATGGTATTATATAAAATTGTATATATTTTTAAATACAAAATTTAAAGAATAATATTTTTTTATTTTTTTAATATTATTTTTTAATTATAATAAAATTTTATTTCTCATTTATTTTTAACTTATATTACAATATTTTTTATTTTCTTTATTCTATACATTATTTGTATATATACATAAAAAATAAATAGTTTTTATTTGTAGTTAATGTCGTTGTACCTTCTTTTCGTATTATTAGGTGGTTGTGATTTCAGTTAAAAAAAAAAAACAAAAAAAAAAGATAATATTTAACATTAACATAATCAAATAAATTTCAACTATAATATATATAATAAATGTTAACGCTAGTTAAGTTTAATAATAAAAATATTTTTTTTTATTATTTTTTTTAATTATTTTATTATAATTATTTTCTTATTATTATTGTTTTTTTTTTTTATTTCATTTATTATTTTTTTTGTTGTTCGTCAACACTCACTCAAGGTACAAGCTCACTAAATTTATTTAAAAAAAAATCTTGATTGCGTTACACAACTGTATTATAAACATAGCAGCGTTAGCAAATCCCAGAGTTGTCTTCACAGCTATTTTTTTTTTATTTACAGTGTAC
Organism: Zeugodacus cucurbitae; assembly: GCF_028554725.1. Lineage (NCBI taxonomy): Eukaryota > Metazoa > Arthropoda > Insecta > Diptera > Tephritidae > Zeugodacus > Zeugodacus cucurbitae. The sequence continues at coordinate 12,435,917 of NC_071669.1, forward strand.
TAAACGCCTGTGGCATTATTTATTCATATATCTTACAAGCCCATTGGCAAATCTATACATTAAGTCTCATGCCAGTCGGCAAGCTTTAGCATATTCCACCGCATCATGCAGTGTGGGGAACGTTTCGAATGGGCCCTCGCCCAACGCCATACTATGCACTAACGTGTCGTAAACACGATCCGATGGACTGGATATGAATAGACGCACACCCAACACTTTCAGTTCCTTCATTATGTCCGTTATCGCTTTACAACCCGCCACATCCACATGGCCCAACATAGAGAAATCCAATATGAGGAAATTGAAGGGATTCAACTGTGACACTTCACCATTTTCAATTGTTTTGCCATTCTGTTGTACAGCTGTCTTATTGCGTTGCAGTTTCTTCATGTCCAAACCGATGAGGTTGTAGAGTGAATGACGGAAATACATGTTTGTAGCGAAATTTAGTGAACCCACATAACGGAAGATTTTCGTTTCGGGCACTTCAATAGCATTGCGATGATGATTGAGATCCACATAGACCGCAGGTGCTTCGGGTATGGTGCCCAATAGGCAGCAATAGGGTTTCAGACCTTTTATGTAGAGCGCCAATAGGGAAATCAAAATGCCGATAAGTAGACTGTGAATTGAGAGAGGAGTGAATTAGTGAATCATGAAAAGTATGTAAATAAATAATTTTATATTTCTGAGTGCTGAAGAAAAGATTATTTTTATCCCAACTGAATCTAAACGTGAGATTTAAACTTTTTTTCGATCACTTGTTTCTTATCCAGGAAACCCTAGACGTTAAATTATTGATTCTTATCCTAAGAATCCTATACGTTAAATTCAAGAATCTTATCCAAGAAACCCTATACGTTAAATTCTGGGTTCTTATTCTAGAAATCCTATACGTTAAATTCAAGAATCTTATCCAAGAAACCCTATACGTTAAATTCTCGATTCTTATCCCAGAAATCCTAGTCGTTAAATTCAAGAATCTTATCCAAGAAACCCTAGTCGTTTGATTCTTGATTCTTATCCAAGAAATCCTAGACGTTTAATTCTTGATTCTTATCCAAGAAACCCTAGACGTTTGATTCCTGATTCTTATCCAAGAAACTCTAATCGTTTGATTCTTGATTCCTATCCAAGAAACCCTAGTCGTTTGATTCTTCATTCTTTTCCAAGAGACCCTAAATGTTTGATTCCTGATTCTTATACAAGAAACCCTAGTCGTTTGATTCTTCATTCTTATCCAAGAGACCATAGACGTTTGATTTCTGATTCTTATCCAAGAAACCCTAGTCGTTTGATTCTTCATTCTTATCCAATAAACCCTAACCGTTTGATTCTTTATTTTTATACAGAAAACCCTACCGTTTGATTCTTACCCAAGAAACCCTAGTCGCTTGATTCATTATTCTTATACAGAAAACACTAGCCGTTTAATTCTTGATTCTTATCCAAGAGATCCTAGTCTAGTCAGTTGATTCTTGATTCTTTACCATACAACTCTCAGACGAGTACTCACCCATAATCAATATCGATCAATACCACCAGTGCAAAAGTCGCAATCCATGTGAGCAGCTCCAATTTGCCTTGCTTGGAGTATTTCTTTAGCTCTTTCGCTTGCATGAACATCGGCTTCAAGGCGACAATAATGACGCCCGCCAGCACGCACTATAAAACAAAGAAAGACGCTATAAATAGCTGTACACAAGAATTAAGACAAACCCCCGTGCACTTACCCGTGGCAGTGTGCTGAAAAACGGACCCAACCACAACAATGTCATTATAATCAATACGGCCGACACGAGCGATGCTATCTGTGTCACACCACCGGTCTGCTCTTGTATAACGGAACGCGACAGCGAACATGCCAGTGGATAGCAAGAGAAACAACTGGATATACAATTGGCCATACCCAAGGCGAAGAGCTCCTGATTGGCGCGCACCTCATATGAATGTTTCTTCGCAAATGTCAAACCCATCGACATGACCACTGAGAAGCTGACTATCGCTATAGCAATGGAATCCACCGCCACCACTGGTACGAGATCCATGCGGGGCAGTTCAGGCATAGGTAAACCCTTTGGTATATCACCGACTAATGTCACACCATAATTGCCATGCAGATCAAGTATTCGTGAGATCACGGTGCCACCAATAACGGATATCAATTCGCCGGGGAAGGGTAAGCGGCAACGTTTTTTCAGACATGGCTTAAGCCATTCATTGCAGACGGTCATGAAGATCATAATGCCAACGCAAATAACGAGGGCTATAATATTCGTATTTGGTATGGACTTAAAGAGATCGATAACGGTATAGACGATTTTAAAGGCACCCTTATGACGTGGCACCTGCACGCCAAGCACATCCTTCAACTGACTAACGGTGACATGTACGGCGGCGCCAGTAGTGAAGCCATTGACCAGTGGATCGCTGAGGAGTGCTGATAATGTGCCCAAACGGAAGAAGCCCATGGCGAGCTGTAAGTTAGAGAAAGGGTAATTTAATGAGTTTAGAAAGCGCATGAATTTGTTTTAGAAAAATACAAAAAAGGTTTAGCAATAATAATAAAATTTTGTTTGAGTATCAAGAAAAACTTGTAGATACAAATTTTATAACATTTTTTTGATAAAAATAATAAATTATATATAATTTATTTTAAAATTAAGTTCAACATGAAATCCACATACGATCCACATAGAATCCACATATGATCCACAGGGTTTTCGCTTTGTTTTACTGTATCTTTTACTCTGTAATATTTTCTTAAGCAAGCACCAGCAAAATCGGTGTGGAATGTAAGTTTTTTTCGTATATTTAGCCAAATATTACATTATTTTTTTGCAATTTATTTAATAAAAAATCGTTTTTCATAATCTTCAAAACACTACAATTTTCATGCATTCTACACATTTTTAATTGCAATTCAACACTTACATGTAACAACCCCGTGCAAAACGCCAACGCTGTCGCCACTTCAACAGGTGTTATTATCTGCGCCACATTAACAGCTTCCGTCGCACCACTCGCCGTCACATTTATCGCCACCGCCGGTGCTAGTAGCACACTGTCTTCGGTCGCATATGTTTGCACCACCTTCAATGTCATCATAGATATCACAGCAAATGTGCCAATCGATATGTGTTTCGATGTACCCAATATCATGTACACGATCACAGGGAAAATAGCAAGCGACAGACCACAACCCGGTGTCACACCCGCCAATATACCATAAGCCATACCGTGCGGTATATTCATAATCGCCACCGTGATGCCCGATACAATATCACCCATAGCATCACGACGCAACGAATAGCGTGGCAACCATTGTACAATCGGTATTATGCCGACAAATAACGACAGGAAGGACCAATGCTGCCATGAGCGACGCATACCCGATGGTATGCTCTTGTCGCGCGCACCATAGCCGGTCTGTTTGATGACCACCTCATGGGATAAGACATCACGATGGACATCATATTTTGGCTGTATTTTTGGCTTCTCCGTAAGGTAGGTCTGTGTGAGAGGTTTAGTTCTAGTTCAGGGGAGAGAGAGAGAGAGAGAGAAGAGAGTAAATTAACGAGAGTGAGAGCATTAGTGAAATTATGTATTTCTTTCTTTTCTAGTATCAAATATATTATATTTCCATTTTACTCACTCATTATCACCATTCTGTTGTGCCATCTTTCGCTTCAATTCACTTGCATCCACAAACACATCGGTATACTGATGTTGTTGTAGTCTTTGTTTATACTGTTTGTGACGTAAGCTCGTGCGTGGTGTGATCGCTGATGCTGTTGTTGTTAGCGGTGTCTGCCGTAAACGTTTCGGAAGTTTCGGTTTTGTTCCGGTCGATTTCGACGCTTTTACTACACTCACTAATTCGTATGCGTCCGCTGTTGGGAATCGTGTAACCTTGATGCTACCAGCGCTCAATGCAATTGCTGACGAAGTGCCCGCTTCGTCACCGCCGATGCCAATGTAAACGCTGCTGTCAGCGACCGTTGTTGAAGATGGTTGTCTTGTTGCGTTGCCGTGTGGTGCGCGTCTGCGTTTGAAATGTTCGAGTGCAAATTTACGAACGTTTTTCAAATTGATTGGCTTCTAGTGTTTGATAAGGAGAAACGAAAAGAACGACAAATATTCAGATTAGAATTTTGTTGTGTGTGTGTATGGTATTTTTGTTTTGGCTTTATGTTATGCACAAATACAAATATTTCAGCAGATAGCGAACTAATCAGATGGCTGGCTGCTACGCGTAGGTGCTTACAGTTACTCGTACATATGTTTGTATGTATGTGTATATTGTATTTTAATTACTAACTAGAAGACGTAAACTCAAACATTTTGATTAATTGGCAGTTGACAGGATCATAAAAAAATATGGCCTCTTGTTATCTTTATTTGCAGTTCGACAACGGATCAGTATGACAGAGTGCTGATAGCAAATATATGTATCACCAGATAAAAGTGGCATTATGAATGTAAAAAATTAAAAATTAATATTTGTTGTTGTTGTAGAACTATGTCATAAACTGTATTGCATTAAAGTCTCAACTCGGCAAGTTCTTCTTTTTTCTTATTACAATGCAAGGTTAAGATGCCGTGATTGTGATATTATGTAAAGTGGTTGTAAAAATTGTCTGTAGACATAGATAAATGTGGATTGTAAATTAATATACGCTATATTTTTGTAAGGAAAATAAATTAATTAAATAACTTGAAAGCACTCTACACAACACTGCAATTAAAATACTTGAAAAATTAATATAAAAGTTATTCAAAATTACTACAACTACAGAACAAAAATATACTGTAGCACCAAATTATGGTTAAGTATAAAAATGACTGCAACACATGGCTAAAAGTTTATAAATTATAAAAATATTTTTTTTTTTTTAATTTTATTCCACATACTTTCCATTTTAAAGACTAAGTATAAAAGTATCCACAAAAAATTGCTAAAACTCTCAAAATTATAAAAAGAAAACATTTTTAATTATGTTCCACATAAGTTCCATAAGCATTTTAATGTTTAACAATAAATGTGACTGCAAGAAAATGCTAAAAACATTATAAATTATAAAAATCAAACATTTTAAAAATGTTCCACATACGTTCCACAAATTTTTATTTATTAAAATCGCAAAAACACAAACATTCCATTACCATTAAAATGATTTAGTCTAAAAGTGTCAACAAGAAATTGCTAAAACTCTCAAAATTATAGAAACAAAACATTTTAGTTAAGTTCCACAAACATTACATAACCATTATAATGCTTAACAATAAATGTGACTGCAAGAAAATGCTAAAAACATTATAAATTATAAAAATTGAAACATTTTAAAAATGTTCCACATACGTTCCACAAATTTTTATTTATTAAATTTCGCTAGAAATATAATTTGCGAGTATTTTTAGAATTTACAGCACAACGCCAAAAGCTATTTCTTTAAAAAATCGCAAAAAAACAAACGATGGAACGTTTACCATTATAATGATTAAGTCTAAAAGTGTCTACAAGAAATTGCTAAAAACCTTATAAGAAATTTAAGCAACTTGTTTTTAATTATGTTCCACACACATTCCACACATTATTACGCTTTAAATTTCGCTAGAAAAATAATTTTTAAATATTTTTAGATTTCATAGCACACATCAAAAGTTATTTCTTACAAAAATTAATAATATGCAATACCTTCCACACATGTACGATATTTTTTAATAAAATTTGAACACAAATATCGCATATTTTAAAAATACTGCTTTGTTTAAACTAATTTCATTGATACTACCTCACAAAAAATCGAAATTAAGTGTATAGCTGGTAGAAAAAGTGTATTACAAGTTCCACAATTAATACTCTGACAAATTAAAAAGTCAAAATTATCATTATTATTTTTAAAGCTATTACAACAAAGGTATCTGTAAACAGAAATAATAAAAATTATGAAAAAATACAGTTAAACTTCCCTAACTCGAATCACCATAATCCACAAAAAAAGATACTTCCGAGTTGTGGAAGGTAATTTGCATGAAATTTTACTTCTATTGTATGAAATGTACTTCTATTGCCAATTCAAGAGTTCAAGTCGTGGAGAACTTTAAGTAAGGGAAGTTCTACTGTAATTCAATTTACTTTAATTCGTAATTTTTTATGTCATCAATGTATAGCACATAGGGTCTACATTTTCAACCTAACCAAAACAGCTACAAAAATTTATTATTTTCGCACAAATTTTTATTTCCAAATTACAAAATTGCTTCGAATTCACTTTGAAATTATTTACGAATTTTTAGCACTTAGATTCCACAAGCATTATTTCATACACCAGACTTTAAATTCGATTTAACATTTTTTTATGAAAGAAGTCACTTTTCTAATTAACTTATAACACATATTTAAATACAATCCACATAAGTTCCACAACTCTTTTTAACGATACAGTTTTCAAAACTATCAACCACAGCCGAAAAAATTCTCTCAATCTACCAGCAGATTTATAGTTTATATTTATAGTCCATATTCATTCAGTATGTAACGCATAAACACATTTATTAAGAAATTAATTTTAATTAAAGGATCCAAAAAATTAATTACCAATTCTTAAAACACCAACAGCCGCGGTACAAAAATGTACATATGCTCACACAAGCTTACGTTTTGGTTAACTGCGTTTTATAACATGTAAACGTGGCCTTTTAAAGCTGTCCAGCTAGAGTCACATATTGGCGGAACACTAGAAATCAATGCAACAGCTCCTCCTACTTCGAAAGCAATTTTTTTTAGAATATGAATTTCTTGTTGTTGTTGTTGTTGTTAATTTAACTAATCAACAAGAATATCTTACAAACTGTCACCGCAAATATTAGCACGTGTGTGTGTGTTTGTGTGCTATGAAATCTACATACGCGCGCAAGTGTGTGGACTCTACACTTATCATAAATAATGTAGTCAACGACAAAACATAGGTCAGTAACATGAATGAGTGATGTGTAAAATATGCATAGCGATCTTGAAATGATCACATTGTTTCGATCATGAGTTCGCATTTGCATTTTTGTAATTTCGATCAGCTGATGCAGCCGGCAACAGCAGCTGTGCAAGATTTATTTACATGAACATAGCAAACAACTCCATAAACTATGCTAAATCATATCAAAAACACTAACGATCCCGAAAATCGGTACTGATACCGTAATCGCACATGCACAACACTGGCGCCGCACTAAAGTAACAGGCGAACTTAAATCGTAAATAGATGAGACAACACCACGGTTTTAAGTAAGAAATTGGTGTCAACAACACTTACTGGCCAATCAGCTGTGGGTGATAAGTGAATGCGAATGAATTTTGGGAGGCGCAAGTAATGCTAGAAGTTGTTTGTGTGACGTATATACTCATATATTATGGAAGACAATTTTGCGCTTACTTGCGCACTTATAATATTTACACAAAGCTATTTGTTTATACACTGATATGTCAAATGTCAAGTATCTGCGATAAAGTTTGATTTTTGCGACAAATACAGTTGATGGGCACGTGTGAAAAGCAAAAACGCGAAAACGAAAAAAAATGCTAGTAATGCAAGAGCCACTGCTACTCGACATAGAAAATAGCAAATAATGGTGAAATTGTTAAAGTGGCCCGGGTTTTTTAGGTAGGAAGGTTTGAGATAGATAAATGTTGGGAATTTCTGGCATGAAATAGCAATATTCGAGCAGCGAATAATTTAGTTACTAAGTGTTTGTAATTTAGTAGTTTTTAGGAAATTCTTTTCATACCCAAATGGCAGTTTCCAAGTTTTTGTCCATTTTTAAATTTGTTGATAGAGTTTATTGGTTAGTCGTTATTGTAGTAATATTTTCTATACAAAAATAAGACAAACTTTATTATTTAATAAATTATAAATATTTTATAAAGTTTTACCCAAAGGATAAGCGAAATGTGGCAAGTCTACTAATAAAACAATTTTTTAAATAAATAGTACAGCATTTTAGACTTAAAAGGCGAACACTGTGATATTAGGGAATATAACTTCATATTGAATACGTTTCACATAGTTTTTTTTTTAATTTTGAGAGTTTTTGTTGTTAATTTATTTTTCTGCATATTTTGAGACGAATATAAATACGATCCACATGCAGTCCACATACGTTCCACATATCCAAAAGGAGTTATATATCTAAATTCGGAGATAAAAATATGGTGGATGTGAGCCTCACTAAATTTGGTCTAAAAAAATGGTAAATGGGAGTGGCGTAGTCCACTTCTGGTTAAAAAATCTCAAGAACTACTCGACCGATTTGGTACATAATTTTCTTAACATCCTGATAAATGGGCGAAATCGATTAACAACCACGCCTACTTCCTGCATAACATAATTTTGAATTTCATCTTATTTATTCACATTCCATAAATGAAGAACCAATGCAGATATTGGATTAAAACATGGTTCAAATGCTGCATTGGAAGTATGACATAGCCCGTATAAAAATCGTCGAAATCGTACTATAACTTTGCAAGGCCCCTGATGCCGAATATGAGTACATCCGTGTGAATGGAGAATTTCTTATCGAAAATAATCTCAGATTTTTTAAAGAAATTCAGAGGGAATATTTTTGTATTTTATATTTACTAATAACTTGTCTCTGTGCCAAAAATTGTTGAAATCGGGTCATTATATTCCCCATACCTCATATAAGTACTTTCAAACTTCCGATGGGCTTTATACAGTACTAATATTAATATGTGAGTTATTTTAACAAAATTAAGAGAACGTATAACCTTCGATGTAATGAAGATTTGAGTAGAAAATTACTATATATAACCATTTTCATTATTTTAGTGGTCTTTATGCCGAATATACGGGTCGAATTCTATGTTCTCATAATAAAACTACATTAATAAATTGCTTAGGTACAATCGATATAATTAATTTCAACTATAGATTCTACTATTTATTGGACAATTATTGGACACTGATTAGTAAGAAATGAGAAATATTCTCTTCATACCTTCTCTTTTACGCCAATTTTGATATCATAACTACAAATTCATTTTGAACCCAAGATAAATAATAAAAATTAACTAAGACAATTTGAGTTTAATTTGACATTTGCCAAGAAAAAAATTAAGAATGAGGCCAAATTCATCATGACACTAAATTTTATTGTAAAAGAGAGTTGAATATTCATTTACACAAAAAATTTAATTTTTGAAACGCGTTAAAAGAAATAAATATGTACGCTAAGTTTAGTGTTTAATTAAAAATACCAATAAATTGGAATTTGGGACAGAACTTGAACATATTATTAAAGTGTTCAAGATAAAGATTCGAAAGAGAGATATGTATTTGATTATCTTTCAACGTTTTATATAATAATTTTTATTGTAATTATGTTGGTTTTCTATATCAAAATATTTGGAGCACTCAGAAATGACAGTTTCACTATCATATAAAAATCAGTTGGGTTAGCAAACACCTGTTGCTGTAGAAATAAAAATATAATTTCATGCAAAGCATATGTATAATTATACTCTCGCAACAAAAGTTGCTAAAGAGAGTATTATAGTTTTGTCCACATAACGGTTGTTTGTAAGTCCTAAAACCAAACGAGTTAGATATAGGGTTATATATACCAAAGTGATCAGGGTGACGAGTAAAGTTCAAATCCGGATGTCTGTCTGTCCGTCCGTCTGTCCGTCCGTGCAAGCTGTAACTTGAGTAAAAATTGAGATATCTTAATGAAACTTGGAACACGTATTCCTTGGCACCATAAGAAGGTTCAGTTCGAAAATGGGAGGAATCGGACCACTGCCACGCCCACAAAATGGCGATAACCAAAAACACATAAAGAGCTATAACTAAGCCATAAATAAAGTTATGAAAATAAAATTTGGAACATAGGATCACATTAGAGAGGGGCACATTTGAATGTAATTTTTTTGGAAAAGTGGGTGTGACCCCGCCCCCAAATAGGTTTTTTGTATATATCTTGCAAACCAATAAAGCTATATAAACCAAACTTCCTGAAGTCGATTCTTTTAGCCATTTCCTTATACAGTCCAAAAATGAAATCGGATAATAACCACGCCCACCTCCCATACAAAGGTTAGGTTGAAAATGACTAAATGAAATGAAATAAAATACATTTACACAAATACTGTATTTGAGCTGTGACATCACTTGTGGAAAAATTGTCAAAATCGGACCATGACTTTTCAAGGCCCCTGATATCAAACATGAAGAACTCAGTGTTTAAGGGTAATTTTTCACCGAAAATATAGGTAAATCTCTAAATAAATTGCGAGAGTATAAAATGTTCGGTTGCACCCGACCTTAGCCTTTCCTTACTTGTTTTCGTTAATTTTATGTATTGGTAGACTTCAGAATATCTGCCAAACTATTTATGATTAAATATTAGTGTTTAAATATTTCATAAATTCCGCAATTTATCATTTAGCACTTGATAACATAATTAATTAATTCATTTGAATCAATTTAACCTCGCAATAATTGACCGAAAAATATCAATAGATCTCGATTTATAACAGTAAATTAAATAAATTCAAATGAGAAATTACAGGAAAAAAAGTTATGAATTTACTCGCTAAATTTTAATTGAATTTATTGAAGATGTTATCAGTAAAGAGTAGAACTTTGAGTAACACCCCTAACAAATTAAATACAATCGATCATTTGCATAAATCTCTAACAAAACTCCGTTAAAGCTGGCGTCTATTCGGTGAATGAATGTCATTGTTTAACTTTTTTCGATAAATATATATATGTACATACCTATGTATGTAAGTGAATAAGTACGTTTGTGATAATATTATACGAATAGCTAGTTATACTCATAACTATACATTTAGTTGTATGTACAAATATGAGTAGAAGTCACGCACATTTGAGACGCTAATTAAAAATTTTGTGGTATTTAAGACGCACTTGTTGGGTTTAACAAGCAAAGTTCGAAATATAACACGTATTTTTAATAAGAAATTTCATAATAGGAAATATATGTAGACATAGTAATGTTGAAAAATTTCTAAGAAAAAATAATTTAACATTTTGGTGGTATTTTTTGGCAAATTAACTATGCAAACAGGGGGAAATTCGATTGAAATGTGAACAAAAATGTAAAAAACAAATGTAAGGCAAACATTAAAATTGGTCGAAACGAAATTTTCTGTTGTTGGTTGGGTAATTGCTTCATAAAAAAGGTATAGAATTGGGTGTATTTATTTGAAAGTGTTCGTTCAACTTATTTACATTTTTATAATAATCCAAATTAAATCAGAATTTCAAATAATAGTGTGGAACGTATGTGGATGATATGTGGATTGTATTTATATTGGTCTGAATTTGAAATTTCGTCACCAGATATGTAAAAAACGCACATTCAACATTAAAAATTCGCAAAAAATTAATAAATGTATGTGGAACGTATTCAATATAAAGCTGTATTGCAATTTTTTATCATTATAAGGTCAATAAATACATTAAAAATTAAAATTACTTGTACAAATATATATTGTATGGATGCATAGACTGTTGATTCCCTTTCCTTAAGACAAGTTTAAACTAAAAAAATTTATGAATAAATAAATTTACATAAACATTACTTACTATATTAAAATATAAAAGTCTATATGTAAATATTGACACATGTTTTGTCGCTAAACAATAACCTCTAATTATCTCGCATGAGATTTCATTCTTCATTTGGCATATCATTTTATTATTCAACAATTGTTGTTTTCATATTTTCCGTTGACTTTTATATGATACACATACATACATGTGTACGTACATATATTCTGGCAAAGTAAATAACATGAGTTAAATTAATGTATTTTTCTTAATTTTGTCTTTCTCGGAAACCACCTTGCAATTGAACATTGAACTTGACATTGTGACTTGCATTGTTTGCTTGTAATTGGTGATTTTTTAAGAGCTTGATAACTTTTTTTAAAAAAAAAACGCATAAAATTTGCAAAATCTCATCGGTTCTTTATTTGAAACGTTAGATTGGTTCATGACATTTACTTTTTGAAGATAATTTCATTTAAATGTTGACCGCGGCTGCGTCTTAGGTGGTCCATTCGGAAAGTCCAATTTTGGGCAACTTTTTCGAGCATTTCGGCCGGAATAGCCCGAATTTCTTCGGAAATGTTGTCTTCCAAAGCTGGAATAGTTGCTGGCTTATTTCTGTAGACTTTAGACTTGACGTAGCCCCACAAAAAATAGTCTAAAGGCGTTAAATCGCATGATCTTGGTGGCCAACTTACGGGTCCATTTCTTGAGATGAATTGTTCTCCGAAGTTTTCCCTCAAAATGGCCATAGAATCGCGAGCTGTGTGGCATGTAGCGCCATCTTGTTGAAACCACATGTCAACCAAGTTCAGTTCTTCCATTTTTGGCAACAAAAAGTTTGTTAGCATCGAACGATAGCGATCGCCATTCACCGTAACGTTGCGTCCAACAGCATCTTTGAAAAAATACGGTCCAATGATTCCACCAGCGTACAAACCACACCAAACAGTGCATTTTTCGGGATGCATGGGCAGTTCTTGAACGGCTTCTGGTTGCTCTTCACCCCAAATGCGGCAATTTTGCTTATTTACGTAGCCATTCAACCAGAAATGAGCCTCATCGCTGAACAAAATTTGTCGATAAAAAAGCGGATTTTCTGCCAACTTTTCTAGGGCCCATTCACTGAAAATTCGACGTTGTGGCAGATCGTTCGGCTTCAGTTCTTGCACGAGCTGTATTTTATACGGTTTTACACCAAGATCTTTGCGTAAAATCTTCCATGTGGTCGAATAACACAAACCCAATTGCTGCGAACGGCGACGAATCGACATTTCACGGTCTTCAGCCACACTCTCAGAAACAGACGCAATATTCTCTTCTGTACGCACTGTACGCATTCGTGTGGTTGGTTTAATGTCCAATAAAGTAAACTGAGTGCGAAACTTGGTCACAATCGCATTAATTGTTTGCTCACTTGGTCGATTATGTAGACCATAAATCGGACGTAAAGCGCGAAACACATTTCGAACCGAACACTGATTTTGGTAATAAAATTCAATGATTTGCAAGCGTTGCTCGTTAGTAAGTCTATTCATGATGAAATGTCAAAGCATACTGAGCATCTTTCTCTTTGACACCATGTCTGAAATCCCACGTGATCTGTCAAATACTAATGCATGAAAATCCTAACCTCAAAAAAATCACCCGTTACATATATTTATTTGAGTGAGTCACAAATGTATAAAAATGAATGAGAAGCAACAAATTTGAACCAAAAATATACGTGAATATTTATACAAAGTGAATATCATTGTTTGCAAAGGGCAATTTTTTAGCCCATATTGAAAAAATGGAATAACTCATAAATTTTTTCTTTGGATAGATTGAGTAATCTATAATACACCTTATGAACACACCACGTACATGGTAAATTCAAAGAGATAGGTATTCCTGAGTGTTCGTGTGGAAATTTTAGAATTTTTTGAAAATTATTAAATGTAAGTGTGTGGAACGTATGTGGATCGCATTTATTTTGATTTAATAATACGATTTTGAGCTAGTTCTAGGAAAATATGTATAAATATGAAACGTAACGGTGTGGAACGTATGTGGATCGCATTTAATTTGATTAAATAATGCAAATTTCAACCTTATTACAATAAATTATGTATAAATAGCATCACTCCGTGTAATAATTGAATACAAAATATAAATTGGAATCTATTCAATATGTAGGCTGGCTGTTTCAAACTGCATTTATATGTTTATTAAATAAACTTTTTTTAATTTTCTATACATATGATTTATATAAGATTATTGAAGCTTAAAAAATATTATATTTAAACAAATAAACTGTATCTGCAATCTTAATCCAACTAATGTAAATACTAGTTAGTATTACTACTGGAACACCTGGGCGTATGAGTAATCCTTGAATGATAAAACACACGCTAAAATCTTTTAAGTAAATAAACAAATAGAGAAAACGAGTCCCTACTAAAGATACCGTATTTTTATTTATCTAATCACAAAAAAAAATTATTCACACAATCTAATAAAGACAAATGCTGCAGACTGTCATAAAGTCCACAAAGGTCATTAGCTTCAATTTCAGAGATAAGCTCTCTATAATAAACTGATTAGCAATGCTTACTAAAAGAAATATTTGTTGGTAATAGAACACCTGCAGATTCGCAGCTAAGGGATTATGATTATTGAAAGTGTTTAAAGAAAGCAATTAAAAAGGTGAAGAAAAATTAAAATTAAATTTATTTATATACTATATCTATGTTTGGGCTTATAAAACTCTGATAAGCAACATTGTAGATATTTTATGAAGCAATTCAATTAGATTATCATCTAGACTTAGTGCAATCTAGAAACTGCAAATGTATAATGCAAAATTAAATGCATATGAATTAAGTTCCACAAAAAATTTTATGTCAATTATTAGCTTAACTAATATTTTTCATTACTTAGGACGTACAATTGATTTTTAATTTAAGTTCCACATACGATCCACATATGTTCCACATTAAAATTTATTTATTTATATAAAATTATATTATTTGGCTTGTAAATATTGCACAGAAAGTTATCTAATAAATGTAAATATTAAAAAAACACAGATTGCCTTGCGATTTGTTCCATTAAACTAAAATAAGCTTAAACAAACTGGTTGCGATGCTTATAAAATGCAGCTATCAATCATATTGTTTGAATACTTATGTACATACAGACATACATATTTACTTATGTAAGTATATACTTATGCAAGTAGGTAAATAATAATGCAAAGTGTCAACGCGATTACAGTGATCAATCACAGTATGAAGTCCAACAAGTTAGTCAACTGCAAAAGCTAATTACCAGTTTTAGTCAGTCAAAGCAATCAATGGAAAAAAAGTTGATTAAATTAAACAAATAAAGCATTCGCTTGCCTTAATCCAACGCAATCCAGCAAAAATATGTGGTCTAAACAATTTAAATACAGATGTACATTACATACACTTCCATTGAAAATATGTATTTAATTGCACAGAAAAAATTGCTGAAAATAAATCATCATTTGAAAATAGCGCAATTATCTACAATGTTTACATGAATACTACATGTTGACGTAGTTGTGTAAATTTTTAGCTTATTTTATGTGTTTTTAAAGTAAAACAGCGCTGAAAAAAAAAAAACAAACAAAATCTAGTGCTAACAAACAGTAATGGTAGAATATACTATATTATACGTATTTTGTGCCTACAGTGGAAATTTAGTACATCATTAATATAAAAACATTTTAAATAGCGTAGAAATGCATTAGGGGTCAAATTTGAACGGCATCCACATAGATTCCACATGAGATCCACATGATTTTAATGGAAAGATTAATATTAGTGTAAATAAGAAATAATTTCTAATAAATAAAACATGATTATGTCAGATTCCACATACGTTCCACACATGAAATTTTCCTTTTTTTATTTTTACAAGGAAATTTCTCACAACTTATGATTTTTGCGGAAAATTTTTTCATAAAAGTGCCATATTTCGCACTTCTCCTTTGAATTCCGGTTGCAAATTCTTTACAAAATGTTTAATTTATAATATTGTAAAATACATATTTGCTTATATAACATGCAGCAGAAAATGTATTATTTTCTAAACACATATTTATGTATGTAACATACTAACAGACAGACATGTAAATTAGCAAACAAATGATGAGAGTAAATAAAAAAGCGTTGTTGATAAGATTAACTAACAATTCAGAAATAATAAAGCAGAATTTCACGTAATTGTATATCTTTTGATGTATTTGATTTTTTTTTTTGCGCTGTGTGTGGTCGGAAGTACTGCTGTGCACACGCGACAGACACTACGCACAGTGGCTAGAGAGCACTTTAGACAACACTTCACAAAAGAAACGTAAAATATGTATTATAATCACACGCTCTTACTTTGAAGAATATTCATATATACATAATGTGGTATGTAAGCTCATAGACGTCTGGAACTGACTGGCTTGATATACACAAGTACCGATGTAAGTAGGTATGTACAACTGCACGTGTTTAGGCAATGGAATATAATAAAATATATATGTATATTCAGAAGTATGTAAGTTGCAGTTGTAAGCGATTTTGCCACAAATCTTACGGATCAATAAATGCTACAGCTGTTTTGGCGAGCGTTAACAAGTGGTTTGCAATATATATGTACTCATATTAATTTGCCAATTATTGATGTGAATTTGCGTCATAGAAGTTGTTGAGAATGTAACATGTTAGTTAAGTGCTAAGCTTTTGAAATATTATGTGTAACTAATGTGAAATGTGCTTAGCATGTGAAGAGCAAATAATCAGACGTCTCGTGTATGAATTAATGTATAAATTTGTTATTTCATTTTTTATGTTATTTTTTAATAGAATCCAAAACGATTTTTGGGGAGTTAAAAAAAATCATATTACGTTCCACACAAGAATTTCAA
Organism: Zeugodacus cucurbitae; assembly: GCF_028554725.1. Lineage (NCBI taxonomy): Eukaryota > Metazoa > Arthropoda > Insecta > Diptera > Tephritidae > Zeugodacus > Zeugodacus cucurbitae. The sequence continues at coordinate 12,452,441 of NC_071669.1, forward strand.
TTTTAAAACATATATTTTACGTAATAACGCATGCCTTAACATATTACTTAAGATCTACGCTAAATAGCAAATTTTCCACATGGAGTCCACATAAGTTCCACAATTTTGTATGGTTGCTCTTACAACATAAGATACCACAGCATTTGTATTAAGGTTCAAATGCATTATATTTCACGAAAGCAAAATTAAAATGCTTTTCTTTTAAGAATTAAACATGTTTAGAAGAATTGCTTTGAAAAAATCTCGTATGCTAATTAAATTAAACATACAAATTGCATTTTAGCTCAAGGCTGCTATAAAAATAGCGTATTTACTTTATAAATTAATTTTAAATAAATTCCACATAACATCCACATACGTTCCACAACAAATTCTTAAATAATTGGTGTATTATTTTGTTATTTGTAAGTAATCATACTGTTGTAAGTATATTTAGCTACTTAACGCACATCAAACATGTTGGCTGTTGGTTTGGAACTCCAAATGTACTTTAGGTTAGACACAGCTGAAGTTATAAATAATCCTAAGCAAATTAAGTATATCACTTATTTGTTCTTTAACTTTCAATTTCACTGAATTTAACCGAATATGCGTAGAACTGAATTTCGCGACTTGAACTAAAAAGATTTTAGTACCGTTAGCATTCCTTTGCGTGGGAAAACTAAACGCTTAGAAACTTATCTACTTAATACTATGCAGTCTCCCAAAATATCTGCAACTACAAGTAGCGTCAAAGTAAATATGCGGCTTTGTTCATATAATAAAATGTTTCACAGTAGACATAATGGATTATAACTATGATTTGTGGCTTCAACGGTATGCGGTATTATCATTAAAGTTTTTTGTTCATACGTAATAATAAAGTGCCGTAATAGAATATAGTATACAATGTAGACCTAAGCATACACTTAAGTACGAGTACTTGGCGACGCGTTGTCTGTGTAAATTTTGTTTGAATGTTAGAAGGGAAACTGTCAGGTTCACGACCCCAAATCAAGTATAAGAATATATGTGAAGAATTCTTAATTGCTTACTTCTTAAAAAAAAGAGTAGACCAAAAAAATATTTTACTTTTCAATAGGACGATAATATAGTGGAGCGTAGAACATAGCAATTGTCTACAAGATATAGGAAAAATATTTGGAAGACTCCCTCCAAAGCTACATATTCTTCATACAGTAAATTCCGTTTAATTCCACTCGAAAGTTACACAATTTATTGCTGAATTCCTCTGGTAGTTAAATTAACTGATTGAACTTTTAATGAACAGAAATTGAACAATTAACCGATTAATAGAAAAACTGTATGGATCATGCAATTTTTGTAGATGAATAGTAATAAAAGGTATGTTCAAAAAATAACGGGAATTTTCTTTTTTTTTAATATATTTATTCATTCGTCTACATTAATATTATGCTCTTACGCCAGCGTCTCTTACAATCGTCGAAACACTTCTCAAACATCGAATTTTGTGATAGCCGTTGGTTCTTTCAGCGATTTTTCGTTTGCTTATAAAACGACGGCTCTTTAAAAACCTCTTTATTTTTGGAAATAGGAAAAATTCACACGGAGCAAATTGGACAAATTAAGATATTAAATTTCCCGTTATTTTTTGAACACATATTTTTTTATTAATATGAACCAAGAACTGTGTGGATTAATGACTACTTTGGTCTTTGGTTTGTCAAAATTTAGAGTTATAAATTATATAGAATAGTATAATACAATAGAGTGAGAATACAAGTGGTTATACCACTTTAAAGAGAGGCGTCATACGACTACACAACTGGTATAATTTTATGGAAATAAAATTGAATGAATGTAATGTAATGCATTGCCAAGACAGTCTAAAAGGCATCAAAAAAGAGGCGTCGTACGAATATAAAACTGGTATAAATCTGGTATAAAATTGGTATAATTTTATAAAGATATAATTAAATGAATGTAATAGAATGTAATGTTTAACCAGTCTAAATCTCTTAAAATAGAGATGTCATACGAATATAGAACTGGCATAAAACACATACATAAATTGGTATACTTTTTTAGGGATAGCTTAACGCAATCGAACGCATGTAAGCACTTTTTTTTGTATCTTATCGCTATCAGTTTTGGCACATAAATCGCTTAAATAGCTAATTGCTCGAATGCACAGACACCACTCGCTGATTGTGTGAGTGTGTGTGGTGTGTGGCGTGTGTGAAGGTGAGCGATGTCAAACTCAAATTCAATGATGTCATAAATTATGAAGCATGTGATTGACAGTAAATTGTGATATTCAGTAAAAATAGATAAAACACTAGATAAATAAGCAAATACAACACTGTTTTTTCAATTTCACTTCTCTCTCACTCGCTTGATATAGTGAAAGTTTACTTTTAGTTCAATTTCATTAAAGAAATATTTTTTAATAATTAATTACAATCAACTTTAAATTGTTTTGAAAATAATTGAAAAATTAAGGAAGGTCTAAGTGCGAGATTGTAATTTCGAGATACCGAATTTATTTTTCTTGCATTGGTTCATACAAATTTCGAGTATTTGCGGCAAATCATTGCTGAGATATAATATAATCGATGACATTTTTTTGAAAACACTGTTAAAACTGTAAAATATTTAAATATTTAGTCTCGAAATTTGGAGATTACGGTTTTGGGATCCCGAAATGTTCTAGTTTTAGTATTAAAGCAAATTATTGTTCGAGATCGATTCTAATCAATTATATAATTTTGAAGACTGTTTAACACTTATCGAGACCAACGGGTTTGGCCAGGCATATTTTGTTTTTAAATGTTATTTAAATATATTTAGAGTGTAGCAAACGACTTGCGCTTCCAGGTAGCTTCCTAGAATTTTATTGTCTATAGAATTCAGAAAAAAAAAAATTCAAGGGTATCGCATCGAAAAGGACGAAAAAAGGATATTATAATATTACACCTTAGTCTAGACCAATGGTGCTTGGCTATTTTGTATGAAAATATATGAACTTTGGTATGTTTCTATCACTTCGCACAATTGATTTATCTGTTTTCATGTTCGTTACATGCGTTGACTGCATGGATTAGATGGTTACCCATTACACTACAAAACGGCCAACGAAACGATGGACATTTGCCTTTTTTTGCAACTTGTTGGATGTGATGGGATTGGCTGTTTTCATAGTTTGCAAAGAAATCGACCACTTTTCTTTACAATTTATCAAGAACATTGGCAACGCCCAATATCGAAAATCGTATGAACAATCCCAATGTCATCAAACATCTATATTGTCGTTTGGCTTTTGAATCCTTTTTCGGTCGTTCACTCAACATCACATCACGATTCAACATCAAAGGAAGGAGAGATTGCAGACTTTGTTTGCAAGAAAGCGATAAATTGCGTCGTAAAACTCGATTTTTCTGTTCTAAATTTTCAAATACAGTTTGTCAACAGCATTCGAAAATTGATTACATATGCCATCATCATAAAATCAATTGAAAAATCGCTCAAAAATCATTCATATGCTCCTAAATACATCAAAAAATGAAACAAAGCGAGAGGTAAGAAATTTCAAAAATGTATCTATCTTGTACAGATATGAGAGTAAATACAACACGTATTTCCAAAATTAAAAATAAAATTTAGTCCTGAAAATTCCAGATTGCGATTTCGGGAGCAATAATTTTTTTGAGTTCCTCAAGCCAACTTTTAGTGGTCTCATCTAGTTGATGGAATTTCTTCAAAAGCACTGATGAAAATATAACTCATTAAAAAACATTGAGTCCCGAAATTTCGGGACCCCGAAAAGTACTTTTCGACAGTGCTTCACAAAAATTTTCTTTATTGGTAATACTTAACGTAAATAATTATTAAAATCGGTTACGAAAATACTGCTAAATATTAAATTAAACAAGTAAGGAAAGCTAAATTCGGGTGGAACCGAAGATTTTATACTCTCGCAATTTATTAATATAGTTTTATTAAAATAACACACAATTTGAACCACATATTCGGCATAAAGTCCAATAGAATAACGAAATCATCATATATAGTATATGAGGGCTGAGGTAATTCTTGAATCGATTTCACTCATTCTCACCACCAAGGTACACTATATCCATGGCTATATGCTCTCTTTATTTTGCTAAGATATCTCACATATTAACCGATATTTGCGGTATAAAGCCCACCGGGAGTTTGATTTTCCGAATATAAGGTATATGGGAGCAAGGAGAAGTTATGACCCGATTTAAACCATTTTTGCTACAGAGACACACTATTAGCAAAAACATCTTTCTTCTGAATTAAATTAAAATATCTAAGAGAATTAACGATATTTCCGGTGAAAAATTACACTTAGGCACTGAGTCTTTCATGTTCGACAATTTATCTACAAGTGAAGCCACAGATGATATACAGTATTTATGTAAAGTTTTATTCAGTTATCTTTATTTTATCCTAATGTATATATTATAAAGTGATGGAATCAGATGGAATTCAAAATTAAGTTATATGGGAAGTTGGCGTTCTTGTGAACCGACTTCTCCCATTTTTCATCCATGTCATCAGGATGTCAAGAAAATATTATGTACCGAATTTCATTGAAATCGGTCGAGTAGTTTTTGAGATATGATTTTGGACCCATAAGTGAGCGACGCCACGCTCATTTTCAATAAAAAAGCCTAGTACAGCTCTCCTCAGTAATTTCCTCTGTAAAATTTAGTGTTTCTGATGTTTTCCGTTAGTGAGTCAACGCGCTTTTAGTAGTTTTCAACCTAACCTTTGTAGGTGGGTGAAAAAATGAGTCTCGTAACTTCGGCTTTGTCTTTTTGAGATTCCTGAAATTATTTTTCAGTGATGCATAAGAATTATATATTCATTGAATCAGTTTCTCCAAAATTTTAGTTTTGTTGTTAACAGTTTGAAGTATAATTAGATAAAAGAGGGGAATCAGTGAAGTCCTGAGAACACAAAGTTGCTAAATTAAAAAAAAAATCAAATTTCCAGTAACTTTTTTGTATTTATCTATTCCTCTGCTATTTATAAGCAATTACATCAAAAAATTTCTGTCCAACTTTTTAACAATCACATTCTTTTTCATTGCATTTTTCCTATGTTGTTAACATTTCACCTTTGTTTGACTACATTTTGAAAATGGAAAATCTTCAAATAACCAGTTTGCCGCACAATGCTATCAAGTTTCACACTTTTCAATAAAATATCCAAACACAGACACACACACATATGGATAAATAAATAAATTGTGGCAATAAAAACGAGTGCCCAAATAGCGTTGCGTATTCACAAATATTTAATTGGTGTGAATTAAATTCAATGGAAGTGCTAATGTGTGCCGACGATTGCTTATGGAAACACAACTAAAAGCAGCGCTTTTGATTTGCCATTATTATTTATTATTATGACTATTGTGCTCACTCGTTATGATGATTATTATTATTAATATTAGATATTTATACTGGTGCTTTGTGGCTTTTATTGAACGCTATGCGCCACTCGATTATAGTTATAATGCATTAATAAAATATGCAAAGCACAACACACTGTAGTACCGTAAAGCGTTATTTACATCTATATGTACATAGCGAGTAGGCGCCGCAGTGGCAAATATTTATGCAAAAATTATTAATTAGTATAGTTACATACATGACAATTGTTTTTCGCGGAGTCTTAAAAAGGTTATCAAAAATTTGTTATCAGCACAAATAGTCCGAATATGAAATTCTATATGATGGGATGTCCAAACAAATCTGCAAAAATGTTCTTCATAGTTATACTTCTTGCTGATCAGGTCTTTTATGGAAAGTATTAACTCAACCCTCCGAAAAAACAACACTGTTTCTTCTACCCCACAACCATGGGTCGGTCTGGGAGAACACAAAACTTTGACAGTTGCCTCTATCCTTTGAAAAGTCACGACAGTTGTACATCCCATGCATTTAGACAGGTCCCTATGCACCTGCTTCTTCCATTGGATGCGTGGGCACCCTTGCTTCCGTTGTCCACCCATGGATCTCGAATCGAAGGAGCTTCTCACTGGAGCATCGTCTTCTATAAGTACCAGCGTATTCGTTGGATTCTTATGCACTTAACTATAACCATGTCGTCGTAGATCTCATACAGTTCATGGTTCCATCTTAATCGGCACTTCTCTCTCGCGCGGACGGCTCCAAAGATCTTGCGAAGAACAGTTCTCACGAATGCTTCAAGTACCTTCTCATCTCATTGTCAATATTTCTGCGCCATATAATAAGACGGGAATGCCGATCACAAAGTAGCACCTGTTGGCAAGAGGCATTCTGCGCTTGATCTCCAGGCTTATGTTGTTGGTGACAGTATGCTGGTGCCAAAATAAATAAAGACCTTAACTTTTTTCAAGAATAAAGCTAACAACAGTAACGAAGTACCCAAGATGCGAGGAATCTTTGTATGTGGGCTCCATGTACTTTGCCTTGCTCTCGTTCACCACAAGACCAACCTTTTTCGCTACTCTTTCTAGGCTGGTATAAATCTGGTTTATGGTGGATTTGTCAGGATCTCCGCAGCTGGAGAATTCAGATTTGATGTACCGCCGGGTTTGGGACCCATAATTCCAATGAAAGAACAAACACTAGAAACGTCTAATAAGATATAAACGAATGTCATATGTAAATCAAAGTCATCCAGAAATTTCAAATCAGCCAGTTCTACAAACTTTACGCAATCTAACAGTAAATGAGATAACTCAAGAGCAACAGGTGTGCAAGTTAGTGCCAGTTTTAGGTAGTTCAAAACCAATTTTACTCAAAGCAATTTCATTTATATGCGTAATTCTGATAGACATACAATCAATCGCCGACAATCGCTAGGGTATTTACTTTGAATAAAATTCCAATAGATAAGTTGAATCGTTGTTCTCACTAGTATTCTATTAAATACATATTTACTTAAACAAATAACTATGAGTGCATGATTGATTAAACTGGGTAAGAATTCATATTCGAAATAAAAGCGTAAAAATGTAAAAATCGATAGTGTCCATTGGGTTAAGTTGTTGTAACAGTGATGAGGCAATTGCCGCAAACAAATAATACTCATTTTGTGGTAGAAAATTGGTTACCTGCTGCCATATATAACAAGCTTGAGTTAACCAGTTGACTGCGCCGGAAGAAGGATACGAGTTTTGTGGCGAAAGGCCACGGGATACTACTTGTAGTTCAAACTCAAATACAATGTTAGTAATGTTTACAAAACGAAGTAGGGATGTGGGCAAGCAGTGTGAGTGCTGCGTTGACGGAAGTGTGTGACAATTGGGTACATAAAGTGGAAAATAAAAATGAACGAAATTTGCTGAAGCGTGACTAGTGATTTTTTGGGTTGTAATGACATATGGATATAAAGTATGTAATAGGTTGGAGGTGACAAACAAATATATTAAAAATAATTAAGTGGAATTAAGAATGAATATTGAACAGAACAATAAATACAAATGACAACACTAGATTAAGCATATAACCATCACACAGGAAGGCCGGTGTATAAATTCAGGCCGAGGCTAAATATATATAATTTATTTTTGAACACAAAAAAACGCAATTAATATTACAAAATGTTGTTTAAAGCAAGTGATTTCACTATAGAAATATTTTATATGACAAAAAATTTAGACACTTCACTTAACCTCAATTTTTTTTATAAATCTATTATTGTAGCTTGACGAAACTTATTTTAAATATTGCTCTGCAGCAAAAAGAATACACTAACACTGCTAAAATGTTATAATACAAAAATACTATCTAGAAAACAATAAGCGATTAATGCTTAATCTAGTAGTAATTACGATAATCTATCTAATCGGCGATTTTACTGCCGTTTTTTCTTTTTTTATTAACAGTAATATAGCATTAATGATTTTTTTATTAATAATTCAACATTTTTGTGTTGTTAGCGCCTTTTTAAGCTTGAGAAAAAATCGATATATCGATAATTTTAGATAAAAATAACTCAAAATAGTTATAAATTCTTTTAAAATTAAAGAAAATTCTATACAATGTGAATTAACGAGGTTATTCGACATTTTAAAAAATTATATCGATAAATTATCGATTTTTGACGATAAATTTATCGAAATTGATCGATAAATTTAGTAGCAGTGTAATTCTACGATTGAAAACTCTAAACAATGCGAATTTATCGAAGTTATTCGATATTTCAAGGAATTATATCGATATTTTTTGGAAATTAATCGATAAAACTGTATAATTTAATCGATAACTTTCATAGCAGTGTATTATCATAATTTTACAGATTAAATCATCAAAGTAGAAATCAAAATTTACATTTATAATTACGGGAAATACCTTTGGATAATAGCTTAAAACGTACACATTATGATTAATGTCATTTAAATTTATCGATACCAAATTATGTTGACATATTTTTTATATACAATTATAATATACAATTATAACTTTTTGTGGTATTAGCGAGCATTATTAGTGGGTGAAACGTATGAAAATTTCGGTATATCGATATTTTCACCGAAAAACATAAATTTATTCAAAAATTAATGAAAACTCTAAACAGTGCGATTTTAACGAAGTTATTCGATATTGTAACGAATTATATCAAAAGTTAATCGAAATTAATTGGTGATTTTATCGAATTTAATCGATAATTTTAATTTCAGTATATTTTCATAATTTTATAAGTGAAATGATCGTAGCAAAAGTAAAAATTTGAAATAATTTTCGAATAAAGAGAAAATATATCGATTAATTTAAAATCGAAAATATCTATACTAACCAAATAAATATTTATTTTTGAAAGTCTATCTCTAGAGTTTGAACATTTGTATAAAACCGTTATTCAAAATATCGGTCCAATTTTAACACAGACATTTACAAAGTAAAATTTTAACGTCATTTTATGAATCTAAAATTTTTATTACTCAAATAATACTCGAAAGCCAATGGATTGAACCATATCAATATGTATTAATAAAGCTGCTGTGTAGAATTCTATGACGGTCATTCAATGCGCATAGCTACGGAGATATAAATACACAAAAAATGCATGATGACGACGCGTATTTGAGTAATCATTATGAATTAAAATTGAAATTGTCCATCAAAATAGAAAAAGCAAAATTAATAATGAATAAATAAAGAAGAGCAACGGAGAAAAGTGAAAGAAATTTTAGAAAGAGTTGCAGAAGTGTCTACATACTTACAAATATGCCAAGTACGGTTGTTATGCGTTGGTGGCATGACAACAAAAAAGCGCATAAAACAGAAACGAGGTCAACCAGCGTGCCGGTTACATGCGACTATTATCAAATCAAAGCCACACTACGAATATTTAGAAAAAAAAGTATTTTTTCATTTGAAAAAGGAAAAGCGCACTTGAAACGTTATTGGAAATCAAAGCGAACTGTCAAATGCGCAATATATGTATTACGCCGGTCAGTCAGCTGAGTGTTGCGGCTTAACCGGCATTAAGCAGGCGTCTGGCACCTTGATGTGTGTATTAATGTGATGGACTCGTCCAACACGTGCTTGACGTCTATGTCAATGAATGTTATAGACATTTTTATGATATAAATTAGAAAACCCAACTTTTTGGAAATTTTCTTCAAATGATAAAAAAGAACTTTTTGGAAAATACCCTCAAATGATAAGAAGAACTTAACATAAGAACTTGAGTATACAGTTAAGCATAGCAAACAGCCAACAGCTTATTTATAAGATTGCAGAAGCGACCATTTCATACAAAAATTATCTAAATTTGTATGTAAACATTGCTTAAGCTTTATATGACTCCACAGAGGAAAATTTACAAGAAGTTTAAATTTAAGCGAGCATATTAATATTTAAGCCCAACAGTTAGTCATATAAGTACATAGATATTTATTGTATGAAGCTTGCTTTCAACTCTAATCTCTCTTTTAAATTTATTTAGAATAAAGTTATTTTGGAATTTTTAAATTTAAATTTATTATACATATTTTACGTTATATTTTTTATTTTTTATATTTTATATTTTATATTTTATTTTGTATATTTTATATTTAATATTTAATATTTAATATTTAATATTTAATATTTGATATTTTATTTTATTTTATTTTATTTTGTTTTATTTTATTTTATTTTATTTTACATATTATATATTTTATACTTATATTATTTAATTTTATTTTATTTTTCTTCGTGGTACCTTAGTAGAGCTTATGTACTTTAGAATTTTTATTTTATAGACAAGGTCTTTGTGCTTTGAAAACCGTACGCCTTGAATATTTTCTATTGCGCATAAGCAAATAAAATATATTATCAATTAGTAATCCTTCAGTAAGATAACATTATCAAAAACCATAATTACAGAATGTTATTGTTTAATTTCAGACATTGAACAAAGAAGTTATGCAGTTAAATGAAAATAATATTTTTTAAATTTGTTTTTTAATTATTTTTTAATTTTTTTTTTATTTTTTTTTCGACATTTTTTTTTAATTTTTAATTTAAACACTTTTAATTTTAAACTCTTTTTTCAAGCATATTTCTTATAATTTTTAATTAATTTCTTTAAATTTAGTGTTATCGTGCATTAACTATGAGTATAGGTGACTCACACCTCTAAATTGACGTCAAAAATGTTAAATTAAAAAAATATATACAATTTTAAAGATATGAACCAGCCCTAAGGTCGCACGTTCCTCACTTTATGATTCATTTTAAGCAAAATTATTTTTGTTTTTATTTCGCGAGATTCAAATATACCATTTTTTATATAAAACATTTTATATACATAAATATATATATATATGTATGAAATATATATGTATATATATATTTATATCATTTATCCACTTTATCCATACCAAAAACATTTATAAACGCCAACAACAACTGAAAATTTTTCAAATGGGCAAATGAGATTTTACGCATAAATCAAATGAATGAAGTAAGGAGTGACTAACTTCGGCCGAAACTGAATATGTTTCTGAGTCTACTATCTGAAGAGTATCTCAGTTATATAAAGCAAGAGATACTCGATAAAAAATACATGTTGCCACGCCCACTAGTTATTATTTATTTTCAAATTAACCTCTAACATTTTTATATTATTTTTTTTTTACAAATAACAAACGGGTTCACACTTGCTCAGCACTTTTCAGAAAAATATGATTTATTATTTGTAAAATTTTATTATACCCTTAACAACAAATTGTACGCCAGCATCAAAAAATACACTGACATTGGTTAAAAAGTTTTCAATATACAAATTTATGTATTTATATATGCATATAAGTATGTCAGTAAGTCGTCTGGTAGCTTTAGAGCGCCACATACAAACATACAAACTAAATATACAAAGACACGCGACTCCTCCTATTGCATGTGGTATGAGGTAGTAGGTATTCGTAAGATGTTTATCTAATTGTGAAATATGTGAATGTCAGTAAGGGAATTCCCATTTTGTTTTTGCACTCGTGATTTATTAAAATTGTTTTGAAACTTTCAATTCATTTTTTTTTTGTAAAGTTATTAGTTATTTTTGTTAGTTATAAGTATTTTCTCACTTCATAAACTTTTTTGTATTATTTGTTGGCACTGTTACTATGCCTCGACACACACACGTATATTTGTATGTAAATAAAGCGACTATACATACCTTTATTAATTGTTGCTATCACAACAACACATCGATTGCTCTGTTGCCAATTCCGTATTTGCAAAATACAAATTATTTGTTGTTGTTGCTGTTATCAGACAATCTGTCAGCTGAGTTAATTACTTTCTTTCGTAAGAATAACCTGAGGTGAATAACACGAGAATAATATTACAAGTGAAATGCTGACTCAAACACAGGTAATTACAGAATACACTAGTGATCACAAATTTTAATATTTTTTTTTTTAAATATATTTCAAATTTCGATAATATACACTAACACCATAAGGTAAACTCGCTTATTTGCGTGACGTACACATTTATTTTTATTTTTGTTTTATTTCACACGCTCACACTGACGTTTTATAATTGGTGAATATTTTTTTCAATTTCAGTTATTTTTTTCGCTTTTGCTTTCAATTTTATTTGCCACACTATTTGTCAGGCTAAAAAAGGAAATTTTGCTTTCCTGGTATAAAATTAAATAAAATAGTATCTAAACAAATCTAAAAACTTTGTTATTGCACTTTTTTACATAATTTCGCGCTAGCTGACATTCCGCCAATAATCGAAGCAACAACAAAATGTAGAAAATAGTGACGGCGGCGATAAGTACAAATATGTAGATAGAGCGGGAATATTTATTGTCAAATTGCTTTACTAGGCAGCTTGCCACACAAGTGCATATGTTCTTAAGTTGACTTGTACACACACACAAACATACCTATAAAGGTCGTATATGTCAAAATAACTGGCGGCTGATTGGACTTTGTTTTCTCAATTTTTGGTGGTCAGCAAATCTATTAACACAGCAAATATTAATTGAAAATATAGCAAAGCAATTGCTTACTTATTACATTAATAATAATTTTAATAATTAATACACTGCTTATAAAGCAAGCAAACCTTTTCACTGCGTAGCTAATAACGTCGATATTTCGCTATCGATTTGATGCTTTATTTTTTCTAACACATTAGTACGTACACTATCAGCTGTTGTGCTAAGCAAATTTTTATGATTTTGTGTATATTGCGTTGGAAATGTTATTGGTCACGGCACAATGAATACGTTTAAATATAGTTATTTATGTATATAGTACACTCGCGTTTATTAACAAATCAACCAACTCACAAAAACTCAGACGACCGACTGCGGCATTTGACGGCTGAGCCCATTGTTTGCGGTTGTCACTTTTGTACGCCAACATCTATGCGACGCTGACTGCGCTGCCGCTTGCTTGCGCACTGGAAACGTTAAAATTATAATTTTTCTATTGTTTATTTGCTATTGGTGATTATTTTTGTGCATATGTTTGTGCTTATTATACAAGAATCGTTACAAGTGTATGCTCTTATTTGTTTCTGCGCTCTTTGTGTGTGCAAAAAGATTCTCTCTTTGTGCTCTTAAGAGTTTAGGCAACAGCTGATGCGCACGAATGTTAAGATTTTATAAAACTATAAGAATGTTAATGAAAACGGAAAATATTAAAAAAAAATCTTTTTATTAATATAATAAATATAATAATATAAAAATATAATAAAAAATAAATATAAAATTAAATTAGTTTACTTATTATTAAAAAAAATAATAATAATAAAATAGTAATATTACAATAAAATCAATCAACCTACAAATATTTACCCCAAAAATTAAATTAAATATTTTTTCTATAGTTAGCACTAAAATTTTTATAAAAATCATAATCCAAAAATTATGAACACCAATTTTCCAGTTAAAAAAAATATAATGCAGGTTCATCTACGTGTTAAGTCAGATTTCCCCGGTAACATGTCTGCCTTTGGCAACAGCTGTTCTTTTGTTTGTCTCCGCATATCACATTTCGTAAACAAACTAAACGACTACAATAACCTCAAACAAAAAGACGAAACACCATAGTAACCGTGGCGAAATAAATAAGCTCAGCAATTTTTATTGAACAAACAATTTAAGAAATAAAAGAAAATCATAAAAACTACACAACGTAGCCAGGAAAGTCAAATGAAATGGATAAACCGCAAATGATCGAGCACATACAACAGAATGTGGACTATACAATTTACGATGTGAAATGGATACCATGCTCGGCGAAATTTGTAGTACTCGGTTCGAAGCCCAATAGCAATGGTATTCTACAAATATATGAGCTGAATGAAGCTAAAGCTGAGAAAATTAAGCAAGTTGTCAAGAAGACCGCATTCAAATGTGGCACTTTTGGCGCATCCAGCTTGCGGAATCGACATATGGCAATTGGCGATTTTGAGGGACGTATGCAAGTACTGTGAGTCCATTATAAATATAATATTTGCTTTATAATAAGTAAACTAATATTTTGCTTTACACTTACAGCGATTTGGAAAGACCAGAACTGCCGGTGTACAATGTCGAGGCGCACAAGAGCATTATAAACACAATTGATGCCATTGGCGGCAAGCAGTTGGATTGTGGTGCACCGGAAATTGTTACCGGCAGTCGTGATGGCGCCGTTAAAGTGTGGGACATGCGTCAAGGCTCAGCGCCAGTAGTCGATATTAGTCCAGAGACCGTAAAGGGTGATGGCATAAATCGCAATGAACGACGTGATTGCTGGGCTGTCGCTTTTGGCGATAGCTATAACAATACTGAACGCTGTGTGGCAGCTGGTTACGATAATGGCGATCTCAAGCTATTTGATTTGCGTCAATTAGCGGTACGTTGGGAGACAACGCTTAAAAATGGTATTTGTGGCATTGAATTTGATCGTGCCGATATACCAATGAATAAAATGGGTGTCACAACACTCGAAGGTGGACTGCTTGTATACGATATGCGTACACAGCATCCAACTAAAGGTTTTAGTTGTGTGGAAGAACGTAATGCTGGACGTAGTGTTGGTTCGAATGGCGTTATAACGGGTCCAAAGTCAACTGTTTGGGCTATAAGACATTTGCCGCAAAACAGAGATGTATTTGTTTCGTGCGGTGGTACGGGTTCGATACGTTTGTGGCAGTATGAGTACCCAGAAAAGCGACGCAAAACGGATGCGGATGAAAATGAAATTGGTGTATGTGGCACTTTGCAAATGTTGCATGCCTCAACTGTATCCACACAGCCGGTGCATAGCTTCGATTGGCATCCCGACAAGTTGGGTTTGGCTGTGTGCGGTTCGTTTGATCAGTGTGTGCGTGTTTTAGTGACCACAAAATTAAATTTACTTTAAATAAATATTGGCAATTGGTATTTAAAATACAATTTATTTTATTAAAAAAGTTAAGCTTGCTATTTTTTTTCAAATGCTTAAAGTTTACACAAATGCATTATCAGCTCACATTCATACGTTCTTTAACCGTGGCGGTCAGCGACTCGAGTTGTGCTTTTAATACCGTTAGTGCTTCTTCATTTTCCGCCCACTTTTCGTTAACTTTCCCCGTGGCACGTAGCACCGCTTGAGCGGCCAGCCGTGCGGAATTCAATTGTGAAGTAATCATAACGTCAGTTTCTTCCGGCGCGTGCTCCTTGGTGGCATCCAGTGACAACTCGCATGCCTGCTGGCACACCTGTATCACTTTGAGCGCATATGGTTGTTTGGTCGCCCACTCCAGTTCTTTCGTAGTGTACGCATTCACAGCTTTAACCAGTTTTTGTGCTCGGTTCATGGGCGTAACAGCAAGCAGTGCGGCCAATTCCCATACCTTCGGTTCGTTGCCGTGCTTAATGCATTGTTGTGCCATCAATGTGATGGCTTTCTTACGCAAACGCTCCTGCGTTTGACCTTTGGCATCAGCTTTGCCCTCGACAATGGCACCGATTGTAACGCAAAGCACTTCCAAATCTAGATAACGATCTTTCAAATCGCTGAGACGATTGTAGGCATTCAAGGCGTCTTCAAGATTACACGTATCCACAGAAACAATCATAAAGTTTTCCCAAACCTTTGAGAATGAGATAATTGGAATAAATGGAATTAAGAGAAATGAAATTAAACAAAAAATAATGTTTTTTACCTTCCAGTTGTTGTAATTACACTTAAGCGATTCGCTTAGCACCTTGTGTGCACGTATTTTATCGCCCAATTTCACTAGCGCCTTCGCCAAGTTGTTCCACGATTCAAAACCCAGCGGCTCAATGTGTGTATAGGTTATGTACGCATGTACGGCGAGTTCCCAACGTTCCAGCTGTATGGCCGCAAAGCCCAAACGTAGCCATATCTTCTCTTGCAGAGAATTTATCTCTACAGACTTCTCCAAATGTGGTATAGCCTCGGCGTACTCTGCTTTACGGAAGAAGTATGTGCCCCAATGTGCTTGCGCTCTACCGCTTGTATGTTTGGAGTACTCCCAAGCTGTCGCATAGCAGTTCGGGTCATCAATGGCATCACCAAGCAGACAATGTAACAACACGGTGGGTTTCTTCTCCAACTCTTGTCTTATAATTTCGGCGGCCTTATGCCTTAACTCCAACTTTGTATAGCACTGTATAACTTCCGCCCATGCTTGTATTTGCAGATAGATATCTAATGCCGTTTTTGTCATACCCAATGATAAGAGTAACTCGCAGAGTTGCATTTGTACTTGCCATTTGGGTTGTAGGAAACCAGCAAATGCATAGGAGAGTCGCTCTGGCAATGTAAATATGGGACCATCGAGTAGTTTCACGGCACCTTCACACTGCTTCCAACTGCGCTCGACGGTGCGGCGTTGATTTGACTCTTGCACGCAATTAAGCAACAAAGCGGATTGGCGTACTTGTAGTGGACCATGTTCCTGATATAACAACGTTTTGATATATGGCTCCAGTTCTTCGTCGGCTAGACGATCTTTTGGTTGCGAACGTTTGAGCTGTTTACTGTGAAAATACGTTTAGTTTAACATCATGCTAAATAGAAAAATAAAAACAATATTTACACTTTTGCCAGCACCAACGCTTGCAATACGCTGGGTAGTGTCATCACTTCGTTGTCTTTAGGTTCAATGAAACGTATGCGCTCGAGTCTTGTATCATCTTCTAAAAGCAGCAACTTCGGTATATTCGTTTTACCATTGGTGACCTGCGCTAACGGTAAATCACTATTGGCATGTTGCACTTTCAAACACAGTTGTGGCAAAGGTTTCTGCTGAAACTTTGTGCGTACACCAAGTATACCTATTTGGAAGACAGTTAGTTTTTAGTATAACGAAATATATTTTCAAGCAAATACCTTCCACATTCAACGCTATAGCCAGACGTTGACACAATTGCTCAAGCACATCGTCTGCCTTTTGCGAGCGATGAAATAGTAAATAACTATTTCCCACTTCCAGGTACAGCAAAACTTGCAACTCTTTTTCCGGCACTTTATCAACATTTTTCAATAAATTTTCAGCGACTAATTTCAGTTGCTCATACAAATTGCCGGTTAACTCATCAATGACATTCTGCTGTATGTAAATCAAACGCATATGCCACCATTGTAGATACTAAAAAGGTAGAAAAAAAAATATTTTTATATATAAAAAAAAAAAATTATAGTAAAGTAATAACACATTAATAAAAAAAATTACCAATGAATCCGGCCAGTGTTGACGCAATAAAGCTAGCATTTCTTTGGCCAGCACCAACAACTCGCCCAGTTTGACATTTGGATTTATTTCTTCACCATTTTCCATCAACCGCACAAAGGGATCATACTCTTCTAATCCTTTGGTTTGTAGAAAACTACTGAACTCGTCTAATTGTTTAAATGGTCCTGTGAAATTGTTTTGCACAAATATGAGCGTCAGCTCAATGGCTTGGCAGAGTAGTGTATCCGCTGCTTCTAAATCAGGCACCGTTGTTTTGTTAGCATGCCAATTATCTAAAATGTTTTGTAAATCCGTCGTTGTCCATTTACAAGCCCAAAGCTGACGCAAAGCTGCCGTAGGCAAATCTATTAACAAGCAATGAGTCGCTATTTAGTATCTCATATGTGTATTAATTTATTTATAAAAATACCTTCTAATTTAGTAATTTCATTAAAATTGCACAAATGATACGCATTGAATGGTTCGGCGCACATTTTTTAAGTTTTATTATTTATATATTTGTTTTTAGTGTTCGCAATACCGCACGTGCGTTTATAAACGTTTGTTTTGTTTTTGTTTTTTCTTTTTTGGCCAAAGCATCCAAATCAGCTGTTGGATTGGGGAATCGAGAACTGTCTATACTTAACCCTTGTATTAAATTTTGACTTTATAAAAAATAAAATGCTTTAACAATTTAAATTAACAAAATCATTTATTTTCAGATAACATTTAATAAACTACAACTCTGAAGGAGTCAATAGTTATTTTTTACTTATTATATATAATACATATAAATATAAAGATTATTTGAAATATAGAACGACTGAGCTCACAATGATAGCGATATCAGTAAAATTGAGAACGTGTATTTATGGAAACTTGAACAATGATTGACAATAATTTTTAATTATTTGAGCACTACTTAATTCAAATTATTTGTAATGCATATTAAAACCGTATTATAGTTATCTATAGATGTGCATACTGCATTTAAAAATTCACTATTAGTTAGCTAAATTGATGAAAGTGTTTTAACATTATTACTTTCGAGTTTTTTGCAGCGTAATTTCACTATTTATGTAAATCTGTACACATTAATATATAATAAATTATTAAATTATAATAAATTTTTAAATTAAATTATAGGACACTTAAATTAAAACTTATTAAGAAAATCTTTACATATTTTTGAGTTTTCAACATTAAAATACATATTTTCCATTACACTATACAATACACCAACTGGTGTAAACGGCGCACTAGCTGGACTAATCAAATCGAAATGCACTTATTAATTCCATTATAGTATTACGGTGTCTATTATTTTCTATGCCTAATAACTGCAAATCCAAATATGTTAATTCCAAGAACTGTTCTAGTTCAATATCGTGTTTAGCAAATAACTCCGAATACATTTCCAAATCAACACTTGCTAGTAGCGCATATACACTGAGTGCTTCATTTAAAAAGCTATTGCTGAAATTTGTTTCTGATGCATCAAGATTTATGCGGTCCAGTGCGTGTTTTAAAAAGTCCACATTTTGTGGCTGCTGCAACTGTATAATTTCACTGTGATAACTGTCTTGCAGCGATGTCTGGAATAGCAAGAAAGATATGCGGGTTATATATGTTAATATATTAACTATTTATATTTATTAATAACACTCACCTGTGACGTATTCATAAAACTTGAATTGTTTGCCATTTTTAATATTTGCAATGATTTGTCGCGAATTTTAAACGTTTCACTAACAGGTTGATTTATTAAATGACTTTAGAAAATGTAAATTCAGGTAAAACGCCGGCAAAAACAAAATTAGTAGTTACCACAGTTGTTGACTGTTGCTTAGACGGAATAAAAAAATTTGTATTTTACATAGCTGTCTCTTTAATCTATGTATGGTGTGTGCTTTGAATTTATAAAAATTACATTTGTTTAAATTTTTTAATAAATATATACTTTTAAAACTTTTTTCATAAAAATAAATTGGCAATTGCAATGATATGGTAGCACACAGCACGTGTTTCCGAATATTATTTCAAGTTAGAACCGCTACGCCAGAAGTTGCCGTTATATAGATTATTGTATGCATTGTGCAATATTATTGAGATCTTGCAACATAAATTATAACATATAAATTATGACAAACTTAAATTGCACAAACGGTTTTGAAATCCCAGCTTATCAATTAATTTCTTGAAATTGCGTCAACTTGTAAAAATGTGGGAAAATTGCAAGTTTAAAAAATATTGCGCAATGCAACAGAATGCGTCATTGTAGCAATGTTTCATAAATTCCGTTTATATAGTATATTCTATCTAACTGCTGCGCGAACTGTTGGAACTACAACTTTAGGAATATGAAACAGCATGTGTAGCTGCAGTCAACGACGTGCGCAAAAGAAGGCAGTAGCAACAATATTTGAAATAATTTTTACGCATTCGACAACTACTACGCCACTTTACAACGAGTCGTATACACCGCATGTGAGAGTGAATGAAAGAGAACGAACGACAAACGTTGTCGTGCGAACGAGTAGTGCATAGCAAGCACGTATGGATTTGGAAGTAGCGAACGGTACGATTCAACGCTGTGGCCGCCATTTATTGAATTCTCTATGTGAAGTTCAGCCGTGAGTAGACGTGAAAAACTTGTACACATTTTCCAAGTGGGAAAATTGTGGTAAATTCTTGAAAAAATATTATAAAAAATTGTGAAAAAATAAGTGTTTAGTGCGCGCTTTACGAAATGACAAAAATAATGTAGAAATACGTGGTTTAAGCACGTAGTTTCGAGGTTAAAAAAAATCTTTCGATGCGGAACTCGCTATTGCAGCCAGTCGCGCTTTATTCGCCATTATAAAGAAAAAGTGTGAATAACGAATTTTAAATCGGTAATAAGTGACGGTGTGTGTGTTAAACTTATTTAAAAATAATTTTAAACGTTTAAAGTTGCTAAATAGTTTAAACAAATAAATTCAGAAAAAATTTGTAGTTTTCTTTGCATATAGAAAGGGAAGTAAGAAAGTAAAGTAACTAATAGGGAAATTGAACGAAAAATCTGCGAACGATTAGCCGAACCATAACGAGTGAATTGTGTGTTGTGTTTTTAGCTTATTGAAGTAAGTGCGGAAACAGAGGGTACTTAGAATTAGGCACAGAGAAAATACAGGCTATAAAATAAATACATATGTATGTAGTAAGCGCTGTAATATCTACATTTTAGAAACTTCATGTCTGATTTTCTATCGAATTAAAATTTAGGCACCATAAACAGATTATTATAATATAAAACTAAGTATAAAAATAAACTAAAGAAGAAGAAAAGAAGAATTATAAAAGCACACTATTTCAGCAACTGACTGATTTTATAAATTTCCGATATATTTCCGAACATGCCAAAATTAGCAAACTAGCAAATACAACATACTGCAAACGTTTGCTTGAAACCAAAATCCAATTGGTATTTTCATTTGTATATAGGCGCACGTCGAACGGATGTACATTCATACGCTCATAGGTGTGCATCCGCAAATATATGATTTTTCTGTGAGTGTACGAGACGACTGGATGTCGTATGCTACTATATGTACAAATATACAAACATAGATGTATATGCATATATAGTATTTGGGCTGAGGGATATACAGGGCTCACGTAGAATGCTTTGAACATTTTTAAATTGCAAGTTTGGCTATATGTAGCAGCAGTATAGGGTGCTATTTAAATGTACGAAAAAAAGTACAAATGTCAGAAAGAGAAAAATCTCAAAATATGTTAATGCTTTTGTTCCATCGTGTTGTTCGGTATACGGTGAACATTACAATATATATTAACGTGAATTGATTGCGAACAACTCGCCACTATTGTATTGACGTTGCGCCAACTACAAATTTCTCCCCTTACATATATTTGCATACGCGAATTAAATTGAATTTCATAGTTTAATTAAAAATAAAGTATTGCTAATAGTTGTGCTTTGGTTATGGTTAAAGAATCTGCTTGTTTACGCTAAATAATTATATTAATTCAAAATTTGTTTTATTTAAATAAATAGGAATATAAATTCAGTTTGCAAGTGCAGTGCGGATTTTCCAAAAATAAATTACAACTGAACTAAAGCTCATATTGTGAATTAAATGATGAATTGTGTAAAAGTTTATACATATATAATGTGACTAAATTTGATTGAAAATATTTTTGTAAATGAATTGAGATTTAAACGCAATTTGAAAATGCATAATAAGGTGAGTTCATGTGTAAGCAACTAAAAGCTTTTTTTTAAAGTAAATTAGTATCAAAAGTCTTCCTTATTAAGTTATTTACAATTATTTTGTTGTTTTCAACTACAAAGATCATGGTATACCACAATTTTTCTGCCGTACGTACAGAAACAAAATTATGTATTCTGCTGACTGCATTCGTAAATCGACGATTTTGAATTACTTTGCATTTTATTTATTGTAATATATTTTTGGGAAAATTAATTAATAGTATGCTGATTTCAACTCCAAATTAATTCGAATTTGAATGTCTTAATTGCTGCATATATAGGAAATTGTGGTTTGTTGTGCAAAAATTGCGCGCTCTCGTCTGAAAACGTTCGAAATATCGAGTATTTTTTATGTGGTAGCCATTTTTAATTTGTATTCGTTCCTATACGTTTCTCCCAACTTTCGTCGATATAAATAGCTATCCCTTTCTTTTAAGAACTAAAAAAAATGGCGTCGGATTTTGTTTCTATCTCACAATTGCCTTCAGTTTATATTTTTTAGTTGTAACTAAAGTCATCTCTCTTTAACATATCTGGCGTTAAATGTAGTTTTTCTGTAAATATATAACGCTGCTCTTATTACACATGTATCAACTATATCCACTAGTTTGCTATTTCAACGCTTTCAATGTGTACTCTTTTGCAGCTAGTTAAGTTGGCTGTGAACGCAATTGTCAAAAGCAAAAACTGAAGAAAAATTTCAGCAGAGCACTGCGTACGAAATAAGCAAGCTCAAGCTGCCATATTAAGGCAAGATTTTTTGGGGAAAAGTGTTAATTAATATAATTAAATGTGAATTAATTTGCGTATTGTTTACGTCATTGTTAGTGTAAAAGTTTGCGATTTGTTTTAAACAATGTAAGTAAAATTTTCTGCTAAAACAGCAAACATTCGTGTGTAAAAATTTGCTTTTTTCATGCAATTAATTAAGTTTCATATATGTGCATATATATGTATGTGCGAATGTTCGTTTGTTATAAATTAAAATATTAAACTTTGTGTGGTTTACTAAATTTAATTTATATTGTGGCAGCGCTTTGAAAATGTATAATTGATATTGGGTGAAAACGTTGTTAGTGGGTACACATTTGCGCGAGTGACCCACTGGTAAAGTGAAAAAAGTGCGTACAATTGGAAATAATATCGATACGATTTCCTCTTCTTTTTTTACAAACGTTTACTATTTTGAAACTAAATTTCTTTTAATTAAATTTAATTTTCAAAAACAAATGCTTGCCATAATTTTTTAGCACATTCATTTCTTGCTTTGAAAACTGAAAAATACTATGTTTTAGTACAAATATGGGTATTTGGAAACCCTCCCACTATACCTCCCCCTGTCATGTTGTTTCTAGAACGTGTAGATAAATTTTAATTATTTATGTATTACTTTATTCGGGCTACTATGAAAATAGTAAACAGTGTGTTAGTTTAATAATTTTGTTACATCATCAATCTTTCGAAACTACATAGTTGAAGTCAGTTTTTTTTTTTATTAGACGAAAGTCTATTTCCTACGACGTAGAATTTTAGTGTTTTCATTATTCTTAACTCGCCGCTCGTTTCGTTTATTCGTTCGTTCTACTCGTTATTGTGCGCCATATTGAAATTTGCGATAGATATATGCTCGTTATATTGTGTGTGAGCGAATAAACAATATGCTCGCTGTGTTTTGACTACATTTGCTTTGCTCACATTCGTATGTTCAATTTGCGTTTGTTTTGCTTTTATTCGTCATTTGTGCGTATTCTATTTCATTGTACATTCGTTTTCAACTTTGTACTTCATGAAGTTGGTTGTAGTTGTCATTTAGAACTTGGTATCTATTTATCTCATTTTTCAGCACAAATGTGCCAGCTATCCTTGTCGTTCTTTATAATATTCTGCTTTTCTACATATATGTATTTTTACACTGTTCTTTACTGCTTGCTTCTTTGATGGGGTAACGAAAGCAAAAGTTGAAAAACGAGTTCTGTATGCCATAGCTAGAATATATGTAGAAAATGTAATAAATAAATATTGCGAAATTTCAACGCAAAGTACGCGCCAACAAAATTACAACAATAATTACCATTATTATTATATAGTACGGGTAAATTTTATATAAAATACGTTTAAAATAAAAAATAATATTTGCTAAAATTTTATAGTTGCAATATAAAAGTGAAAATCGTATAAAATATAAATTTATAATATAAAATTTTTGTGAAATGTCAATTTGTTCACGCTTTTGGCATTTCTCGTAAAACATAAATATATGTGTACGCTGTGTCAAAGTTTGATTCATTAATTAACAAGTGTAAACGTGGCATAATGTTATAAATACTCGAATTTTCTCAATATAAATGTGCATTAAATTTTATGTTTTCAAAATGAAATTAATGAAATGTTGTTTTTTTAGTCAGTGCAATTGTTTTAACAAATTTATTTCTGTACAAATACATATGTATATTATATGGAACAGTGCTATAAGACGAATCAAGCAGATAAAGCAATAAGAGACAATCATGAAAATGTAATTAGCATAATATAAATTTATTATACATGCATATGTACAAGTGTATGGCAATGTTAAGAATGTTTTATGTACATCCATATACTATACATTCTCTATAGGGAGATACAATATTTAATATTCTACGTGTGAAACCATTATTGAAATGTGTTATATTTAGCTGTAATAGTATATCTGCTGCGAATCATCATGTGTCGCCCTATTTCCTGTCGGAATCTAGTATGTGATGTGTTTTTATGCTGCCTGCTCACAACTAATTGAATAAACAATAATAGAGACGTAATTTTTTTTTATAATAGTTTAAATTCACATTTTATTTCTTAGCGCACTAGTTAATGTTATACTGTTTGTTGTGTTTATGTAAACTAAATGTATATACAATCATATGCACATATATATGCGCTTTCATCACCCTTTTTTTAATGCGGCAGTTATATACTATTCGGATCTGCTTCGTTTCATGCAAATTATGGGGGTCTTTAGTTAGGTGTATATATGTAAATACATATGTACATTCATAGTTGTCAAACTATGTACTCAACTAATCCACTCAGTTTTCGTTTCTTACAAATCGTCAAATTAAAAAGTGTATAAAAATATATGAATAATACACAGTTATACATTATAATGATTTAATTATTCTGAAGCAAGATTTATATATGCATATAGTGGCATATTGGTGGCACTTTAATTTGCATTCATTTAAACTATACTCAGTGTATAGCACCCACAGAAAATATTATAACAAAATAGTTTAAAATATTTCAAACACAATGTAGTAAATATTCGCGAGGTAACAAACGATCTTCATCATGATTATTCATTTCGTATGTTCATGCTTTATGCACGTACTTCATATTTTTTTACTAACATTTTTGAAGATTATTGTGTGTATAAACATCTAAAATAATTGGGTTCACATATATTGAACAAAGATTATAATGGGAGTAATACGTAGCGTGTCTAATATAGGTTGCATTAGATCAAGGTGCGATGTAGACCTTGTTAGTTAAATTTTAATTAGTTCAATTGTTATAATACAGTATTATACAAAGCTATTTTTGTTTTAACATTAACGACTTTTTATGAAAGATTTAGGATTTATTGAACAGCTGCAGGAAATTCCTAATATTTTACTTAATATTCAGTATAATTTAATATTCAGTATAATTTATTTTACTTAAAATTCAGTATAATTTACTTTCTATTAGTTCATAATTTCCATCAAAATTTTGTAGAATTACACCACTGTTCGTTAATTTCTATTAGTTTATATTTGTCATCAAAATTTTGTAGAATTTCACCACTGTTCGTTAGCAGCAGCAGTCATTCGTTGTGTTAGCTGTGTCTCTAATTTGATATTTTTAGGCATACAAATTTGTCGTTTCACTTTTTGTGTATCCATTCTTTTTTATTTTGCTTTATATGCAACGAATGTTTAAAAATACATTTTTATTGATGCACCAACAAATTACTTTCGCAACAATTCATTAAACCACCAATATGAAGAAGAGGACGACACTTTCAAGCAACGAGAAGTGAGATTTTTTTGTTTTTGCAAAAAAAAAACTCGCTAGTAGTATATTGACGTTGAAATTAACGAGCCCCACCGGTCATCATTGCAGAATATAATAGAATATGTAATTGTAGTATATGAAAAGAATTGCATGAAAAAGAATCTGTGTGTATGGTTTCAAAGCAAACATTTGACACAAGAAAGAGTAGAATGGGGTATTAACAACGCAAAGAAAAATGTCTGCATTCGTTGCACATACATTTGCACATGCATTTTAATGCATTGCTGCTGGCTTGTAAGTCATTTGGAGATTATGCGCCGCAGCGGTGGTGCACGGTGTTGAGGGAGTGGGCCAAAGAGGTGAACGAACAACATTGCAACGATGGATCGAAATGAGAAGACGATGTTGTGTTGCAATCGCAGAGTAAACAAAACGCCACAATAGCATTGTTGGCAAGTGCAACAAGCGGACTGAGTGAGCCCCTGTGTGGCTGGGCAAACTAGCTAGTTGTGAAGGCTTTTGCTCGCTTGCTGCTTGTGTTGTGTCTATTTGTTGTTCAGTTGTCGTTTGCTTGCAAAAAAATATTGTATTATTTTGCACACCTTCTTGTTTGATCGTTTGATCTTGGTTGCTAATCAATATTGTATACTTCGTTTGCAAATTACATTCTTGTGTATTTTCCATCTCTTTTACGCTATAGGCTATATAGAAAATATGTATAGGGTTTAAAGTCTGATAAAAGGGCGAAAATGTTCGTAGTAGATATGTGTAAATATTATTTCTAGTGAAATTTTTTTTAAATTCCAAATATGCTATTTTTATAACTTCTACAAAGGTGTTTGGAATTCTTACATTATCACGTAGTTTATAGAAATTTAACCTTATTCTCGAAGGTTTTTACATATTTTAGTTAATTTTGAATCATCTTCAATATCAATATAATTTTTTTTTATCTATGTACATACGTATAACGATAGCCTTCTTTAGCAAGTTATATTGTGTGTTATTACCCCACACATACATATATAGTATGTACCCACATAATTTTACTATGAAAAATTACATGTCAGCAATAGTTGTCTTGGAATTTTTGTTGTTATTACTGGAGCATGCGCCAATAAAAAATATGTGTACCACCTACCCACGAGCTACTTGCAGCAGATACAAAGGCTTGTCTTATCGTGCCTATATGCGGTGAAAAGGTGTGTTCGTACGTTTAAATAGCAATAAAACAGTAAAAAAAAATATTTTGGTATACAATATATTATATTGAAAACCAAGTATTCAATTGCTCTATCTTCTACATACATTCTGATTGTCCAATTGGAACTTGTTCTCCAACCACATACCTCTAACTGGTTGATATTGATTGCTTCTTGAATTTTTTATTATAATTATTAAGTTTTGTGTACAATTTAAATCAATACAAATGGTTTTTTTTTTATTTGACACATATTGTCTTATTAATTCTCAACCGCCCATTACATATGGTATGTGCTTGGTGCGCATATGCTCCCCATTGAAACTTGTGTCTTTTTTATCTTTGTGACATTAAATGGTGCAACTTGTCTTGCTGTGTAAAGGTGTTATGTAACAGGCGCACAAGTGGACTCATATGTATATCAAGTTGTTTATAAGTGCATAGCAGTTGCAACTGAATGTGAGATATGAATAAATCTTAATAAGAACTCAATAAATTTTATTTTTTTTTTTTCACTTTTTACTATTTTCCACTTTACAATTTTATTATATTATTACTGCTTACCTTATGCCGTATTTATTATATTTGCAATTCCTTTACGTATATTTTTTTCCCCAGCTATCTTTTGCACCAATTGCAGTGCACACTATCTGCCTCATTCTGCACTATACTATTTCCAGCGCCACACCGCTATCACATCGCATATCTTAATGGAATCAATAAATTTGTGTGTATTTTGTTTTGCTTTATACTTCTTCTACTACTTGTGCGCTGTTTTCCCTCAATATTCGTGGCAATTCACTGTAGTTGTTTTTCACGCTTTCTTGACACTTGGCATTCTGCGTTATTTATTATTGTTATCTTCGTTTTGGCCAAATTTATTTTGCTGCTTTCAGCATTCAGCTTCCATTTCGTTTTCTGCTATATCGCAATCTACTGCATGTATACCTGCAAATATATATATTTAGGTCTGTATTTTTGTGTCTTCTTTGCTACTGACATTTCTGGCTAGCTTGTAATCAAACTCAATGGTTGACATATTATTTATTGTGTATATTTCCTTTTTCTAAAATTTTAACATAAAAAATATTTTCAATTAAATTAGTTAATTAACCAGTTTCTACGGTATATTTGTTAGTTTTAATGTTAGTTTTAGTCGCGCTTCCATTATTTTTGAAGTGGCTTTAAAATACCAACACGAAAATATCTGCTTGTCAACTCTTTATCATTACCTTTATTGTGTATAACATATTTTCGTTGACGTGAGTAGTGGGATGTCTTTGTACTTAAAAATAAAAAAAATCAACGTTTATTAAAAACTTTTAATTGAAATTTATATTAAATTCTTATTAATTTATACTTTATATTTCTCTGTCTACTTACAGTTAATCTGCAACATCAAAAGCATACAACGAGCAAAACCGAAATTATTCCTAAAACGATATAAGTGAACTATTTTACTAGTCTAGAAGGCAATTTAAGTGAACTGCATAGTTTGGTATTGAAAATAACGACAGTGGAATCTCCAAAAATAAAACGACGCTTTAACCGCAAACCCAGGAAGCGTAAACGGAATCGCAAACACAACATAAATAACGCAGGTTACGTTCGAACGGAATTTGTTGTGTGACGTCTTCTTTTTAAACACAAAATTACACGGAAACAATTCGCGACAAACCGAAATTTACTGAAAAAACAGATAAAGTAACATTTGCCAGATTTACTTGGTAGCTACAGACCTAAATTGATTACTAAATAATTTGCGCAGTGTTAGAGCAGAACGCTAGTTGTAAAAGTGCACGGTGTTTCACAATTGAGAGCAAACAGCAGTTTAGTGATGTCCCCTGATGTAATGGCTTACAATGTAATGTTCAGAAAAATTAGATATTCCCGCAACTACGAAGCCAAAAACGTTTGTCTAACCACAACAACAACCGTATCAGCACATCTAGCAGCAGCAGCAGCAATTTCAAACACCTTTTCTAAAGCTTTTCAACTAATTACAACACCAATCAGTCACTACAAGGCTTACAACCATAGCAAGTACCTAACACTTTGTTGCGCATTAAGCCCCCATGTGGGTGGGGGACCGCCTCCAACTACAGTAGCGATAGGATTAGCAGCTGATTTAAATAATGATAATAGTTAAGTGTGCGAAATTCGAAAGCGAAGAATTCTAAATTCGAATACATGCTCATTTAGCATAAACCAATTTATTTTGAAAAAGGATTAAACGGTGTAATTACAATAAAAAAAAAACAAGAATCGTTTACAATAAATATTATTTGCCTTGAGTTGCGCGTTAAAATTGAACACAAATTTAATTTTTTGATAATAATTTCGAAGTTTCCAATATTCGTTGCACGTACTGATGCCACAGACGCATACACAATACCGAAAATAATCGTTGTATAACATTGCTTAGCGAATAATGCCATTGCAATCGTCTGGTATAATTGTCGTAGAGAAGCCAAAAACAGCAGTGACAACACAAGCAGGCAGTGTAGCAGCAACAACCGGTGTGGTAGCTGCGACAACAAATTTAGCCACACAACAGACGCAGTCACAATTTTTTCAAACAAAACCGATTGCAACAGCAAAGGCAGCAACAACAGTTGGTAAATATTTCGAATATTATGGTGCGAATGATGTGCGAAAATCGCAACAACAACAGCAACAGCAGCATCAGAAACAACTACAACAACATAATGTTGCTAGCAGCAACAGCAACAGCAGCAGTAGTAGTAGTAGTAGAAGCCAAACACAGTTGCCACTAATGCGACGTGCAGTGCAGCGCAGTAGCAGCAACAGCAATAATACTATTAATAAGTGTAACAACAATACTATAACGACAACAACAACGAATACGAAAATAAAACATATTAATGTAAAGCAGCAGCAGCAGCAGCAGCAACAACAAACGCAATCAATACAGATGAATCAACAACAACACCAACTTATACAGCATACCACAATCCATCAACAGCATCAGCAGCAGCAACAACAAATTCATCAACAACAGTCGTCACACCAGCTGGCCACACAGCTGCATACGAGCCAGCCCAAGCAGCAGCAACAGCAACATGTGCAAAAGCAGCATCAGCTGTCACAACAAATGCATACAACACAACAGCAAAAATCGCAGCAGCAAACACAGCCACAGCAGCAGCAGGTGATACAAGTAAGTGAGGAATTCATTGAACAAGCGACTGCGTCAGGTGCCACCAATATGATGATATCCACAACAACCGGCGAGGTGCTAAATCCACAAATCTTCAAAATCGTTGCCACAGATGGCACCACCGGCAACATGATAATTGATGGCGGCAGCGCTACAGCCGTCGGTGGCGGTCAATCGAAAGTGTTGCTCAGCAATTTGACTGTGTTGGCCAAGCCTACACCCAATACAACGGGCGCAACGACAACATCGGCGGTGAATGTTGGCGCTGGTGGTGGCTTAACCGCGCAACAACAACAGCAACACACGATTAGTGTTAGTAGCGGTGGTCAAGCACAACAGGCACAAACCATTAACTATATGAGCACTAAAAACCTATCATATCTGACTACAGCAGCAGCGGCGGCTACACCAATCACCACTGGCGGTGGAAAAACACAAAAATATACCGTTACAGGCACATATAAGACCGGTGTCAAGCAACAGTCGCAACAATTGACTTCCACAACATATATACAACAGCCACAGCAGCAAGTCGGCCAGAATGCGGCGCAGGGCACGCAGCAAACGCAGCAATTGTATCAGAAACTCTCTGTGCCGCGTCACGTGCAGATGGTTACGCGCGTGCAGACGGTTGTGCAACAGCCAACGGCGGCTGGTACGTCGATGACAGCAAACACAGGCCAACAACAGTCACAGCAGCAGCAACAACAACATACGCAGATGTTGGTGCAACCGGTGGTGGGTGGACAAAAGTATTTAAGTAGCAGTGCAACAACGAAGAGCGTGAACGTCACCGGCACTGGTGGCAACATGTTGAAAAAGTCGAATAGCTTGAAAGTGGCGCATGGTGGTGGCAAAGTATTGAATAGTCTGCAAATACAGCAGTCTCCGGGTGTTAAAACTACATATATAACGCAGCAACAGCAACAGCAACAACAACAGTATCAATTGCATCAGCCGCAATATCAGAGTGGCACGGCCGGTGCCAAAGTGAAGACTTCCAAGTTGCTGAAACAATACAATAATGTCGGCAGTGGCGGCGTAAATATGTTGCAGCAACAGTCACTGGGCACATACACCATAAGCAACAGCGGAGGCGGCCACAAACTGCAACCGACCACAACAAAGGTGACCAAAATGGCCAACAGCAAGTATGCGACGCACCAACAGCAGCTGCAACATGTCACAACATTGCCACAAGGCACACATCTGCATCACAAAACCTTGCCACAACAACAACAACAGCATCAATTCACGACCGGTAACAATAATGTGGTAACGCTCGCAACTAGCGGTGGCAATAATGGCAATAGCGCCACGGTGAATGTTGCCAACAACGCTGGCAATACAATAAAATTTGTAAATTCTGCGCATGCAACGGTCATACAACAACATCAGACGCAAACTTTGCCCATGCAACAGCAGCAGACCAAAGTGACACTGCGCCAGCATCCGCAGCAGCAGCAGCAGCAATTGCAATTTGTTGATGCACCAACAACAACAAACATTGCTAAAGATAACAGTGGCAGCAATGCCATATACCAGCAGCAACAGCAAGTACAAGCTGGCAATAACAACAGCAATACGGCTGCACAATCCTTGCTGAACGATGACATAATGTTCGTGAATGGCACACCGATGACGGATGAGGTGTCGGCGCGCATATTGCAAAGCATGGCGCAAAAATCGTTTAGCAATCAGCAACGCTATCAGCAGCAACAGCAAACGAAGGTGGCAGCCATGCCACCACCAGCACAGCAGCAGCAGCAACAACAACAAATAGTGCTGCAACATACTTCACCGACGTCAGTGTTGCTTTCGCCCAAAGAATATCCTCTCTATAGCGGTAATCAATTGACGTCGCAACAGCAACACGGAGCGCAGCAACAACAACTGTCAGCAACACCTACCATAAGTACACAATACACGAATGCAGTGCATCAGACGCCTGTCTCTGCGAACGCTGGCGCCGCTTACTTGCCAACCGGAGCTGCCGCTAATGGCAATGCAGTTTATGCAACAATACCCGCAACGGGCAGCAGTATAGGACGTCAAACGCACAGCGCACCGGGCAGTCGTGCGCAATCATTGGATCGCAACAAGTCATATGAGGCCAGCACAACAATCATACGCAAATCCGCTGGGGATTACTACAAATCCAATAGCAATAGTAGCGGTGGTGCAAGCGGACGTGGTCATCATCATGGTGGCGCGCATGGTGCGCATGTTGCCACCGCACTATCGGCAAGCACATCGAATATACCGCTTGAGACGCAGCAGCAGCAACAACACTCATCATCAGCGCAGATAATACATTTGCAAACGTTGAAGACATCGCTGGCAGCCAACAACAATGCAACACTATCATCCGGTAATAGTAGCTACACAATTGCCACAAATAATGCTGCTCATCCAAATGCCATTGCCGCTGACGACGAAGATATCATCGGTGAAGAGGTGCGTCCGACGCCGGTGAACACACAAGATTTGCGTTTGCGCATCTTGCATGCCGTGCAGCAGGATCACACCTATGCCAATGCCATGCCCACTCATCTCTCGGGTGCTGAGAGTGCCAAGGGTAGTGTTGGTGGCGTGAATGCGCAAGCCGTTGCTGGCGGCACACACATGCAAATGGGCAAAGCGGGCGCCACAGCGAATAGTACAATCCACTCGGGTGCTACGATGCAGTCACATCTGCAAACGGCGCTGGCGTCCAATTCCGTTGGTGGCGCTCAGCAGTGGTCACTGGGCGGCATTGGTGCTACTGTGGCTGCGGCGGCGGGACAAACAGGGCTGAGCAATATGCTGCCCACGCCACCGTCAAGCGGCCAGTCGTCATACACTTTGCACGGACAACAAAGTGAGTAGCAAAAGTTCATAAATATAATTGTTGTTGTAAGCGGTGCTGACTTCTATATATTAATTTCAAATTTATTTTCGCCCCGCAGTACCCCGCATGCAACAGGATGACGATGCACATTCGGCCATAAGTAATGGTTCACGCGTTGCTACCGGCGATATTGATCCTGGCGAAGAGACCGAAACCGCACCCGAAGCCGAAGCTGAAGACGATTCGGTGACGCGTTGTATCTGTGATTTGACACATGACGATGGCTATATGATATGCTGTGATAAGTGCTCGTAAGTACTAAATATTATATTATTTTTGTTGGTGAAATTGGAATTTTTATATATTTTTATATTTTTTTGTTAATAATTTTTTTGAATAATTTGGTTTTTATATTTGATCGAGATTATATATTTTTTATAAAATATGAATTTTTTTTATAAAATTTTATATTATTTATAATTTTTTTACTATTGTTAACTTTATTAATATTTTTTGGAATTTTTATTACTGTTTTTAAATATTTTTTATAATTTTTTTTTAACATTTTTTATTATTTTTTTCTAATTTTTTATTATTTTTTTTTTAATTTTTTATTATTTTTTTCTTAATTTTTTATTATTATTTTTTAATTTTTTAATATTTTTTTTTTAATATTTTATTATTTTTTTTTTTAATTTTTTATTATTTTTTTTTAAATTTTTATTATTTTTTTTTTAATTTTTTATTTTTTTTTTTTAATTTTTTTTGTTATATTTTTTATAATTTTTTTAAATATTATTTTTTATACTTATATTTCTTTGTAATTTTCTTTTTATTTTCCCTACATAAGTTAATATTTATTGCAAAAATACTAAACCAAATATTTTTGATCATTTCAGCGTTTGGCAACATGTCGATTGTATGGGCATCGATCGTCAGAATATACCCGATGAATACCAGTGTGAAGTCTGTCAACCGCGACCGGTGGATAAGGCGCGAGCGCGTTCGCTACAACTAATGAAACGGAAGGAGCAAACTCAGCTTTTACTTTCTGCACAATCGGCACATGCAACCGGTTCCACTGGCGCATACTTGGGTGGTGCAAGCGGAGCTGCCAACCTAAGTGGTGCCAACTATCAGTTGCCAGATGGACAACAAAGACATCTCGTTGGCAGTAACGCGAATTCATTTTTGTTGGGTAGCGGTAGCGAAGGCAACATACACGGACTGCCAAACAACACGCCACTCGTCACGACCAAGAAGGGTAAGGTGCTGAAGAAGACCGCCAAAGATGCGGCTACTGGCAAGAAATCGAAGAAAGCCGACAAACTGGCCGCTCTGGGTGGCAAACCGCCGCGCAAGGACTCCACCGGCACCAAGAAGACAACGAAACGCAAAACGAAGAGCGGTGATGGGTTGAGCGCTAGCGCTACAGCGGCGGAGAAGCATGCAGCCAATTTGCGGCAATGGATTGAGAATTACGAATTGGCTGTCACCAATCACTATTCGCCTGAGTTGCGTGCACGCCTGCACGCCATCACCAAGCAACCAAGTCTGCTGCAAAGCATACTTAACACGGAGAATCGTGCGCTGAAGGAGTACTGCAACAATGGGCTGGAGAATCGTGGCACCACCGTTCCACATGCAGGCGGTAAAATACTTATTAGCAACATGGATATAGCGCC
Source organism: Zeugodacus cucurbitae (assembly GCF_028554725.1). NCBI lineage: Eukaryota > Metazoa > Arthropoda > Insecta > Diptera > Tephritidae > Zeugodacus > Zeugodacus cucurbitae. The sequence continues at coordinate 12,486,808 of NC_071669.1, forward strand.
GAGTTGCCCCATATTCGAGTTGCGCGGCAAGTACATGCTTAGTCCGCAGTATAAGACACAAAACGCGTCGGTGAATATGAATTCGCCGCCACCGAGCAATTTTCTAGCAGCCACACTGAAAGCGCATAAAACGCCCGGTCCCTTCATTTTCTTCTACCAGCTGCCGGACGCTGAGGCGCCCATGCAAACCATGAATCAAGATGGCTCTTACCCGCCATTGCCGCCACAGCCGGCTTACCTCAAGGGTCCGGAGATATGCGTGGACACACGTACCTACGGCAATGAGGCGCGTTTTGTGCGGCGCTCATGTCGACCGAATGCCGAGATACAGCATCTCTTCGAGAAGGGCACCATACATCTGTTCATTGTGGCCACGACACGCATACGCGCCAGCACCGAAATCACCATTAAGCATGAGCCACACGATTTGTTGGCGATCGAGAACAAGAAGACGACCGCAAGCAATTGCATTGTGCAGCCCACCAGCACAGCATGCGCTTGCGGCCTACTCAAGGATTGCCTCTTCGGTCCACCGCCGACGCAACAGTCTTTGGGCGCGGGTGGCGCAACGAAATCCAGCAGTCGCAAGTCATCGCTCTCCACCACCTTGAATGGCGGTGTACAGCTGAACAGCAGCGCAGCGGCTATGCAACTCACGATGGGTGGTTTGCCAGCCGGCAGCAATAAGAAGAAGAGCGCCGCGCAGAATATCAATCGCAATCGTTCGACTTCGTCCAGTGGTGACAGCAGCATCGGTGCAACCGTTGCGCCCGGCATGAATAGTCCAAGCATTGCTTTGCCGCCGGCGCAGCTGAATATGAACGCCGCCAACTCGCTGAGCAATAGCACGTACAAGAGTAATGGTGGTCTGAATATTTTGTCGACGCATGCACTGGCTGCCTCAGCCGCCGTACCCAACAGTAATGGCAATATGAGCGCCACTTCCTCGGTATCGAGCGTAATGCACGATTCGGGTATTTGCACTTCGTCATCGTCGCCATCCGTGTCCATACCATCGCCGACCACCTTACACATGCACTCACCGACGCCACAGACGCAGTCGCAACAACAACAACAGCAACCACAGCAGCAGCAGCAGCCAGTACCAACAGCAGCGGGTGTACAACGCGGCAGCAACGGCGCACTCTTCGTGCAACACAGTCCACAGCAACAGCAACAACATCAACAGATTTTAGGCGCATTGCCAACACCGTTGCTACTATCGCCGTCACAACAATTGTCGCAATTGCCACAACAACAGCAACAACCACAAGCGGTTGTGGCTAACAGCACAAGCGCGCCATTGTTGCAGGAAGTGACGAGCGCTGAAACAGCGACGCCTACAGCATTGACGCCAGTCAGTGGCCAAACGCAGCCGCAAACGAATTTACTCACACAACAGACGCAACAAGAACAACAAGTGCATCACAGCGAACTCGCTGGTCCGACAATAAGTGATGCGTCCTTGGCCGCGGCAGCAGCACTGCAATCGCTCAACACTGCCGTGACGCTGACCAGCAGTTGTGCGCCATTAGCGTCAAGTGTTGCAATAAACAATAATGTTGTTGTTGTTACACCTGAAATTGCAACACCAAGCGTCGTAGACACGGCAGACGTGGACCAGCAGCAGCCACAGCAACAACAACAAACACAATTTTATGTTGCCACCGAAATGCAGTCAGCACAGCAACAGGACATCGTGGATGGTGTTAGCATGCAAGCGGCAACGCTTCAACAGCAACAACAAACACAGACATTAACTACGGTGGAGCTACCACCTCCTTCCCAGACACACGCTCCTCTCGGTGCTGTCTCGCCGAACGCTGGACCGAAATCGCCACAGAAACACAGCAATAACGCAACGAACGCCGCGTATGTGTCAGCAAACAGCGCGCGTAGCCATAAAATACCAGGCGCCAAGTCTTCGAGTTCACGCTCCACAAGTTTCTCCGAGGACGATCATCAACAGCAACAACACAACGCCAGCAGCGGTAGCCTAAATGACGACACAGTTGTGACGCCAACTTCAAAGGAGAAGCCGAAGCTCTCACGCGAGGATCGCAAAATGGAAGCCATACTGCGCGCCATTGAGAAAATGGAACGTAATCAGCAGCGAAAGAATCAAACAAAATCTGGCGGCGGTAGCGCATCTTCCGGCGCCACCAAGCGCCGCAATAGCAACAGCAATTCACCAACCACGCCCACAAAACGTAGCATGGGCGAGCTGAGCAGCAGCAGCGGACGCGTGTCGGCGGCAAATGCGCGCAAGAAAAAACGGAAAGCGCACAAATCGTACAGTGGTCATAGCGCACAGGCGCGTAAACGGCGCAAGAGTCGCATGAATAGCAGCAATGAATCTGCGGACGGCGCGGGTCATAGCAACATCAATGTACATTCAGAGGCTGAGTCAACATCGCTGTTATCGCCAGCTGCGCCACTGGTGCCAACTGCGTCCATTTACCATGCGGAGCACAACGACACCGCAGTGACCACTAATGAAGACCAAGCAGCTGGATTGCTGCTTGCTTTTGCCAATCCCAATCTGAAAATGTCGCCCACACCACAACAGTCACCTCAAGCGGTGGCATCACCTACCGCTCAACAGCAGCAGCAGCAGTACGCGCCGCACTACGCCTTGGAACAATTGAAATCGCCACAACACAGAGCGGCAACTAGCGTCGGCAATGGCGCCTCACCGCCAGCCACGCCAGTGAGCTCCGCCTGCCTGCTGATCGAAGCGGCGGTTGGACCACTGCAAGAGCACATGGACGGTGCCAGCCCAAGTGGTGAGTTCAAATACCCCAATAAAACCAAAACGAAGAAAGTACTCATGTCCAATTGGCTGCTAAATCAAGTAGATGCCGACAACAGTGGCAGCGACTCGCCACCGCCTGCAGCGCCAACACCACCACCACCTTCAGTAATGAATAGTAGCGGTGCGGATGCAGTAGTGCCGCAAGAAACCGCATTGCCAAGTGGCGCAATGCTGGGCTTGGACTCATTGGTACAAGCGGCCACAATGTGTGACTACAGGAAGCAGCACAACGAGGCGGACAGCGCCAGCTACATGCCAAACGAGACACACTGTGGCGCCCCAATGAGCGTGGATGAACCCGAGAATCTCAGCATGGCAGCGCAGAAAGTCGAAGAATTCATACAGCAAACAGAGCGTGGCAATAGCGGCGTCTACAATGCGGCAACGAACGCTGGTGCCCCTCAGGGTACCTCACGCAGCCTGCTCCATTTGCCGTTGCAAGTGAGCACTTGCAGCAACAATTCCTCTGTGAAGAAACGTTGGTTGCGCCAAGCGATTAGTGAGGAAACCACCACAGATGAGTCGATGACGCCGACGTCTACTGCGGCTGCCATGGCAGCAGGCCTGCAACATGCCGCTTCGCCCACAACCGCAGCGGCGGCGGCCGCTCAATTGAACGCTGTGCTGAATGTGCCTAATGGGTTTACGACACCACTGAAGAAGCGCCGACTTATCATCAGTGGCGACATGAAGGAGGAAGAGGATGTGGGCGGCAGCAGTGCCGCTTCACCGGCGCCTGGCGTTAATAACCTGTTCGAGTCACCAGTGATTGGACTAGTCAAGGCAGAACCACAAACAAAGGCGCCTAGCGCCGAACATGGTACGCCGAGCGAGAGTATGCTAACAACGGCAACGAGTAGCGATGCCGAAGTGGATGTGTTGAATGTGAACAGTAGCGAAGCGCCGAGGACCTGCATAAAGAATGAGGCTGAGACGAGCGATGAGGAAGAAATCGATGAAGAGGAGGATGATGTGGAGGAAGAGCGCGATGATGTCGATGTGGTTGGTGGTGTGGGCGTTAATGAGTTGCAAACTTCGGCTGCAACAACAACAATAGCACATGTAACAAATAAATGCTTGAAGCAAGAAGTGTCTGCAAAGGAAGAACTATTGTTGGAAGAGGCGGAACAGCAGCAGCCAGCAGCAGACGAGTTGAAAACCGAAGCCATGCTCATTGATCAGGACGATGATGTGGATATATTGCGTTCGCCTAGTCCAGGGCATCAACAAATGCTCGCCGCCGAAGACAATCTGGTGAAAATTGAACCGGAAGACACCAGCGGCTGCGATGATGTTAAAATCGATGTGGAGCGTGAAGAAAGTTTGGCGGGTGATAAATTCGAAGAGATGGTGCTAATGCAAGTAAAGAAAGAAGAGTCGACAAGTGAAGTTACCGAACGTCTGGTTACCATCAACACACACACAGATGAAGCTAAAGTCAATGTGGCAGAAGCTGAAAAACTCATCAAACCGGATTTGATTGAAGAAAATGCCACAGCGGCGGATGAGAAACCCTACAAACAGTTGTTCGGTGCGCTGGAATGCGTTGAAAAAGTCGAGTCACCAAAGAAGGAGGAACAAACTGCAACTTCTACAGCAAGTAAACCCAAAGTGGAGACTCAACCAACTTCGAATACAGTCGAAACTGCACACCATAATGCGGTTGATGAGGAACGCATATCCACCACACCCACCAAAACATCACCTTTGAAATTGCTCTCACTCGATGGCACCAGCCTGATTTCGCCTGATGAGCCACTCAAGAAGCGTCTGAAGTTGGAGACTTCCACAGTGGAGACATCTTCCACGCCGATGGAGGTGCAACAAACTTCATTGCTGAAACCGTTATCAGCGCGTATACACGAAATGCCAAAACAAAGCGAGAATAATGATATTGTGCCACCAACAACAACAGCTGCCACTACTGCACCCATCGCTTTAGCCAAGCCCACAGCAGCACTTAAAGTAGAGAATGCCGCAAACAATGCGTCTGCCACAGCTGCAGCACAGCCAAATTGCATGACATTTTTGGCGGCGGCCGCAGCAGCAGCTATTGAACGCAAGCCACCACCACCGCCGCCAGTCACAACGGCTACAACACCAATTGCTACACAGTCTACTGCAACAACTGCGTCGGCGCCTGCAAACACCAACAACACACAGTCCATAGCGGCAGTAGCGCCTGCAGTCAACGCGTCCAACTTGGAAGTCGCTTCTGGTAATGTCAGTGTAAATAATATGACAGCGCCATTGCCTAATAGCGGCAACGTTTCGACAGCGCTTGCGCCACGTAAACAGAATGCCACAAACAACAACAATAGCAATGAACGCAAAGCGCCGTTAACCGATGATGACATACAAGCCCGTCTGCATTCCTTCCACAAAGAGAATATACTGTTCTTACAGTCACGCAACAACAAAAAGTCAAAACCGAATGTCACCACTGCAACAACAACAATTGGTGGTGGTAACACCAACGAGTTGGTGGGTAAAAGTGCCAAGTTGTCGGAAAACAAAACGTCAGCCACAACGAATTATACGTCGCATCACAGTCATCATCACCCGCATGCGCATAACGACACGGTGAAAAGTGTTGGCAGTAGCAGCAACAAACACAGCAGCACTACCAAGTCGTTCGGCAATTCGAGCAGCGGTAGTTCATCGTCGACGAAGAAATTGCACAAGCGTGATCGCAATGGCAAAGAGCATAGCAGCAGTAGTAGTCGTTCCTCTTCGGCGCACAGCGGCAAGTTGTCGTCCAGTTCCAGTACGAAAAAGGTGTCTTCTTCATCATCATCATCGCATAAAAAGGATTATGTCAGCGGCAAGAGTAGCAGCGGCAGCACAACACCGGTGCCAAGCAGCAAGCAACAAACACATAGCAGTGCCTCCTCGAGCTACAACAACACGAATAACAGTGTCGCTGGTGATAACAAGGAACGCGCCGATGAACGCCGAGAACGCGACAATAATCGCGAACAGCGCAGTTTTGATAAGGAGCGTCATCATCATCGCCATCGCACCACTTCGTCATCGAATGCCAACAATACGGTGACACAGTCACAAGCACCAGCAGTTGCCAGCTCAACTACAACACCTACACCACCGCCGCCGCCCGCCAGCAAGAAGCGTCAGCTCAATTTCGAACAGGAACTCACGAAAGATTTGCCATTGGTGAATGCCGTCACCAGCAGCAGCAGTCGGCATCGCAAAGATAGCGGTAGCCGTGACAGTCGCGATGATATGTTGAGCTCATCCTGTTCGAGTAGCAGCAACAGCAGTTTGGCAGCGCGTAAGCGACGTGAGTCTTCTTCCTCTTCCGGTGGCGGCAGTCGGCATCGTCACAACAGCGGCAGTAGTTGCGGCGGTGGCGTTGGCGTTGGCGCAGAGCAGCAAAAGGACGCCTTAGCTGCACATAAATCGGCTGTTGCTGAACATAACGGTATGTTAGCAGGCGCACACGTGGCGCCATTGCCACCACCGACTTATGTGCGTGAACATGTCGCCATACCGCATTTCAACAATGTCGTCGTCAGCGGTCCACCACCACCGCTCATGGCGGCCTACTTCAGCGGCATTGGCGCGGTGCCGGGCAGCAGTGTGGATGCACCCATCGCTACATATGTGCCAACACCAGCCTTGCCGCCATCATCAGGCAGCGCGCCGCAAACGCCGCACAATCACAGTCTATTAAAGACACTTCCCATGCAGCCAGTGCTCAGCCATTTGGCTGCAGCAGTACACATGCAACCAACGCTGCCCACTTTGTCTTCGTCGTCCACCGGCGGCAATGTAGCAGTGCTGCCACCACCCACGGCTACAGTGGCGCCACCAGCAATGCACTCTCCCGGCGCCGCTGCTAGTTTGTTACCTTGCAACAGCGCCAGTGCCAATTCGGCAGCATCGACTTACAACAGTATTTATGGTAAATTGCGTGATACTTCGCCCGTCATCGTGCCGCCGACTTTGAGCGCTGTGACTGCGGCGTTAGCAGTTCCAGCAGTAACACCAGTTACCGGTGGCATTGTTGGCAAAACTGCCGCCGCTACCGCTGCACCAGCTGGTGTTTCAGCGAACATCAGCCTCTCTGAATATTTGGACACCAAAGTGAAGAGCTACAGCACCACATTGGGCGGCTATGTTACACCAGCGCACACCTATGTTGGTGCTGCTGGTGGCAGTGGCACGCCTAACGTGCCCAGCAAAACAACGACAAACAACACAGTGAGCACTAGCGTCGCCAGCGTTGAAAATATAACCACCGTGTCGACACCACTCGAATCACCAGTTGCCAGCAAATTGCCAACACCACTCAAATTGCCGCTAACCCGAACCGCTAGTCACGATCCGCGTCTCAATCCACAACTGAATGCGCCCGAACCACCACCGGCGCCCAAACGTAAACTCTCCATCAATGAGTACCGTAAACGTATGCAGCTATCAACGGATAGTACAACGCCATCAACACCCGAACCACCGGCGGCTGTGAGTAGCACAGCAACAACACCAGCGGCACACATGACGCCCGCTTCGTTGAACAACAGCTTTGTGCAGGCTTACAATAGCATTGTGAATGCTTCGCCTGAGGAGATGGCGCGTCAATTGTCAGCATCGCCAACAACACTAACACTCAACAAGTACACGCTCAATTCGCCGGAGCGCAAGCGGCGACACAGTGGCTCGGAGAAGGAGCAGCGGCATAGCGTGTCTTATGAGGATGCGTCGGGACTCTTGAACAGCAGCACCGGCAGCAGCAGCAGTTGTGGCAATGCGAGTGATACGTCGTTGACGAATTTGAATCACGAAGACGATGGTAGAAAAGGTGAGTGTGGTATATGGAAATCCAAGTGGGAATTTTGCAAATCAATTTAAAAGTTGTCTTTAACCTTAAAATGTAATAAATTATAACGCAATACTTGTTTTGTATTTTTCCTTTCCTTTACTAGGTCAATTCAGCGCAGCACCCACATTGCTGGAGAAACAACAGGAGAAGCTTTGCGAACGTTTAAAATTGTTGCGCAACATGAAAAAAGGTGTGGCATCGCTAAGCAGCGCCGCCAGTGAGTTTGCGAATCTCAAAAAAGGTGAGTGAGAAGATTTAATTTTAAATTTCGGTGCACAAACACGCCTACTTCCCATATAACTCAATTTTGAATTCCATCCGATTCCTTCACTTTATAATATATACATTAGGAACCAATGAAGAGAGCGGAATGAAACTTTACACAAATACTGTTGATCTGTGGAAAAATTGTAGAAATTGGACTATAATTTTTCAATACTCCCGATATCGAACTCGAAGAACTCAGTGCGTAAGGGTAATTTTTCACCGAAAATATCGGTAAATCTCTCGAGATATTTTAATTTAATTCAGAGGGAATCTTTTTCTTCTATTAGTGTGTCTCTGTACCAAAAATGGTTAAAGTCGGGTCATAACTTCAACTAGCTCCCATATACCTAATTATAGGTTTTTCAAAAATACGGTGGGCTTTATTCCTCCGCATATATCGGTTAATAATATGAGATATCTTAGCCAAATTAAGTGAGCGTATAGTCTTGGATATAGTGCACCTTGTTGATGAAAATGAGTGAAATCGATTCAGGAATTACCTCAGCCCTCATATTTGATGATTTTCGTTATTCTAGTGGACTTTTTGCCGAATATATGAGTCCAAATTTGTGTTTTCTTATTTAATAAAATTACATCAATAAATTGCGAGAGTATTCAATGTTCGGTTGCACCCTTGAACTTAGCCTTTCCTTACTTGTTTCAAATTTAAATTTTCTAACCTATAAAAATATACTAACTTCCTTCCAACTCCTCGCATTGCAGACTGTGATCTCTATGTGAATCGTACGAATAGCATCTCGTCCACTGACAATTTGGACAATTGTCTCGAAGAAATCTCCTCTTCGTCCTCCTCGTCATCGTCCACATCACGTGCCTCTTCGCGTGAGGCTAGCCCCGAACACAGTGGTGTTGTCAGCAGCAGCAGCAATGCAAGTGTGTGCAAACGTGCCACCAGCACCACCGGCAGCAATCATAAGTGGCTGCATGAGCCGGAAACAACAACGAAATCGGCGCGTGGTGACACACCGACCAGAGATGATGTGTTACTGGCGGCGACGGCGTCAAGATGTGGCAGCGAGTCGGCGACGTGAGCGCACCAAGGCATAGGCAACGACATGTACGATGTTAATGTGGTGGAAAAAAAGGTGGAAGCCGCGACGGCAGCAGCAGCAACAGCAGCAAGTGTGTTGCAGCGTGGCACAGTACAGCGTAGACGCGTTGGTTGGTAAGGTTATACTACTGATAAGTCAAGCAAGCAAGAATGATAAGAACTACAGTTCTTCGGCTAAACTCTACACTATGTACCGGAGGCATATGAGCAAAAACAAAACAAATGCAATATTCATGTTGATTTCGCTACAAGGCAGTAACGTTTTTTTCCCCTAACCTCCCAACTTTTATTGTGACTATTTGAAAGAAAAACAAAATAATGATTTTTGTAAATTTCGTTTGCTGTTGCATTCTTTAAAAATGCATAGACAAAATGTACATATATGTATGTATGTATGTATATGTATATATACTGGCTTATAGCACACAGAGCGAAAATTTGTGAAATTACCAGAGAAAAAAATGCGTGAAACACAAGTAAACTTAACGAATCGAAAAGCAATAAAAATGAAATTCTGTTGTTGAAGCGTTGCATATATAGTATTTATATATATGTTTCCAATACAATATTGGAGCGCTATGTTGAAACAAAAAACACATTAATGTTAAAGAATTTCAATTTCCTTATACGCCCGCCCCCATTACAACCTACCTAGCTTCGTATACACATCCACACCCACTCATACTGAAAAACCCTGAAATAGCTTAAGTTTTTTAGTTTAACGGTAACTAATATTAATAATGAAGTTTAATGGCTAATGTAAATAATACAAAAATTAATGTTAGTTCAATTACAATTACAGCGTGTGTGTAAATAATTAATACAAAATTAATATTAGTTAATTTGCAAAACAACAACAAAAAAACAAAAAAACAGGCGGTGAAGTGTTTTTCAAGCCAGCACTAATTAAGTGATCCAGCAGTGACGCAAGCAAGTTGTTTGGAAATTTAATGATTTGAAATGCTTCAATAGAAAACAGTGAATGAAAAGTGGAAAAGGTATAATTTTAGTTCCAATATATATCATTGCTACAGTCTTGAGAATGATTTGGGCCAAATTTTTGTAGCATAATTTTTTAATTTTACTTTAAAATTTCATTTTCTATGCCTTAAATGTAATATAATAAATGCAGAACTCCAAAAAAAAAAAACATAAAAAAATATAATTAACTTGCAAAAAAATATTTCTTTAAAGAAAATTTAATAAAAAAAAATCAGTAAAGTATTTCAAATTAAAAAAAAAAAACCAAAAATGTTCAGTAAAGTATTTCAAATTCAATAATTAAAAAAAAATATTCAGAAATAAATTCAAAAATTTAATTATGAAATAATTCAAACACATTTAGTTTTGAAAATCCAATATTGTATTGGAAATAACAAATTTGTTTAATTTTTTGTAATAATTAATAATTTATTCAGAAAATAATTTAATTCAAAATTATTAAAAAAAAAATTTCGAAAAAAATACAAAATCTCTTGAAAATTGTTGAACACAACTGTTTGTGATTTTTAATGGATTTTAAAATTTCAAAATTGGCAAATAGGAGAGTCTATTAAATGACTAAGAAAATTGAAAACTTTTTCATCAAAAACCATTTAAAATGTATGTATGTATGTGATTGGCGTTGCAACCGTTTAGCCGGTTATAGCCGAATCGACGATAGTGCGCCACCTCTCTCTCTCCATTTAAAATACATAATTAAAATTATAAATTTTTTCTACAGAAATTTAAAAAAAAATTTTCCATCGAAGGAAAATGCTTCCAAAAACAATCAAAATTATAATTTTTTTTGTTTCAAAAATTTTAAACTATTTTTCTTCAAAGAAAAATTTTTCAAAAATCATTTAAAATAAAATTTTTTTCTTCAAAAATTATTTAAAATATTTTTTTTTTTTTATTGTAAAAAAATTTTCCATCGAAGGAAAATGCTTCCAAAAACAATCAAAATTATAATTTTTTTTGTTTCAAAAATTTTAAACTATTTTTCTTCAAAGAAAAATTTTTCAAAAATCATTTAAAATAAAATTTTTTTCTTCAAAAATTATTTAAAATATTTTTTTTTTTTTTATTGTAAACAATTTCAATTTTCCTCAAAGCAAAAATCTTCAAAAATTAATTCTAATTTTTTTTCTTAAAAATTTAAAATTTTTTTCTTTCTTCAAAAAAAAATTCTTCACAATTAATTCTAATTTTTCGAAAAATCTTCAAAAAATATGCTACAAAAGTTACTAATGTCCTTAAATCAATCAAAAACTGGCTGCAAGAATTTTCTCAACAAATAATATTACATAAAAAGCAAGGTGTGTCACTGTTGGCGCTTAACATAACCTAACTTTTCTTTTAAACTCAATATTTTTATACAATAAAAGGTGTAACAACACTTTCATGCTAGACTTATATGTTTCAAACAACAACAACAAAAGGTGTAACAACACTTATTTTCTACAGTTATTTGTTTCAATACAATTAAAATGCAGGCACATTTTGTTTGCTGCTCGTTGCTGTGTGAAAAAAATGGTTAATTAAAAAATAATAATTTCAGTTTTTCTTAAAAAAAAAAAATGATGGAAAAATAGTTGTTACACTGCAGACTTAACTAATAATTAACAAAAAACAAAAAAATATATAAAAATAATTTTTAAACCAAAAATGAAAAAAATCCTACTTGCAACACAAATACATGCGCGTTATAATTTATTACTTGCAAAACAATTTTCTTTTCCCATTTAACTTACTTTTATTAATTTTCCTGTTGATAAGCCACTATTTATATATATAACACATATATAATACGGAATTAAATTCACTAATTATTTTTAATTTAATTAATTTTCTGCTGTTACTTGTATTATATAGCAATTAAATATACTATACAATAAAAGCTAATGTCAATAAAAAAATAAATAAAAATTCAACGCAAACTCGTGCAAGTCAATGTAAATAATAATTTTTTAACATCTAAACAAAACAAATAATTAATTAATTATTTTTTAGTAACTGACTGCAATGCGTAGGTTTAAAAAAATGTTGAAAAAATATTTAAAAAATAATTTACTTTTATATGGTGTGGTGTATATGCACTGGTGGCGTGTGGGGTATATGGAAATGAAAAATGAAAATGTGCTAAAAAAGAGTTTGAAAACAAAATGGTGGCATAAAAGCTGGAAAATGCAACAAAAAATGCGAACATTGTAATTTGTGAATTTGAAGCGTAAATATTAAATATTATTATTAAAAAAAACTGTTTTCTAAATGCAAAAATATGTTTTTAGAACTGTTTTGTATGGAACACCAGCATCAATTTGCGCGTTTCTCAATTCTTTTTCAAACACTCCTTGACTTTTTGCGCTTGCTACTACTGTTTTATGAACCTTTATGAGTGTCTGCCTACAATGCTTTAGGACGCTTGTAGCTACATAGCACTAACTAATATTACCTGATTTTATTATTACATTTTTAGTTATAATATCATTAACTACGCAGCACTAAGCTGTTGTTAGAAACCTAGTTTTATACTTTTTTGCTACTTATTTACTTTAAAATTTATACTATTTTTATGCAGCGCTGTCTTTACTAGCAAATATGAGTTACTTTTAATATTAATATATTTTTTATATTTTTATTTTATATATTTTCCTCTCAAGTGGCTATTTTGTGAAAGCAAATTGATTGCAAATTCCTAAATTTAAAATTAAAGCGATAAAATTTAGTATGTAAATTTGAATTAATAATTGTAATTTAGCCCAGTAAAAAAAAATTGTTTATTGTTTTCTTAATTTTTTTAAATATTTTTTCATAATTTAAATTTTTTTTTTATATTTTTTCATAATTAAAAAAATTTTTTTTTTAATATATTTTTTAAAATATTTTTTATTTATATTTTTCATATTTTTTTTTTAATTCTTTCTTAATATTGTTGTTTCAATATTTTTTTTTTTAATTTTTTTCTTAATATTTTTTTTAAATATTTTTTTTTAATATTGTTTTTTTTTTTTACTTTTCAAACATTTTTCTCCGCACATCTAACATAGCTACATACTCATTCTAAATATTTTATTTAACCACTTTACTGTAACTAATTTAACAAATATGAAAGCAAGCAAACGTAAACCAACAACAACAACATTTAACTACTTATAAAACTACTATTACTCTAAATATTTAAAAATAATGTTTCCTCAAACGAAACTCAAAACGAAATTATTTAAAAAATAATACAACTAGCCTATAGTTAAGTTACTAAGTGTGTGACAGCAGCAGCGAAATTGAAATTGAAAACATGAAGTTATGCAGGAAAAACTAACAAAAAAAAAACAACAAAAATAAAATAAAAACAAAAACAGAAAATAAAAAACAATAAAAGTTGTAAAATTTCTAAAAAAAGTACAAAATAATAATAACTTAATTAAACAAAAATAAAAATGTGTAAAAACGAAATTTAAATTTAAAAAACTGTTATATATGCCTAACTTTATTTCATATTTACAGCGCATATTGAAATTAAAACTAAATTAAAAACCTTTAATAAAAAATAGTTTTAAAACAATTAGTTTATAAATATTGTTATACACAATCAAACTAAACAAAAAAAATTTAAAATAATGAAAAAAAACAACAACTAAATACTGAAATTATAAAGTTACGCCGCATATACATATTTATAAAACTGTAAATTATAAAATTAAAAAAAAAACTTAATATTAATTTATGATTATATTTAGCACTTTAATACAACACTACATGTAGATAATACAAAGTAAATTAATTAATATAGTTACAAAAACAAAAACTAAAATAAAATATGTAAATATGTAACTGTAAGTAAGCAACGAGCGCAAGCGTGTTGCGGCAGCGTAGCTAATAGTTGTACGGTTAGCGTGTAAAGGTGTGTGTGTCGGGGCGCGTGCAGGCGTTTTTTGTTGTTGTACAGGCACTTTAAAAAATATTTCTTTTTTTTGTATAAAATCCTTTTGTTTTAGTTTTGTTGCACGCGTTTTCTATGCAGGCATAGAAATCGTTAATTGGTGTAAGCGAAGTGAAAACCAAAAAAATAATAAAATAATAAAAAAAAAAAAAATAAATAATAAAAATTGAGCGAAAAATAATGAAAATAAATTATAAATTACAAAATTTTATTAAAAAAAATTGAAATAATATAAATACAAAATTAAAAAAAAAAATTTAGAAAAAATAAATAAAATAATGATAATTTAGAAAAAAGTAATTGAAGCAAATTATAAATTACAAAAAAAAATTAAATTAAAAAAATTAAAAAAAAATAATGAATTTTTCTATTTTTTTTTTTTTAATAAATTAAATGAAAAAAAAATATTAAAATAAAGAAAACAAATTATTTAAAAAAATTAAAATTACAAAAACTTATTAAAATGTAATGATAATGAAATAATAATTTAAATTACAAATTTTATAAAAAAATATTAAAAAAAATTAAATAATGAACATTTTTTTCAAAAAATTTAAATTTATAAAAAAATAAAAATTTATTAAAATGTTATGAAAATTTATTTAAAAATAATAATTTAAATTACAAAAGTTTATAAAAAAATAAAGAAAATTTGTTTCAAAAAAATTTAAATTTATAAAAAAAAAATAACGAAAATTTATGAAAAAAAATAATGAAAATTTATTTCAAAAAAATTTAAATTTATAAAAAAAATAATCAATTTATTAAAAAAAATAACGGAAATTTATTTTAAAAATATTAAAAAAAAATAATGAAAATTTATTTTAAAAATATTAAAAAAAAATAATGAAAATTCCCAGAAAATATTTCAAAAATTACCCAAAAAAAAATCTAAATTTAATACAATAAAAATCATAAAATTTGTAAAACAATAACAAAAAAAATATGAAGAAATCAAAAATTAAATTTATAACTTTTTCGCGCCACTGTTAGTTGTTGTTGCTGCTGCTACTGGTGGCTGTTTGAATATGAAATTGAAAATTTAAAATTTTTGTGCCACACAGCACTGGAACACCTGCACAGAGAGACGCCCAAATACACGCGCCAAAATTTTGTAAATATGTAGTTTATACGATTTTTATTGCTAGCAGTGTAAGTTTCAAAGCAAAAATAATGCATACAAAAACTCTATATATATATATAAATATAGCTATGAGAAGAAAAAAGAAACCCAATGAAATCTAAAAAAAGATGCACACACACACACAAACACACACTTGTAATTAAAGTTACAATTAATGAATGAAACAAAAACAAAAAAATATGAGTGAGGGATGCACACACATAGATCTGTATATATTATATACAAAAAAATACATACATACAAACAAACACTTGTTGCTGCTGATGTTTCTTGTTGCAAGCTGTACGATGAGACGTCGCAAGTGCTTGTGTGTGGTCTGGTGTGTTGTGTTGTGATGGTGTGCGTTTTGTTATAAATACTTGTATTTTTAAAACACTTGTAAATATGCCTATAAATATATTTTATTATTATATACATATATAGTAAATGAAAATGAAGTGAGAAAAACAAAACAAAAAAGAAAAAAACAAAAATAAACAAACAACAACATGAAATAAGCCTGGCGTTGTACAACTGCGCTCAGCTAAATTTTAATTTAAATAAAAAAAACTTATAAATAATAAATAAATATAAATATATATATATTTGCAACAACTATGTATAGTAATCTGTAAAAAAACAAAAATGCTTAGTTATGTATACTTAAATTTATTTTTCATCATTAATACATTTGATTTTTATTACATTTACTTTAATTGTTTACTTTTAATTTATCGCTTATGAGAGAATTTAATTGGCCTGTGACCCCCTAAAATATAAATACACACAAACACATACACTTACACACTCGTACACAGTTACACACACACACACAAAACCCAAACCAATGTGAAAATAAAAAATTTTTATACTTGAAAAAAAAAATTGTTAATTTGTCTTTTTTCAATTTTTTTTTTTGGAAATTATTTATTTAGAATATTTTTATTTTTTTGGATTTTGTATTGCATGGGAGAAGAAGGAGTTTTATTATGTTGTAGTTTTTTGGTTCTAAGTCATTAAGGGTGTATTCTTTCCTAAGACATTTTTTTTGTAAATTGACTTCATTAAATTATTTTTTTTTTATTTTTGGATTTGTGGTACTATTCGATATAAATTATTAATTTTTATGGAGAAAAATATTTGCTTATAGTCACTTCAGACTGCTTCATGAATTTAGTCAATTAACAAAATGCTTATATCAACCTCAATTTAAATAGAAGTTGCTAATTGACGCAATTAAGCGCCTGTCTGAAACAACTGTTAGCAAACAAAAATCAAAATTGGCCATATGCTTGCAGATTCTAACTTTTTCGGTGCCATAATTTGGTTTTGAGTTTTTCATATTTTATAAAAAAAATGAGTGTATTTCTCATTTCCGAAAAATCATTTTTTTAATCAATATTTTTTACTTAATTAAAATTAATTCTATGAGCTTTAATTAAAAAAAAATAATAATATTTTTTGTAAAAATTAAATAATTTTTAATACTTAAAATATTAAAACAAATTTTTTTTTTTAATTTTTTTCATAAAATATTGTTTTATAATTTTTTTTTCAAAATATTTTTTTTTCAAAATATTTTTTTTATAATATTTTTTTTCAAAATATTTTTTTTATAATTTTTTTTTCAAAATATTTTTTTTATAATTTTTTTTTTACAAAAAAACGTCTTCATTTGTAAGTATTAAAAAAAAATATTTTATAATGTTTTTTCAAATTCAACTAATACTTATTTTGATATGTATTTTCATTATTCAAAACTTTTTAAAATAATAAAAATTAGTAATTATACTTGTAAAATTTCGTAAATAAATTATTTTTACATTGAAATTTCTTTACAAAAAATTACCTTATCTAACAAATGAAAATCTATTTTCTAAACCTAAAGAATTATTCGCAAATCATTTATAAAAATTATAGAATTTATTCGATTTTTTTACTATAAATTAATTGTTTTAAAATGTAAATGTTTTTATTTAATAATTATAAATTAAAAATAAATAAATAATTTAACAATTCTAATATTTTTGAATACAGTAAAATTATTATTTATATATTTATCATACTTTATATGTAATTATTTGAATAACAACCATTTTTAATTTACTTTATTTTTATAAAAATATGGCAGCACTGCAAAAATATATAATTTTTTAGTATTAAAAAATACTTTTTTTTTCAAATGCCCATATTCAATTTAATTTTTTCGCACCTTGATTGAAAAAATATTTTTGTCTAAAACGCATGAAAAAGTCAAAATTTTAGCCAATAAAAAATACCAAAAAATTTTAAATTAAAAAAAAATTTTTTTTTTACAAATTTCATATTTAATTTATTTTTTACGAAATTTTATTGAAAATGCCATATTTTATATTATTTTTTCACTTTCGTCCTCAAACAATTAAATTACTGTAAAAAATAATGAAATTTTTATAAAAAAAAAATAATTTAAAATAAATTTTACATTTGAATATAGAAAGCCAATTAACTCGATACCAAAATAAAAAAAATTAAAAAAACTACAAAAAATTACCAAAAACGTAAAATAACTTAGTCAGTCCTTGCAACAAAATCAAATCAAGTTTTAAAATTTAAAAGTAAATGCATTACGAAAACGAAAGAAAACAAAAATAATTTTATTATGCAAAGAAAAAAATGTGTTTTTAATAAATACATATACAAAAACAAATAAATAAGTTACAATTTTTAAAATTTTATTGAAAATAAAAACAACAAACAAAACAATTGGCAAAACAAAAACCAAACTCCAAAGGTGAACAATTTTCATAAAACTATTTAGCATACAAAAAATTAAATATTACAACAATAACGAAAAAAATAATATTTACCGCAGCATAAGTTTTTTAAAGTTCATTTAATTCTAAAACTAAAAAATAAGCTGTTTACATAAGTTGACATGAAAAGCAGAATTGATTACCTTAAGAAGTGCAGACATAACCTAAAATTGTAGTCCTAGCCGTCGTATGTAGCTGACATAAACACACACACACATACACATACTGTTAATTTAACATTTAAGTTGTAAAATACATTATATATTACATATACATATATATATATAAATCATTAAAAAGAAGTATTATAAGTTACTATAAGCATAATTCTTACTAATGAAAAAAAAAATCGAAGAAAAATCCTAAAAAAAATACTAAAATAAATGAAAAAGAACATTTTAAACATAAATATTTGTTGTTTTGTTTTATTCTGGATAAGCAAGGTTCTCCAATCGGGTTTAGGTTGGCAAATATCCCTCTTTCGCTTTTTTGCTCTTTGTACAATGCTTTATAAAAAGTGTTACAGAGATCGGACTTAGTTCAAATATGCGCCGTTTCGTTCGATAACCTTTTTCCATCTAGACGGCAACTTCATATTATCCCCCTCGTAGAAGCATCCCTCCTTATTTGCGAAGAACTCTGACAGTCACTTTTCACAAGCCAACTTTACACCACCAAGGGCGTTCGCCATGGACAGGAACAGGTGGTAATCCCTTGGCGCTACCGGGCTATATAGTGTATGTGATAAAACCTCCCAGCTTCTGACGAGTCATCAACGAAGTGTGTGGTCTGCCGTTGTCCTGGGGGAACACTACATCCTTCCTGTTGGCCAATTCTGGACGCTTCTGGTCGATCGCCTGCTTCAAGCGCTCCAGTTGTTCGCAGTAGATGGTAGAATTAAGCGTCTGACCATCAGCTCTAGTGGATGATTCCTTTCTAATCCCACCAAACACACAGCAAAACCTTCCTGGCCGTCAATCACGGCTTGGCCACCGTTTGGGACGATTCACCGGCCTTCGACCACGACCGTTTTCGCTTGATATTGTCGTATGTGATCCATTTTTTGTCGCCAGTCACCATCCGCTTCAAAAATGGGTCGAGTTCGTTACGTTTCAGCAGGATATCACAGGCGTTGATTCGATCCAGAAGGTTTTTTTGCGTCAAGTAATGCGGCACCCAAACATCAAGCTTTTTTGTGTATCCAGCTGTTCATACAACCAATCCTTTTAGAACTCTTTTATATACATGGTTCTTAAATGTATGTGATGTATGTGATTGGCGTTGCAACCGTTTAGCCAGTTATAGCCGAATCTATGATAATGCGCCACTTCTCTCTTTCCTTCGCAGTTCGGCGCCAGTTGGAGAAACCAAGTGTAACCAGGTCGCTCTCCACCTGGTCCCTTCAACGGAGTGGAAGGGCGGTATTCGCCGTTGCCAATGTTCTGAGGACCACAAATCTTGCGCAAAATTTTCCTCTCGAAAACTCCCAGTTTCGTCTCATCTGATGTTGACATGGTTCAAGCTTCTTCACCATAAAGCAGGACGGGAATAATAAGCGACATGTAGAGTTGCCTACTCAGTCCAAAGTAGCACCTGTTGGCAAGAGTGAGATAGTGAATCATAATTTAGGGCTGAGTTGCTATCTTTTATATTATATGTAATTTTCTGAAAAACGAGACCTGGCCAACTACTTTTATAGCCGCTTGTATCATTGATACCTGTTTAACTGTGATCCCCAGAGTTTACGGAGTGTTTTAGAGATATCAGAAATCTATTTTATAGACCTTGAACACTACTTCGTGAGTTGAGTTTTATGTCTTCAACATCTTGAAGATCATTCAAGCATATTTATCAGTATTAAACAATCCACCCAGCTTGATTTTGGAGATCAGAATGTCCGTTCTGATGGTGCTTGCTGAATCAAGTACTATCAGCTGAGAGGAGATTAGAGATCTTTTCATTGTCCTGATCCATGGTTTTTGTTGTTGTAATGGTAGAAAACAATCCCATGGAAGTTCGAAGTCCTCTTCAGTACCAATAATCCGCAAATAATGTTGAGCAAGGCGCCGAGATGACAGTTCTTCGTTGGATAAAAAATGCGTCCCATCCGGTTAAGGGGTCGATGTCTTGGAATTTTCTTTCTGTTGCGCCCATTTACAGCACTCAGGATTAAAAAAAAAAAAAAATTTTGCATTTTCGTTAAGTGTAATATCTTAAAAATATTCTCTTAAAATTTGAAGTTGATCCGATAATAACTTTTCGAGTTATTCGACAAATAACAAAGATCGCTCGTGCGCTCCAAAACGCTCGTGTGAAACTTTAAATGCGTTTTTCTCAAAACTATGTTTTTTGAACTGGTGACAAACTCGAAAACCGCTAGGTACATCTTAATGAAATTTATATAGCTTTTAGAATACATAATAAACTCAGGCCTGATCGAAGGATTTTTTTTTCACAAATTTCGATTTTTTAAGACCAATTAACTGTTGAGTTGTTCCTGAAAATCTAGAAAAAAAATTTCCTGAGGCCGCCATATTGTTAATTTTTGAAAAAAAAGCTTCGATCATGTGCAGTATTATCTATTTATTAAACTAATTTTTTTATCCGATTGGTTTTAGATGAATCTCCAAGCACTTATGGCTGTCACCGCAAGGACCTTTTTTTGAAACTGGGTCAACACAGACAGCTATAACTTTGGAAATTATAAATTTTTTTTTAATTTTTCGTGACGTTAAGTCAAAACATTGTATAATAATGCCATATTATTATTTTTGTAAAATAACATTATTTAATAGCAAAAAAATTACTGAAAATTCTCATTTTTTCTTGTCTCTGACTATCCCTAACCCCTTAACTTAATTTAAGGGACACACCTACTGTGAAATTTCAAAAAAATCGATTGAAAATAACATATTAAAATTCCAAATCGATATTTTAAATAGTTTTTGAGTTATAGCAATTCGCCAGCTAGATAGTCTCATTAGCTACGAGACGTACCTGAGGTATTGTTCAGAGTCTACTGTCCCTTCCAGCCCCTTTAAAACGATTCCGGTTTCCATTGTTGGCTCTCAGGTATACTAAAATATATCATTATAATAATTTCTAGAAATTTCTAGAAATTTTTCACTATCCACTTATAACAGTGAAAACGATCATTTTATCTTTAAACGCGTTTTTTTTCGAAAAAGCATTTTCCGAATTTGCTGCAGTGATTACTCAAAAACAAATGATCCGATCACTATCGATTTTTTTGACATGTTCTATATATAGTTCTCCGTACAATGACCTATCGATTTTTGATCTGATAAAAAAAATCGAATTTTGGCAGGCCAAAAACGATCAAAATTTTTGGTAAAATTCAACAATTTTTTTAAACGCCGCCATATTGATTTTTTTTTATCGTAGGTCATTGTACAGACAATATTATCTAACGAGAATTTATTTTTAGATTTCATCCACGGAGAAGGCCGGAATCACTGCAGCAGTGAAGGACCTCTTTTCTCGCGCCGTTGGAGATCGACTATAACTTAAAAAAGATTTAATTTTTTCTTCAAAAATTTCACTGTATATTCTTGAAACATGTAAAAATTTTCAAATAATTGATAAAGTATTTTTTTTTAATAAAAAATCCCAAAAATCACCTTTTTTTAGGCCATTACACTAGGTGTGCCCCTTAAATGTTTCAATACGAAAATTTTGTATTTAATTTATTTAAAAAATTAAAATTTTAAACTATGCAACTTTGCGCCTACAAATATCAACACTGTTCCAAACGAAAAGCTCCGTTCTGTTCCACAAACAGCTTTTAACACTTCAAAAGCTTTCGTATTCGGCACAAACTCACTCACGCACACATATGTAAGTACACAAACAACAAATCATTCGACGGAAGAACACACTGAACGCGCCACACACACGAACCGAAAGCCGGAACTAATAATGGAGCGACGAGCCTGCCGAAATTAACACCCACCAACAATAACAACACACAGAGAGACGCACAATTGGTACGTAACAAATACCGCCAAGACGAATAACTCGTCAATTGCCATTGGGCGCGAATGGCGCTCGCATAAAGCTTACATCGAACTCAAATGTAAATGTGTTTGACTTTGTGTGTGTGCAACGCAAAAACGAATGACAACAGCACAATAACATTAAAAAACAACAACAACAACAAGTATGCATGCGAGTAGTTAGTTGCACAGGGAGTACTTGACTTGTTTCCTCGCCATCGCCATCGCCTTCGCCAACTCGTCAATCGCAATGTGGCAGTCGTCGTGTGAAGTGTACGCGTAAAACGCAACGCTTGTGAAAATGTTAACTTTGCGTTGCAATATACTTTTAAAATAAAAAAAATACAAAATACAAAAAATGGTGTGTATTTTGCTGCTTTTTTGTCAATTTAACAACGCGTTGCAACCAATTACCGTGTCTCACATGCAAATTGAAAGTGAAAACGAGAAAATTGAAGTGAAATGAAATTGTATGAGTATTGATTAAGAAAATGGCAAAAATTATGTAAATGCCAATTTGGTCAAAGCTGTAAAGCAAATTAAGAAAATTCGCTATGTATGTGTATACAGTTACTTACGGTGCTTAAACGACATTCATTATACGCTTGAAGTGAGAGTTTTTGCTAAAAAGTTTAGTGTGAAAAATTTGTCGCCACAAAAACGCTGCAGCGTGTGTGCCTACTATGTAAGTGTTTCGAAAAATTAAAAAAAAAATATTGAAAATTACCTACGTTATTGTGTGAAATGTAAAATAAGGGCAGTAGTGGTTAACGGGAAAAAAAATTTATTTTTTTTCGTACATTTTATGCCACATTTTCAACTCGCTGCTGCCACCACTAACTTTGGGCAAGCAGCGCTTTCGCTACGCCTTCACCTTCGTCTCGCCTCGCCTCGCCAATATACGTACGTACTTGTCACACACTCACGAAACACAAACACACCCACACCACACGAAGGGTCAAACATTTTGTTGTTTTTGTTTTTTTTTTGTTGCTTCCTTACTTTATACTGCTTACACTGCTGAGTTGCTGCTGCTTCACCGCTTGTCCTTTGCTTGGTACTGCTACTCCTGCGAAACGTGTACGTCGACGGTTACGTTACGGTTATTCAATTATGTGAAGAGTGCAATAATACATATAGATATATGGCCGAAGAGCAAGGAAAAGCCTTAAAAGCAAAAGTATTTGCTACAGAAAAGATTAAATAAATTATTGCAAGAAATTAATTTATAGCAATAATATTAAGCGCAGAGTTAGTGAGTGACAACAAAAAAAAAAATATATTATATATATTCGTAAAATGCATGAAATATAACTACAGTTATTGGTGAAAATATGCCGAAAATTTCGTTGTAACATTTGATTGATGTGTTTGCTGCAGTGCTGCGCCTGCATGCGAATGATTGATGATAAGCATTGAAGAATTGATTTTGTGTTACATTGTGCTGTGTAAGTGCTGGCGAAAATATGAGAATTCGAATTAGCACAAATTAAAGTGATGCCTATATGAAATAAATATATATATGTATTAATATATAAAATATATATATATATATATATATATATATATAAACAGACGTACATATATACATTTAAATGTATATATACTACATATATGTATACGAATTTATATACATCTATTTGTATATTCATATACAAATTTATGTGTACATTGAGATATTGTTGTGCGTAAGTGCAAGAAATCAGGATATGCGGCCTTTATATATTGTATAATTTATTGTGCTCCGTCTATCTACTTACTTATATAGCCACATGCAGATAACGCTCGCAAATATGTCTAAAGCTGTCAGAAGAAATGGCTATGAAAGCTATTTTTTATTACCAATTTACATTTAGTAATGATTATAAAGTTCATTGTGCACGTGCGGCTATCCTAACAAAAGTTGACCTAGAAGTGTCTTTCACCTTTTTTTCAGCAATTAATTTCGGTTGTAAAACTTGCAGTATAAAGTTAGCTTCAATTAGTAAAATGTTGGACTCTTAGATACATTTAACTAACAAAAATATACACTTTATATGAGGTATACTTTTCGGGGTTCGAATTTACACAACAATTCCATAGATTTTTATACTCTCGCAACAAAGTTGCTAAGAGAGTATTATAGTTTTGTTCACATAACGGTTGTTTGTAACCAGGGACCGTAAATAATGATTATCGTTCCGATTTTTAAGTAAAAAAATCAATCACTTAGAATCGCCACACAAACAAAAGGATAACGTCATTGTAATCCTTTTTGGACGATCTATCCATTTCCACAATGATTTTTTAAATACAGATTTTTATGATTTTCTTCACAGTTAATGATTAATTTTGAGTAATTTGTAAAAAATCATAAATAATCATTATTTTTGAGCAAAAAAAATAAAAGTCATAAATAATCATTATATTTGATTTTTATATTTTTTGCTCAAAATAAAACTCCCTTTTGGATTACATGTTTGTTATTAAGTTTTTTGGTACTATTTTTTCATGTCCTTTTAGAGTGACATGAAAATATTGGAATGACATCAAAATATCATGGACCAAATTTCATTGAAATTAGTCCAGTAGTTCCTGAGATATGATTTTTGACTCATTTAGGCTGTGGCAAAATCATATCTTAAATTTGATCCTTCAGCTATGTTCTAAAAGGACATGAAAAAATAGTACTAACAAATAGTAATAACAAACATGTAATCCAAAAGTGAGTTTTATTTTGAGCAAAAAAAAAAAAAAAATTCATATTTAATGATTATTTATGATTTTTATTTTTTTGCTCAAAAATAATGATTATTTATGATTTTTATTTTTTTTGCTCAAAAATAATGATTATTTATGATTTTTTACAAATTACTCAAAATTAATTATTAACTGTGAAGAAAATCATAAATATCAATTTATAATCATTATTTTGTGATTTTTATAATAAAACTTATAATGATTACGGTCCCTGTTTGTAACACCCAAAACTAAACGAGTTAGATATAGGGTTATATATACCAAAGTGATCAGGGTGAAGAGTGGAGTTCAAATCCGAATGTCTGTCTGTCCGTCCGTCCGTCTGTGCAAGCTGTAACTTGAGTAAAAATTAAGATATCTTAATGAAACTTGGAACACTTATTTCTTGGCACCATGGGAAGGTTGCTTTCAAAAATGAGGAAAATCGGACCACTGCCACGCCCACAAAATGGCTAAAACCGAAAACACATAAAGTGCCATAACTAAGCCATAAATAAAGCTATGGAAATAAAATTTGGTATGAAGGATCACACTATGAAGGGGCATATTTGGATGTAATTTTTTTGGGGATGTGAGCGTGGCCCTGCCCCCAAATAGGTTTTATGCACATATCTCGGAAACCAATAGAGCTATATAAACCAAACTTTCTGCAGTCTTTATTTTTAGTCACTTCTTAATACAGTCCAAAAATGAAAGAAATCGGATAATAACCACGCCCACCTCCCATACAAAGGTTCGGTTGAAAAGTACTAAAAGTGGGTTAACTCACCAACGAATAACGTCAGAAACACTAAATTTCACATAAGAATTGGCAAATGGAAGCTGCACTCAGATTTTTTTACAAAATGGAAAATGGGCGTGGCGTCGCCCACTTATGGGTCAAAAACCATATCTCAGGAACTACTCGACCGATTTCAATGAAACTTGGTTTGTAATAGTTTCCTTACATCCCAATGATATGTTGTGAAAATAGGCCAAATCGCTTCACTACCACGCCTACTTCCCATATACCAGAACTTTGAAGACGATCTGAATCGTTTACTTTACAATATATAAAGTAAGCACTAGTGAAGATATCGGTGCAGAACTTTGCACAAATACTATGTTTATAGTGTGGCAGCCCCATTCTAAAAATCGCCGAAATCGGACCATAGGTTTTTAAGGCCCATATATCGAACACGAGGACCTCGGTGCTTCTAACCTAATATTATGGTTTCCAACTTTCAATGGACTTTATACGATATATATGACGAATATTAATTATATACTCATAATATAAATAAAGTTAAATAAATAAATTGCGAGAGTATAAAATGTTCGGTTACACCCGAACTTAGCCCTTCCTTACTTGTTTTCTATTAAATTATCAATATTATTGTCGCCATTTTCAAAGTAATCCCCAATGGCTTTGAAACACTTAAGCCAACATTTTTTCTAATATCCAAAACAATAAGAACTTTTAATATAAAATATAATTATAATACAGTTGAACTTCCCCAACTCGAATCACCATAATCCACAAAAAAACTTCGGGTCAGAGAGACTTCGAGTTATAGAAATTTTCATTAAAACTTAAAATTTTTCAAAAAGCTATAAAAAACTGATTTATTCAGTTTTATTTATTTACTTGGCATTAAAACATGTATTCTGCAAGTTTGTTCGTTGCATTTCGCTATTGCTTGGCTCTCGACATCTGTATCCCATGCCTTTTGTTACATGATTTATGCAATCCATAGGCGTAATATCAATTTTTTTCGCCTCCATACGATATTGAGGGACTCTTAAAATTCTGCCTCGATAGTAAAATTTTAAATTTTGTTTTATGCCCTGGTCGAAAAGTTCGATTTATGGAAGGAAATTTGTATGAAATTTGATTTCTATTGCCAATACATGAGTTCGAATTATGCAAATCTTTGAGTTATAGAAGTTCGAGTTATGGAAGTTCAACTGTAATAGTAAGAAATATAATTTTAAGTTTTTCAATTAACATAAATTGGTCCAGATCCTTTTCCGTTTTGTGAACGTTTCGTATTTGATTTAAAATATTCTAACTATATATCCGATATTTGTCTGTTAAGACACTTTCTAACAAATTACGATCGTTATTACCATTATTGACCATCTCTTGAGACATTATTGTGCGTGGGGTCTTTTGATTAAAATTAAGATTTTTGAGAATATTTGCTGGAAATTTTGAGCACACCTAGTAAACTAGTACAAGTATCTTTTTATAATTTCCAAAGTTATAGCTGTCTGTGTTGACCCATTTAAAAAAAAGGTCCTTGCGGTGACAATTATAAGTCCTTGGAGATTCATCTCAAATCAATCGGATAAAAACAAATTAGTTTTATAAATAGATAATACTGGGCCCGATCGAAGCATTTTTTATTTACATAAATTAACAAAATGACGGCCTCAGGAAAGATTTTCGGTAAAAAATCAACAAAAATCAATCTTAAAAACTTAAATTTTGAAAAAAAGAAAATCCTTTGATCAGGCTTGAGCTTATTATGTATTCTAAAAGCTGTATGAATTACATTAAAATCTACTGAGCGGTTTTCGAGTTACAGTTGTAACCAGTTCAAAAAATATAGTTTTGAGAAAAACGCATAGAACCCGAGAAACCGGTTGCTTGTAGCTGTGGCTACTCCCGAGCGTTTTGGAGTGCTCTTTGTTATTTGTCGAATAACACGAAAAGAAATTATCAGATCAACTTCAAATCTTTTTCAGAGAATATTTTTACACTTCCCTCAAACGCTGCCTAAAGCAATGGATGTTAGAGGAACACATCGGGGTTTGAAAGACTTACAGCGCGGTTCGTACCAAAAAGTTACTATTAACCCATGTTGACAATGGACAGACTAAAAAAAATCTACTTTTGAGTAAGAGACAACTGAGCAGTATCACCGGGACATCACTTGGCACTTACCTCTAAGAAACCACCTGCAGACACTTGGTTGAGTGGAATCGACAGAATGCAGGGCATGTGCGGATGATGAGATGCTAGAACATTATCCTTGCGAATGCCTAACCTTCAGTCGGTTAAGTAGGGATACTTCGCACGTATTCCAATGCTCTAACCTATGTTAAATTAGGCAGCTGGGATGGAAAGAATTGAAAAGTTTAGTCAAAACTAAGTTTTTACGGTGACGCTTATTAGGGTACCTCTGCAGAGCGCATTGAACCTAATTATGGCCTAAGTGTGGCCGCTTGTGGTCAAGCTCTCTTTGCCTCCCAATTCCAACCAACCAAATGGGATGGTAATTTTTAAAGATTTTCCTCCGAATTCGAAGTAATAAGTCGCCTCTGAACAAGTGTTGGTTCCAAATGAGAGACTATTGCAGAACATAAACATACTCGGAGCCAAAAATAAAACACATTCTACACAAAATTTTAAAAATTGCCTCTTTCGGGATTTGACCTAAAACTAGTGCTATTTTACTTACTTAGGTTCAACCCGCTCAACCAACACCGGATTAGTCAAGACGTCTTTTCTTGACTGATACGACAACAGCCTATGGCTTCATGTGTTACAACTCACATCGAACAAGACAAGACAAAAACGTATGTTCGCTTGATGTGGGCTAGAGTGTCTTATTTGTGTCTTATTAGTCAAATACGTTCTTGATTAATGCGTTGTGGGTTGGGCCTTAGTTACGAAATTTATAGTTTCAACTTCGTCTATTTACAACGTGTTGTTTTAGAGTCAATCTTGACTTTGACATCTCTTCATATCAGGTTTTTTGATGCTTTTTTTGAATCTTTTATTCATTATTCATGATATGGTTATCAAAACACTTTCAGGATCCGACGGAAAAAATCAATAGGAATTAATGGAAAGATGGCAAAAAATGAATCAAAAATTTTCTAAATATTACGTTACGACAATTTAAAAAATTTTTATAACAAGCCTGAAGTTGTGAAAACATGGAAACATGGAATTCTATCAGAAAGTACTTTTCTCTTTGCCTCTGACCACACCATTACTGTAATACATAACGGGTGATTTTTTTGAGGTTAGGATTTTCATGCATTAGTATTTGACAGATCACGTGGGATTTCAGACATGGTGTCAAAGAGAAAGATGCTCAGTATGCTTTGACATTTCATCATGAATAGACTTACTAACGAGCAACACTTGCAAATCATTGAATTTTATTACCAAAATCAGTGTTCGGTTCGAATGATTTTTTATCGACAAATTTTGTTCAGCGATGAGGCTCATTTCTGGTTGAATGGCTACGTAAATAAGCAAAATTGCCGCATTTGGGGTGAAGAGCAACCAGAAGCCGTTCAAGAACTGCCCATGCATCCCGAAAAATGCACTGTTTGGTGTGGTTTGTACGCTGGTGGAATCATTGGACCGTATTTTTTCAAAGATGCTGTTGGACGCAACGTTACGGTGAATGGCGATCGCTATCGTTCGATGCTAACAAACTTTTTGTTGCCAAAAATGGAAGAACTGAACTTGGTTGACATGTGGTTTCAACAAGATGGCGCTACATGCCACACAGCTCGCGATTCTATGGCCATTTTGAGGGAAAACTTCGGAGAACAATTCATCTCAAGAAATGGACCCGTAAGTTGGCCACCAAGATCATGCGATTTAACGCCTTTAGACTATTTTTTGTGGGGCTACGTCAAGTCTAAAGTCTACAGAAATAAGCCAGCAACTATTCCAGCTTTGGAAGACAACATTTCCGAAGAAATTCGGGCTATTCCGGCCGAAATGCTCGAAAAAGTTGCCCAAAATTGGACTTTCCGAATGGACCACCTAAGACGCAGCCGCGGTCAACATTTAAATGAAATTATCTTCAAAAAGTAAATGTCATGAACCAATCTAACGTTTCAAATAAAGAACCGATGAGATTTTGCAAATTTTATGCGTTTTTTTTTTTTAAAAAGTTATCAAGCTCTTAAAAAATCACCCTTTATATATTTTTAAATGTCATATAGTCGTCACACATACCTAGATTAATACTTAAATACATGTGCGTAAGTTACATAAATATGAGCACATTGTCAAGAATTTACTTATTGTTAAGACGGGCAAGCAATAAATTGAAAATGAATCCACACACAGGCACACTCACACACACAAGCCTTATAAAGGAAGAACATAAATGCACACAATTGTACGCATACCGACACGAGCGCACATCAACAAAGTAAAAGGAAGCACACATCACATCCGCACGCACCCATACAATCTTAGATTTGTATGTAAATATGTGCATTTGCAGAGCTACAGAGTACCCACACCACAGCGACGGTTATCCAACGTTGCCGAACATCCGGACAAGCAAACCATTCCCCCAACCAACCAACCAACCGTCGCCAAGAAACACGCTTACTTAGCCGCGCACCAGCACATTGCCGCCACTTACCAAATCCAAATGTGCGCATTCTAGTACGAGTACGAGTACGTCCAACAATGTGCCACTCACACAAGTACAGCGGCGACAATAGCGGCAACGACACAAAGTAGCTCAAGCCATCTGCAT
The DNA here is from genome assembly GCF_028554725.1 of Zeugodacus cucurbitae. Lineage (NCBI taxonomy): Eukaryota > Metazoa > Arthropoda > Insecta > Diptera > Tephritidae > Zeugodacus > Zeugodacus cucurbitae. The sequence continues at coordinate 12,516,906 of NC_071669.1, forward strand.
CTGCGATATGGGCAAATCTAAACACTGGATATTTTATTGCTTTGTTGCAATGCCGCCATCCCAACGCAACGGATCGCCCATGCGCACAGTCACCCACCGTCAGCGACCTACAACCGACCTAGTGTACCTTCCTGCATTTTGCTATTTTCGGTTGTTCCTTTAGACATTATCTTCAGCCTTAGAAATTGTTGCTTTCTTCTGGTTTTTTTTGCTATCAGCATTGGCAGTCGTTACTGCATGCTTAGATTTTGCTTAATGCCATTTGCTTTGAAAATCCCTTAGTTGCGGTTTACCTGAGTAAAGTAGGACTGCTGAAATGCTCAGGTGGATTTAACGTTGTCATTGCATGTTGAAGAGATGTGATTGAGTAGGGCTTTCCAGATAGAAATGTGCTGAAGGCATGGAAATGACTATCGGAAAGTGATAAATACGATTTGGAATACTATTTTATGCATTTCAAACGAGACGCGGTCGGTTTCTGAACCCAAGATCCTCTGAAAAGTGTGATACGTTTAAGACGCTCATTTATGAAAGACTATTTGAAGTGGATTCGTTTGTAACTCATTTACTGGTGAGACTTTATGGATAATTGGGATTGAAAAGCACATAAGCGAACAAATAAAAGATAATACTATGCTTCTCTCGTGATAAATTCAAGTTGACGAAGCTTCCTGAAACACGCTAGCGTTGATTCCTTGCGCTTTTGTGACGTTATTAACTTCATTAATATAAGATCCTCACTCATCGCAGTTGAATTTTCTGCCAAGTATTTGTAGTAGCAGCAAATTCCTTATCGTTTTCCATTAGCATGTAGTTGAGTTTACAAGAAAGAATTCTGAACATCAACAAACTTACTTGGAAATGATCTTTTTTATAATGGGATCAATGTGGATCTATTTCAGGCTATATAAAATACCGATAAGCTCCGAAAGTATGTTCAACACCCAAAATACGATCCAATTTAGTGAATATACGTTAGAGATGGTTCAACATCCTGGTGCTGATGCGGGTTAATTAGCTAACAATCCAAGTTTTATAAAGAAGATTAAGTTAAGTTCTAAATGAAAGGATGGGAGCCCGATGCAATTATTGCTCTGAGTACTGGAACCGTACACGGCGACGACGGACGACTATCTTATCTATCCAACCGGTACGGACTATAAATCCACCCAAAGAAACCTCAACTCGGCAATATTCCATGAAAACTATTTAGAGAACGTTCTCTGGCACCACAACAACAAGCAACCGACGGTTCTTACAAATAGAAAGAGAAACTCAATAAAAGAAGAAAGACACGTGTTAAAAAAAATAAATAGAATTTTTAAATAGCTCCAGTTTGGGGAGTCCGAGTACCAAATTGTATATTGATATACATGTATGCCCTGAAGTACGATACAATTGCAAAAGCAATACTGTAACGATGCGCCAGCCTCAATATTAGACATGACTGCGTGTGACTTTTTCCTATTTTCAAAAATAAAGGGAACCTTATTTACAAGCAGACGCAAGAAATCGCCGAAAGAGCCAAAGGTTATACAATAAATCGAGTTTGAGAAGTGTTTTGACGATCAGAAAAAGCGCTTTTAAAGCGACTATTTTAAAGGCAATATTTGTGAAGCGTTTGGAAGATAGTAGTCCTATTTACAGCGATTCTGGAGATGAGCTCCCAGTTCAGGTAAGAACTGTCATCTGAACTGTGAGATATCAACCACAAGTACTGTTTGGTATTCTGGGTTATTTGCAATGATTCTGAATTAGTTTTAAACTTAAGGAAACGATTTTCAGAATGGTTTCATATTTAGTCAACTTTAGATTTTAAAATACCGAAGGGTTTCCAAAGTTGTTTCTATGGCTATTCTTCTTCTTAACTGGCGTAGACACCGCTTACGCGGTTATAGCCGAATCCACAACAGCGTGCCATTCATTTCTCCTTTTGGCACTTTGGCGCCAATTGGTAATACCAAGTGAAGCCAGGTCCTTCTCCAACGAAGTCTTTCTCTTCCTCTTCACTGTCTTTTTATTCGCTGAACTATGTCAATGTCGTCGTATAGATCGTACAGCTCATCGTTCCATCATCTGCGATATTCGCCGGTGCCAATGTTTAAGGACCGTATAACTTCCGCAAAACCTTTTTCTCGGACAATCCTAGTGCCGTCCCATAGGATGTTGACATCGTCCCGCTGCTACACCATAAAGTAGGACGGGAATAATGAGCGACTTATAGAGTTTGATTTTTGTTCGTCGAGAGAGGACTTTACTTTTCAATTGCCTACTCAGTCCATAGTAGCACCTGTTGGTAAGAGTGATTCTGCGTTGGATTTCCAGGTTGACATTGTTATTGCTGTTAACACTGGTTCCCAGATAGACGAAATTATCTACAACTTCAAAGTTATGACTGTCAACAGTGACGTGGGAGCCATGACGCGAATGCGCTGACTGTTTGTTTGATGACAGAAGATATTTCGTCTTGTCCTCATTCACCTCCTGGCCCATTCGCTTCGCTTAATTATCCAGTCTGGAAAGAGCAGAACTAACGGCGCGGGTGTTGTTTCCAATGATATCATCGGCGTACACCAGCAGCTGTACACTATTATAGAAGATTCTATAATACATTTTCTGTTTAGCTCTGCGGCTCGTATTATTTTTTCTCTGGGAATATTATTGATTTTTTTTCCAATGTTTATTTTTTTATCGAACTGAAATTTTTAAACCAACTCATGCTATTGGTTTATATTTAGGAGAGCTCTCTGTTTTGCTATTCTAGAATGCCCTTCCCCTCCACCATTCACCACAAACCACTTAATGCCTAGTTAAATACCGTTTAATTCGTTGCATTGTAACACATGCTGCAACCAAAATGCGGCACGAAATTCTATGCCTAAGCACTTGTATCAAAGAATGTTGTGTGCTGCATTTTCTGGCACGCTTTTAATTAGTAGTGCTGCTGAAAAATTCGATAATCACACAAGCGCTCTTACAAACATCTGTTTGTGTGTGGGGGTGTGGGTGTTTGAGTCCACCATGTCCGAGCCTCACAATTAATAGCTAATAGTGGCATTTACGGCCTAGTGGTACAGTGTGCGCCAGAGCATTTGGTATTAAGTACTTTGACATTTGGCCGAAACTAAGCATAAAATTTTCCAAGGACGTCCGTTTAGTGGCTGTTCGAGGCTTGTGGACCATTTTCAAACGAAGACATGCACACTCTTACATAAAAATGTTTAAAAGCTCAGCATATATGTATGTATTAGAGGCAGTAAAATATTTATGGGCAATTTTGATTTGATGGCGATGAGTGTGTGTGGGTGGGTGGGTTGCAGGGTGATTTTACATTTGACATATTTCTAACTAAAAAACATGCTGTGTTTGAAATAAATACATATTTACACACGTATTACATATCGTACGACACATTTCTAATCGATGCTGTGCCATATGACGAGTGTGTGCAATTTTTTCCTTCATGCGATTTTGGCAGCCTTTACGAGTGCGAAAATTGCTGCATAATTGGAAGGGCATTAGCTGTATGTAATATATATGTGTATTTATATGTATATACACACATATGCACAGCTGCCCATAAGCGCCACGTGATTATTGGCTGATGACACCGCTTAGCTTTGACACTTTCAACCAACAACACCTTAACCAATACATATGTACATATATGCATATCAGTGTGCGATTTTCCCAGAATAATTTGCCGCAGTAAGCGTTGTGTAAAATAATTATTATACCAGCATAACGGAAATTATTCTGAGAACTTTACTAACCGACAATTAAGTAGAGAATTTAAAATGCATCCTTTTTAATCCGGTGAGAGTTCCGCATAAAATAAATAAAGCCTTTGGCGTGCTGTGGCTGTGATTTGTAATGTATATTGCACATACATGTGTGCGAGTATGTACGAGGACGCTTCGATAAGTACGCAGCATATGAAAGAATGTTTTTGAAATCAAACGATATATCGGTTGCCAAGCATTACGCCAATTTCTTCAAACCGACTGAAGTTCACAATTTCCGGAAGTCGGTGGCATTAAGGGGTTAGGGATAGTCAGGATTTTCAAAAAACAATTTTCTTTTTACATTTTCGTTACGTGTAATATCTTAAAAATATTCTCCGAAAATTTGAAGTTGATCCGATAATAACTTTTCGAGTTATTCGACAAATAACAAAGCTCGGGCACTCCAAGACGCTAGTGGGAAACTTTAACCGCTCAGTAGATTTTAATGAAACTCATACAGCTTTTAGAATACATAATAAACTGATCGAAGGATTTTTTTTTTTAATTTCGATTTTTTTTAACTGTTGATTTTTTCCCGAAAATCTAGAAAAAAATTTCATGAGGCCGGCATTTTGTTAATTTTTTAAAAAACTTCGACCAGACCCAGGATTATCTATTTATAAAACTAATTTGTTTTTATCTGATTGATTTTAGAAGGACCTTTGTTTGAAACTGGGTCAACACAGACAGCTACAACTTTGGAAATTATAATTTTTTTTTTAAATTTTCGTGACTTTAAGTCAAAACATTGTATAATAATGCCATATTATTATTTTTGTAAAATAACATGATTTAATAGCAAAAAAACATTACTGAAAATTCTATTTTTTTGGTGTTTCTGACTACCCCTAGCCCCTTAATTTTCTATTTCGACTAAAATTTCCCTGCGTTGTTTGAAAGCAAAACGCACGAGACTACATTTGATGAATAAGCTGGATGGAACAGCAGTTCATTGTCTAATTCGTCGATTTGGCTATTGAAATATCGAAGATGTGAACCGAGGCTTTTAGAAATCGAAATCGAATTGGTACTTTTGCAATACCAAAAAACGGTGCTCATCATCTTACCGACCAGTGGCACAGACTTCGCATTCTACGGATCAGGTTAAACCGCTTGTTGTTGTTGTTGTTGTAGCGGCTTAAAACATTCCGCAAATAATTTTGAGGAATGCTGTCGATTTGACAGTCCGTGGCCGCATAAAAATCCGGGTCCGTTGCGGTTACGTAGAACCGACTGTTGTGAGAACGGTTAACCAAGTAATGTCCACTGGTTCGGCTGTCCTCCGGGCTCTGATCACCAAACGAAGCAGGCAGTCTTTGTCTGCATTGGTGCTGTTTTGAAAGATGATGTCCAGTGTTTGGGTTCCCCTTCGGACTCTGGTGTGTACCAGTGGATACTTGTCTCATCGACGATCATAGAAGTGAAGATGATCTCAAGGTTGCGCTTGTTATCCGAAGTGAGCAAACGTGGCCTATCGCGTTGACAGTTGTCTCCTTCCCAATATTTCATGTATAATTTGACCCAGGAATTCTTGTGAGATGAGCACTTAGTCCGCTTTCTCGCACACTTTGAATTGGCCAATACTAGATCTACCAGTACAAGATCTGACCTTTTGTCGCGTTATCTTCCGTGTTAGCCCATTTTGAGGACCTAGGCTCCCTGAGGCTTCTCAAAAACCGTGACCATATGTCGTTAAAACAGGTTTCGACGGCGACCATTGTTGGATAAGAGTCTCCATATTCAGCTACCAATCGTTTATTGATTCCATTACGCGAATTACATCCAAAAATACAACAAGAAACGAGGCACCGATCATTAATTCTCTTTTTCAATTTTCTAAAATCATCAGATATGCCTACTTCTTCATGTGGTTAAAGCAAAACCACGAGTCAAATCCGTCAAATCTTTAGAGTAGCCGCTTAATAGAATATGTATACTACATGATAGTAAATTTCTCTTGCGCTAGTATCGTGATGCTAATTACTTATCGGTCCACGCTCGTAAGAATACTACTAGTATATAGTAGTAGTATAATAAACTACTTCCATAATAAACAATAATATAAATAGTAAGCTCATACAAGTTATTGTTATAAACATAAAGCACAAGGCAAACATATTCTCAAACAATTACATTCTAAAGAAGCACACAATTTATGAGTTGAGCAGCAGAAGTAATGCGGCAGGTGTCTCTGAGGTTATACGGTAGTGCGTGTACACTTGAAAGTCTGGCATCTGGCAATGAAAGGAAATTGGCAAAGTACATAGTAAATATGTATGCGGATAAATTTGCATTGAAAACGATGACGGGAGTTGAGTTTAATAAAAGTTTTCAGCTGCAAGCGAGTATGTGCCAATGGAATACTCGCTTAAAGAAAATCTAACTCGTTTATTATTAGGAGTTCAGCGAGTTTGTTGTAAAATAAACGACTTGAAATCGAATATGAAAGATAGATGATGGCAGAGAGACGAAGATCTTCTTAATATTGCAGATAGGAAGTGTGTTCTTTTTAATATTGAAGATAAGAAGTGTGTTCAAAAAATAACGGGAATTTGAAAATACCGATTTTCGTTCGTCAAAAACACACACTTTGTTTCTTGCTTCATACTGCCACTATTTCAGCCACCAAATACGCCAAACATAATTCCGTGTGACCTATTTCCAAAAACAAGAAAAAACGTTAACTTCGGCTGTACCGAAGCTAATATATGCTTCACAGGTGCATTTCTTTTAGTAACTATGTGTTCAAGCAAATCTAAAGAGGTAAGAAAAAGTAAGTAAAAAAAAAAGAAAACATTTTACTAATTCTTTTTAGCCGGGTTGTTTGTAGGAAACATTAAGGTTATATAGTTAACCGATCTGAACAATTTCTTCGGAGATTATATTATTACCTTAAGCAGTAATCCATGTCAAATTTCGTGAAGATACCATGTCAAATGCGAAAATTTTCCATACAAGCCCTTGATTCCGATCGTTCAGTTTGTATGGCAGCTATATGCTATAGTGAACCGATCTCAACAATTTTTGCGGAGATTAAATTATTTCTATGAGCAATAACTCACACCAAATTTCGTGAAGATATGTAGTAAAATGCGGAAGTTTTCCATACATGCACTTGATTCCGATCGTTCAGTTTGTATGGCAGCTATATGATATAGTTGTCCGATATCGGCAGTTCCGACAAATGAGCAGCTTCTTGAAGAGAAAATAACATTTGCAAAATTTCAAAACGATACCTTAAAAACTGAAGGACTAGTTCGTATATATACAGACAGACAGACGGACATGGCTAAATCGACTCAGTTCAACATACTGATCATTTATAAATATACTTTATATGGCCTCCGACGCTTCCTTCTGGGTGTTACAAACTTAATATACCCTGTTCAGGGTATAATAAATACTCGTAGTATCTTAAAGGGTTTGTTGCTTTACAAGCTAACAAGAAATCAATGAAAGAGCCAAAGTCTATGCCAAGAATCGAGTTTGAGAAGAAGTGTTTCGACTATTGGAAGAAGCGCTGTCATACTAAGTGCATAATATAGACGAATGAATACAAATGTTTTCCAAAATCGAAAATTCCCGTTATTTTTTGAATACATCTGTATGTCGTTTTTAATGTTCAGAGAGTCAAAATTTGTATAAATTTAAAGAAATATTTCATGCAAAAGTTGAATAAGCCGCTTATAAAACCATATTAGCTCTTCGCAGAAGCTTCAAAGTCGGCAAGCAAATTCAAAAATATCAGAGTAAGCTCCGAGCAGTTTCAGCAATGACGTAAGCACTTTAAGTGCATCAGCAAATTGCCAAATTCTAATTACTTATTAAAACATAAGCTTAAATCCTTTGTCGTTAAGCTGCAACTTGAACTATAACCTACACTATCGTCTCCGAAAATCTTCTCTCGAAAAAAAAACAATGCAATTTTGATACAAACACATTTAACAATAAAGATTTGCATACGAAAACGACTTAGCGGCTGCTGAAATTGAATTTAAAAAAAGTGCCATTCAATGCAATCGAGTCAGTAATAACATCAGGTGTGTCCAACCACCACAAAGCAAAACATAAACCTCAACTCACTGCACTCTATGTGCCACTAAATGTGTGTTTGTGGATTAATACATGACATTCTTGTTTTTGTGTTAAACCAAATCCGAGCGGTTCGAGGACTACTACGTGTTTCGCATATGCATACACAAAATCACAGATAATCCCGAGCGTGTAGGTTTCTCTGCTTCCTATTTTTTGGTTTCTGGTAGGATGATAAATGTTAACCGTTATATGCATATTACACATAGTACTGGATTCATGTGTGGATATTTTGGTGAAAACAAAAACAAGAACGAAAAGCATTACTATCGCTCGTTTGTTTGCTTCACACTTTGCCTTGACAGCGCAGTAGCAGCAGCAGCAGAAAACAAAACAATTCATCAATAAATAACAGCAAATGCCGGTGACAATGTTCATGATACAATGGGCCTGAAGTGCTTGCAACAGAAAAGCCAGTGAAAGGTATGCACACGTATAAAAGCAGAGCAACAACAGGATCTCTACACACAAACAGTGAACATAAATATTGCCGTTAGCGTTGTTGTAGCGGTATAACTACTGCACGTTGTTGGCTAGTTGGTTGCTCTATATCCTTTATGTGTACTCGTCGTATATCCACCTTTATTGTTACACTTTTCGCCTTTTGTGTTTGCAAACCCGAGAGAGAGAGAGCAGTTGCTTGCTATTGATTCGTAAATATTTGTTGGAACATAAACGGATGTCGTTCAATGATCAAACTGATAGAAGGCAGAATTAAAGTAGATTTAAGATTAAGATTAGCTGGTTGAACAACGGTTCACACATTCCATATACACAAATATCTGTGATTAAGTCTCAAACTGTTAAGCTTTTGTACTGAACACCTCTCCTCTATATGGATAAGGTTCAAAATATTCCACTGCTATCGGAAAAGTAATCGTCAACCTTTATGTACCTACATATATCGAACCAGTACCAAACGCAAAGCATTATGCTTGTCAATCTACTCCTCCAATTTGTTCAAGTTTCTTTTTACTCTGATCGGGTCCCAGTTGTTCGTTGTAGTGACAGAAACGGTTGGGTTATCTGTAGGACTACTTTAGTATTAGACTCGTCTGGGTGCCGGGTTACAGCGGAATCACAGGGAACTGCAGCGCTGATAAGTTCGCACGCAAGGTCGCTGCAGGGGAAATCTCATCAGAATGGAAACGAGCTGACATTGTTCCCCTGGCTTCCAGCACCAGATCTGTTTACTTCAAAAAACGTGTTCACATGCACATGCATGACGGAGCGATCATTTTTGTCCAGTGTAGATCCACTGAACTATTTACTTTTAACAAGGTTCAACTCACGACAATGGTATCAGTCCACATTGGAAACTTACGTGCCATGAGGCTAAACATCCTTCAGGATACAAGTTGCTGATGTTGTATGGAGAAAGACGAGCTTGAAAGATCTAGGATCTACTTTTTCCTTCACTGCCCAACTTTTGCCAGTGTGAGGCTGAAACATTTCGGCAGCACTAGTTTCGACGAACCCGATGAATTGTCCCGTTTAGATATCCACCGCCTTAACAAATTTGCAACACAAAGCGCTATCGATGCCTTAAGCTTGGTGGTGTATATATTTAGAAAGTTTGCGGCCTTACAAAGCACTGGCGATTTAAGCAATCTACGTGAGATGCATTTGATCAGCCCTTTAAGCTAACTTACCAAACATGGCTGTGGGTACGTTGATTCCAGTGTCCGCAGCAAGTTTGGTACTCTTAGTACTCATTTAACTATTGCCCTCTCTTCAGTGGAAGGGTATTTTTATTCGCCTTGTGTAACCGCAGAATTCTCATTTAATCTACTAACTTCTCAGTTCAGTCATTCTAAGTGTTGATTTCTCGGTGATCTATGTACTTCACATCCTTCTGATCGGAGATTTAAGAAGTGGTCCATGCATGATTTGTTTGTTTGTGTTGTTGTAGCGGTTATCTGAACCAGGCTGAGTCGGTAAGCACCTGTCGATTGTTAACTTACGGGAGGCCCAGGAAACGAGCAGTTTCGACAGAGTTGGCCTAAAGGGAGAGGGTTCAGTTAATAGGATATACAAAGAGCTGGTTAGTGTCATGTGGGGACTCTTTGATATTAGGTATGTCGGAATTCAGTTTGGATACGTAGAAGTTTAATCTACTACAGTTGCCAGAATGATGTTGTGCGAAGGTTACTCTAGTTTCGCGAGGCAACTCGAGCTCGGAGTATGCAATGCTTCGTCGTATCCGATGAAGTAATCGAGCAACATATGCCAAAACTTTATTATTAATGAAGAGTGGTACTTCTCGCTGTTATTCATCACGTGAGCTCATCTTTTCCATAAACGAATATAGAAAATTTCGCTACAAACTAGATCTGGTAGATCTGGATCTATAGAATTCCTTTTTTTAAGTTGCTGTAAAGACACCGCAAAAATATGAGGACTGGAACTAAATAAGAAGCTGAAATGTTTAGAAAGAAGAAAAAGGTTTCGAAAAAGTCTTAGTATGTTAGATAAATCTTGAACATGTAAGCATCTTATAAGCGTTCTTAAAAGTATACTACATTTTCGAACCAAAATACGACTCATAAATTCATTATTTATCAGCAAGTTTTATAGTATAATATTTAAATTATCTTCCTATCCAAGACACACTTCCTCTCATCTTGTTTAAATTAAATGTCATCTCAGCTCCATGAGCTTGCGATGAAAAGTCAAAGTGAAATCAGCAAAAAAGGATAAAAATGACGCCTCAGTCAAGCGCAATTTGCCGCCACTAATGAGATTATATAATAGAATCGATTAAATATTTAAGTGAAACAAGTAAATAACTGCATACAAACAAGCGGATACATAAATACACATATATATATATATATATATATATATACCGCTATATTATCTGCACGTTAAGCGCATTACTTTAAATAAACCACTATCATCAGGCAGTCAGTGACACGCGTGCACACAGCCTGTCACAAACTGCAACGCGACAAATATCACTACGCTCACTCTATAAACCCTCAAGGCAAATGCACTAGGATACGCGTACTACTAGGTACTACAACTATATGGAGTGACAACTACACGATGTAAACATGAGCGCTGCAGGAAAAATGTTATGATGCGAGATGACTTTCGATTAGATACTAGTTAGTTGGCATTTATGTTCTAGTTAGATGAAGCAAATATACTCTCTTGATTATGAGAAAATCTTTTTTACTAAATAATCACTGGTAGAGAAGAAATATTTTTATTTAGAACTTTGATTTTTCTTAGTATACATATATTACCGTTGAAGAGTAGCATCTTTCGAATCTTTTAAGTAGTTATAGGAAAATATTTTCTCTAGAAATTCAAATTTCCCACCGAGTCTATGATATCATCCTCAGATTTCTCTATAGGGATAGTGTCGTGTATGACATCATACTCGCACATGGCTATTGATGCAATAGACACTTTCTAAAAGAACTGCATACCAACATGTACAAATATGAAGCATACTTTTGCGGGCTGTCAGCAGCAAGTGCTTTTTTCGCATATCATTATCGCTTTAGTCTTTATATTTTTCGTTTTTTTTTCTGTTTACTAATGTGCATAATAGCCATAAGCAATTTATAAAGACCCACTGATTCAGCAATGCCTGCATGCACCTCTCGGCGACATATTCACACTTCGTTGGTATGCACGGCTCGCTTACATACAGTCAACTATTATCACGTTTAGTTGTGATGAAGTGGTTATTATGTTGGAGGATGCTTCTGCGGTAGCTATTAATGATGAAATCAGTAACAATAAAAACAGATTGTGGTGACAATGTGTACTACATACATACATAGATATACATAAATACATACATACATATACATTTGCTATGCATAAATATATAGGTTATGACTTATACAATTTCCTATTTGTAGTAAATAAGTTTCTCGGTTTAAAATAATAACGAAATTTTAGTCCTATTAGAGACTTACTCACTTCATATACATATATAAAGGGTTTTTTCAAAAGAGACGATACAAAAGTAGGGACAGCAAACGACGCCATATTTTTTCCCCGCTCTTTTGACATTTCTCTTCAATAAGGTTTGCCATTTTATCATGGAAAGATATACGATCCAACAACGAGTCGAAATTATTAAAATTTACTACTTAAATTCGGAGTTAGTGGTCTTAACTTTAAGAGCGCTACGTCCAATTTATGGTTGTTGTTGTTGTAGTAACGGTTATCTATCCCTGCCGGAAAGGAAAGCATAAATCTAGTTGTCGTCGAGGTCATCTAACGGGAGGCCCAGGAAACGTGCTGTTTCGACAGGGTTGGACCAAAGAGAAAGGGGTGTTAGATGAGTAAGGTTCGTTGGGCATGCAAAAAGGTGGTTAGTATCATGCGGGGACTCATTGCATGCAGGACATGTATTTTGTATGTCGGGGGTTCAGTATGGATAAGTAGGAGTTTAATCTGCTACAATATCCAGATCGAAGCTGCACAAGGGTCACTCTGGTTTCACGCGGCAACTCGAGCTTATCGTCTGTCCAATTTATGGTCGTCATGAATGGCTTCGTCAATAAGCAAAATATGCGTTATTGGTCTGGCAATCCACAAGTACTATCCCAGTAAAATCCCAAAAAAATTACGGTTTGGTGTGGTTTATGGGCCGGCGGCATCATTGGGCCGTACTTCTTCCGTGATGATCAAGACCGACTCGTTACTGTGAATGGAAACCGCTCAATGATAACCGAATATTTTTTGGCCCTGAATTGGATGATATAGTCTTGGACAATATGTGGTTCCAACAGGACGGCGCTACAAGCCACACACTGATTGCCACAATCGATTTGTTGAAAACCAAGTTTGGTGAACGTGTTATCTCATGATTGACCCAGTTAATTGGCCATCTCGTCATGCAATTTGACGTCATTAGGCTATTTCCTGTGGGGCTACGTCAAGTTTATGGTCTATGCCATCAAGCCAGCGACGATTGATGAACTTGAAAATCTTCTTCTTAACTGGCGTAGAAACCGCTTACGCGGTTATAGCCGAGTCCACAACAGTGCGCCACGCATCTCTCCTTTTGGCGGTTTGGCGCCAATTGGTAATACCAAGTGAAGACAGGTCCTTCTCCACCTGGTCCTTCCACCGGAGTGGAGGTCTCCCTCTTCCTCGGCTTCCACCAGCGGGTACTGCATCGAAAACTTTCAGAGCTGGGGCACTTTCATCCATTCGAACAACATGACCCAGCCAGCGTAGCCGCTGTCTTTTTATTCGCTGGACTATGTCTATGTCGTCGAACAACACATACAGCTCATCATTCCATCTTCTGCGGTATTCGCCGTTGCCAATGTTTAAGGGACCGTAAATCTTCCGCAAAACCTTTCTCTCGAAAACTCCTAGTGCCGTCTCATCGGATGTTGACACCGTCCACGCTTCTGCACCATAAAGTAGGACGGGAATGATGAGGGACTTGTAGAGTTTAGTTTTGGTTCGGCGAGAGAGGACTTTACTGCTCAATTGCCTACTCAGTCCAAAGTAGCACCTGTTGGCAAGAGTGATTCTGCGTTGGATTTCAAGGCTGACATTATTATCGGTGTTAATGTTGGTTCCTAGGTATACGAAATTATCTACAACTTCAAAGTTATGACTGTCAACAGTGACGTGGGAGCCAAGACGCGAATGCGCTGACTGTTTGTTTGATGACAGGAGATATTTCGTCTTGTCCTCGTTCACCACCAGACCCATTCGCTTCGCTTCCTTATCCAGGCGGGAAAAAGCAGAACTAACGGCGCGGGCGTTGTTTCCGATGATATCAATATCATCGGCGTACGCCAGGAGCTGTACACTCTTGTAGAAGATTGTACCTTCTCTATTTAGCTCTGCAGCTCTTATAATTTTCTCCAGCATCAAGTTAAAGAAGTCGCACGATAGCGAGTCACCTTGTCTGAAACCTCGTTTGGTATCGAACGGCTCGGAGAGGTCCTTCCCGATCCTGACGGAGCTTTTGGTGTTGCTCAACGTCAACTTACACAGCCGTATTAGTTTTGCGGGGATACCAAATTCAGACATCGCGGCATAAAGGCAGCTCCTTTTCGTGCTGTCGAAAGCAGCTTTAAAGTCGACAAATAGATGGTGTGTGTCGATCCTTTTTTCACGGGTCTTCTCCAAGATTTGGCGCATGGTGAATATCTGGTCAGTTGTTGATTTTCCAGGTCTAAAGCCACACTGATAAGGTCCAATCAGTTTGTTGACGGTGGGCTTTAGTCTTTCACACAGTACGCTCGATAGAACCTTATAAGCGATGTTAAGGAGGCTTATCCCACGATAGTTGGCGCAGATTGTGGGGTCTCCCTTTTTGTGGATTGGGCAGAGTACACTGAGATTCCAATCGTCGGGCATGCTTTCTTCCGACCATATTTCGCAAAGAAGCTGATGCATGCACCTTATCAGCTCTTCGCCGCCGTATTTGAATAGCTCGGCCGGCAATCCATCGGCCCCCGCCGCCTTGTTGTTCTTCAAGCGGAACTTGAAAATCGCTTCCTTATATAATGACATCAAACATACTTTCACTGAAATAAAGAATTTCAATGATTGGGATATCAATCGCTTTTGTAGCGCTCTTATTGAAAAACCCTTTACATACAAAGTATATACAGCATATTAAAAAAATTCTTAAATTACTTAGCAATCAACTTTATACGGCATATACTTTAGAAAAAGTTATGAAAACGCAATTTTTTACTCAAAAACAGTTTAGTTGTATTTAAAGCTTCAGAAACACTACTACAACTAAACCAAATTGACTTATATACACATTTATATATATCTCTATAGCTCACATCGCGTTTACTATCCTTTACTTGTCGTACTTGTTGCAATAAATTAACTTAAATAGCAAAAAAAATTGTGCTAATCGAGAATCGACAAAAAACAGCAAACAATAAGAAACTAAAAAATAAAAAAGTATAAACTCTGTCGTCCTTTGTATATTGCTGCCAACTTAAACGGTGAACAATGCACTATTGTGCAGTATAAAAAATTGTTTTTCAATATATTTTCCATGATGATTTATTATTACAGTTTTTATTGAAATAAGCGTACCTGCTGCTAAAATTCATAATTTAACAATAATAATTTTACTAATACACAATAGAAGTACAATTACATAATGCCGTTAAACAAATAGCTATAATTACAATACAAATACAAAAATAAATTTAATAAAAATCAAATATGATGCACATTTAACAACTTTTTAACTTAATTAACATAAAAAATTATGAATTTTGAAAATAAATATAAATAATTGCGCTGAAATATAAATTAGTTTTACAAAATAATGATTTGTCAAATTTCTAGCCGCCTGTGATGCCTTGCATATAGATATCCTGCACCGTCGGTATGGCGTGCTGGAAATGCCTGCGTTTCGGTATTGGTTGTATATGCGGTAAACGTGTGCCATTGAGTGCATTTAAGCTTGGTTGGTAATCGTCAAAGTCCTCATCGCTGGTTGTAGATGTATTAGCTGAAACTTGTGAAATTCGTTTGTTCGACGCATTTGGCGCTGTTACATTACTAGCAAAATGTTTGTTTGGTGGTTCTGGTGCTATGTGTACTCTTTTACGTTTCGCTGGCTGCGTCGGCTTACGCCATACTGTTGCATCCGCGGTGATATGCTCATCTTGTCCTTTATTATTCGTTTTACTTCTTACTACGTTTGACGCAGTCGTCGTTGTGTTGTTTATTGGTGCTATAGTTTGTGATACATTTTGTGTATTATCGCTAATGTGTGCTACAACTTCACCAGCAACTTCTTGAACAGCCACATTATAATTTCTTTCAATTCTTATTTCGTTTGTCGCAGTCGTTGCAGCGCTGGCTGTTGGTCTTACAACTTTTATTAACTCCTGTGAATTGTCGCTACTGTCTGTGGCAATTTCATGAGTACCAGGAGATGGTGCATTTACATTAGCTATGGAATTGACACTGCTATCATCACTAACCATTAGCGAATGTTGTTCATTTGATCCGTAGCTGCTGTTTCCAGCATTGTCGTTATGAGCTTGATTTTCTTCTTCCACATTTTCACTTAATTCCTGTGACGGTCCACCCAAATTGTATGGTGCGCTTTGTTTGACAAAGTCACGTAAATGTTTGGTACGCGGCGTTTGATATACAATGCGATCAAAGTCGTCCAGTGATGAAGAGGACGAGACAGTCAGTGAGGCCTGTCGTTTTTTCTCTTTAGCGCTCTTTAGTTTCATATCATATACATGTATAAAGAATTTTGCACATTCAGCACAGACACGATTTTCCGGACGAAAGTCCTTTCGACGTTTGCGCGCGAATTCCACATGCTTTGGATTGGTAATAAACACACCATCACCTTTGAGTAAATGTCCATCCGATGCTAAGGCGCATCTTACGCCACGTATTCTAACCATTGATTTTGAAAGTAATATATGCAAACTTTATTTTACTTTAAATAAAACACTTTATTTGCAATTGGATGAAAATTGTGCAAATGCATTATGTTACCGCGTACTGCCTGTAGATTTAAATGCAAACAGCTGTCAGAAAAGTGCTGCCAAATTATCGATATTTGGTGCGTTGCTATCGATAACGCTATTCACACTATTTGTTTGGTTTTATTTTATTTTTGTGATGAAATATTTTTTATTTAGTTACGAGAAAGAAAATTTTAGTACAAATATTTAAAAATGTATATTGAAATTAAAATAACAAAGTAATAACTAAATTAAATTGCTAATTTATTGAATCAACAGTTTAGACAGTGTTGACTTTCGAAGAAAAAATTAATACCCGTGCTGCCACTATGTAACTAAAATGAAATTTGTACCGAATATAAAATTTATTAAATTATTTATTCATTTTTAAATTTACGCTGTTGTATTGTTGTTGTATTTTCAGCAAAAATCGCCGTATGAGCGTTAGAAAAAATTTCTATAATGAAGTTAAATAAGTCAAACTGGTTTCTAATGAATGTTGGTGTACAGTTATAGAAAGCGCTTAACCCAATATTTTAGTAAAGAACATACAAAATACTACACAGCAGCCAGTAGTTTAAATATGCTTACAACAAAAAAGAAAAGCAAAAACGTAACAAGAACCCAAACAAACGTAATAGTCTTCCAAGCAACTAACTAAAACAAAAATAAAAAAAACAAAAACAAAAACTTCTATTTCCAAGTGCACAAGAACAGCGATGGAAAAAATTGTAGAAATCTACAGCAGTTACAACAATAAACGGCGAATTTTCCATGCTAGGCTACGAAAAGAACTTACCGCACTAGCGACGAATACGAGAGAAGAAAACTTAAAGTGCAACAATAAAAATAACTACAACAAAACAACTACTGCACACAACGAAAATTCTGGACAACAACAAAAGCAACAATCAAATCAACGACTAAGCGCAACTCTGCGAGAGCAACGGTATTATGTACGAAATGTGTGCGCGACAGCGGCAACAACACAACAAATACAACAGCAACAACAACAGCCACAGCTAACGCCCACTGTCGACTATTTTCGCTTCTCCGCTCTGTATGCACTTGTAACGACTACCGCTACAGCAGCAGCTTGCAATATGCGTGCAACATACGCGTGCGTGACTGCGTACGATGAAGCTGTTGATGACGAGGACGCTGTTATTAACGACTATATGCCACACAACCACGATACACGACAGCGTTGTGTGCACGACAACCGAAGCATTTTGCATTTGAAACGTAGCCATAAAAGCCTTACACAAACACACTGCAGCAAATATTTGCGGCGCACCACATGTCACCGCAGTGGCAGCAGCGGTGCGCGACATGTTGCCGCCAACGCCGCGGATACGGATGCGGATGATGTCAGTAGTTGTGGTCTCTACAGTGCGCTTGCTACTGCCACCGGAAGCAGTACAACGTGCGCGGGCAGCGGTCTCGATACGCGTAGCATTTTCTACTTGACGCTCGTATTTTTCATCTATTGTACGGTAATGATGCGCGCCTCCGTCGCGGCGACAGCCATTGCCAATGCGACAATGCAGAGCAATAACAGTAATAACGTTGAACGTACCAATGAAGCGCTCTCCTCGGCGGCGGCCGCATTGCTATCGTTTTCTGCCGAACCTATTGCGGGAAATGTGGCGAAGAAGACACAAAATGGAAGAGTGATTGACAAGCGTGTGCAAGCTGTGACAGCGTTTGCACCGTCAGTTTCAGCGCCTAAAACTATGCATAGCTCTAAAACAAAGCCATCACCTGTCGTCGTTTTCAATGTGACAACCGCTACTGTGAATGGTTCATTGTTAGCTGGTGCGGATGCGTCAGCCGACTATATGGTGTACGCGAACGACACCGGTGTAGCGAAAGTGCAGCGCGTTGCAAAGCGTGATACCGCTCATGTGCCTGATGATGAGGATGATTCCGCCTATCGTGATGACGAATTTGATGAATACGAGGCTTTAATTAACAATAGATCTGGTAAGTAAGAAATAATATATGATTTTTATTTTGTGGGAAGAGAGGTCTTTCAGCAAAGCTATATACCAGAATCTCCTTCCGACTACCAGATCACTGCAGAGGGAATTTGTAAACACTTAATTGACAAATATGTCACAGAGTTGGCTGAGTCTCGGTGGAAAAAATCCTGACATGCTCAACAAGCAGATAAACGTGACCTAAATAGAATATGGACCGCACACGCCGATTATTGAAATTTAAAAGGATTGATAGAAGAAGTTAGTTAGTGTTCTCAAGGAACACTGTCTTATTGGTAGACATGCCAGCAGATCGGGGTAGACATGCAATGATTACTGCAGAAGCTGGCAAGAAGTAGAAGAAGGGACTGTAGAATATATTCTATGGCAACTATCGGTTGCGGTTTCCCCGAAGATGATTCGGAAGTTGCACAGATACGACTTTTTGAATTAAATAATTTATCAAGGCCACTTAGTTGTCCAGAGACGACATAGTAATGTGAGGGGTTTCCAGTCCCGATGGTGTAGTGTTATCTACTACATCCACTATACCTTGATCTACCCAAAGCATCGTAAGGCGCTTCCGGTATTAAGAATGGATTTTACATACTTCTTCAAGCGGGATACGAATTCATGACCGACTGAGAAGAGGTTAACAGTTCAAACTATTATAGATTGACCACAATTTCAGTCACTGTTCATAGTTCTGGTCGTCAGAAAATTACTTCGGTAACTCGATGCTAAGACTTTTGTGGATGAGAATTTTAACAGTATTTTTAACATAGAAGAATTACTGAGAGCTTTGTCTATATAGTGTTCCCACTCTGAAGGCATTTAGTATTTGATAGTACTTGAAGAATGATAGAATGGTCAGAATTTTCACAGGGTTGCATCGAAGAAAGAAAAAAACTGACTTTCAACTCTAATTTAAAATATGTTTAACCATTCATCCTTTATCTTGTTCCAGCTAAGGGCAAATATATTGGTGCTCCCTGCTTCAGTGACATGACATGCGAAACTACATTAATTCATGTCACCTGTGATAAGGAGACAAAAATTTGCGGCTGTGAAAGAAATTACCCAGTACAGCTTGGACTGACTAAAGGTTGCGATAAACGTAAGTGAATCAGTTATTTTCAAAAATTGTATAATATGTTCTAACCTTCTCTAATGCATTTGCAGCTAAAAAACTGGGCGAACAGTGTTTCTACGATGAAACCTGTATGTATAGCGATGAGAATTCCCTTTGTGTTCAAGTGCGACACAATGCCATGTGTCAATGTGCGGATGGTTTTCACTCGGTTAGTCACACGAAGCCGACACGACGTGTTTTTTGCACGAAAGGTGAGTTTGTAGATGAAAATAATATAAAAATTTAATCAATTTTAAAAATATGAAGTAATCAAAGTCAGAAGGAAGTTTCTAAAAACAAAAATTTTAACTTCGTAGCTTCATAATTTTAAAATTCTTTCGATAAAATGTGTTTAAATTCCAAAAAAAAAAACCAAAATAATGTGCTTCTTCTTTGGCACTGCAACCGTGGGTCGGTCTAGGCTGAGAACACAAAACTTCGACAGTTGCCTCTAACCTTTGCATAGTCACGTCAGTTGTGCATGCCACGAGCAGCAAGGTCCCTATGCAGTTCGACTTTTCATTGGATGCCTTGACCGTTGCCCACCAATGGGTTTCGAATCGAAGGATCTTTTCATTGGAGCTTTGTCGTCCATACGTACGACAATTACGTTCCTTTGTGAGTTTGCTGTAGTCGTCGTTTGGGTAGGTCAATGGCCGAGGCTTCGTGTATGTTTCATTAAATAACAATTTTTGCTTGGCGGTTCCAAACCCCAGCTGGGGAGAAGGCTTTAGTGATCACATTTGTATAGAGAGCAGCTTGATCCAAGGCAGACACCCGCTTGCGTCCGGACTTCCTGGTGTACAGACGCAGTAAATTTGTTGTTCTCTTAAACCGATTACCTTGGAGTGGTCCCAAAAAAGACTCCCTCTCACTTAGCCGTGACAATGAGTTCCACCCGAGTTGGTTACCGCATTTCACTCATGGTTGCTCACGTTTCTTTTGTTCTTACGATATTTGGCACATGGCAAGTGGGCCGAAGTCGGATTTATATTTGCCCAAGGGCTTTCATCCCAGAAACTTAGCTCCAAATAATTGTGAGAATCATCACAACTGCTCTCTAACTAAAATAGTCTAAAATGGATTTCAATGTAATTGAATGTGATTACAACCCATAATTCAAATAGGGTCCAATATTTTTAAGCCATCTTCATATATTATTTTTCACCATTTTACTTCATAATTTCATTAATCATATCTTTCATACTTTTTTTCACCCATAGACTTAAAGGAATTAAATTCTGATCTGCCTACTCTATTGGGCGTCGCAACGGGCATAGCAGTGCTTACTGGTCTTATCTGTATGGTCTTACATCTATTTACCAAAACAAAGTATCCACGTCCTCGAAACTTTGGCGATGCGAATCTACCGCCACCGATAATGTACTCTAGCGAAACAGGTAGGTTCGAAATCAATACACACGTCTATTTTATAAATTGCATCAATTATATGTGTATCCCGAATGATAAACGAAATTCAAAACACTAACTTAACACATCACATATTAGAAAAATTTTCCTTCCTTCAAAAATTTCCGACGCTTTTGTTCGACTTTCCAATTTCCATTGCGTATTGCACTTTACTCTCGCTTATACAATTGTTATAAATATGTGTGTCCACCATTGAATCTGATATGCCTTCACCGATTCCAGGTATACCATTGACAGTGCAATCGGGTCGACCATCATCACGTTCCAGTCTACGTTCGAGTGGCTCAATCGGTTCCTATGGCAATCGACGCGCCTCATCCGGTGGCGCTACAGCTGGTGTGCATGGCATGGGTGGTGTCGGCGGCGTTGGCGGTATTGGCGGCAGTAGCGGTACGAAAGGCATACTCGTCTCTACATCACGTACAGGTGCGGCTAGATCGGCCGCCATATTGCTTATATCGTGTCATTTGACGGAGCTCGCCAAAGAGGCGGCAGTGCGCACCACAACGTCGCGTCAAACTTCGGGCGCCGGCTGCAGTGCCAATTCGCGTGATAATCTGGATGAGAATGGCTCCGGTGGTTACACAACTGCCGGCACAGTTGGCGGCAGTGGTAGTCGCAGCTGTGACAGTACATTATCAATGACGCGTCATCTGCAGAAGCAGTTGAACCATCAGCGTCATTTATTAAGTCTTGAGCTGTCGCCGGCAAAAACGAAAAATAACGATAGAATTAGAACATTGTTGGGCATTAATGGAATTGATAATTATAGAACCGATGACGATGATGAGTTAAATAGTTTAGATCATAATCACCTGCAAATTGGTGCATTGCCGACACCGGCCAGTGAAACGCCTAGATTTGCGGTAAACATACGCTAAAACTCTCTCTCTCTCTCTCTCAAAAAACATTCACTGTCACTCTGTCTATCTGTCTCTGTCTGTCTCTCTCTCTCTCTGTATATTGGTCACACGATATCTATTAAAGTCTTACTCTCTATCTCTCTCTCTCCAAAATGAAATACAGATACATACCAACACACACACACACACACACACAGGCATACACCGTTTATACCAGTACACATATCGTCGTTCGATAATACAATACGATTGGTGTCACATAAGAGTTCCTGCTACGAATTGGTGGTCAATAATAATGAATATATTGCATTTGTTGCACTGTACTGCAATTTGTAAAGGTGTATTTATTTGTTAGCGCACAAAAAAACGCACTTGAGTTCAAGATTATTTCCAGAGGCTGCTAAGTTCCCCAAATCCATAGGATCCAAGCTTATCGTTGTCGTAATTTCTGTAATTCCCGCACCCACAAGTGTTATTATACTCGTAGAGCATAGTAGATTGATTACAAATTCTGAAAAGCATAAACGTAAAGACAAAGCTTCCCAAACTTTAGCTGAAACTTTTAAAATCTAATACAATTTAAGGATAGATCTAGCGAAACAACTCTGAGTTGTACAAAAAATCAGTTCGCGGTTGATTGGTAACTATATAGGTCCTGAGGCGGATATACATAAGTTGAGATTGAACCAAAAATTGTCCGAGTATCATATGTATGTACTTTTCCTAAAAGCTTTTATTTTTGCTAGTAGGACCGCTTTTCAACTCTTTAGGTGTGGTGGCTCCATGTTTTTCTACGCTAAAGTATAGATTAATTAATTTATGCGAACTTAGCCGGGCACATATCACATTGTGTGAACTATTTCCCTTTATCAAGACCACAGGGTGGTTCAAAGATGACTCCATAGTGTGAGGGATCACAGTCCCGGTGGTGTCACAATGGGCCAAAAGGCCTTGGTGCGTCGATTGACAGCCACTTAACCTAACATAACCTAACCTAGCGGTAGCTCAGGTAGGTTGGTAGGTATAGTATATGTTCGATGAACCACCTAGGCCTTTAGGAGGCCATTGTGAATCTACCGGGACTAGAAACACTCACACTACAATATCCTCTCTGAACGACTCGGCCTTGATTAAGTTAATTAACTCAAAAAGTTGTATGTATGCAACCTTCGAGACTAGCTAAGAGTCGGTATAGACCCAAAGGTTTTGAGTTCGAAATAATTGTTTCGCAATCCACAATCGAAGCGTAGACTTATCATGTTTTATATATCAAGTTCTCTCTCTCTCTCTAGTTCTTCAGTAGATTAATTAGACTCGAAAGTTAGATTATGCTTAACATGACTAACAATGAGGGTCTTCGGAGTATCAGCCAACATTTTCGCTGTCAGACCGATATCCAGCAATTAACAGCTGATTACTCGTAAAACAGTAATGATTGGTCCAATCTTCATAATTTAAATAAATAATAAATCCTGTCCGCAAGTCAATGATAGTCATCAAGTGTCAAAGTAGCCTACAGGAAATTATTACAATTAAGACATATAGCCTTCAGCTAATGACTTCCATTCTTCATTCCTTTTTCAGTATTCAAGTATTCAATACTCAATACAAATATAAGGAAAAACTCGACTAAGCCTCTAGTAAGAATGGTTACCATATAGTTGTATCAATAAAGGTTTTAACTACTGAAATTAAACTCTATTCGAAGTCGGTAGCACAGCTGCGAGCTGGTACAAACTTCTCAGACGTCAATTAGCAGTTCAAACAGCTTTTAAATCGCTTGTTATTGTATTTCGATTGTTGAGACCTTACATTAAGAGAAACGATTTTGAATAGTTATTTGTTAGATCTAGTGTTGAATAATCGCTATAGATGACTAATCGTCTCATACTCGGTCTCTGGATGTTTTTAGCTAGCATTAGATGTTTTCTACAGTAGCAGACATGATTTCTTAGTTTGATATTCTAAATTTATCAGCGCATCCATAACAATAATTTTAATTTTTTTGCACAAATTTTCAGTTCAACATTTCCTAGTTTCAAAGCAATTCCCTTTAAAAATTAACTTTAATTTTCCTGACATTATAAAACACTTAAAATCGTGTGAAACTCTACACTAATGTGCACAAAAATTGCATAACTTTAAAAAATTGATATATACAATTCAAGAAAAATTGCAAAAATGTGTAAAATTATTGTAAATAAAATTGTAAAAACTATTTTTTTTTTTAATTAGACAAGTTGTTTAGCAGTTGTAATCCCATGTAAAATTGGATGACCTCGAAATTAGTTAATTTATTGTTATAAAAGTAGAAATTTGTAACAAAATTATTATTGTTTTTTTTAATTACATAAATTTACACAAATGTCAAATATCCCATCAAAACCAAATTATAGAGTACCAGCATTCACTTTTCAAAAAAACAACAATAACAAGCAAGTTATTCATGCATAACGAAACACACACAGCAAAAACCGTTTCACCATATATTAAACTATATAACAACAAAAGCAGGTTGCGCAACAAAGCAATTAAAATATTAAGAAAAAAATTTAAATAAAAAAAAAATTAAATAATTAATTATATTATAATATTAATTGTTAGTATGCATTTATTATTAATTACTGTTATACGATAATTTATTGGTGTTACATTGTGTGTTGTGTTGTAATTTCTTATTTATTTGGAATATCATTTAAAAAAATAGAGAAAAAATATTTTTTAAAATATTTGAAAAATACAAACATAGCATATAAATTTAAAAATTTTAAATTTTCTAAACTGACAAACTATGCAGGGATGTATTGAAAATGCATATTTATAAAAAAAATTAAAAAAAAAAAGTTCAAATATTTTTTTCTTTCTTTCTTTTTGTCGTTATCTAGTACTTTAGTGCATATGTCGTCTTTTAGTGTATGTATGTGTATGTGTATGTATGTACTTACTTTTGACTGCCAAATTGTGTGTACAAAATGCCTTTCGTTACTTCAAAGTACTCGTTACTCGTAAGTTCATCGCTTCAGGTTTTATACTTTGTCATATTCCATTTCTGATGTTACAAAAAAAAAACACAAAAAAAAACAAATTTAAATAACGCTGATAATAATAATATTAATAATCAAGTGACAAGCCGTTATGCATATTTTCTCTAATATAGAAACTCAAATTGCAAGCAAAGTACAAACAACGTTGCAAATATACATATCTCGCGCAAGTGTTGAAACAGAAAAGCAATATGGCGGTGACTATGTTCCTAGCAAGCAAAGTATTTGAAAAAAAAAAAATAAAACAAATTACGTTTTTTTAATATTATTTTATTTATTAAATTTCCTCACTGCAACAATGAATGAATGAAAGCATACTAATTTTCTTAAATATTTATACACCTTACTTTAAATTTGCATATTTTTGTTGTATTTTTTATGGGAGTTATTCAAGTATTTCTGTGCAATCTAACCGAATTGAGTGCAAATAAAAAAAAAATTAAAGCTAGTTCATATATAATTGGTACAGTGCTCTAACCGAAAAAATGGCATTCATAAGCTATATTCTCGTATATATATCTATTTCTGAGATTACAAAAACACAATTTTTTCACAAATTAGCACAATATTTTTTAGTTAACGCTACGTAGTATTAAAAATACTATATTTTTATTTTTATTAAGTGAACCAGAGAGAAAAGTTTCTGAATAATAACAAAAATACAACTTTTTGAGTACTATGCGCCTAAAAGTATACTATATTTTTATAAATGTAATGTTTTTGTTGTTTTTAGTGGTAAAAAAATTGCATATTGCTGAACTGCTCAAGTGTAGGAGATGGACTACTTTTGAAAACCTTTCGAAACCATTTCGAAAATCTATCATTTGTAATACAATTCGGCTAAACATATACTATATTCTCACAAAAAATCTTTTTTATTGCATTCCGTTACAGAATCTCCTCCTTCCAATGTAGTTTGTAGAATAAACCAGAGAGAATACTTTCGAAAACATTTCAAAAATCTATTATTTTTAATAAAATTTGCCTAAAAGTAGACTATATTCTCATACAAATATTTTGTATTACATTAACGGACGAACTCTTCTCATTTAAAATGTACTTTATAAAATTTTTTGGCTTGGTATGGCTATAAGCAAGAACAAATAAAAGTTTTCAATGGAAGAAGTGAGGTTAGGTTAAGTCTGTAAATTCAACTACTGACTACTAACACCTAATGGCCTCTATAAAGCACAAAAGAGACAAAGAATTTTTTTGCGTACGAAATCACTTCTATATAATTAATAGGGCAAATAAATATAGATATATTTCCAATATAGTTTACAATTTTAAAGAAAACTGTAAAACCCATTCTTTAAAGCAGTTCTTAATGTCTAATATTTTAATTTGATTTTTAGGCGTTTGTTGAATTCATATTTTTTTGAAGTCTACCTTAAGGCACCTATCAATATTTATTTTATATTTTTGAAGTCTACCTTAAGGCGCCTATCAATATTTATTATATATTTCTGAAGTCTACATTAAGGCGCCTATCAATATTTATATTAATTTTTGAAGTCTACCTTAAGGCGCCTATCAATATTTATTATATATTTCTGAAGTCTACCTTAAGGCACCTATCAATATTTATTTTACATTTTTGAAGTCTACCTTAAGGCGCCTATCAATATTTATTATATATTTCTGAAGTCTACATTAAGGCGCCTATCAATATTTATATTAATTTTTGAAGTCTACCTTAAGGCGCCTATCAATATTGATTATATATTTCTGAAGTCTACATTAAGGCGCCTATCAATATTTATAATAATTTTTGAAGTCTACCTTAAGGCGCCTATCAATATTTATTATATATTTCTGAAGTCTACCTTAAGGCGCCTATCAATATTTATTTTATATTTCTGAAGTCTACTTTCAGGAGTTTGATCAATGAATTTTCTCTCTGGCACATTTTGTTTGTTTTTTTGCTTATATTCTTCAAATCAAGCGTGTAATTTTTTTTGCTTTTACTGCTATTGCGATTTTTTGTATTAAAACAAAAATATTTTAACAACTACTTACTTGTTTTTGTAAATTTATGTGTACTCTTCAAACTGAAACAAAGTAATAAACTATCGCTGTGCTCTGTCGCTAATGCTCGAAAGCGCTTACAAATAATAGAAATTTATATGGAAAAAATATTTTTTAAACAATAAAAGAGTTAAAATTTTTTATTTTTCTTAAAATATAAAATTATAATAATTTCTTTTATAATTTTTTTTTAAATTGATATTTTTTTGAATTGCGTCTCGATAAAAGAACAAATTATTGTTTTCAAATCTTGTATTAAGAAACATTTTTTGATACGCATTTTTATATTGTATTAATTTTAAATTATAAAATAAAACAATTTAAAAAAACTTTTAAATTTTATTAAAATATTTTTTAATTTTTTTAAATTAAATTTGTCAGAAAATATATTTAAAAAAAAATAATTTTCTAATTTCATCTTGTTTAAAAAAATTTTTTGAAATATCTTTCCAAAATGATTGATACGCAGTTTTACTTTTAAATTATTTTTCTTTTTTAATTTTATAATTTTTTTTTAATTAATTTTCCAAAAAAAATTTAAAAACTATAAAAAATAAAAATTTTCATATAAATTTCTATAATTTGCGCTTTGCTCTATGTAACTTGTGTAACTTCTTAGTTAAAAAATAATATAAAATTAAGCTTTCTATCCAATAAGTACAAATTGTAAAAATTTCTACTATCCCCATACCCTTGTAAAGTTTCCGTACCAACTATTCGGCTTACTTCGTACCTACACCTCTTTTAGCGAAACTTAAGTGTAAAATGTGCCAATGAGCAGTCGTAAATGCACGCTACGCTTGTACGCCTAAAACTATGCCTAAATTTTGTATGAAAACTCTCCACCCTCTTTCATAAAATAGCTGCAGCGCCCCAAAAAATAAAGCAAGCTTACAAGCCTGATATTTTTTACGAAAAGCAATAGTTTTGCATCATTAGAACGCAGAGAAAGAATATTAGAAAACGAAATTTTAATTTTACTTTTTTTTTTTGATTGGCCAATATTTTCTCCACAAATTATAACAACTAATGATACAAAACTGCAGCTATAGAACAATATAATTATATACTCTAAATTATATGAATTAATATTATACCATTAATTAAGTTAAATATTAAAAAATTAATAAACTCATTGTAAATATTTCTCTCTTCAACAACCACTCACAACACACTCACACACCCACATACACACACTCACCTGCCAATACAGGTTCTCGAAGACCAAGTCTAGCGTCGGTTCATAGTACTAGTTCGTCTGTGCGTAGTTATAGTATGATGCGTTTCGAGAAGGAGGTACAACAGAAGGAGATACGTCAGGAGATGAAATTGCGTTTGGCACGTCTGCAACAACAACAACATCTAAATCAAAATAAACCGCAAATTGTGATTGGCGATACACTACAACATCATATGAGCGCCGCATCGGCGCTAAGTCGCTTGAGCGGTATGCCAACACCAAGTCCATTAACTCCAAATTCAACAGATGAACTATTGCCGTCGGTGGATGAGTTGCAAGAGGTAAGTGTTGAAGTTAGGTGCAGTTTCGAGTTTGCTAGAGAGAGAGCGTTTATTTCTAGAGTTACTCCACACCAGTCCAAGTGATTCAGTTTCAGTGGCTTAGCTCTTTAGATGTCGCTTTTTTCGAGTTTATCTAGCCTAGGTTATGTTTAGGTCGAAGTGTTTCATATTTAGTGACTCAGCGTCATACAAAGTGTGTTCAAAAAATAACGGGAAATTTCTAAATTTTCAAACTCTATTTTTTGGAAAGCCTTTGGCTCTTTCAGCGATTTTTTCTATGCTTATAAAACGATAGCCCTTTAAGGTTCTCTTTATTTTTGCAAATATGAAAAAGTCACACGGAGTTGTCGTATCTGTTGAATATGTCGATTTTGTCGAAAAAAATTGACAATTGGACTCTCCAGACCCGTGAAATTTTAAATTTAACAATTCTCGTTATTTTTTGAACACACCACGTATGTATGTAGATTTGGCAGCTACTAAGTCAGGAATCTGTTGGGTTCGGATGAAAGTTTATTAGTTTCAATGGATCCTAATTCCATGTTATTCAAGCTTAGATTATGTTCGATCGGTAAGTCCAATAAGAACCAATATAGAGGTTTTCGGTTTTGGAAGGAAGGCCACTGGCCAGAATTGTCTACAAATTCTGAAATACATCGGAGCTCACTCGATTTCAACTTCGAAGGCACGAATTAAAGAGAAAAAAAAAGAATCGGGCAAGATTTTGAAACAAGATTTATAGGGTTTCAACGTTATTATGGAAAGTTCCTTATTTCTTATGAGTAATATTTTCTAATATTGGATAACTTATAATAAATAAAAAAATAACAATGTATTTCTTCCCGCAGTATCCACCGCGTACGGAGGATCTAGCAACAACAATACACAAAATGGCCGCTGATAGCGTGGCCGCTTCTACACTGACCGCCATCAAACAAGCAGCAATCGGCACAAGCATCGCTTTAACAACAACCATGGGCGCAACAACAATGGCAACGGGCATGGCTGCTAGCGGTGGTGGTGGCAGCTTGATGACACCGGGTACACCATCCGATATGATGGGAGCTGCTGCTTATATTGGACCATGTAGTTCATCGACTGACACACTCTAAAAGAGGTACACTTAAGCTGAACAAAGAAGACGATAAACACAAATAATAAATGCAAAAAAAAAAAAATAAATGAATCATAGACAGGCAGTAGAAATTAACGAATTTGCCAGCAAAGAAAATTTAGAGGCTTCAACTCGTAAATAAATATACTTAAGTATGCAATAACAATATAAGTATAGATAACGGTTTTGTATGATACATACAGGCGCGTGCGCGAAAATTGTACGGTTAAAATTGCGCATACTTTATATACTGAATGGGTTAAAATTTCTAAATTAGTGAAAAAATTAAAAAAATATGAAAAATTAGCTAATATGAAGTGCGTTTCGCTTAAACAATTAGACACAAAATGAATGTAATAAGCTAATTTTTTATGCAGCCGTTGTTGTAGGTTAGGTTAGTTTAGCGTTAACTGTATTTATATGCGATTAATTGTAACGGTTTAATGTATGTATAACATACTAATAGGCGTTAGAGCGTTTTCATAATTGTTCCCCAATATTGAATTTGTACTAACACACACCTGTAAATGTAAATATGTAACGGTTTTAATTTAGACTAACTGTATGGAAAAACTGTTGTTATCAGCGTAATAGACCGAACTAAAAATCCGTAAATAATTAAGATTTATTTTTCGTGGAATTTTTGATTTTTTTTTCAAATAATACAACGCTTTAACTATGGTTGTCCTTGATCTGCCTCCATTACCCACAAATGTGGTTTCAATTCAACTCTCAGTTTTCGTATGAAAGCGTAGATACAATGAAAATATTCTTAATACATTTAAACTAAGCAATAGACACGAAAAATATTTGGAACTGATAGAGCAATTTTTATAATACTTCCTCATTTACTGATCATAAGTGATTTTTCTTCCGTTTGATCTCTTTAGGATTGTAGAAACTGCTTTGCTAGTGTTCCTTTCGTATTTCTTTACGATATATAATCTTTGGTGTTAGTCTTTTTTATTTTTTGGAATGTAGAATATTAAGTGGAATATAAAATATTGGTTACTTTTGAACTTGAATATTGATAACTTCGAACGAATCTACTTTGAGAAGACTTTTGGCCACTATTCTCATCAATCAATTTGAGAATAAATCAGTCAAGGTAGCTTGAATATTATTTATTCGTCCTCAAATTTCCGTACCTAGATTTTTATAGCGATTTTGTTCTGAGTCTGTTATGGCTCGCTCAGATATATTTTCGAAAACGAAAAAGCAGACGAGTTGGCAAAGTCAGGAGCCTCTCCAGAAGAATCCGAATCCGAGGCAGGGCTAATACCATGCGCGTCAGAAAGAAAGAGAGAGTTTTACATATAGTTTGAAAAAAAGAGCTCAGAACAGATGAAAATTTACAACCAAACGCAAAATATCAAAGAAAATGGCTGTTCCCCGCAGGAGAAAACACACTTGAACTATTGAGGAAAAATTAAATAAAATAATTAACCCTCTCATTTAAATTTATGGATCGACAAAGCGCCTAGTACCTACCACAAATTAACAGAGGCTTTTTACTTCTATATCCGCTAATTCGCGAGGATGCACAAAAAAGTGAGATCCAAGATACATTGGCCTAGACCTCCCAAAGATGAACATTTCAGAAGGAAATGTTGGGAAATGTCTACCTCATCCTCATCCAAACATCTTCTGCAGATAGCGTATGATCAGTTAGATCTTCTATGGCTAGGGAAAGGTTGACCTTACTGAGGGCGAAGAGTTCCCTAGACCTCTTGCGATGTCATTCATCTACATAGAATCAAATTACAAGTGGATAATGGTGTTTCTATTCGTTCCCATTCCTCTGTAGGTGAGGTCCAAGAAATAATACAGACTTACAGATACCAATGCGGGGCAGTTGCTATTTGGAGAACAAGAGTTGGAATGGGTCTGGCTTATGACAGTATTTGGCGCTGCTTAAGAAGGACATATAAAAACGGGTTTTCAATTTCTCTGTAAATATCCAGCTGTATCACAAACACGACAAAGAACATTTGGAATCCATCAGGTGCCAAACCTTGAAAGGCTATAAAAAAACAACTGCATAAAAAACGCAACGATGAAACGAGATAGCAAGAATACTAAGGTTTACGAGGGAGGGGTGAGGGGCGAATCTAGCACTAATTGAGCCCGGAAAAGCTGGACTACTACCTACAGCTATGAATTAAGTAAAATATGGACGTCAGTATTTTGTCTGTATAATTTTCAGTCTGTCAAGATCTTAAGATCTCTATCTACACATATTTTGCATCTTTATATCCTTTAAGAAAAAATACCCTTCACTATCAACTCCCATTTTAGATAAGATTCTTTCCGAAATTCGCTCGTTGAAGCATTTGATCAGTTAAGTTCTCAATGTAGTAGTTCATTTTTTGGGATCGTTCGAATTCAGCCACTGTTTCAGTAACTCATGGTGACTGAGTTTCAAAACTGTTCCGGATTGAGTGTTGTGGGATGTTCATTATTGAAATTTGAAATTTTTAAATGGTAAATCTCGTTTCTTAATTGCAGATTATCGAGTTAAGCTCGTACGGACTATAATATTTGAAAACTAGTTCGATTAATCTCCTCAAGTGACTTTGAAATTTCAGAGATCCTGAACTACAAAGTTTATATTATTTTATGTTTAATTTAATTTAATTTAATTTAAATGTGTTCTCTACCAGTTTCAAGAGATTTAAATAAAAATTAACCATAACTAAGGCATATAATTTCAATACCAAAAAAATACCCAAAATTAAGAAGAATCATATAAGGAAAGAACGAAAACAGGAAATGCAGAGTTATTGAATTTAATTATATGTATACTAAGGTAATAAAAAATAAAGCTTATGTAATATATAAATATAATGTAGATAAATTAAATGAGATTAGAAAAAAATTAAAAAGACTTTAGTAAAATAAAAAATTTAATTTTTTAGTACACAAGTACCCAAAGTAGCTAAGAACAATAAAATAAGCGGAAAAAATTACATAAATTAGTGGTGACAAATTTACGTCTAGCAAGAGTTATATATACATATATTTTAATTATGAAGCGTAATATGTTAAAAATGAAAAGCGAAATGAAAAATAATAAATAAATATTATTAAATAAATTAAAAATAAAAATAAAATGTTGCGCGTATAAAATTATGAAAAAAATATATAAAACTAAATTATATAAAAATAATAATAATAATTAGTTAAAAATGTGTTAAATAGATTTTTTGATGTACAATTATAAAAAAATGTATGCAAATTTACATAAAAATAAAAAAATAATTAAACATACCTATGCGTACGTGTAGATTCTAGCACATATGTATGTATGTTTGTAGCAAAAAAATATATTTGGTAGGCAATATTTGATAAGGATTTTTTATATACACACACACAAACTTTGTGGTCCTTATAACTATAGATGTATCTATGTATGTGTATGTATACAAATGAAATGAAATCGGCAAATGGCACATATATATGTATGTATTTCATATGATTTACAATGAAAGTAAACTAACTAATAATATTTGTTATAAGTAGAAAAAAGTTGAAAAATCAATATGACTAACTGTACAAGCGTTAAAATGTAAAAATAATTTATTTGTTGTTGTTATGTTGTCAAATAGCAAGTTAGTTGTGTTTTTTTCTACAAGCCTTAATTCATTAAATGCTAGGAATTGCTGTGCAATAAGTAATAATAAAGAAAACTAAAATGTGTTGGAACAAAAATTATTTTCTAGAAATTACTATCGGTATGCTGTACAGTAAAACACACACATACATACCTTTTTGAATTGTAAACACGCAACAAAAGACATCACCTGTGTATAAATTGATGTTTAGTATTAGCAAAACAGTATTATTTACAAGAAGAAAAACAATTTAATGAATACAAATTTACTAAAAGAAAAACAATTTTCTTATTTATATTTATGCATAAAAACACTTTAAAACACAATTATATACAAAATTGAAACAAAATTGTAACAAAAATAATAGCAAACATATAGGAGAGTTGCAAATTTGTTGACTTATTTGCAATTGCAAATTTTAAAATAATATTTTAGTGAGTTTACCTACTTATTAAACACACTGTACAACATTAAAGCAAAACATTTTATGTTTTATGAGACCAAAAATCGTTGTTTGATACGAACAATTTGAAAAGTTTATACAAAATTTGAGTTTAGTGGGGTTAAAGTTCAGTTGTTTTCATAATTTTGTAAGATTACTAAAAGTTCTAAATTTTTTTTATTTATTAAAAAAAAATATTTTGTAACAATTAAGGAAAGGCTAAGTTCAGGTGCAACCAAACATTTTATACTCTCGCAATTTATTGATATAATTTTATAAAGATAACACAATGCGACCCATATATTTGGCATAAAGTTCAATAGAATAACGAAAATCATCATAAATAGTATATGGGGACTGAGGTAATTCCTAAACCGATTTCACTCGTTTTCACCACCAAGGTACAATATATCAAAGACTATACGCTCACTTAATTTTATATTACTTATAATTCGGTATATGGGATCTGGTGGAGGTTATGACCCGATTTTAACCATTTTTGCTACAGTGACAAACTATTAGAAGAAAAATATTTACTCTGAATTAAATTAAGATACCTGAGAGATTTACCGAAATTTTCGGTGAAAAATTACCATGGGGCACTGAATTCTTCACATTCGATTTTCGGGGCTTTGAAAAGTTATAGTCCGAATTCGACAATTTTCACACAAGTGATGACACAGTATTTGTGCAAAGTTTTATTCCGCTATCTAATTGGTTCCTTATTTATATATTATAAAGTGAAGGAATACTGCCTAAGATAGACATATGGTTTCTGTACTACGATATGTACTACAATAAAAGCTCAAGAAACCATATACCAGCATAGTGACACACATGTAGTATTGTACTATGTTTACAACCATCAGCTGATGCAAATAAATTCAAGCAAAATATAATTATGAATAACAGGCAGGAAATTTGATCCTGACTTAGTTATAACTTCAAGCAATCTTAAAATATTATTGTCCAAGATAATTATTACATATTACATATTACATATTATTACATACATTTTACATATTTTTCACATAATTTTTTCAAATTTTATTTTTAGATTTCAATTTATTTTGAATTTAATTTATTTTCTATATGTCAAAATGTCAGAAAACGTATGATTGTGGCAGAAGAGCTTAAAACTTTCGGTGTGTTCAATGCAATCCATTGTAGTACATTTCACAACACCACAAAATTTCAATGGTTTCTAGAACTCTATTGTAGTACGGAACACCATTTGCTTTGAAACAAAATTCGGAAAACCGTTGATACACATATGGTTTCTGAAGCATACTACAATATATACTACATGTCTGTCTCAGGTATAAGATGTAGTTCAAAATTGAGTTACATGGGAAGTTGTCGTGGTTGTTAACCGATTTCATTCATTTTCCACACGTGTTATCAGGGTATCAAGAAAATATTATATACCCAATTGCATTCGAATCGGTCGAGTAGTTCCTGAGATATGGTTTTTGACCCATAAGTGGGCGATGCCACGCTCATATTCCATTTTGTAAAAAACTCTGAGTGCAATTTCTTCTGTAAAATTTAGTGTTTCTGACGTTTTTAGTTAGTGGGTTAACCCACTTTTAGTAATTTTCAACCTAACCTTTGTATGGGTGGTGGGCGTGGTTATTATCCGATTTCTTTCATTTTTGGATTGTATAAGGATTTTGCCCATCTTCGAAAGCAACCTCCTCAGGGTGCCAAGGAATATTTGTTCCAAGTTTCATTAAGATATCTTAATTTTTACTCAAGTTATCGATTGCACGGACAGACGGACAGATCCGGATTATTTTTGAAAATAACTGGATTTTTTTTTTTTAAATCCTAAACAAGTTATTTGTATAACAAAATATTTGAAAGATTCAGCGCTTAAATTGTATTCTCAGTTATAAACTTTTAAAGCCACAGTTGAACTTCCATAACTCGAACTTCTATAACTCGAATTTCTGCATAACTCAAACTCTTGAATTGACAATAGAAGTCAAATTTTATACAAATTACCTTCCTTAACTCGGAAGTCACTCTAATTCGAAGTTTTTTTGTGGTTTATGGCGATTCAAGTTAATGAGTTCAACTGTATTTCAACCAAACAGCGCTTTTTGATAACTTCAAACGTAATTCAATACTCGACTACAGTTATGTTCCAAAAAATCTGGAATTTGTTGTACAGTGTCATACTATTTATATAGTTATAGTTTTTTAAATAGTTATAGTTTTACATAGCATTGTTGTCTTTATACCTGTAAACAATACTACATCCCTCTACTGTTAACTGAAATTAGCGCATATCTCTACTATAATCATTTTAGTAAACTTTTCACCACCTACTCGTATATAAAACCCCTGCTTATGATAAATTATTTTATTTTAAATCTAGTAATTAGTAACAACTCTAAAATAGACTTTATGCTTTGTTACATATCAAATACGTTTTAGTACTCGTGGCCCATTTCAAATTTCGTCCCACTGAAACATTACCGAACTTCATTTAAAATTAACTAACTAACTATCCATTTGTTCCGTCCTTTGTTTAAAACATGCTTTCAACCGTCCTCACCCGACCATAAACGCCGTTTTAGTAATATAATGCAACATAACATGACATGGCATAACATCACGTGATATAACTATACTTAATAAACATAACATAACTAGCATAGCATAACTTTACATGGCATGACATAATTTGACTTAATACACATAACATAGCATACATAATTTAACATAACATAACTTGACAGGATATAACTTCGCATAGCAAACATAACATAACATAGCATATCATAACTTTACATGACATGACATAATTTGACTTAATAAACATAACATAGCATACATAATTTAACATAACATAACTTGACAGGATATAACTTCGCATAACAAACATAACATAACATAGCATATCATAACTTTACATGACATGACATAACATAATTTGACTTAATAAACATAACATAGCATACATAATTTAACATAATATAACTTGACAGGATATAACTTCGCATAACAAACATAACATAACATAGCTTAACATAACACAACATAACATGTCATGACATAGCATAGCATAACTTTACATGACATGACATAACATAACTTAACATGCCATAATTTGACTTAATAAACCTAATATATAACATAATTGAACATAAGATCACTTGACATGATATAACTTCGCATAACAAACATAACATAGCATAACTTAACATAACATAACATGTCATGACATAGCATAACATCACATGTTATGGCATATCTTAAAAATTTACAGGTTCAGTGTTAATATTAATTTGAGTCGAAAAAGCATTATTACCGGGTACACAAATAAAGATTCATTGAAATAATTTCCATGTACTGATCTCAAAATGATCTGTACCAGGATAGACTGATAGGATTGATACACACTATCTCTTTGTCGATTTTAAAGTTGCTTTTAGATAATTTCGTCCATCTTGGAACGAGCATTAACACCAATAATAATATCAGCCTTGGAATCGAACGCAGAATCACTATTGCCAACAGGTGTTACTATGGACTGAGTAGGCAATTGAAAAGTAAAGTACTCTCTCGACGAATAATAGCCAAGTCCCTTATCATACCCGTTCTGATTTATGGTCCTCTGAACAATGGCACGATGAACTGTATGAGTTATACGACGACATTGACATAGTCCAGCGAATAAAAAGACAGCGCCTACGCTGGCTAGATCATGTTATTCGAATGGACGAAAACACTTCAGTTTAGAAAGTGCTCCATGCAGACCTCCACTCCACTTTACCTTCCAGTTGGCACCAAATAGTAAGAAAGAGGAATGAGTGGCGCCCTCTGGTGTATTCGGCTATAATCGCGTAAGCGGTTCCTATGCCATATATATATATATTTTTTTTTTTAATTTTTAATCTTATTTCAAATTATGTACCCAAAACTATTTCAACTTCAGCGATTTTTCGATTTAAACTAGTTAAAGTTTAGCGAGTAGTCATGAATGGGGCACTATTAATAATTTTTTGGAGAGGCCTGTACAATTTTTTCATTATCACAGTATCATAATTCATACAAACGCAATATGATTTACCAATTTTACTCAATTGGCTATAATCGTAAAACCATCAAAGCTCGGCATTTTTACACTAGACACTTTTAATACACACGATTTAACTCTATAAAGGACAGTATTTGGAACTGTAAACCAACACAATACTTTAAAAAGTGACCGTTATCGACATTATATGTGTAGCCGTCTTCGATTTGTCAATACTTGGGCAGTGGCGAAACGAACAGCAACTGGTATAAATGAACTGGTCTAATTTGAACTTGCTTGATCAAATATACACCTATTAGCAAGCAGTTATACCAATTTTTAGATGGTGCTTTTTACTGGCCCAGACCCAGTTAATAACAATTAGCCGAGCATTAAACGAATCGTAGTCGGTTTATGTAGTTAGAACATATCCGTTAATATTTTGTAGACTGTTTGATTCATTTAAATATGATAAGCAAGTATGCTGCTGCTATTATACAATATATAGAACCCAATATTGAGACCTACTACTTGAACTATACCCATCCTCTATGTATACCTAGTGTTCGTATTATATACAAAGTTATACACCAAAAATTACACACATAACTAACTACCTAATTACGAAATTTAGACGTACTATACTAGTTAGTATACGGTAGTTGAAAAAAAGCTACACTCTATAGCCATGCCTAAACCTGCGTTGTGTTAACCCTTGTGAACTACAAATAAATAATTCAAACAAAACCATAAAAATTATATGTATACTTACAATAAAAACAAAAACAATAAAAATACAAAAATCAATAAAAAATAATAATTAATAATAAAAAAAACTATATGTAATAGTTAAAAGTTAATTAAACCGAAAAATTTGCAGAAAAGAAATAGCAGCTAACAACGTAAAGAGTAATAGTTTAATTTTAGCTAACTAAATGAACTGGTTAATTATGTACTTACAAACTTGCATATATACTACTTATCTTATACTATAAAAAATAGTACTTTAATACAAAATAGTAATAGTATGAAAAGAAATTTGTAGAAATTTTGCAAAACCCCCCAAAAAACAGAAATTAAAACAATAAAACTTAATAATTATTACTAAGCAGAAGTGTACTACTACTACAAATATGACGAAATTGGTTTTCGAAAATATTACAATAACATTAACTAAGTGCATAAAAACACAGTTAAAAGTACTATAGACCTAGCGAAACTTATATTTAGTGTAAACTATTATACACATTTAGTACTTAACTTGCTAAAACCTGATTTTTGCGGTTTACATATTTCACATATTACAACGAATTTTTCTAACATTCATTTCATATTTGAGGTTATGTTCATTGTAGTTTTTGAAAACAAAATTTGGTTTTTATATCATCTTTTATTTATTTATTATATTTTATCTTTCATTTCATCTTCTAGATCACATTTCATATTACTTGAACGAAAATTTTTAAAATAAAATTGAACTTCCATAACTCGAACTTCTATAACTCGAATTTCTCCATAAATCAAACTCTTGAATTGGCAATAGAAGTCAAATTTCACACAAATTACTTTCCGTAACTCAGAAGTCTCTCTAATTTGATGTTTTTTTGTGGATAATGGTGATTCGAGTTAGGGAAGTTCAACTGTAGTTTAATTTTAAAGGTTGCAGAGAAGATTTCTTGAGTGATCTATATACAGTAATCACAGATCATAACATAAAGAGGTTTTCAATAAGAGCGCTACAAAAGTTAAATAAAACAAAAAGGGTTTTGAGATATCAATGATCTTTTATCTTTATTCCTGTGAAAGTATATTCGATGCCATTACGTATGGAACTCGATTTCTTTTGCATGGCCATCACGGGCACGCTTGCAGAAGTACAGACGTTGAACCCAATTTTCTATCGTTTTCAAGCATTAATCGGCCGATACTGCTGCAATTTCAAGTTCAATGCTCATACGAAGTTCAACAATCGCCGCTGGCTTGTTGGCATAGACCATAGACTTGACGTAGTCCCACAGGAAATAGTCTAACGGTGCCACGATCGCACGATCGAGGCGGCCAATTGATTGGGGTTTTTCGTAAGATAAGAAAATTCGCTGTATAATTTGTGGCGCCGTCCAGTTGGAACCACGTATTGTCTAAGTCCATATCATCAAATTCGGGCCAAAAATATTCGGTTATCATTGAGCGGTAGTGATTCCCATTCACAGTAACGAGTCGGTCTTGATCATCACGGAAGAAGGCCCAATGACGCCGCCGGCCCATAAATCAAACCGTAATTTTTTCGGGATGCAATGTTGACTCATGGGGTAAGTGTGGTTTGCTGCCTGACCAATAACGCATATTTTCTTATTGTTATCCCTATGGGTCTACTTTTGTAGCGCCTCTTTTGAAAAACTGTTTATAGTGTTGGCAAAAAACGTAAAAGCTGAAAAGTAACACCCTGTAAAAGGTTTAAAAATATATTTTCTAAAAAACGATTCAAATATTTTCAAGCACCCCAAAAGTATGCAGCAATTTGATCTAAAAACGCGATTCAAAATTTTAAATTATTTATTTTTTCAGAGGTTAATGGGTCGTATACAACAACATTAAACACAAAACTATTTTTTTCAAGATTTTAATTTTTAACTCACTCTTGAACTCATCAAAAGTATGCGTTGAATGCTGTAATACTTGAAATAAATTGCAACAACGCCTAAAACTATGCAATAAAACTGTAAAATAACAAACAACCACATAATAAACCACAAAAAAAATCGAAATTTAAAATTTATTATACTTTCGCCAACATTTCCGAACAAATTATGATGTAGTTTTTGTTGTTACAAATTTATGTATAGCTATGTAAAATAGATTATAATAAAATACGAATTGATGAAGCATCAGACAACAAACAAGAAGTATAAGAAAATGTTATTTAGCAAAATAAAGCAACGCCAAAAAATATATATGACATGTCGCCTTTTAATTTCGAACATTTAATCCACCTCTTCTATGGTGGGACCACCAGCTGCGCCGCCGGAGCCACCAGCACCCGGACCACCTGTATTTGGCGGTGGAGGCGGCACGCCACCCTGATACAAGCGTGTTATAATCGGACTGCAAATTTTCTCCAACTCTTTCTGTCTATACTCGAATTCATCCTTCTCCGCCTGTTGATTACTATCCAACCAGCTGATCGTCTCATCACATTTCTGCAAAATCAACTGACGATCGGAGTCCGAAATTTTAGCGCGTATATTCTCATCATCCATGGTGGACTTCATTTGGAAGCAGTAAGACTCAAGCGCATTCTTGGCATTAATGCGTTCACGCTGCTTCTCATCCTCGTTGCGATATTGCTCTGCCTCGTTTACCATGCGCTCGATATCGTCCTTGCTCAGCCGACCCTTGTCGTTGGTTATAGTGATTCTATTCTCTTTGCCTGTCGACTTTTCCACCGCGGTGACATTTAAAATACCATTCGCGTCAATGTCGAAGGTGACTTCGATTTGTGGCACACCACGTGGCGCCGGCGGTATGCCGCTCAGCTCAAATTTGCCGAGTATATTGTTGTCTTTGGTCATGGCACGCTCACCCTCGAATACCTGTATCAACACGCCCGGCTGATTGTCTGAGTAGGTGGTGAAGACTTGGGTTTGCTTCGTTGGTATTGTGGTATTACGTTTGATCAGCACCGTCATAACACCGCCGGCGGTTTCGATACCCAACGATAGTGGTGTTACATCGAGCAGTAAAAGATCTTGCACCGCTTCGGATTTATCGCCACAGAGTATGGCGGCTTGTACAGCGGCACCATAAGCGACGGCCTCATCCGGATTAATAGACTTGTTGAGCTCTTTACCATTGAAGAAGTCCTGCAGTAGTTTTTGTACTTTCGGTATACGCGTTGAACCGCCAACCAAAACTATATCGTGTATCTGTCCTTTATCCATTTTAGCGTCACGTAAAGCCTTCGCCACCGGCTCCATAGTACCCCTGAAGAGGTCACCATTCAATTCCTCGAAGCGTGCACGTGTAATGGAGGTATAAAAGTCTATACCTTCGTATAGCGAATCGATCTCAATGCTAGCCTGCGAAGAGGCGGATAGCGTACGCTTGGCGCGTTCACAAGCCGTGCGCAGTCGCCTTAAAGCGCGTTTATTTTGCGCCAAGTCCTTCTTGTACTTGCGTTGGAACTCTTGTACAAAATGATTCACCATGCGATTGTCGAAATCTTCACCGCCTAAATGTGTATCGCCTGCTGTGGACTTTACCTCAAAGATGCCATCTTCAATGGTGAGTATGGAAACATCAAAAGTGCCGCCACCAAGATCAAAAATGAGCACATTACGTTCACTGGTGCCCTTCTTGTCCAGACCGTAAGCGATGGCCGCCGCCGTCGGTTCGTTAATGATACGCAGCACATTTAAACCGGCAATGGCGCCAGCATCTTTGGTGGCTTGACGTTGTGAGTCATTAAAGTAAGCTGGTACAGTGACCACAGCATCTGTTACAGACTTGCCGAGATAAGCTTCGGCCGTCTCCTTCATCTTTGTCAAAACCATAGAAGAGATTTCTTCCGGAAAGAAACTTTTCTTTTCGCCCTTATATTCGATACGCATTTTCGGCTTGCCATTATCGTTGAAGACCTCGAAGGGCCAATGTTTCATGTCGCTCTGCACAGTGATATCATCGAACTTACGACCGATCAAACGCTTTGCATCTACATTTTGGAAGATAAGACCAGAGAAAATATGGTATCTTGGGGATATTATATGTATGCTGGTGAGGTTAAGTGCAAATTTATATGCAATGAGTAACAGTGTTTTTATTGAGTTATGCGTAGATTTCATGATGATGGTTAAGGCGTGGATAGAAATAGAAACGACAGACCTCTTACATTTTATGGCAGGCTGAATATTTTATTACATACATACATTGAACTTTAGTACAAAGAAAGTATTATAGTGAAGTTAACATTACGGCAGACAACATAGATGGTTTAAAAATTTAATATATTAGTCACATGACCAGGCAGAATAAACATATTTACTCAAACTGGGAGTGCAAGAACTCTCTCTCTCTGTATTACAGAACTGAAATGAGAGCACAAAAAATGGTTTTATATTAGCACCGACACGGTTTCAAGACTATTATGCATAGGTAGAGAAGAATGTTAGAAATACATAGTTTAAAATATAGTGTTCTAAAGAGAATTAAATGTGGAAATTTTATGAAATTAATTTAGAGCAGAAAAACTGAGAGAATGATTTATAGCTCATGTCGACGAATCAATAGAGATTATAATAGCTTAGTAAGATCTTTCTAATTAGCAATGAGTTCAATAATGGGCGGAGACTCGATTACTGTAACACCAAAGGCACCAATATTATATGGAAGTGCTGGGGATCCATCGTTCCCGTAGTAGTAGAATTTTCTTATCCGAAAGGTCTTTCCTGAGCTAGAAGAAATATTTTCGCATCATAGTGCTATTGTTTTATATGACTTAAGGTACTTTTTGTTGCGATGTATGGCCTAAATGTTTCCGATAGACAGACTTCAGTTTTAAAGTAAACCTTACTGGAACAGACCCGACAGAGCACTATCAACTAGGCCGCTTTTCTTGAAATTATTTGGGGAAATTTTTTCGAGAATAACAACAAAAATCGTTACATAGAATATATCATTCCTGGAGTACGTTTCGGTTTCTTTCAAAAAACCATTCGGATGCCAGAGGGTGACAACAAAATTATGTCTATTGCAAAACCCGGTAGTATTTAGGCTACGAAAAAACTCTCGCAGGTATATATGTAAGATTGACTGGGGTTAGATTGTAAATCTGAATCATTATTCTATACCTGTTAGACACTTTAATGCATCCTATGCCTCCAAATGAACTGATTCATTTCCTACTATGATAAATAGATAATTATTTTGTGGAAGCATTGTTTACACACTCTAGTACCCAGTAATATTTGCTATACATTTAGTATAAATTCTGCGAGGAAAATCACCATCCTCTACATGACAATCGACATTGAGTTCTAATTGAGGCATCTCAGTGAGAGGTAAACTTATACTAATAAACTTATAAAATAAACAAATTTAATATTCGTATAGACAAAATATTGCGGAGAGGTGTGTTGCTATCTGAGGCAGCTGCAGCGACTCATACATGACGACAGAATAAGATGTAATGAGTAAAAACCAATCGAACACACAACAATTGTATGAAAATAGTTTTTTTGAAGGAACGAGGCCGTAGTAAATGCATTAGGAGGGCAATTGCTGGGTGTTCAGACGAAATATGTAAACTAAACCGCACGAAGTAACATGTGCAACAGCCATAAACAAGACAAGATACGCGCTGTTTGAAACACAACACAATTTTTAAATCAATGAAATTTAAATTACAACTAAAATTAGCTACACAGCATAAGCGTAATAAAAATGTACGTGGCAACACAAAGTAAAATTAAATTGAATGAGTTGCTGAAAAAACAAAAAAAAAACAAATCCGAAAGACATTGGCCGCCGCAAATTGTAAACTTTGGCACAACGAACGGGACGACTTGGCTGATGGTTTTGCCAAGAAAATAAAGCGACAACACGTCAAATATATTCAAGACCCGAAAAATGATAAATAGAAGGCGACAAGTGCACAATGCGGCATGGCTAAAAATGTACATAACTATGTACTAATATTCTAACCACCAGACGGTGGTATTCTAATGCAAACAAATTTATATAGGGTGGTTGAGAATCATGTTATTTGATAATTAAAATGCTGAACTTGTAGGATTAATCATATATGGTGGAGGAGTAGCAGCATTCGTCGGAAACTAGTGTAAAGTTTAAGCTCACCGGTTGAGCGTTGATCTTAAGAACGATGTATTTTTGTGCTTCAACTCATCTAACAACCGTTTGAAAGAAGTTTTAAATTGTATTGATCTACAATTACTGGATCATAGTGTCCGACCGATATACAATTTTTAGACGAATGGCCAATACTGGCCGATGCTGATGCCAAGACCGATTAATAGGTCGGGCTCTTTTGGATCATATTAAGACGCAACATATAATATTAATCTACCAAAGGTTCGACCTAAAACTAAATAATTCTTCTCAATAAG
Source organism: Zeugodacus cucurbitae (assembly GCF_028554725.1). Classification (NCBI taxonomy): domain Eukaryota; kingdom Metazoa; phylum Arthropoda; class Insecta; order Diptera; family Tephritidae; genus Zeugodacus; species Zeugodacus cucurbitae. The sequence continues at coordinate 12,561,558 of NC_071669.1, forward strand.
AATCGTACTTCAACAACAGTCGGACAAACATAATGATTCTTTTTCAAAATTATATGATTCTTCTCCATAAGAATCGTTTTTCAACAATGTTCGGACAAACATATTGAATTTTCTAAAAAAATTAAACGATCCTTCTCAATAAGAATCATGTTTAAACAACAGTCGGACAGACATAATGATTCTTCTCAAAACTTAAAAAATGTTATTCAACAACAACCAGACAAACATAATGCTAACCCCATGGAATTTTTACTATAAAACTATATTTCGTGATATAAAGCTGTGGACTGAAGTGATCTGTATTTTTTGCAAATATTATAATAATCCGATCGGCCATAGATACACGTTTGCTGACTCGCTCGGTCAGAAAGGAAGTCGTATCGCGAAATGGTGGAGAAGTTCGCCTAAAGCCATAATGTAGACGCGTTACTCTTAATATTTATCGGAAATTCTTGAAAAGAAACTTGCATTGTGAACACCTTTTTAAGTGGACAAGTGTAAATTTCCATGTAGCGTGCATGAATTAAGATGACATAAATGCAATGATAGTGGGTGGAGGATGCGCTGCGACACTATTATTAGTCTATAATTGTTGTTGTATTTTTTGTTTTTTTTTATTATTTTGTTTTTTTCCTTGTTTCCAACTCACCAAAGATAGTATTGTTCGGATTCATGGCAACTTGATTTTTAGCCGCATCGCCAATTAGCCGCTCCGTATCGGTGAAGGCCACATAGGATGGAGTCACCCGATTGCCCTGGTCATTGGCGATAATATCCACTTTGCCATGTTGAAACACACCGACGCATGAGTATGTCGTGCCAAGATCAATGCCGACAGCGGGCGCTTTAGCCATATTGCTTGCAATGCTTTTGTTGCAGTGCTATTGTTGTTTTCACGTTGTTGTCGATGTTGTTGTTGTTGTGGTATTAGCTTGTGTGTGTTAGCTGCTTTAATTATAGCATGCGCGTTCGATTGACAACATACATACAAGCCAGTGTGTGGCGACAGTTTCATTGGCGTCGGCGGCGGCAGCAGCAGCATTGACGAGTGTGCATATGGCAAATGTACCAAATTTAGTTGCACCAAATTATGCAGCAAGAATGTGCGAATTGCATAAGTATTAATAAGATTTTGTATTTTCACCAAAAATTCCACACAAACTTACCGCTTCTAAGTGCTGCAGCTAAAAACAGAAAACAACACTGTTGTCAATTATATTCAGCTAATCCTAAAACTAGACGCGCGTTTTAGAATGCGTAACGGTATAGGTATAGTGATATGATGAGGAATAGCAGGACGAAGGTTAGTACTCGTAGAAATTCTAGGGTTTTATCTCTTTGCAGCTCCACTGCGGCGGCGTTCGCATATGCGCTACAACGGCACGAACGCGTAGAAAATTAGAAGAAAATTTTTGAATTTAAATTTGCAAAAATTTGTCACAAGGTTAATTAACGAAATTCGATTGTAATTTTCACACAAACACACACTCAACACTTTATTTACGAATGGTAGGTAGATTCTTGTTGTTGTATGATTTTTGAATTTCTCTTTACTTTTTTGAAAATTGTTTTGGTATTAAAAATTTTCAAAAATGCTATCTATTTTGGTTTGTCGTCGTCTGACTTTTACACACAAATCAAATTGTTCCGTTTTAACAAGTGTTGTGTACTCGTGCGTTGCTCGCATGTGAATGAGCTGAAATGATCGCGTTTAGTATTTTCTAAATATTTTCGATATGCTTTTAACCGATTCTGTGCCGCATTCGGCGAATTTTCTCGATCAGTTTGCTAGAAATTGGCAAAAAGAATTTGCAAACTGCACTAAGCTCTCTTTCATTATTATGCTCTCTGTTTCTCACAGCTTGTGCACATTTCGTCACAGAAAAAGTGAGCGTAATTAAATAATTAGTTGTAGTGCGCCTCAAACGCTGCATAGAACCCATCACTCAATATTTTTCATATAGATACTGGTAATCAAAGTGGGAAGAGCATAAAATAGTTATTAATTCTAACTATAAAACTTGTAAAACACTAATATTTTATTGTAAAAGTTAATTATTAATTTTTATTGATGCGTTTAGTATTTAATTCATATTTTATATTATTCCATAATTTCTTCATTCACTCTTCTTCTTTTTTATTTTATTAACTGTAAAAGTTTTGTATTTTGTTTTCAACAAGTGAATACTTTTTTGCACGTTTTCTATACATACTTCCTTTTAGTAGTACAATGCTATTTTATTTCTATTTAACAAATTATACTGCTAAATCAAATTTTTTTGTTTATTAACTGAAATTTGTATTTTCAGACTATTTGCATATTCCTGTTTACATTTAATGCGCGAATTCATTATTAAATGCTTATTAAAATATTTTTTGTTTTTTTTCTTAACTGTTTCATTGTTTATTTGTGTAAGTATTTTCATTGTTAATTTAGAATTCAATTCCACTACGGGTACACTGTTGTTTGCTGTTTGCAAATATTTATTAAATTGCTTATATGAAATATCGTATAATGATATTATGTTTGTATGTATGTATGCGTGTATTTATGAGTTGTTGTTGTATGTAATATGTATCGTACGATTGCATATGTAAATATATGTTTGGTATGGTTATAATAAGTTTTAATGAGTATATTAACACCTGCTTAGTTTAATAAGAATATGCATATGTTTGAATTATTGGAAAAAAATCGAAATGTGTATGCTGTGGTAAAGTAAAATGTGTGAAGTGAGCGATGGTCAAATATCAAATCTTGTTCATAAGAATTCATTAAACGATTTTTGCTGTTGTTTTAATTTTTCAAAAATAACAAGAAAATGTTTTAGATTAATAACAAAATTAATTTTTTGATTTTAACAAACTAGAAGATGTGAAATGTGGAATGTGAAAAAAATCTTAATTTAACCCTTTAAATAGGTAGGTTTCACAATTGCAAAATCGAAAAAAAATGTTTGTGTTATAATAGTAAAATTTGTTTAAAAAATTCACTAAAATTTGCAACTCGATCGGAGTAAAATTCTAAGAAATAGACCCTTTGGAAGTTCCACTAACAGACCAGTTTCAATTTCAAACTTTAAAAACACGAGTTTTCGAAATGTTGTGAAGCGATTATTGTTAAAATTTTGCACACATATTTGAAATAATATTATCACTAGATAAAACACACAATAACTTTATTGAACAACGGATTTTTAGTTTTTTTTATTACAACTAATTTTTATTGCGAAAATTTTACAAAAAAATTTGTATTTTGATTTAAAGTCTGTCAAACATTCAAATTTCAATATTTTCCATTTACTTTATTCAATTAGGAGTTTATTAACGAAATATCTTTGGTATATTGATTTTAAATGCACCACTAATTTTTTTTTTTTTTTGAGACTTCTAAAGAGATGAGGTACCAAAGGTTGAGTTTTTAGAATTTTTAACAAAAATTTCACAAAATAATATTTAAATATGTATCTTTAATACGCTGAATTGTTTAAATAAAATATATGACTGCATATATTAAAAAAAAAATTATTTGTAATTTTTTGAAACTCTGAAATTCACCTCACCAATCAATCAATGATTTAATAAATATTGTGTAGTAATGAATTAATTTTTGTGTATATGTATATATTTATATCTTTCACCGAATTTCACTTTAAAAATGTATTTTTTATACAATTGGCGTTGCTGAAATGTTATTTTACATTAATACAAGTCGAGTTGAAAATATTATTCATATTCCTTTTAATAATAAATGGATTAAAATAATATCTATTTTTGAATTAACACAAAAAAATCCAATTTTTAAATTCAAAATATGCACAATCATAGTTTTTTTAATTAAAATATGTTAATAATTTTTTTGTAGTAAAATAAATAATAAATATTATTAAATATGTAAATAATATTTTAAATAAACACAGTTTTCAAAGGTATTAGATACGAAATATGCATCTAATTTAAATAATTTGTGTTAAAGAAATGTCCTGCGTAGAACTTACAAAAATCACAAGCGATCCAAATTTTTGAGCAATTCAGTAACAAACTACCAATTTTAATTCTTGACCATCACTTACCGCACTTTGAAATAATTCACTGCAACAAAACATATAATAAACAAGCGCAACATTTTCTGTAATCCACAAACACACATAACACACAATTGCTTGCAACACTCAATAAGCAAATTTTCCACAAGTTACTGCAAATTACACTTCGTTTTCTCATACAATGACCGCCATGTTGATATGCTCATGCATTTTACATTTTATTGTGAACAAAACAAAAATCTAATTGGATAATTTAACAATATAACAATAAAGTAACTATTTAACAAAACAAATTTACTATTATTAACACAAAACTGATGCTGCAAACATTTTTAATAACAATTACAAAGCGCAGCACGGGCAACGACAACTATGTATGCAAAATTTCCGGCGGATGGTCGGCAAGCATGTCGGGCACGACACGTTCGGTTAGCGAAGTGCTGCCATATTTGTAAAATTAGCGATGTGTGCACTGAACATACCTTTTTGAAAACAGAAGTGTGTGAACATGCGGTTAATTTGAAATTAGAAGGTGTTGGTACAAAAAATAGTAGAAAATCAAATAATTAATAAATACATAAATTAAAAATAGAGAATAATCAATAAATGGACACTGTGAAAAATATGTTGAAGAATTTTATGTTTCAAATTAAGACTTTTAACTGCTTTTAAATGTCGTATTTATTTGTTTTTCTTTTAGGTTTATGTGTATAGCTGTTGGGTACTTAATTTTTTATTTACTATAAAGTTGTACGAAAAACACAAATTTAATTATTCACTCCAGCTGTTTTAAACTATGTAATCTTTAATGCATAAATAATATATTTATTTTTCGTAATTTTAATTCAATTTTTTTCTACATGCATATGTATGTCACTGGTATATGCCCTTGTTAAGCCAGTCACATATAACGGGTGATTTTTTTGAGGTTAGGATTTTCATGCATTAGTATTTGACAGATCACGTGGGATTTCAGACATGGTGTCAAAGAGAAAGATGCTCAGTATGCTTTGACATTTCATCATGAATAGACTTACTAACGAGCAACGCTTGCAAATCATTGAATTTTATTACCAAAATCAGTGTTCGGTTCGAAATGTGTTTATCGACAAATTTTGTTCAGCGATGAGGCTCATTTCTGGTTGAATGGCTACGTAAATAAGCAAAATTGCCGCATTTGGGGTGAAGAGCAACCAGAAGCCGTTCAAGAACTGCCCATGCATCCCGAAAAATGCACTGTTTGGTGTGGTTTGTACGCTGGTGGAATCATTGGACCGTATTTTTTCAAAGATGCTGTTGGACGCAACGTTACGGTGAATGGCGATCGCTATCGTTCGATGCTAACAAACTTTTTGTTGCCAAAAATGGAAGAACTGAACTTGGTTGACATGTGGTTTCAACAAGATGGCGCTACATGCCACACAGCTCGCGATTCTATGGCCATTTTGAGGGAAAACTTCGGAGAACAATTCATCTCAAGAAATGGACCCGTAAGTTGGCCACCAAGATCATGCGATTTAACGCCTTTAGACTATTTTTTGTGGGGCTACGTCAAGTCTAAAGTCTACAGAAATAAGCCAGCAACTATTCCAGCTTTGGAAGACAACATTTCCGAAGAAATTCGGGCTATTCCGGCCGAAATGCTCGAAAAAGTTGCCCAAAATTGGACTTTCCGAATGGACCACCTAAGACGCAGCCGCGGTCAACATTTAAATGAAATTATCTTCAAAAAGTAAATGTCATGAACCAATCTAACGTTTCAAATAAAGAACCGATGAGATTTTGCAAATTTTATGCGTTTTTTTTTTTAAAAAAGTTATCAAGCTCTTAAAAAATCACCCTTTATTTTTATGTGAGTTTTATGGCATTAATTTAATATTATCGCTATTTACTGCTTATGATTGTTGTAACATGCTCAAATCAAAACTTAAACACGTGTTTAGCGCTGTTGAATATTTTTTTTTGCTCAAACTTAGACTTTTTTCATAAAAAATTATCAGTTTTTAAACTACTCGCCGTATATAAATTTATTAATTTTATGAAATTCATCACTTTCAATTTGTGAATTTTGCAAATATAAATTCAATACTGCTGCTACTGACAGTAAAAATTTTGAAGCCTGTTTGTAAACAAAAACAATAACAGCAGAATGAACAGCTGTGCTTAGTGAGTAGTTTTATTTTCACTTGAGTAATTTAAGTTTTGATTTGAACATGGCATTAGTGTGCACTAAACACTTGATTGATGGTTTAGTATAGATTTTAGCGTTAAAGTTTCCAACCAAAACCTCAAACCTTTGCTACAACTTGATTTATAAAATGATCAGCACACTTTTGCCGATTATATTAAACACCGTTTTGCAAATTGCGTCAAGTACCACTTTTAATGATTTAAAAAAAATTTTATGCGCTGTTTTATGCACTCCATTTTGATAATTTTTTATAATTTGAAATATTTTTGTTTTTCTTCTTCTCTTATTTTAGTACTTCATATTTATTTCATTTATATATTACGCTGTTACCGTTAAGTTTTTAGTTTATTAAATTTTTTTTATGAAAAATAAGTCAGTCAGTTAGGCATATGTGGATTCGAAAATTCATTTGAGTATACTATGCTATTTTTATTTTATTTTTAATAAATGTATATGTATTGATGTATGTATATATATGCAAATATGTGTGTCTGTAAGTCGTTAGGGTATACTACAAATTTGATTTTATTTTTGGTATTTTAGTTTCGTAATTGTCTTTTATTTAAAATGTTTGCTTTTTTTTATTACATATTTCAGAATTTATTATTAATGCTACGTTGGAGTTATTATTTTCATTTATTTTCCCATAGAAAACTTACTTTAACAAGTTTAAGTTTAAATTTTTTAAGTTTCCACTAATTTACTACCAATGCTTAGTTGCTGTTTACTCAAAGGTATATTTTATATTTAATTTTTTTTACTGACATATTACATATTATATAAATTTTCACTTTTCATGCTACGCTTTTAACATTATCTTTATTTTAATTTTCACTTTTTCATTTAATATTTAAAAAATTCTTATTAATGTCTACTTTATAAATCGCATATTCTTTTATTTTAGTTTATTTGTTTGTTGTTGTATGTAAATTCTTAACGCTTAATTAATAATAATGTGAGAAATTGTAAGTCTCTCTCGGCCCTGTCTTCAGCAACATTAGTTTGCTCTCTCTTCCATTACATGCAACATTTTGCTTTCCTATGTGCGTATTTGCGTTCGTTTCAGCTAGTGGGTAATCAGTCGACGAGTGAAACGAATATGCTCACATTTCAGACGAACTCCTCCTGCTCCAGCCAGGGATGATTTAGACATTCGGCCGCTGAGGCGCGTATAACGGGATTGTATTCGAGCATCGGTAGTAAAAAATCGGAGAATTTCTTCGCCTCTATAGGATCCCAGTCATATTTTTCGATGAGTACGTTCAATAGACTCCACGGTTTCAATTTCGTAATGTTACGCAGGCTGCCTACAAATTGCACAAAAAGTATACAAATTAATCGATAACAAATGATGAAATGAAATAACAAGTTACCATAACTAGTGAAGAATTTGAGTCCATGTCGACCACGAAATATCACCGAGGGCGGTATTGCGCCTAATAGCTCAATTATGTGCGCCAAATGATCCTCATCACGTGAATAAGTTTCGCCCATATGCGGATCGAAGAGATAATCGCCGGTCGCCAGTTCGAAGGCCAGACAAGCTGTGCTCCAAATATCAGCGGAGAAAGTGTATGGTGCGCCAAGCAATACCTCTATGGAGCGATACTGACGTGTCTGTATATCATCGGTGAAATGATGATACTGCGGCAGGTGATAAAAATGAAAGGTAAGTCATAATTTATTATTAATAGTAATAGTACTTACATCATAGCAGGCATTTCCCAAATCAGCGATTTTAACGCGTACATTGGTGTTGTTGATCAGCGCTTGTATGGCATTCGTATAGGACTGGGTCTGGGAAGTGAAAAGTACTTTATTAAATGGGTTTTATTTTTCAAAATTTTTAGAGCAAACGCATAATAAAGTCTTAAGTAAAAGTATGTAAAGAAATAATAGCGAAGAGTGCAGTTAAAAATCAATTAAATTATATTCAATGCTAATGGAAATGTCAAAATTTATGCGCAAATACATATACAACTGCTCGAAACTATTTAATAAATATGTTAAAAATATATGTCATAGTTTAGTGACACAAGTACATTGTTAAAATTGTCAACATTTTTTTTTCTTTTTTTTAATATATGTATATACATTAATAAGACAGCTTGTGGCAACCCTAACCAAGTTAACAGTGCATTAAATTCAATATTTCAGTTGACATTATTTTGACAACGTGCTTGCGCCAGTGTTTACAAGGATTTTTATGACAGGAGTAAATTTGGTTTGGAAATGACATGAGGAGTAGTGCTAGGCAAGTTCTCAAACTAATAAAAATACAAATAATATTATATATGCTATGGCTTAAAACTGTTTCAAAAAATTATTAAATAACTTGTAAGCTTACAAAAATTTAACTTTATCAAAATGTTGCAAAAGGCAAACCTTTTTAATTATTTATTATTATTATTATTTATTTTATATATAGAAACTATAATAAGTATCACATGTCAATGTCACTTTGAAAAATAATGGCATGATTTCACGCAATACTCTCTTTATCATTGATTTAAAAGCTTTCATAACATATTTACGTCAAAAGTTTCACAAAACAAAAAAAAAATTCTAAATTATTTATTATTTATTATGAAATCTAAATATTAAATACAAAATTTGAGTTAAAAAGTTTCATAATAATTTCATAAAATAAATTTATTAAATTAAATAAATTTTCTTATTTTTTCGCAAAAAAAAAATGACAAGTCTCAAAAATATTTAATTTTGCTTTGATTTAGCTAATTTTCTTAAATAAGCTATACAATTCTAATGGAAAAGATATTTTGTTTGCCGTGTAAATATATTCTAAGTAATTATTATACAAATTAATTTATTACAAGTGTAGCGAAAATATTTTTTGTGTGGAACAAAAACCTTAACTTCATAAAACAGTTGAATTGAATTTGAATATTGGAAACTGTTTATCAAAAGTAAGAGAAAGAGTATTTTTTAAGCAATGTAATTATAAAAGCAACTCTACTCACAATACTACTCTGAAAATCGTTGTCATTTAAAATAAGATTACAATTATAACTGCTTGATTTTTTTTAATTAAAATATATATTTTTTGAAGATAGAGGGTGATATCTTTATATAAAAGTAAATATATTATAGAGTTGATCTCCTTTTTGCACGGTTAACTGATACAGTAAATTACACGTGTAAAAAAACCGTGCAAAAAAAATCAAATTTTTATATAAAACTCACTATTGGGACCAATTTAAGAAAAAAATCGTACAAAAAATAGATAACGTATAAAAAAGATCTAATTTTACATGAAGAATTTACACTGTTGTCTGGGAATGCTAAAAAAATAATACATTTCAAAGTTCCGTCATTAATCGCAGAGTCTTCTTTTTTCTTACTTCTTCATATAGCTTCATTTATTTGTTTACGTATTGAAATTGTTGCAACCTTTTCACTGGCTTTTGAAACTATAACTTGTATTTTTATACCCTGAACAGGGTATATTAAGTTTGTCACGATGTTTTTAACACCCAGAATGAAGCGTCGGAGGCCCTATAAAGTATATATATAAATGATCAGTAGGTTGAACTGAGTCGATTTAGCCATGTCCGTCCGTATGTATATATACGAACTAGTCCTTCAGTTTTTAAGATATCGTTTTGAAATTTTGCAGATGTTATTTGCTCTACAAGAAGCTGCTCATTTGTCGGAACTGCCGATATCGGACCACTATATCATATATTGTTATAGAAATAATTTAATCTCCGAAAAAATTGTTCAGATCGATTCACTATAGCATAAAGCTGCCATACAAACCGAACGATCGGAATCAATGGCTTGTATGGAAAATGTTCGCATATGACGTGGTATCTTCACGAAATTTGACATGGATTACTGCTTAAGATAATAATAAAATCTCCGTAGAAATTGTTCAGATCGGTTAACTATATAATCTTAATATTTCTAGCAAACAACCCGACTAAAAAGAATTCGTAAAATGTTTTCTTTTTTTTACTTACTTTTTCTTACGTCTTTAGATTTGCTTTAACACATAGTTACTAAAAGAAATGCACCTGTGAAGGGTATATTAGCTTCGGTACAGCCGAAGTTAACGTTTTTTCTTGTTTAGTTTAAATCTAATTTAAAATTTATTAAATTCTATTAACAGAATTGGATTTGTGACGTATTGACGTATGGATTTTTGATTTTATTGCAAAAAAGTAGTCATCAATCATATCTTACTTGAAATTTAAACTAAACTGCTTTTGAATCACTACACACACTTTTTTCGCACAACTTGTGAACACGACATTAGGAATTTCCGCTGTAATGACAGCTCATTCAGCATTTATCGATAATAAAAAACAATCACTAATTATTTAAATTTCAATGGAAGTGAAATAAGGAAACGAAATTGATAGCAAAATACTCAAAATACTATTATTACTTATTAATAAAGAAAATGTTAAGTATTTTTTGCAAAATCAAACAATTAAAATTGCAGCATCAACGTCACTAAGTATAAATATCACTGATATAATAAGGAACTAAATAATCATAGTGGCAGAAAGGAAACTTGAACAATGCATTTCCGTTAAGCTAATAGACAACTGACTCAATCAAAAGGACTACAAAGTGGAAGGTTAAGGTTGTACGCTGTAGCACAAACAAATACAATTACTTAGGAATGTTATATATGTATGTAAGTATACTTTAGATACTTTAGCAAACTATTTATTGAAGTGCTTTTTACAGATAAATAAGTATTTGTTTTTTTTGTTTTTGGTCAGCGCACAAAACTATATGTAAATGCACAGCATAAGTACGAGTTATCAAATGTACGTATGTATGTAAAACACATTAAATACATACATACATACGTTTACAATTTGAGAGCAGAGTTACCTTTTCGGTAGCGGCATTTTTGCTATTTTTAACATCTTCGTTGTTATTTTGTGATGTTGCTTGATGTTGTTGTTGTTGTTGTTGTATTAATGGTGATTGTAGTGCTTGTGTTGTTGGTAAAGCTAGTGAAGGTGCTTGTGATGTGAGTGATGGTAGTATCTGTTGTTGTTGTTGCTGTTGTTCTTGATTGTGTTGTGCTTGTGCTTGGGTGTTTAGTGTAATTTGAGACGACGCATTATTCACGTCGACATTTTCACTTTTTGTACTTAATAAACTTAATATTTCGATGCCATTGATTGCTTCGGTGGTAGTTGTTGTAGTTGTGGTTGTTGTTGTTGTGCTTGTGCATATCATGTCACCAATATTGCCGTCACCATCGATCGACTGCAAAAATATATATGAAAAAACGAAAAGAAAAAAGGAACAAACGAATTGGACACAAACGATTGCAGGTGATTGCGATGATTGTGAGAGTGAGAGTGCTGGTGAAGATGGTGATGTTGGGTGGTGGCGTATGATATTGGACGCATATTATTAGGTGAGTGGCAAGTGACTATTACTTAGCATATGTACTTGTATGTATGTATTTTTAAACAATTATTGTATAAGGGCGTGATTGAAAGCTAGTGCGTGAAGCGGCAATGATAGTGGGTGTGCCGTTTCCGTTTGAAGCCAAAATGTAAAGTCGCTTTTATGCATGGGGAAATGAATAGCTGTAGCTAGCTGGTGCAAGTATGAGTTAGAAAATCATAAAAAAAAATATTATATTCGAAAAACTCATAGAAAATTATATAAAAAAATTGCACGGGGAATGTGTGGTTATGGTTTATTGTTACGGGATGATTGTTTTTGACGCTTACTAAACATGCAGTTATAAGTATAGTGTCACATATTACTTATTGTGAATGAGTCTTTGTTTATTGTTTAAAAAAAAAATCGTGTAGCTTAGATACATTCTTAGTTATAAGAAATAGTGTGTTAAACTAGTGCCACAACTTACCTTGGCAGTGATTTTCTTCTCGGCACGAAAACGATTATTTATATTGCCCGTTGTCGCATAAGGTGTACCACCGCCTATCGAAGGGCTTTCGGTGCCCGTACGTCCACCGCCTACACCATCATTTTCGCCCAGCAAAGTGGCTGAATATTTAGACGCCAACGATGAGGCAGTTGTGTTCGTATTAAATGTTGTATTTGAATCATCCTTGCTGAGTGCCGTTATCGTTGCACCGGTCATTGCTGAAGTTGCAACGGTAGTTGTTGGCAACGGTGTGGATGACGTGGAGGAATTATTGCCTGTACCCGTGCTGTTTGTTGTTGAGATATTCATATCGGTGAGTGACCATTTATTGCGACTCTTCGCTTGCTTCTCAATGGAACTAACTGCGAAGAAGATGAAAAGAAAAACAATTAATAAAAAGTAAAAATTAGAAAGAAATTAAGCTATTAGTTACTATATGAATCCGGAAAGTCTGCGCCCTTCACGCGTAAACTAGCGATTTCATCGTCAATTTGCTGATTCACCACCGACTCATTATCGATCACCAATAATATATTCTCAGGCTTAATATCCGTATGTATAATACTACATTTTGTATGTAAATAATCCAAACCCTCCAACACCTGTTTGATAATGTTGCGCACTTGACTGATGGCCAAACCCTGATAGTTATTCTTTACAATCAACTTATATAAACTACAGCCGAGCGCTTCGAAGACCAAACAATAATGTTTGCCATTAACACCACGTATCGTAAAATGATTGAGCAGTCGTACGATACGTTCACGTCGCATATCTAATGGATCGGCATCACGTATTGATTCGAGCAGACGTATCTCATCGGCAGCCGTTTCGATATAGTGCGGTGCACTCTTAACCACTTTCAATGCGACGTATTTCTCCTCTCTGCAGTTGATAAAAATTTATATAGAATAATTAAAAAATTAAAAGAAAAATTTCAAAAGGTATGACTAGTACTCACTTGAGATCCCTGCATAGCCAAACCGTGGAGAAATGTCCCCAACCAAGTTTGCGTACAACACGAAAACGATTGTCAAATATATCACCGATTATAACTGGATGATAACCGCCACGACAATACTGTAATGGATCCTCCTGTTCCTCTTCCGAACCGTACAAACTGCTATCCGGTGAATCGGGAAAGACATCGTCTGTGGTGCTCATTGTGCCACGTGGTTCGGAACTATGTATATTTAGAAGTTTACAAGATTAGTCAATTAATAAAAATGTTCGAAAATGGACTCGAAAATGCAAAAGAAAGCACTGCTTAAAGCTATGGAATAGTGCTTGGGTAAAAAGAGACCCTAGGTTGCTTAAAAACAACTCGAGGAAAAATGCACTCAAATATAACTTCGTAAATTAAAAAGATAATATAAAGGAATGTTCCCTGATGAAAGTGATCACTTTTACAATAAAATTTTTGAGGTTAGTCTGAATCCAATAAACAAGTCCAAATCCTACGTAATTACAGGGTGCATCACGAACGACTGTAGCTTACTATAATGACAAGGAAATGGATTTTGGAGGATGCCAAAATGTCAAAGCATTGATATTGTTCGGAACGCCTATTAGATAACCATCTCTTTCAAATTTGACATTTGTCTTGGCCAATATTTGAAACCGTGATCCACCGATTGACAATACCTAGAGTTATTTATTGACCTGCAAGGTCAAAGTTCAACGGTCTTAGCTATTTGTAAGCGAACTACTGTCAATTACAGAGATAGAGCTCTTAAAATGTTCCCTATATAAATATATAGTCCAAGCACTACTCCCAAATACCAACAAATACCAAATATAGCTTAAAAGCAATCTCACAAAATCGAACACACACACACATCAGAGCAACAATTTCCGCTTCCGTTTCCGCATCCAACTCAATTTCATATGCAGCACCACCGATTGTCAGCGGTTCCGTGCGCACGGGCAAAAAGTTCTCATCCTCCCGCGGCAGTAGATAACTGGCACGCGCCGGTGATGTATTTGGCGGCGTCAAGAGATCCAGTTGTTGTTGATGTAATAATTGTTGTTGCTGCAGCTCGAGCTTTTCTTGTGCCTTCTTCTTCTGTTGTTTGTGTGCCTTTTTCGTACGTATCGCAATCAAAATGGGACCCGCCGAAACGCATTTCCGTTTCTTGGTTATGCGTTTGCGGCGACGCTTTTCCTCAATCTCAAGCATACGCTGATTGGCCGCCTCAAGCGCAGCACGCAACTCTGACGGCGAAACGAAATTGAAATCACAAACGAGTTCACGCGTCAAAGCCGGTGTTATACACGACGCTGGCGTTGTGGGTGTTTCGATGGAGAATGTAGCGCGTTGCACCGATAAATCGGCGTCCAGCACTTCAATACGATTTTCGGCACTTATTAGTGGTACATTGGACATAGTTGTTACCGTCGTGCTCACAATTGCTGCGGTGGCCGTTGGAGTTGCTGGCGCTTTGGCCGTTTTTATCCAGTGCATGAGAAAGAGGAAGAGCAATAATAAACAAAATTTGATCGCGAACATGAATACTTGATCGTTGGCGAGCTGTGTGGCGCCATGCGCCAAGCGTGTGCCCCAATCGATGCCATAGTCCAGTATGTTGTGATAGCTGTCACGGCAGTGCTGCAACGCTAGCAGCAGCGTAGGCCACATGTGGTGTAGAAGGAGTGTATAATAGTGTGCGTACAGTGCATGTAGTTGCTTCCAGCGCGGTGCATCTGTTGGTTGGCAAATATCCTTTTCTGACGCAATTTGTGCAAAGTCATAAAACGTGACTCGTTCGCATGTATCCTGTGTGGATATGGCGCTGCGGTGAAGCGCATTTAACAGTTGTTGCAGGTTAAGCGCAACTTTCTGCAGCGTCATTTGTATGTGATGCATGTTGTTTTTGTTGTTATTATTCAGTTTTTATGTTTGTAATTTAATTCACTCACAACATTTTTTACAATGTTTTTTCAAGCACCTAAAATTTGTTGCAAAATATTACTTTAAATTCGTTTTTGATATGAAAAATAGCGCTTATTATGGGCGGCACAGTGTCTTCCGTAACGTGTACAATATTCATTAGCCTACTCTACACTCTTAAATTACTTCGTTGGTTTTCCAAAAGTGTTCTTAATGTTATCCAAGCGTAAAAAGAATCACTCATTAAAATTTAAGGTAATTCTATTAATCTAATTCTGTATATACACGAAATTATGGCCTCATCCTGACTCGTATCTATTTAACTGACTGTTAATTACCGAGAAAATATTAAATGTATATAAAATGTGTGCTTAAATAAACCAGATGTGTCCTAAATGATTCTCTTGTCATATTAATGAAGTGTCTAAAGAACCAGAAATATGAAATCCGGTATTTAGACTCGGCTGACATAGCAATCAGTATAGTCGCAATTCAGTTCAGTTTATTTACATGAATATTTCATTCAATTTCAAGAACAATAGAGACAAAGTAGCGACATATACATACGTCATAAACAAATGTCGAATCCGTAAATTTTCCTAGTAATTGTAAACAAAACCTTCACTTCTTTCATCTATGACGTCACAAACCAATGAATTTATCTTTTAAACGTATTCCAAAAAAATTAAAAAGACAAAGCTGTCGTAATCTCTATTTCAATAATTCTTGAATGAAATCTCTGCAATAAAAACAAAGGTGTGTCTTGCTTGCAACTCTATAGAGTCTCTGGGCCTGAAGTTTGAAGCTATTATCTGTTGAAGCTTTATGTTATTGATTTAGGTCCTCGACTTAAGTATAATAGACATTTGGCTCTTACAGCGATTTCTCGTATACTCATAAAACAACGGTCCTTGAAGGTTCACGTTGTTTTTGGAAATGAGAATAATTGGATTCTCCAAATTTTAAATTTTACAAGTCTCGTTACTTTTGACTATATCACTTTGTTATCAACCTTCTTTTCTACATATATATAGGAAATCACTAGTCGACAAAAATGTGTACTTTTGTGAGAGTTTTGTTGCAAAAGCTTGATTTTTCGAATTTTCTCGCCATAACATCGAAAAACAATTTCAGTACGGAAGTGTAATAACCGAACTATTTTGGATCAGATTAGTCGATAAGAAAGTAGATAACTTGTAACTCCAAAGGGATTGAAGTCACTTGCTACATACACATGCTTCATTAGTCCAATTTGTTTCGAGATAATGTTAGTGAAGTCAAAACTTTCCAATACAGAAGGAATCAATTAATTTTTAATAAAATATATTTTGAGGTTATGGTTTCTAGAAAAGACCTAAAATTTTATAAAATAACAGAGCCTTTGAAGTCCATTTATGGTAGGTATATCGAAAAAGTAATATAGCAAATTCGAATATAATGTTATTGAAAGCAAGTAAATCCAATATATGAGGCATATTACTAATTCATTTTTAAGAAAATATATTTTGAAGCTATGTTTTCTAGGTAAACCCTTCAAATTTATAAGAGTTAAGGGTCTTTGGGTATATCAAAGTTATTATTGAATACTTTCATATAGAGAAGGAATATAACCAATTAACTTTTAAAAAAATATATTTTGAGGTTATATTTTCTAGAAAAGACCTTAGGAAAGTGGTATGCTATGCATTTGATTCTTTTTCATTTTGAGCTCTAACTTACTTTATTGCAAAATTTATTTTCTTCAGAAAATCCTTATAACTCTTATATCAATATTTTTAAACAGTGAGAAACTATATTCTTCAAAAATATTTCGAGCTTAATGTTGCTAGGAAGACCGCTCATTTCCGATTATATGGAGGATTTCTATGGAAAACACATCCAATTATATAAGAAAGTCGATTTATGATACATCGAACCAAAAAATTAGCATTAATTCAGATCATCGCTTAATTTTAAGACAGAACCTTAGTATGGTGTGAAGCTCCGTTTCACTTGGTTCTTTTTCATTTTAAGCTCTAACTCATATTATTGTGAAATATTTTTTTTTCAGAAAATCTAATAATTCTTATTCGAATATTTTTAACTAGATTTTTGATAATTCGAGGATAAGGTTTCAAAGTAGACCGCTCATTTCAACTTATGTATACAATTTCTTTTCGAAAACTAAGAATTTCAATGAATTTTTCATATTCTAATTGCCAAATATTTGTTTTTTTTTTCATTTCGAAAATAATCATCCCTATTCCCGTTGTCGTTGTCGTTTTAATAATCGTTTCTAAGTCGTTGTCGTTCTTATCGTCGTTTCGTTTCTAAATTGGTATTCTTGAAGTATATCGTAACGCCTATGAAAAGTTATCGAAATTTGTCTACATATTTTGTATAGTATACTTTAAGGAGCTCTTTTCCCATATAAAATGTCTTTCTTATGCAACGAGACACATTTTTAAAGCAGTCCTTGATGGATTTTATGCTATTCTATATTGACTCTAAACAACGTTATCACTGTAATTATTGTACTTACGTACAACAATGTTAGTCTTCCATCTATATTTGATTTTTTAAAAGAAGTAGTGGTGACATCTGCGTCCTCCAAACTTTCTTCTAAAATATGTTATACTTCCAGCGTCTCTTGCTCCTTGCTTCTGGCTAATCCGACTACTCTAACTAGTGGTCCAGCCAAAGGAGACATGGGTATCTGCTTATTAACTCCTCCTCTTGTTGGAGTACTATTTTTTTCTTCATTTTGAATTTTAAGATCTTTCATATCTTAAATATATTCTTAGATATAAAAATGCAATTTTATTAATGCCAACAATTTCCGACGCGAGATGGCGGTGGAATAGATTTATTATACTCTCGCAACAAAAGTTGATAAAGAGAGTATTATAGTTTTTTTTTTTTTGAGAAAAAATATCCCTCCCAAAAATCGAAATTTAAAGGATTTATCCCTTTTCTAAAGTCCTTGGCATATGCAGGATATTTTTCCACTTTAGAAATTAAATTTTCAAACTGTTTCCGATTTGGAATTTTCATCTTCACTTCAAATATTCCTTCAAACGACCGCGTCGTTTCTATGTCGCTCACAATTATAGCAACGACAAAAAACGACTGTTTCTATGTCGTTTCTATAGTCGTTTCAAATTGGGGAATCTCAATTTATTTTCGATAAATGTCCTTAACGCCAACAGGAATGCCAAATAGGCGTTCTTAAGTCGTTTTAAAACGATAACGACAACGGGAATAGGGGCGAATACTTTTGATTTAAAAACATCGTCTAGTAGATATAACCTCTTTCTAAAACATTAAGATATGTAAATCAATTTTTTATATTGAAACTTAATAAGTGTTTCGAATATTTTTGTTTTTGTTTCATAAAATATATTTCTAAAGTAATATTTTTGTCTGCAAAATCTAAAATATTTTTATGCAAAAAACAAATAAAAATTTTAACTACTAATCAACGACAAACACGACACTGTGCGCCACCTTTCGTTGCCGGTTTCAAGGTACAAAACAAAATTTCCATTTATCATTACATCAATTTGCTTGTATGTGTTAATGAATGTTTATGCGTACACCGTGCGTTCTTTTTCACTATTTTTTAGCACTGCTCACATTATATATAGTATTTACAGCTATTTTACGATTTCAGCGTTCTTTTCCGTGTATATTTGTGTGCTTTTTCTGCGGCACTTTCACACCTAGACTATATAATTATATATTTATATGTATTTATGTGTGTGTGTATATATTATACGTAAGTACTGACATTGACGCTTACGCGACGCGTGCAACAACGCAGTTTATTATTGTTTACGTATGGACTTGCTTATTTCAGTTGCAACAATCATTCACAGCAAAAAAAGCGGCTGGCGTTGAAGTTATTATTATTATTTTAAATGGTTTTGCACGTTATGATTGCAGTTGGTTGTTGTTGTTGTTATTTTTGTTGTTGTTTCGCATTAGTCATAAATAATTGCACATTTTTTTTGTTGTGTGCCATAACACACATGGCATGCCAACACACATGTGTTAACTGTTAATTTAAAGTGGAAATTTTTATTTTTTTATTGATTTTCTTTTCTAACATAATTTTTTTTTTTAATATTAATTTTTGAAAAAAGTTTATTTTCAATTTTTTTTTTTCAAATTTTTTTTTTTAAATTTTTATTTTCAAATATTTCTTGCCATTAAAATAGTAACATATTTTGCTTGATTGTCGAGTTTATTTTTGGGCGATTTTCGTTTTCATTTAACGTTCGTTATTACTCGTTTTTTTGTTTATTTTTTTCAACACTTTTGCAAAAATTTCGCTTTTTTCACCATTGTAAATGCTTTATTTACAAAAAAAAAATTGTTTTATTTATTTTTATAAATTTATATTTATTTTTTACGCGTTTCGAAAGTTTCGTATCCAAAATGTCCTGCTTACATAATGTGTGCGCACTCGTGCGATTTGACCAACGTTATGTGTACGCGCGCACGACCAAGCACCGAAAATTATGAGCAGTCTTTTGGCTGTTTTTAATAAAATTCGAATATAAAACGCGCTCGCTGTGCTGTTGTTTTTGTTGTATATTTTTAATTTTTTTTTTAGATTTTATTTTTATTTTGTATTTTTGTTGTTGTTGTATTTTCATTTGTTTTTCACTAGCGTTTAACACTAGCGCTTGAATTTTCACTTTATTGTGCTATGCAGTGTATTTGTTGTTGTATTTTTTATATATTTTTTTTTCATTTCGAAATTTTACTTTTTCAACATTTTATTCTATTTTCGCACGTCATTTTCAACAGTTTTACTTCAGTGATTCTCTGCTAAAAATGCCGTCAGTTCTAGCCGTAGAACGGCACTGGTCTTGCCGTCAGCATTGTCAGCGCGTGAGAGCGGCCACAACACCGTAGTATGTATGCAGTTACACACATACACATACACACATATGCAATATATAATTTGTATAAAAATGAAATCAAGTAGAACAACAAAAACACTATTTGTTGAATACACTTCACTACAGAGCGCTTTGTGTAAAAATAGTTGGCCACTGCTGTGACAAAGGCGCTGATGGCTGGCTGGCTGGCTGGCATTTGTGGGCAAAGTGGAGGTAGGAGCAATAGAGCACATACATACATGCATACATCCATGTGTGAAAACAAAAACAGCTGCAGAACATCACAAGAACAGCACACTACTCTACCAACACTGTAGAGCACCCCAAATGCGCGAGGTACCCGTTGGTCATAGACCGCGCGTCAGTTTGGCTCACTAGTCGCTAGCAAAGTACCCGCGCCCGCTTCCTTTGTCACCTCATCAGCGTTGTCATAGTCACAACTAAAGCTGCCACTACTTAGCTACTTCTAGTGTATACATATAAGTATGTATGCATGTATGTTTGTGTGCAGGCCTGTGCGCCGTCATTGTTGGCGTCATCGTGCTCCACCAAAACACAGAGGCGGTCCCAATGACAACATAATTCCACAACATAGTTGACATCAAAGCATTTAGCAGAGAGTGAGAGGCCAAAATGCCTTGGCCCACACTAAAACAATTGGCGTTTAGCGCCCTCTGGCGTCATTTCACAGTTCAGTTATATACAAGTGTGTGGATATATTTTCATAACTATATATCATATAAAAGGGTTTTTCAGTAAGAGCAATACGGACATGCTTGCAGAAGTCCAGACGCTGAACCAAATTTTCGACGGTTTTCAAGCATACATCGGCCGACACTGCTGCAATTTCACGTTCGATATTCAGTAATTTTACATTCGATATTCGTACGGAGTTCATTAGTTGTCGTTGGCTTGTTGGCATAGACCATAGACTTGATGTTGCCCCACAGGAAATATCTAACGACGTCAAATCACACGACTGAGGCAGCCAATTCCTGGGCCATTTCGTGAGAAACACGTTCACCAAACTTGATTTTCAATAAATCGATTGTGACATTCGCTGTGTAGCTTGTGGCGCCGTCCTGTGGGAACCACAAATTGTCCAAGTCCATATCATTCAATTCGGGCCGAAACTATTCGGTTATCATTGAACGGTAGCGTGCCGGTCTGGATCACGTGTCGGTCTGGATGCCGACCTGGGAACCAGCATTAACAGCAATAACAATGTCAGCCTGGTGCTCTCTCGACGAACAAAAACCAAACTCTACAAGTCTCTCATCATTCCCGTCCTACTTTACGGTGCAGAAGCGTGGACGATGTCAACATCCGATGAGATGGCACTAGGAGTTTTCGAGAGAAAGGTTTTGCGGAAGATTTACGGTCCCTTAAACATTGGCAACGGCGAATACCGCAGATGATGGAACGATGAGCTGTATGTGTTATTCGACGACATTGACATAGTTCAGCGAATGAAAAGACAGCGGCTACGCTGGCTAGGTCATGTTGTTCGAATGGATGAAAGTGTTCCAGCTCTGAAAGTATTCGTTGCAGTACCCGCTGGTGGAAGCCGAGGAAGAGGGAGACCTCCACTCCGATGGAAGGACCAGGTGAAGAGGGACCTGGCTTCGCTTGGTATAACCAATTGGCGCCAAACTGCCAGAAGGAGGGATACGTGGCGTGCTGTTTTGGACTTTTTTCTTTTGGACGCGTAAGCGGTGTCTACGCCAGTCAAGAAGAAGAAGAAGGCTGACGTATGGAGTACATGTGGATTGCTGTCTGACCAACAACGCATATTTTGCTTATTGACGAAGCCATTTGGTAGTAAATTTTAATAATTTCGATTCGTTTTTGGATCGTATATCTTTCCATGATGAAATGGCAAACCTTACTGAAGAGAAATCTCAAAAGAGCAGGGGAAAATATGGTCGCGTTTGCTATCAATCGGTCTACTTTTTGGCGTCCCTATTGAAAACCCCTTTATATATAATTTTACTTGTGTGTGCATATATGTATATCATTTATTTTCTTTATTATTAGGTGAGAATTCCCTTGGCTATGCGCC
Organism: Zeugodacus cucurbitae; assembly: GCF_028554725.1. Taxonomy (NCBI): domain Eukaryota; kingdom Metazoa; phylum Arthropoda; class Insecta; order Diptera; family Tephritidae; genus Zeugodacus; species Zeugodacus cucurbitae. The sequence goes on from NC_071669.1 coordinate 12,583,526, forward strand.
AAACTTGAAAAATTCGTTACATTCAGCACTAAATCATATGTCACTAATATATATATATAATATATATTTATATACATATATACAACTAGAAATATATCTATCTTTAAACATTTATATAAACTTTATTAAAAGAAGAGGCTTTCAAATGTGACCTCTATATACATATATTCCTTTATACTAAACTACTTCCTTATGCTCCTCTTTCAAGTACGAAAACCTTTGCCACATAGTGTTGCCGTTTGTCAGTGACGTTCGCGTTGTGTTGTGTGTTTATTTTCATTTTATTGCAAATTCATTTATTTACATTGCAGTGTTGGCGAATATCTTTTGTATATTCGTATATTTTTTGGCAGCATTTCAATTAACACTCACGCCACACTCGCCCCCACCTTGCATATTGTCGAATAGTTCGCTATCACTGCTTTATATTATTATTCGTTCACTTTCGTTAGTGTAACATTTGATTACCTGTCACATTTAGCGTAGCTGTCAGTCAAGCGTGTTCAAATTCAAATACACAATCAAATTTGTAGCTTAAAACATAAAGAATAGACTCAAACTAGGAAGGGAAGTGTGGGTGTAGATGATTTTTATCAGGCGCTGTATGTTTGCCTGATTTTTTCTTACTATTTGTGGTGTCTTTCTGTTTTTTAGCTGACAAGTTAAGGTTCTTAAAAATTTCGAAAAGAATATTCAAAAGAAAAAGATTCATAGAAAACACTAATACGTTCTAGAGTTATTTCATAGTGCAATCTCGTTGAAATTTTATAAAATACTAAACTCCAATATCCATTAGTTTAGGCTGTCTATATGATATTTTTACACGATATTAGGTCCGTAAAGAAACAAGTCTTTAAACAATATAAACATCTTTTCTACAGAGTCTACGAACAAGAACGGCGTGATGTTAAAATGAAATAAAACACTCAAATTTGGTCAAATGGCAATTTTATGTCATTAATGATTTTGGCAAAATGTCGGTCAAACGGCCACCACGGTGCCGATTGCATATCTCCACCCGTATACGCCAACTTTCGATAACCCGGTGCAGCATTTCGGCCGGAAATTCGGCAATAGTGCGCTGAATGTTGCCTTCGAGCTCCTCGAGCATTGTTGGTTGATTGTTGTAAATGGTTTAACATACTCTAGAGAAAATATTTTAGAGGCGTTAAATCGCATGATCTTGGCGGACATTTGACTGAGACATTTCTCGAAAAGAACAAAATAGATGTCGTCTACGTCGATTTCGTCAAATTTCGGGAAAAAAGTCAGTCAACATCGTGTGCTCGCTATTAATAATAACGGCAATTTCTGCCTCATTTCGAAAGAAATAAAGCATATCCATACCACAATCCTCACTAAACGATAAATTTTTGGAGATGCCATTGGGTTTCCTGGTCACGAGGATTTGACTCATCCTAATAGCGAAAATTTTGTTTGTTGACGAAGCCAGAAATGATTCTCATCTGAGAATATAAAAAAAAAGTTGACACAGGCGAACGTGAACTTGCGTAATAATCTTGGACAATTTTCAAGCTTTCTACCAAAGAGAAACGTGACATGATGAAAAGCCAAACCTTGCATAACATACTGACAAAATTTTACACAAATCCATAAACAACATCTCTTAAAATCATATCATCCCTATTGGTAGATATTGGGAACTTGGGATCTATAGCGGGTAAAACTATGAATTGCTTGGTTATATTGCCAGTTATATTTAACGAGCGAAGTGGATAGTCTTAAAAATATTCTCTGCGATGGTTGAAAGAGTTTCAGAGATAAAAGTCGGTAGTGGGGCAGAACTTGCCTTAAAATGGTGTTTTTAAATGTTATGAAAATATGATTATCTTCAAATGATCGAAGAATGTCTTAAAAAAACTTTAACTTAACTTAAGCGAAAATCTGCTTCATTATTTCCATTTCAGGCTTCGGCTAACGGCAATTTTAAAATTTCACGGGTCAAAGTCCAATGTCAAATTTTTATTATGTCGATATATGTACATGCCCCTGAAGTCTGTCAGCTGTATTCATTGCTTACTTTGTGTGTAGCAGAAGCTAATTTAGCTGTGTTTTTATGAGCTTGGCCATTCAAAAGCTCATACTTCGTTGCTTCTTCTTCTTGACTGGCGTAGACACCGCTTATGCGGTTATAGCCGAGTCCACAACAGCGCGCCACGCATCTCTCCTTTTGACAGTTTGGCGTCAATTGGTAATACCAAGTGAAGACAGGTCCTTCTCCACCTGGTCCTTCCATCGGAGTGGAGGTCTCCCTCTTCCTCGGCTTCCAGCAGCGGGTACTGCATCGAAAACTTTCAGAGCTGGGGCACTTTCGTCCATTCGAACAACATGACCCAGACAGCGTAGCCGCTGTCTTTTTATTCGCTGGACTATGTCTATGTCGTCGCACAACACATACAGCTCATCATTCCATCTTCTGCGGTATTCGCCGTTGCCAATGTTTAAGGGACCATAAATCTTCCGCAAAACCTTTCTCTCGAAAACTCCTAGTGCCGTCTCATCGGATATTGACACCGTCCACGCTTTTGCACCATAAAGTAGGACGGGAATGATGAGGGACTTGTAGAGTTTAGTTTTTGTTCGTCGAAAGAGGACTTTTCTTTTCAATTACCTACTCAGTCCATAGTAGCACCTATTGGCAAGAGTGATTCTGCGTTGGATTTCCAGGCTGACATTGTTATTGCTGTTAATGCTGGTTCCCAGGTAGACGAAATTATCTACAACTTCAAAGTTATGACTGTCAACAGTGACGTGGGAGCCAAGACGCGAATGCGCTGACTGTTTGTTTGATGACAGAAGATATTTCGTCTTGTCCTCGTTCACCACCAGATCCATTCGCTTCGCTTCCCTATCCAGGCGGGAAAAAGCAGAACTAACGGCGCGGGTGTTGTTTCCAATGATATCGATATCATCGGCGTACGCCAGTAGCTGTACTTCGTTGCTTGCTCATGAATTTTTGACCAAAAATAATACTGTAACGATGGCGTTAATACTGTAAATATGGAGGCTATATTTGTCAGACATGGCTACGTCTGGAGGGTCGTCATTTTACAAGCATACGAGAAATTGCTAGAACAGCCAAAGGCTACCAAAAAATCGAATTTGAGTGTTTCGACAATTGGCAGAAGCTCATAATATCGAATGGAAATTATTTTAAAGGTGGCAACACTAATGTAGACTAAAGAATAAATATTTTTTCAAAAAATAAAATAAAATTACAAAAATTAAAATTACGAAAAATTGCGGCAACGCTGAATCAACATAATAAAAAATAAAAGAAATTGACAAACTGGACTTTTGAAAATTCCCATTATTTTTTGAATACACCACTTCTCACTTTAGCAGCTTTAAACTGTTTCCAGCCTGTCCCCTTTGAGGCAACATTGTTTCGTCCTATTTCATTTTTTTGTAGGGCGATGTAAGGTATTTATTCAAAGTAATTGGTGAAAAACGAGATTTGGGTTCACTCTTTAAAATGTTTGGTATACAACTAATGCCGAGGTTAGATCTTGCTCCTATAGGAAATCAATTACATTCGAATTGCTCATCAAACATTTAACCTTTAAAATTTGTAGAATAAATTTGATTTTATTCCCTGGTTTGAGCTCCACAATTTCAAATTTCACAATCACTTCTGACACTTCGAGTTGAACACAACATTCTATGCAACATGCTGTTTTATTACCACCACACACGCACATATACTCGCTTCACATACACACCACACAGGCATAAAAGCGCACGCATGCAACACTTAAGTTTAATGAAAGGCATTTATTGGCATACTCACAGGCTAATGATGCCACGCAACGCCGGCATATCACGGCGGCGATTCAATGGCGGCGACATGGACAACGACAGAAACTCCTGCTGGCGGTCCTCATCGATGCTGGTATTGAAGATGCGCGTCGTCGGCAAATAGCCGATTTGCTGCAGAAAGTCATCACGATATGAGAGTTTCGTCGACGATTGCGACGAAGTGAGCGGATAGTGTGTGGAGTGTGACATGATGTTGCCCACACCGCCACTGACGCCACCACCACCGCCGGTCATGTGGCGTTCAATGGACGATTGTTTCTGCATGGCGGACGTTGGGTGGTGGAAGTGTGTATGGAAGTGATGATGTGTCAAATAGTTGCTGTGACTGCCAATGCCACCTCCACCGCCGCTGCCGACACCGATGCCACCAATGCCACCGCCACTGCCGCTACTACTGTTGAGTGGCGCAATGATTTTGTCATCGAAACTGCGCCGAAAGCTAAAACCTTTAATTGTGCTGTAATTGCGATGCGACAGCGGTGTGGTGCCCAAATCAATGGAGGCGGGTCCCAACAACTTCATGTTGCTCAAGTAGTTTGTGGCATTATTAACGCCGCCGCCGCCGCCACTCATGCCGCTGCTGAGCGGTGTGCTGGCGCTGAGTGCCGGTGAAATGCTACTCAAATGACTATTGCTGCCGGTGAGTAGTTGAAAACCTGGTCCACTGCCGCCTATGCCACCACTTCCGCCGCCATACGTCGAAAGATTACCGCCGATTGGTAGTCTTTGTAGTGGACTCAAAGACGACTTCGGTTTGTTGCTAATATGACAATTACTGTTGTTGCTGCCACCACCACCGCCACCATAAATCGATGTAGTTGTAGTGTGTCCAGACACCGAAATACCCGCCAGCCCATTGGTGAGCGCACCATAACTGCCGCCGGAAATGATTGGACTACAGCGTCCGGCTGCTGCTGCAGCGCTACTGCTAATCGCTCCGCTGCCGACACTAGCGCTAATGCCAATGCTATTATTTGCGTTCGTCGACGACGTTGGCAGACTACATATTATGGTGGGCGGCGGTGAGAGTTGTGAGACGAGCGATGGCGTCGACGACGAAATGCCGCTGTCGCCGCTGCTGCAGAGCGTGCTGCCGATACCAATGCTGCCGAGGCCGACATTGGCGGTGGTGGCGCTGCTGCAGCTGCTGCTGACGTTAACGCCGATGCCAACCGCAACACCGGCGATGTTGCCACCGCTATGGCAGTGCTGCGGTGACGCTGTTGAGGTCGTTGTCTCAATTGTAATGGTATTTGATGTTGACAAAACGACGGGTGGTGCCAGTGTAGCGGTGCTTTGTGTTGTTGTTGGTTTTTTGTGCTCTTCTCGTTTTGTGTTTAAACTTATTAAGATTTTTTGTTTTTTATTTTTTTTTGTTTTGTTTTTGTTTTTTATTTTTTTGTTTTTGTGTTGTTGTTGTTGTTCGCTGCTTAACTGCTTGAAGTTTTTGTTGTTGTTTTTACAATTTGTGTCTTTGTTGCTTTGCTCTCAGTTGCTTGTACTCGCAGTACTTCCTGGCTTTTCAAGTCTTCAATTTCCGCTATTTGTCTGCTTCCTTTTCGGCTGCTGCTTCTGCTGGTTCTGCTTCTTCTTCTTCTACCGCTGCTTACATTATTTAACTCACATTAAATGTACGCCAGTGTTGCCAGCGTTCAGCAACATACTGCATATATTTGTTTGTTTGTATGTTTGTAGCTGAGTGTGTGTGTGTGTCGGCTCGTGCTTCCTTGCTTTGTTGTCTCCTGTCTGTTGCTGCACTGACATGCGGTCTTTTTTGTTGTTTTGCTCGCTCGCTTGCTTGCTTTACTTGCTTTGCTTACTACTTGTGTGCCTGCCACCGCATCGGTCAACGCTTTGCGTGCCTGCTAACAACAGCGCGCAACACCACAACAACTACAACAACAACAACAAGCGCAATAATAATAATCCACGCTGCAGCAGCCGAAATGTGTTACCCTACTGCATGCCATTGAACTATGCAGTGTGCTGCCGGGTTTTCAACTGTTTAAAAATGATAATTCAATTCCGCAGCCAATTCCAGATTACTCATACGCACCGGTGTACCGCACAATGCTTCCAAGCGACTTTATATGCTGTTATTCTTGCTTTCGCCCGTTTTCGTACGTTGCCCTAACACGAAAAGCTGCTGCTGTGCAATGGTATTTTGTATATATTTTTGTATATATATATATATATATATTCCTATATGTATGTATGTGTGTGTGTGTGTGTTTGTGTGCGCTTGTGCCTGAATGCTCGCCTAAGTGCCTTGGTGCCTTTGTTCACACGGCAATTGCACTGGCATTTATTTATGTCTATATGTATGCGTATGTTTATCTGTGTGTGTGTGTGTATGTTTGCTTGTCTTTGCTTATTCACTCGTCACTGCGCTAAAACGCCACAAAGTATGCTTTGAAAATTTAGTTTTTTTCACGTATAAAAATTAGTAAATTCCCTATTTAAAATTATTATTAGTTTTTCACTTTAGTTTAAAGCTTTTAGCGCATATTCACTGCCACATACTTCTATATATATGTATGCATATTTCATGTGGAAAAGTTTACCGTTAAGCGTATATATGTATGCATGTATTAGCACATTTCTTTCAACTGCTTATTTGTATGTATGCGTATGCGCTGTGCCACGGTATGTGTATGTACATTTGGCTACTTCACATGGAATTTTTCACATTTCACAGCTTTGGCTACATTTTCAATGCAATACTTCAACTCACTTTCACACAATTTTCGTTAGCTTATTCGAATTTAGTATTTATTTTTATTAATTTTAAGGTAGAAAATTTAGCAGTTAACAATTTTTTTTTCTTCACATTTGTTCACCAAAAAACTGTTCGCCTGCCTAACTTGTCGTCGTACATCGTCTACGTCGTCAACTTGCTTTCTGCACTCTGTCTACGCTTATTCAACTCAGTTCAGCCCAGCTCGTTTCGTAGTTATCAACACTGCCACTTCCAAATGTCACTTCGAAGTTTCCACTCTGTTCTTCATTCCTTTACACATACAAATACACAAACAAACACACACAAACACATACAAACAAATACAAGCACATACATACATACATTTACTAACAGTTACTTGGAATTGAGTTCCGCTAGTTGCACACCATTGCGCATGATCAATAAATAATGAAAACAAACACCATTTCACTGAATTTGTTGTTGTACGTCGTCTCTCTGTTGTCACTGCTCGGTGTTGTTCACATTGTTATTGTTGTTGTTGCTGTTAGTAGCATATCTGGCACCGCTTTTAGTCGCCAAAACAGTTTTTGGCGCTCACTCTCCAGTCCAGCTGCCAACTCAGCGCGTTGCCTGAAACTGTCACGGTTGTACGTCGCTCTTTGAACTCCTCATGCTCTGCAAGCGTTCAGTCATCTGGCGCTCAAAACATGCCCTTACCCACTATGTGGTGGTTACGTGCCGTTCTACTTCCATTTTTTTTTGTTCGTTGGCGAGCAGCTGTAATGCTTTGTTGTCAGCGGTCAAACACCTAACACCATTCCTTTTTGTGAATCAAATTATTTTTTATTGTTGGCAATTGCTGCAAAAAATTACAACAACAATAAAAAATTTCATAAAATTATTTACTTTCAGAGCTGATATCTATAATGCTATCGGAAGTAACTAAAAACTTGGTGTAGACCACTTTGGCAGAAGGGAATCGGAAGAAAGAAGAAAATCGGAGGGTTTCAGTTTCCTGAATCTGCGGATCCCGCCTTTCAGACACCGTATAAATTGGTTCCTTCTAAGAAGAGAGTCGAAGTTGGTTAAACTTTATATTCTTTCGAAGGATATATAGCTACAAAGTTCACTAGAGATTATTATAAATTAATATCTTCTCAATACAAAATCATTACCATTACCGTGCAATCCACGCAACCAGTTCTACGGTACCGAAATTGGCCCGGATATAATGCGGCCAAAGTCGGTAAGTCACCATTATTGGCTGCGGATCCAAAATAGATATATAATATACTAACCTATTCCCTAGAGTCACCTTCTTGAAGCCGAGGCGCCATCCAGACCCATAAAGAGTACCTTTCTGAAATACGTCGACGACTTACAGGGCTATACCGACAGGACTTCGGATGCGACAAACTTTCGACAAGCACTGAACGTCAATCACAGGGGAGCCATTAACACCTTCATCGACTCCCTGCCCGTGAATGGCGTACTTGGAGATACAACACCCCCAACGCCGACACAGAGCTCGAATTGTCCAGCAAAACTAGAGTGTATCTCGCTCAACTTCGTTCTGGATACTGTAGCAGGTTAAACTCCTACTTATCCAGATTAGACCCTGACATCCTCTAGATATGCCCTGTATGCAAAGAGTCCCCGCATGACATTAAACACCTCTTTGCATGTCCCCTAAATCTATTCATCTAACACTCCTTTCCCTTTGGTATGACCCTATCGAAATAGCACGTTTCCTGCGTCTTCCGTTTGATGACTTCGATGACAATTACTCCAGGCTTGTCGGTTCAGGTAGGTTACCGTTACAACAACTACAACAACAACAACAACACTAACCTATTCAAGTTTCAATTATAAGAATGAATTTATAACGATTCATTGTAAAAATACTATAATTAATAATTATTTTAAATAATTTAAATATATAATTAAAAACTGATGAACAAATTTGCTTTTAATTTATTTTTAAACATTATTAAAAAATTAAGCACCACCCTAATATTTACAATCTTAAAATTTTTAATTTCGATGTCAATGCAACCCTGTGTACATGCAATTATCAACGAATATGTGTGCAAAGAAAATATATAAATAGGAAGTGATACATGAAAAATCTGCTTTTGCAGAAAATTTTATAAATTTCCAATAAAAAAATGTTTATAAACAAAATAAATTAAGTGAAAAGTGTAGCAAGCATTAGCGCAATTAATAAACAAGTGAAATTTGCATTTCAAATACATTCCAAAACTAGAAAAGCCAAGCACAACACAAGTGCAGTGTAGTGTAGTGAAGTGTAGGTGCGGCGGTCGCGCTTATTGAATTGTTGCAATAGCAAATTAGAAAAGCAGAGCAGACCGCCACAATGGCACGCCCAATTTATCCAAATCAACAGAAAATCGCTGAGAAGTTGGTGATACTCAACGATCGTGGTTTGGGTATATTAACGCGTATTTATAATATTAAAAAGGCATGCGGCGATACAAAATCCAAGCCAGGTTTCTTATCGGACAAATCACTTGAGTCATCAATCAAATTCATTGTAAAGCGTTTCCCCAACATCGATGTTAAGGGTCTCAATGCAATTGTGAATATAAAGGCGGAGATTATTAAATCGCTTTCCTTATATTATCATACTTTTGTGGATTTGTTGGATTTTAAGGATAATGTCTGCGAATTGCTCACCACAATGGATGCTTGCCAGATACATCTGGATATTACGCAAAATTTCGAGTTAACCAAACATTATCTGGATTTAGTAGTCACATATGTGTCTTTAATGATACTTTTGTCACGCGTGGACGATCGCAAAGCCGTTTTGGGGCTCTACAATGCCGCCTACGAACTACAGAATAATCAAGCCGATTCGGGTTTTCCACGTCTGGGACAAATGATACTAGACTATGAAGTACCGCTGAAACGTTTATCAGAGGAATTCATACCGCATCAGCGTTTGCTAACCAATGCATTGCGTTCACTAATCGCAATCTATCCGTTAAGGAATCTACCAGCTGATAAGTGGCGTGAAATGCAAAAACTCAGTTTAGTGGGTAATCCCGCAATACTGCTGAAAGCTGTGCGCACTGACACCATGTCCTGCGAGTATGTTTCACTCGAAGCAATGGATCGTTGGATCATTTTTGGATTACTGCTAAATCATCAAATGCTGGGACAATATCAGGAAGTAAACAAAATTTGGATATCTGCATTAGAGTCGAGTTGGGTAATTGCGCTATTTCGCGATGAAGTGCTGCAAATACACCAATACATACAGAGCACTTTTGATGGCATCAAAGGTTATAGTAAACGCATTGGCGAGGTAAAGGAAGCATATGCTGTGGCAACACAGAAAGCAGCGCTCATGCATCGTGAACGTCGCAAGTTTTTGCGCACCGCTTTGAAAGAGCTGGCGCTTATAATGACAGATCAACCGGGTTTGTTGGGACCAAAAGCAATTTTCATATTTATTGGTTTATGCTTGGCGCGCGATGAAATATTGTGGCTATTGCGTCACAATGATAATCCGCCGGTTACGAAGGGCAAAGGTTTGTTATTTTATATTATTTACAAATAGAATTTTTAAAAATAATTTTTCAACAATTTTTCTGACGCAGGTAAATCCAATGAGGACCTTGTTGATCGTCAATTGCCCGAATTGCTTTTCCACATGGAGGAGTTGCGCGCATTGGTGCGCAAATACAGTCAAGTAATGCAACGCTATTATGTGCAATATCTCTCCGGTTTCGACTCGATCGATCTCAACATACGCATGCAGAGTTTACAAGTGTGTCCGGAGGATGAAAGTGTCATATTGTCGTCGTTATATAACACCGCTTCAAGTTTGACTGTGAAACAAGTGGAAGACAATGAATTATTTGATTTTCGCGCTTTTCGGCTGGATTGGTTCCGCCTGCAAACTTACATGAGCGTCAGTAAGGCTGCGTTGCGCATCACAGAAAATGTCGAATTGGCGCGTTTGCTAGACTCCATGGTTTTCCATACACGCGTTGTGGACAACTTGGATGAAATACTGGTGGAGACCTCTGATTTGAGCATATTCTGTTTCTACAATAAAATGTTTGACGATCAATTCCACATGTGCTTGGAATTTCCCGCACAGAATCGTTATATTATTGCATTTCCACTGATTTGCAGTCACTTCCAGAATTGTACACATGAAATGTGCCCCGAGGAGCGTCATCACATACGCGAACGTTCACTAAGTGTGGTTAACATCTTTCTAGAAGAGATGGCGAAGGAGGCCAAGAATATTATAACAACGATTTGTGATGAGCAATGCACAATGGCCGATGCGCTATTGCCGAAACACTGTGCCAAAATACTGTCCGTGCAATCGGCGCGCAAAAAGAAAGACAAATCCAAAAAGCAATTCGACGATATACGTAAACCCGGTGATGAGTCGTATCGTAAAACGCGCGAAGACTTGACCACAATGGATAAATTGCATATGGCGCTCACCGAGCTCTGTTTTGCCATCAATTATTGTCCGACAGTGAATGTGTGGGAATTTGCATTTGCACCGCGCGAATATCTTTGTCAGAATTTAGAGCATCGTTTTTCGCGTGATCTCGTCGGTATGGTCATGTTCAATCAGGAGACCATGGAAATCGCAAAACCATCGGAACTCTTGGCCACCGTGCGCGCCTACATGAATGTGCTGCAGACCGTGGAGAATTATGTGCATATCGATATAACGCGTGTGTTCAACAATTGTCTGCTGCAGCAGACGCAAAATTTAGATTCGCATGGCGAGAAGACCATTGCGGCGTTGTATAATACATGGTAAATAATATTAATTAAATCATAACAATTAAAATTTATTTATTTTTCTTACTACCACTCCACAGGTACAGCGAAGTGCTTGTGCGTCGCGTTTCCTCCGGCAATATAGTCTTCTCCATGAATCAGAAAGCATTTGTGCCCATCTCGCCCGAAGGTTGGGTGCCTTTTAATCCGCAAGAATTCTCCGACCTCAATGAATTGCGCTCCCTGGCCGAGCTAGTCGGTCCCTACGGCATAAAATCGCTGAATGAAACACTCATGTGGCACATTTCTAATCAAGTGCAAGAGCTCAAACAACACGTGGCCTCCAATAAGGATGTGCTCATACTGCTGCGCACCAGTTTCGATAAACCCGAAGTTATGAAAGAACAATTCAAGCGTTTACACGATGTCGATAGCGTGCTGCAACGCATGACGCTCATCGGTGTCATACTTTGTTTCCGTAATTTAGTGCACGAAGCGCTCGTGGATGTACTCGAGAAACGTATACCGTTCTTGCTGAGTTCAGTGCGTGATTTCCAAGAGCATTTGCCGGGTGGCGATCAAATACGCGTCGCCTCCGAAATGGCCTCCGCCGCCGGTTTGCCATGCAAAGTCGATCCAACACTAACCAGCACACTGAAATCAAAGAAACCCGATTTCGATGAAGGCGAACATTTGGTCTCGTGTTTGCTCATGGTTTTCGTTGCCGTCTCCATACCGAAATTGGCACGCAACGAAACCTCATTCTATCGCGCTTCCATCGATGGTCACTCGAATAATACACACTGCATGGCGGTGGCAATCAATAATATATTCGGCGCGCTATTCACCATCTGTGGTGAGAATGATATTGAGGATCGCATGAAAGAGTTTTTGGCGTTGGCAAGCTCATCGCTCTTGCGTTTGGGTCAGGAATCGGACAAGGAGGCTACACGCAATCGCGAATCGGTTTATTTGCTCTTGGATGAGATTGTGAAACAATCGCCTTTCCTCACCATGGACTTGCTGGAATCGTGTTTCCCATATGTGCTCATACGCAATGCATATCATGCGGTCTACAAGCAAGAACAAATATTGGGGCTATAAATGGTCGCCGAAAAATGCAAATGCAACGAGAAATATTTTTAAGGTTATGATGAATTTGGTATGGCGTTCAATGTTGACGGTTTAGTAATTTAAGCAGTTTATAATTGCTCTCAACGCTTGCAAGTGACTTGAAAAGTGAAGAAAAAGTATTTATACTCTATGTCTTTTGCTGTCCACTCTACTCTACATTCTATTGCTGCATTTATATGTAATTATAGAATACAAATTTATATAAATAAAAACATATGTTTAGCAGTATAGACATTATTTCCTGCTTATTTATAACTATCTCTATACATATATTATATAAACATACTAAAATAAAGTATTAAAACTTTCGTAGAAATGTTTTTGTTTTTATTTCAAAATTTTCTGGAAATTATTTTTCTGAAATTTTACAAGTTAACGCAGAAGGTGATGCTTTTTGTTTTTGTTGCAGTGGCGGAAAATATGCACCAAATAATTTTGAAGAATACAGTATAACTTATCCACTTAAAAATCTCGGTTCATTCCACTTACATAGACGACAGACTGCTGTAGTGTTGCTTTTGTTGTTGTTCTCCATACAATAACAAATTGCTCATTTATTGTTTTAAAAATTTTTTATTACCAGCTTCTAATAAACACAAAAATATATATAAACGCACACAAAATAAAATATTTTCAACTTAAAACTAAAAAAAATAAAATTAAACTATTTATGGCTTGATAATTTGGTGTGAACGTACGTGCATATGCATGTATAGAGGTGAAATAGTTTAATTTAAACTAAAAAAAAAAACATTTTTGCTAAATGCGTACATGTGTGACATAATTGCTAAAAAAAATTTCAAAATCAGAAAAAAATTCGAAAGTATCCGAAACTGCATGTATTTTTGACTGTCAAACAAATCAGTCAACTTCATGTTTTGCTAAAATATGACTGATACACAATACCCAAAGCTGAAGAGGTGAAAAGCGTAAAATAACTCCACCAGCTGGCAAAGCCCAAAAATCCTTTGTAAACGTCGGCGTTGAAGACCTGTGTTGAAAAGATAAAAAATAACGCATGAAAAATTGTTACATGAAAAAAAATAATGCATGCAATATTGTTACAAGAAAAAAATTATCATGAAAAATTATTACTAAAAAATTTATCGCATGTAAAATTGTTACTAAAAAAATATCGCATGAAATATTGTTACTAAAAAATATATCGCATGCACAATTATTACTAAAAAATATCGCATAAAATATTGTTACTAAAAAATATATCGCATAAAAAATTATTACAAAAAAATATATCGCATGAAAAATTGTTACTAAATAATATATCGCATGAAAAATTATTACTAAAAAATATATCGCATGAAAAATTATTACAAAAAAATATATCGCATAAAAAATTATTACTAAAAAATATATCGCATGAAAAATTATTACTAAAAAATTTATCGCATGAAATAATGTTACAAAAAAATATTACAAAAAATATCGCATGAAACATTATTACACGCAAAAAATCGCATGCCACTTTTACATACATTTTTCAAACTGATCCATTGCGCATGTATAGCATTTGCCGACTCTAAAATATTGAAATCATCGCCTTGTACATTTTCACCGCTATCCGGCAACGTTATGGTGCTTATTATTGCAACGGGCGGCAAGCCAGCTGTGGCAGGATCCACCATATCCTCTTCATTAAGGTCAAAAGACATACCGTCTAATGAACACATATCGATGCAAATGCTGCTGTCATTGCTGGTGCTAGCTTTTAGTATGCCCGACCAAGTGAATTCACCTAAACTCTTGTACATCAATGTCAGATACAAGCAGAGTAAGAGTGGTGCGGCGAATTGTAGTGTGACCACGCAGAGGTAGTAGAATATGGAGGAAATCTGTTTTTTAAATATCAAATGAGCAATTGAAAAGTGTAAATAAGGTTATTTCTGGGCGCACATACCTTCTTCTGATACTCCACATTTGTAATGCGTCCGGCTTCTTTACGTAAATCGACAATTTTATCATGCGCCAAGTTCAAATAGGATTGCAAATAGATTGGTATTAAAGCGAAACGCAGTAAAACTACTAAAATGACAATAAGCAGACGCATTGTCTCAAAAGCCTCCACTGAAAGTCTGAAAATAATAATTTAATATCTATAGTGATGAACTAAAAATTATTATTTAAACATACAATGGCTTCTCCATGCCCTCAAATACACGCTCCGTCAGATACTCTCTGCTTATCGGTCTTATCCAGAGTATTATCAGTAGAAAAGGTAAAACAAAACTGATGTTGAGTATCAATTGTAGAATTTTACGTCCGCTGCAGTATTTCAAGGAGTCCCAATGCATTTTTGCCATACGTAAGCCTGGAAAGGTGAATATAGCGCCTAAGATCCCGCAACAGACAGCCATGCAGAGCTTAACAATCAGCTTTGAGGCGGGACCACTGCAAATTTAAAATAATACAGTTAGTTAATGATAATTATTAAATATTAAATAGAAAAAAATAAAAAAAAACTCACGATGATGGCAAACCCTGTTCCGTTAGGAACTGTGATGCGCTCTCATTAAAACTACTATATGCGTGCTCCAGTCCAGTCTCGAGGTGCCGCTCATCAATAATAAGCACAATCATGGCAATTAGTAGATAAACAAGGCAGGCTACTATAACCATGGAGCGTTCACCGATCGACTCTTCATTTTGAAAATACAACCATGTAAGCGACGATAGTAATTTGCTAAATAAAATACAGTTTTATTATTAAAAAATCAAATAATCAAGTATAGCACACTTACAGCGAGAAAAAGACAACCAACAGACACCAAATCATGCTGAGGTTAAATTCATTTTTCAGCGGAAAATAGTAGTGATAGATCTGCAAGTAAGCAATATAAAATATATTTAACATAAGCACCAATTATATATCTATCATTAACTTCACCTCTGATAAAGTATATACAACTGCAGCATATGCACTAAAATCGACTAGCCACTGGTATTCAGTGAAATATCTGAGGTTTACAACATCACGCGCCACCACTGGTGTCGTCTCCAATTGCACTTCTAAGCTGCGTGGTATATGAAATTGTCCGGTGCCATTTAGTGTCTTATAGCTCTTATTACCTTTGCCACCACCACCACCTTTCGTGTGCTTCTCCTTGGGCACACCAGCTAGCATACGCAGCTCATCGTCCGATGGATGTAAATAGCGATAAAGCCCAGTAGCGCATAATAACCACTTAGCGAAGGAAAAATGTGGACTCAATTTTTGTATAACACTCAACGTGAGTAGTGTAATCACCAATTGTGCACCAAGCACTGCCTGGAAAAACATAAATCGAAAAAGTGTATAGAGCAGTTCGTTCGTTGTTACTTAAGTGCAGCCCAACAAAGTGCGGCGCTATCAATCTATTTTTGGCATCATTTTCATAAATCTTTCGTGCATATTGCGAAAAAATGTGCGCTCCACTTAGGTAGCTGACACTTTGAGTTCTATATATACATCAAGTATGGAGTAAATTTTCCATTTATATTTCACACTTATACACACCATTTTTTACTTGGTTTCTTCTGCGGCTTAATGTTAAAGTTACATACACTAATTAATACATAATTAATGTGTTAATTAAAAGCGGAAACTGTGTGATTTAACTATGTAGTACAATGATTAAAAAATTTTGGATAGACTATTTTTTCGGCCGGGAATTATGACACAAAAATAAAACAATGACAGCTGTGAACAATGTTGTCTACTTCGAAAGAGTTTTATTGTGTCAAAAGTGGGATACATTTTGGACACCAACAAGATATTTTATGCGTGAGGAAAAAATTATATTGTTAACAATAACATACTTTTTATTAAACTTTTTTTTCTTTTTTTGTTAATTTTCAAACTTCTAAAGTATTTTTCAATAATAATTTGGTAATCAATATGTATTAAAATTTATTTTTATTAAAACCATTGTGATTGTACTTACCTGGTTAGTAAAGAAGCAGCATTTCTTATCAGCAATGCAGTCAATCAATACAGCTGTTTTCTAGCTTTCTACAAGAAATCGTAATTACACAAAAGTTTCGAATTCCTCAAACAAATAAATTAAATGGAGGTAAATCCAATAGCAGTGTTGCTCGTCTATATGGACAGCAAAGGTGACCGTCTATTATTTCGTTATCCATATGAAAATGTGTACAAAGGTAAATAGGACGCGAAAAATTATTCAAACCCCACACACCCACTAACATTTTTCTAACAGATAAAACACCTATGCATAGCATGCCCTTGGCGGCATCTGCGCCGGTACTGAATAATCCACCCTTGGTTGATGTAGCGATGAGCAGTTCAACGACATCATTGGTTTCACAGGTGTCTTCGGATACCAGCCGGAAACGCAATCCATATGCCATTAGCAGCAGCGATGAATTGTTGCAAACAGCGCCACCACCAAACACTGCACCCACTAATGTGTTTGGTGTATGCAATAATAGCATGTGCAACACCGTGCCGAAGGGACAATTAGAGGGCTTCACCGATGAAGTACTCTCAACGTTATTTGCTGTAAAACAACAATTGTGCAATCAAAAGCTGGAGTTAAAAGTGAATGATGTGCGTTTCGTGTCGCATCCAACGCTGATACCACGCAATGAGCACCGCAACAGCGCTGGCAATACAAGTAATGCGTCAAACACATCCAACTCGTCGCTACCACTTGCGGCAGGTACGGTTACGAGTGCCAACATCGGCACAACAGCAATTGCAACGTCTTTGCCACCAGCGAAGTCGCAGCCACAGCAAATGCTTATAAATATTGTATTTGCTTTGCATGCGCAGGCTAGTTATTCCATCGTTAAATGCTATTACGAATTAAGCAAGCGGCTCGGTTTAGCGCTGCGTTTCGAAGAACAACGCGCCAGCTACTGCACAGAGGAGACAATGCTTATGGCGCGCACACATGATGAACTCTCCTCACAACAGCAACCGTTAGAACGCACGTTCGATGCCATTACCGAGAAGTGCACTTTAGCGCAAGCGCTCAAATCCATCTACCATGATCTATGCACTACCGGCTTGCTGAATACCACTCTAAATCAATATTTAACGGTAAGTTTTTGTCTGCCACAAAAGGCGCATCAGTTGCACAAAAAGGGTAGCATGGTTGAGCCAGAGGTTATAGATCGTTGTTTGCGTGCATTGAAACCCTATCACGGCATGTTGCTGGTGGACTACGCCGAATTGCTGGACTGTGTGCCACCGCGTGCTGCGCGTATGCTTCTACAATTAGTGGAGATCTACACACCGCTCATGAGTCTGCAAATGCTTGCCTCTGAGGCGGACATGAGTATTGAGCATGTTTACAAAATGGTCTCACATCTCGTTTACTGGGGTAAAGCCACAATTATATATCCGCTTTGTGAAACGAATGTGTATGTGATTGCGCCCGATGCGCCACTACACACGAAATCGCATTTGGTGGAGAAATTCTCAGCGCGTTTTGCCGGCATGTCACTCTTTGATGCCATTGCACACTTCTCACTGCCCACATCCATTGGTCATCTCACCACACCGCTGCAGCAGTCAGCGCGTCAGGGTATGCTCGCACAAATGGTGGTCTGGATGTTGCAACATCACCTGCTAATGCAATTACATACTTATGTACAATTTATGCCCAGCGATTTGGATGATTTCTATGGCGGTGTGAGTACTATGAATGTGGCCGGCAGCGATTGCTCAGCGTGTAGCGATGTCGCAAATGAACACAAATCATCGCTAATGGATTTACAAGAGGGCACAAATACACACAGTTCAATTGGTGTGTGCGCTACGGGTGATTTAATGATATCGCCGCTGAGTCGCAGCATGAATGTGAGCGACGATGAGCTGTAAGTTTTTTTGGTGAAAGAGAAATTTATGTTGTTTACTAATATTATTTACCACTTAACGCAGTAATGCTGGCTCCTTGCTATCCTGCGCCAGTCAACCACTGCCAGTGCCACATACTAGCCATCGCTCGATCACCGAAGATCGCTATTCGGGCGGCTGCTCAACCGCATCGGACAATATTGTCGCACAACCATCCTCGAGTCACAAGTCGAATTATAGGTAAGTGGCTTGATATTTAACAAAAAAAAAGGTATTTTTTTTATTAACAAATATATATTGCACAGCATGACTGCCTCCATAAGCACTGATAATTGTGACAGCATCGCCTCCATCGAAGATGAGGAACGCATTAAAGAATTGTTGTCCGTGTTTAATGATGCCGATCGTGCGGCTATCAGACGTATACCAGCTTCCACGAATATCGATGATCTCTCACTACTGGTGAAACTTTATCAGGCGGGTTATTTCAAGAGCGAACATCATCTTGAAGAGATTATGTACTTTCAAAGCTTACGTCCGGCGGAACTACTGCAATTATTGGATAAATTTCGTGATGTGCTAATCATATATGAGACTGAGGACCCTGCCATAGCATCGATGTACAATAATAAGTGAAGAAAAACACACAGTAGCAAAATTGTGAAGTGATTTGTGAAAAAAAGTGTGAAAGTGTAGTGAGAAGGTGCTAGCCATCCGTTAAACACTGTGTGCTAAAAGTGCCTTAATTCAGTGCAAAATTGCATTCCTAAACGTAAAAATGCAAAATTTTTTGATTCAGTTTGTGCTTCGTACAACTTGACGCACTAGTTAGACTAGTTTTAAGTGCAAGGTTTCGTCATTTCTTTTCATTATGTGCAAAGTGAAATACTACAATAATTTATTTTTTTTTTGTATCTTTATTTTTTCTGCTTATTAAAACTAGCGGTTTCTTTCATTGTTTTTTCTTTTATGTTGTGTATAATTGTTACTTTTTTCTACTACAATACAAGTGTTAAATTTTAATAAATCTTTTTTGTTTTTTTTTTTCACACGTACAAGGTAGGGACGACACAACGTTTACAGTGGAGTATATATGTATATTGCTACGTACGTTTGGTTGTTGCTTTATCTTTCATTTGTTTAGGTTATGTTTACATACATTTAGAGTTTTAAGTTTAAGTGTAGCTTAAAATTTCTAACTTACATACACATATAATATTTAAAGAGATAATATATATATATTTAATTAGTTATCAGAAAAACAAATAATCAATCATAAAATAATTAAACGATTGCATTTGTTATTGTTGTATTGGTTTTGGTTAATAATGTTAGAAATTTGTAGCAGTTTGCGTTAAAAAAATTATTTTACGTTTACTATTGTTGCACATTGGTTTTACGTACATTATATTCATATATATATATATAGAGTGTATGTGTGTGTTTACTAAAAATTGCCAATTTTCGCAAAAATATTAATTAGCTAAAGTTAAGACATATAGATATGTTTTTAAATAAATAGTTGCTATTTGCTAAGATTTTTTTTATTTTATTTTATGCTGTCAAGTGTTTGCGTTTCTACTGTTTTTCATTTTTAATATTATTATGCATGAAAGGTTTTGCTTGCTTGTTTTTGGTTTGAGAAATAATAATTATTTTAACTGCATGTGTTTGTTTGTTTGTTGGTGCGCCCTCCTTGTTTACAAATTGTTCTTATGCGTTTTTTTGTTTTTGTTTTTGCTTAAATTTAAACCCATTTGCTTGCTGCAACGTCTCTACTTTTC
Source organism: Zeugodacus cucurbitae (assembly GCF_028554725.1). Lineage (NCBI taxonomy): Eukaryota > Metazoa > Arthropoda > Insecta > Diptera > Tephritidae > Zeugodacus > Zeugodacus cucurbitae. The sequence continues at coordinate 12,603,582 of NC_071669.1, forward strand.
TAAACAGTCAATTTGTTTTTGTTGCTGTTGTTGTTGTTATTTTGAAAAATGTGTGTTTTTTCCCACCAATACAAAAAGGTATCACCGATTCGAAACTGCGCGACGTCTTCATCTCTCACAATTAGTTATTCGCCGTATTCGCCGTGCGTTCAATAAAAACGAATCACGTTGCATTGCTGTTGTCGCCGTTGCTTTCGTGGAAATTCGTGCCGTTTACAATGAAGGATGTACCCAATCCATAGAGATGGCCACAATACTTGGCATTGTCGATATTGTCCTCGAAGAACATCTGCAAGTGGAGCAAATGAGAGAGAAATCATGTAGAGCGTTTTTTTAAGCAGATGGTGGGAGTGAAGGTTATACAATTTTATTGTTTACTAAATTGTATGGAATATCTTAAAAGTTTTTATATAAAATATAGCTATATATGTAGCTTCGTATTCATATTGTTATAGTAATAATGAAGGAAATGCTATAATTACAGTAAGTTGTTATAACAACTGCAATAAGAGTATAAAAGAAAAAATAACATACGGAATATATGTCTCCAAAAAAACTAAAAAATAAAAAGAAAAAAAAAAAATAAATTAAAAAAAAAATAAATTAGAAAAATAAATAGAAACGTAATAAAAAACTTGATAAGAATAATATAAATAAATAAATAAAATATAATAACTAAATAAAAAATACAAAAAATTAATTAATAAAAAAATAAATGACAAATAGAAACAAAATAAAATAAATAAATAAAAAATTAATTATAAAAATATAATAAAAAATTTGTAAAAAAATTAATTAAATAAACAAATATAAATAAATAAAAATTAATAAAAAATACAAATAAAAATAAATAAATAAATAAAAAATATAAAAAATTAATTAATAAAATAAATGAACAATAAAAAAATATAAATAAAAAAATTAATATAAATAAATAAAAAATAAATTAAATTAAAAAAAAAAATAAATATAAATAAAATAAAATAAATAAATAAATAAAGAAAAACATAAAAAAGTATAATAAAACAAATTAAAAAAAAAATAAAAAATAAATACAAATAAAATAAAATAAATAAATAAAGAAAAACATAAAAAGGTATAATAAAACAAATTAGAAAAAAAAAATATTAAAAAATTAATAGAAACAAAATCAAATTAATAAATTAAAAAAAAAATAATATAAAATAAACACAAAATACAAATAAATAAAAAATAAAACAAATTTGAATAAAAATGATTGATTAAAATATATAAATAAATAGAAAATATAACAAAAAAATATTAAAATATATTAAAAAAAAAAAATTAAATAAACAAAAAAAATAGAAATAAATAAAAATAAATATAAATTAATAAAAAATAAAATAAATAAATAAAAAATATAAAAAACATAAAAAAGTAAAATAAATTAGAAAAAAATATTAAGAAATAAAAAGAAACAAAATAATATACAACATAAAATTTTATAAAAATTAATTAAATAAATAAAAAAATATAAAATAAAAAAAAATTGTAAAATTAATTAAATAAATAAAAAAATAAAATTAATTAGAAAAAAAATAAAAAAAAACTTTGTAACATAACTAGATTAAAAAAAAATAATACCTAATTCGTAACACAGAATTTATTAAAAAATAATATAAAGTTTAAAAAGCATTAACTAGTTTTTGGTTTTAAAGTAAATTAAGAATTTAAGTAATTAAAAATTCATGCTTAAGCACTTTTGCACTTATAATAATTAAAATATTTAAGATTATTTCTGTTTAAATAAATGGAATAAAATGCATTATTTAGTAGCTTTAAAGCCTATAAAAAAATATTAATTTAAATGTAAGTGCATAATATTATAGTATAATTATTATATTTTTTGTGACCATATTATTTGACGAAAAACATATTAAACGTTTATATAAAGAATGATAATGAAATGAATTTACACAATGACGCTTAAAAAATCTCAGGAACAGCCGCAAAAAAAAAGCAATAAATATGTGTATACACAAAAATAATCAAAATTAGTAAGAAATATAATATTAAAAAAAAAAAAAAATAAGTGGCAAATATTAAAAAAAAAAGAAAAAAATAAATCAAAATAAGAAATTACAGTTCACACAAGAAATCCAGACATAAAAAATGTTCGAAAAAAAAAAATTTATCAAAATATCATTTTATAATTCACACAAGAAATCTAGACATACGCACTTTTTACGTGAAACATTTATTTAGTTAATAAATTCATTGTTTTTAATATTTTTTCTAAAATAATTAAAGCTATATATGCTTATTTATTTATTACTAAGTGCAAATGCTTATCAATATAGTGATAGTATTCGAGTGAAAACTCTTGAAAACCTATTTTTTCTAAGTGTAGACATAGAAGTAATAATTATTTTGGAAATACAGTTTAACCTCCATAACTCGAACTTCTATAAATCAAAGTTCTCCATAACTCGAACTCTTGAATTGGCAATAGAAGTCAAATTGCATACAAATTACATTCCGTAATTCGGTAGTCTGTTTGACTCGAAATTTTTTTGTGGTGATTCGAGTTAGGGAAGTTCAACTGTAGTATATTATTTCAAGTTAAAAGCGATCTAAATGGGTTGAAAAATAGATTTCAGATTTCTAAAAGTTGGAAATAAAAAATAGTCGTTATTTTAGTTAAGTTAGTAATGAAAAAATTTATAAAAAATTGTATAGTTAAAAATTTTTTGGTTTTGAGAGGGTTTAAGTATTTTTCTAAAGCTTTTAATGCATTTTAATTTTTTTCTTTCAATAATATACTATTATTACCTATAGTCTCAAGATAATTTTGTAACTCGTTAAAGTAAAATAATAAAAAATAATATTAATTAAAAAGAAATAAGTAATAATAAATAAGAAAATAAGTAGAAATTTACGCTGAATACAAAAAAAAAAACCAAGCGTTAGGTTAATTTAATAAATTAAAATCTAGTTTTTTATAATAAAAAAATTCTAAGAAAAAAATTGTTTATGAACATAATATACTGATAATAATTTAAAAAGCTGAAAAAAATATTAAAAAATTCTAAAAAGGAAAAAAATAAATTTTTAGAAAATGATATACTAATAATTATTCTCCTGTATGGTTTCTCAATAATCAAAATTTATACCAGTGTACTTGGTATTCAATATTTTCTGCGCTATATTGTAATTTTTACTATTTGTTGTTTTATTTTAAGTTTTTGTTTTTCCTTTGCAAGCATATTAGAAATTTTCAACTATTTTTTTTTTATATAATTTTGAGCTGGTACGCCACTCAAAACTGTTCAATCGCGTCAAATAAGTCGTTTAGTAATACATTTTTATTATTTAAATTAATTAAAAAATTGTTTTTCCGATTTTCATCATAGTACTTTACAAAATACTTTATATTTATACTTAAATACTAATTTTGCATATTAAATTTTCATTTCTTAAGCTCAATCCAAAGGCAAACGCTTCATTAAGTCAAGCTATGTATGTATGTATTGTGTGTTTTTAATTAAAAAAAAAATTTAAAAACTTTTTTTTAAGGAAAAAATAATAATTTTGTGTTAAAAAACGCATTAAAACCGAAACTGCTCTACAAATATGTTAACAAAATATAAAATTGTTGTCTCTTCTATATTTAAGTAATCAAACTTTATTATTTCTCACTGAAACAGCGTCTATTCTACTCTACTCTAGTCCCTCGGCAGCACAAAAATCTCTGCAACACTTCATTGTATCTTCAAACATAGCTTGCTTTCGACTATAGCTCATATTAGCCACATGACATATTTGCATATATATGTTATATATGCATACACAACAGTAACTATTTACACAAATACAATTGCTTACTTTACAGTTTCCACGCTTTTCTTTTGGTTTTGCTCCAAGAAATGAAAACTCAAATTCGATAGTTTGCTTTTATTTCGCATTTTTTTTAATAACAACAATAACAAAAGATTTTTCCAATTAAATATTCAATTATTTTTTTTTTGTTTTTTCCATATTTTAAAAACAAAAATTCAATTCAATTCAACGAGTGTATAAATAATAAAAACTATATTAAAATTATAGTAAGTTACTATTAGTTGCCAAAAACAAAAACAAAAAAAAATTGTGCAAAACTTATGTAAAGTAAAAATATTTGCAAATATTTTTTTTTTTTCATTTTTTTTTTCATAATTGAAATTGGCTACTGTGCAATTTGGAAAATATTAAAACATAACTTTTCAATAATTATTAAATATTTATGTGGCCCAAAAAAGTTCATGATGTTATGGCTGTTTAATTATGGAATTTTGGAAAAAAAAATATTATAATTTATAAAAAAAATTAGAACATAGCTTTAATTTAAAAAAAAAATTAAAAAAACTGTTTTTTTCATAAAAAAAAATAAAACTAAAATTAAAAACAAAAATAAAAAAAGCTTAAAATTGTTTTTTGTTCTTCAAAGCTAATAAATTATTTATGAAAGTGATAGAAGGAAAAACTTGGTGATGATGTGCAAAGAAAAAGTATTTGAGAATTGGTGAATAAGAATCTTTAAATTTTGTAATAATAATTCTTAAAGGCATGAAGTAAATTAATTATTTTAGTTAGAAAGCAAGTTAATAAATAAGAATAAAATTTTTTCAGATACATATGTTAATGAATTATTATTTCAGATATGCTAATGAAAAATTATTTCATTGAACGATTTTATAAAAAAAAAAATATTTTTTTTTGCAAATGAAGGTATGTATATTAATTTAAAAAAAAAAATTTTTTTGCAAATGAAGGTATGTATATTAATTAAAAAAAACTTAACAAACATTTTATTTTTTTTTGCAAATGAAAGTAAATGAATTTCAATTTTGTTTGATTAGAAGCTATAGTAACAACATTTTTATTTTATTTTTTATAATGATGATTTTTTTTAAACAAAAAATAATGAGATTCGCTTATAGCAACTGGCAATTTTGTAAAAAAAATTGCTTTCATTACAATTAAAAAAAAAAAAACAATGCGCAGACGCCAGCTGCTTTAAATAATTTAATAAAAAAATATTCAAAATTTCAAGTAATTTTTTTAACGCGTTTTTTTTTTACTGAACACAAAGAAATTTCAAATTGAAAAAAAAAATTAAATTCAAAAAATTTCAAATTAAAAAAATCGAATTAAAAAAAATTTCAAATTCTGCATAAATAACTTAAAAGGAAAGCAAATGTATGCTTTTTTGTGTTTATATGCTACAAACTATGACTAAAAATAATTTTTTTTATAAATTCGCTAATGCATTTTTGGAACGCCTAAATTGGACAATAATTCAAGTTCTATAAAGCGTTTTTGGGGTTATAAATTTGTTAATACAAGAAACAAATTTTAAATGAAATGCAATAATGTATGCGTGAGCGCAACTAATTTTTTTGGAAATAATTTTGAACAATAATACCGTTAAAGTAGTGTTTACAAGAAAGATTTGCACAGTGAAATTTTTTCTTTGTTTGTAGAGAGAACAACAATAACAATAATGCTGCGCTAAAGACTAATGAAAAATTAAAAAAAAAAAAAATTGTTAAATTACAAATGAATTCACAATAAAACAGTTGATTTTGTGTTAATAGTGATTGTGGATTAAATCCAATTATAGCCAATAATATGAAAGCCTCTTAGTGACTCGAATTCATCAGCAATGAACACATGAGGGAATAAATAATTTATATGCATGTGTGCGAGTGTGTGTGTGTAAAAATGTTAATTTTAATGTTAATGATTTGTAGGCATTTGCAGTCTTTTCTGGTGCACCGACTGCATTTCAAAGCAGTTAGTTTCGAAATTTGTGTAACGCACTTGTGCGCGGCACGAATTATTTTTTAAAACACAAAAACAAAAAAATCAAAATTTCAATTTGTAAGAAAAAAGTAGTAGAACATGACTCAAGTGAAATGTGTAAACATTAACAACGCACATGTTAATCGGAATAAAATGCATTATTTGCGCGATATTCGAAAATTGAATTGAATTTTCTCATGTTCACTGACTTTTTTATGTTTTTTGCAAGGAATTATATAATTGTGTCTATATAGGTAGTTAGACGCAGCTAACTTTGCAAAAATCGCCACTCATATGAGTTACTCACGTACTATTATTAATATTAATTTATATGTGTTTCATTTCATTTCATTCTAACACGTTTCATTACGCTTACGCTTTTTTTAAGTGTTTTTTTTTTTGTAAGTTTTGCTTTCTTTGCTTCTTCTAAGTTTTCATTTCGAATATAACGTTGTTATTGTTGTTGTTAAACTCGACAGCTTGGTCGAGAAATGTCGACGTCGGTTCAATAATAAAATTCTTATTGTCATTATGTACCTCACGCATTTTGAAGAATGCCATTCCGGTTAGCAGCGCATCAGAACCGGCCTGATGTTGTGGCCCAACACGACGCAACTCCAATTGATCGGCCACCTCTTGTAGGCCACCTTTTAAATTCTTACACGATTTCATCAGATATTTTATATCGTAGATGTTGGGAAAATAGATGCGTAACAATTCGAAAAATTCACTCTCATCAGCGGGCAGATGTTGATCGGTTAACAATTTGAGTAGATAACCAAAATCGTAGCCGGAGTGAAAGCACAGCCATTTGATGTTATCCACCAGCACAATGCCGGAGGACATAAGTAATTCGGCAAAATCGAGCGGATCAATGCCGTCCTCTTCGTGCTTTTTGAATTGTATGCCGGAGTTTTGTAGCAGATCTATAGAGTCTTGCGCATACATATCCTCACTGCAAATGAAATGTGATATATTTATATATTTTATAAAATAATTTAATTTTTTTCTACGCACCTTAAATTAAATTTAAAATTAAACTGCCACGTTGAGTAACCGGGCGGTGTTTTGCCCTCATCATCCATGAATGTCAGTCCAAGTTGTATGATGCGCAGCAAATCGACATTACAACGCAACAGCTGATAGTGATAATCGGCTGTGGAACGAAATTCGCCAACGGGACGCGCTACAACACCGGGAAATTCCGTATCCATTGCCACATAATGATATTTTTGTACGACTTTGCGTATGGTGCGGAATTCCTCCTCCAAATTATGCTTCCAAACATCGCGTATGCCGCACTCTTCATTACTTGGTATATTCACATTATGGCTAACGGCGCCTGAGCCGTGTCCAGTACCGCTTATGGCAGAAGGCATTGCCTGAAAGTAAAGATTCGGGCGCTATATATTAGCACAAACAATGGGGTGTGGTTAAAATCATATTTCAAACAAAAGAAAAATCAAAATCAAAAACAAAAATAATAATTGTAAATATAAAAAAGCATTAAAACAATAATAATAAGTAAATAATTAAATATACGTGTAGCAGTGTTTGTATTGTACATATAATAAAGTTAAAAGCGCATATAGCCAGTTTATAAGTATGTACAAATGTGTTACTTAGTTATTATATATTAAATGAATACAGCAACAATTACCATTTGTTTAGGCAAACTGCAGCCAATTTAAGTAACAAAAAATTAAAATACAAACTAATTTAAATTAGCGCATATTTACAGAACTTTTACACAGCAATGTTGTTTGGTGGTTTATAACACAAAACAAAAAAGTTTTGTTTAAACAAATACTTGTCAAAAAACCACGAAAAATAAATCACACAGTTCAAAAAAAAAAAAAGTGAAATTAATAACGACAACTTTAGGAATATTTTGGACTGTTTAACATTAAACTTTGGCGACAATGTATATTTTGTTTATTTCCGATTTGTATACTCAATTTTGTAGGTATTAGGTGTAGTAAACTTTTCAATTAACAAAAGTAACATTTATAGGCAATTTCAAAACAGCAAGCCAACGTACAAAATTTGTTTTAAGCAAGCGTGCGTATACATATGTGTGTGTTTGTGAATGCGACTTTGGAAGCGCCCACTTGACTGGGGGACAAAAGCTTGTTGCGCTACTTACATCAGCTGTTGTAGGCTTTGCTGTTGCTGCTGTTTCAGCCACGTTGCTTTAAACCGACTGTATGTTTCAAAAATCTGCTACGCGTTTACTTCTTTTTTTATTTTGTTCGTTTATATTCTTCACGGTTTATGTTAATCAAGTACTTCTTTTTTAGCTGCACAAAAATTTACCCAACTAAAAGTAACGTATGCACGCCTGACTTTTTTGGAAATTAAAAAAAAAAATCGTATATTTGTTCACAACGTATTGTAGTCGCGTTTTAAGTTAGTTGTGGGTGGCGTTTTGGCGCCAATCACCGGCAAGCGCTGTTTGTTTACTTTTTATGTTCTTGTTTTAATTTAGAAGCGACATTCACTTGCACAATTTGTGTTCTCTATATATTTTTGTCTACTTGTTTGGATTTTACTTGTTTATTAATTTCTTTAAACTTGGCTTTTGCTTGATTGAAGCGTTAGCTGGGCGTATACCTGCAAGAGATTTAATACACACACTTATATATAGTATATGTACATACATAATATAGTTAATATTCGTAGTATAAACAACTAGGTAGTGATTTTATACTTGGCAGTAGCATTGAATTTGTTGGATAATCGATATGTGCATTTGCATGAGACGTAGTAAACATCTGGAAGCAACATACAATTGTGTAAAGTCATAAATACTTATGTGTCTGTGCGAGTTATTGTACAGTTCAATGCTGCAACCAAGGCACGGTGCGTACCAATCAAGTAAAGCTGTTTACAGTTTTTTCTGCATATCTCTATCAAATGCTAAACAGTTAATGCATTGTTTTAATGTGGACTTTTACTGAGTAATTTCATCAGTGAAGGCTTGCCAATTCCACCACCGTTTTTTTTTTTTTAATTTATATAATGCTCTCAGCTATATGTATATTAGATATTAAGGAATTTTTAATATAATAGTAATTATTTACAAGTTTGTGCGTATGCTTACCCATTTCATATTTCCTTAATTTTACTGATGAGAATTTATTAAAACTCCAAATGTTTGTTTTTTCTGCCTTCAGTGGTGCTTCCGCGAATGGCGGTGCCCGATGCTTCCTCTTACTCCACTTTATTTTTCGTTATATTATAGGCAATTTTATGTACCTTCTCTCAATTTGCTGGGTAAATACTTAAGCCAAGTTTTGCACTAGTTAAAAAGGCAAATATTTTACAATTTCTTAACCGTTCTCGAGTAAAAATAAACGAAAAATTAAAAGAAAATATGTGCGCTATGGTATATTCGCGTTTTTCTCGGCTACAGCAAATAAAATTCACAGTTCATGCCCGTTTAGCATAACCTCTCTTGAAACGTATATGTTTATCTCGCTCTCTCCTATGGGCAAACAGGAGTGTGCGATGTAAATGCAATGGGAATAGACGCATTGACTGTGTTGCAGAGGAGTTTCACTATTTTATTGCCGTTAATGCTGCTTCTTCTTTGCATGCTATATAATTTGGTAAATTTTAAAGCGGAATTTAAATGCATAAAATTTAATAATTTATTGATTTGATTATGATATAAAAAGACGAGAAATTTAGTTGTTAAAAATATCGATAAGCCAAATGAATTTTTGAAACAAAATATTTAATATTGCCATGCAAATTTTCAATAGAAATATTTGGTACAGTACGACATGAAATTTTATTGACATTGAGTGCATCAGCTGTTGATAGTTGTGTTGAAAGATTGCCTGGCAGCTATTGGAAATAGTCGGATTAGTTAAGTATTTGTGTGCAACTTATTTTACCGCTAATTGTGGCTTGTATTTCTTCTCAAAACAGTGTTTATAATTGTTTATAATAATCTCAAAAAGCAAGCATATTGTGGGAAAAGATAGTATGTAGCGAATATTGAAGGTTTTAATCCAAATATTTGTGACTTCACATACAAAACGACAAATTGGCCAACATTAGCATATATGGCTATATATGTATGTGTATATACGTGGAGCATTAAACACAAAACGGTGAGTGGTTTGTATTTTTAAGAATATATAATTATTAATTAATACAAAACCGACTTGTATATACAATTAATTAACAAAAAACTTGTACAAAGTGTGTAAGACGGAATCTTCAAAAACGGTAAACATATTGCAGTTGGACAATTGCACAAAATCAATTTAGAACTCCAGTGTAAAACCTACATGTGTATGTATGTGTGTACGTACTTATCTGAAGTACGAGTTGCTTCCGGTTCCGACGGTGTAACAATTAACTTCTTTATAAAAGTTTTTATGTAAAACGAAGAGCTATTAAATTTTTAGAAAATGTTTGTACTGTAAATGTAAATTTGTTAATGTGCCTTATCACTAAAAACTAATGTGTACTACAAATGCTGACCTTCCAATATAAATTAACAATCTACAACTGATAATATTTGCAATAATGTGCAAAATAAATGCAGCAAGATACATAAATAAATAAAAAACATACATTAAATGTAGCATAAATTAAATGAATATCATTTTAACTATAATATAATATAAAACAAAAGCATGAATTATTTTTTGAAAAAATAACTATTTGTTTTTTCGCTGTTGAAAGTTTATATTTTTCACAACATTGTAGTTAGTCTATTTATTAAATATCAGCTGAAAGTTTTTGCGATTATCTCATAATAATACTTTACTACAAGTGCACCTGAGTTAGATTACGCTGCTATTTGAATAATTTATGATACGATTCTTACTTTTAGTGGGATTTTCAAACATTCCACGCATATACACAAGTCTACAAACTATAAGCATAAGTGTTTAAATACAACAATATACATTAAATCACGTACTGATTTGAAAATGAACAGCAAAATTTGTTGTGACCACTCGACATGTTTTTTAATGCTTTCATTTTAATTATATTTGCTTTCAACAAAAACCAGTTTATGCATACCGCTCTTACAGCGACACATTTACGCATGTAGCGCACAAGAAACACAAATTTGTTGTTTACATCATTTCGTTTTTCGCTGTCAATATTGGCAGCTTCCATCAACAACAATTGCAAAAACTAAAAGGTTATTGACTTTGTTTGAATGAGACAAATAGAAATTAGAAATTCAAATCGAAGTATAAGTAAGAAGTGTATATAAATATGTAAGTGTTGTGCTACATTGATTTTCAGGTATTAGTTAATTCCAAGCATGTCCGATTTGGTAAACAAAATAACCATATTGGAGCATTAATAATGCCTTGAGTGTAAGACATTTGATTTCTCGCGTGATTAACCATTCTTCAGATAGTATTATTTTTATTTTAGCTTTTGTGCACATCATAATTTACAATTTTCTAGATTTATAAGATTTTGCGCAACATAATTGGCCAGCAAGGCAGAGTTGTTAGTTGCTTCAAAGCAAGCTAAGTCTTTCTCAAGTTCCTCATCATTCCCGTCCTGCTTTATGGTGCAGAAGCGTGGACGATGTCAAGATCCGATGAGACGGCACTAGGAGTTTTCGAGAGAAAGGTTTTGCGGAAGATTTAGGTCCCTTAAACATTGGCAACGGCGAATACCGCAGACGATGGAACGATGCACTGTACGAGTTATAAGACGACATTGACATAGTTCAGCGGCGTGCGCTCCAGCTTTGAAAGTGTTCGATGCAGTACCCTCTGGTGGTAGCCAAGGAAGAGGAAGACCTCCACTCCGTTAGAAAGACAAGGTGGAGTACAACCCGACAGCACTGGGGATTTCCAAATGGGGCCAAACTGCTAAATGGCGCGCTGCTGTAAACTCGGCTATAACTCCGTAAGCAGTTGCTACGCCAGTTAAAAAGAGGAAGAAAGTCTTTTCCTGATTGTATTCTCGTTTAGATCGCTAGTTTTACTTCTGAAGAAACCCAGTTCCAAGTGTGAGCGCTATGTTACTGTAATTATTTGTTTTTGTTGCTGATGAGTAATATCAACTGGGAAGTCTGATAAGCTCCAATTTTTTTTCACATACAATTCATATCTTGCAAAAATGCTTAACCACTGATAACTTTGGTATGAGCGTCTTCGTCATTTACGATAATTTATAATCTTTTGCGGTCTACTTATGGACATACATACATAACACATTTGCCAGTTGGTAGAATTTTCAGCGTAAGTCAAAGTTCATTGTAGAGCGTGTAGCGTTTCATAAAATGTTTATTATCGGGTTGTCCGTAGCACGTTCTTTATTTGCCGGTATTTCGTTTTATGTCTGGCGCTACTTCCAATTAGATAACGAAAGTAAATAGCTATATTTATAATGGCAGTGGTTCTTACCCTCCATCAGGTATTCAAAAATATTCTCCAACCGAGGTGCTCGTATGAAACTTATCTCCTCTTTCGGAATCATAACGCCGAAACTTTATTATCATGCTTATAAAGTCGCCTTTAGATAGGTTTAGAGAAGTCAATATCACTTCAAAAAGGTACTTTATACTAAAGATGTTAAAGACAGCGGACGTCCAAAATGCTGTTCCGGAAGTTATAAAGACTGTTCGAATGTTATCTAACTCTCCGTTAACCTCCTCAAACCCCTCATCTTTTTTTGTTTCGATTTTTCTCGATAGCTCCATTGTATGACAGAGCAAAAATGCCTTTCCTACTTAGTTTCCCGATTTTTAAGTATAAATAATAATTCTCCTCTTCCTTTTCTACTTTCTCAAGTCTTTTAACACACTTGATCAAATTAATTACTTCTAATAAACAAGGCAATAGTGTTTTTAAGTACCTTAATTTTTTAAAGTATTATACTTTATAATATTTTATGTGGTTTGAATTCCGCTGAATTTTTTTAATCTCTCGAAAGAAATAAATGATGTAATGTCTCGAGTATTCGCTTTGTTTTTGATAAATTGAGTAAAGTACTCATTATGGAGGGGTTAGGTTATTGAAATGTTGACGCCGAAATTCAGACTCACTTATGTGATAAGGAAGTTTTAGAAGTGCCATAATATTTCGAGTATTATTATTTTAGTCATAGAAACAATGAAATGCATTCTTATTATATTTGTAAATAGAACACTCATAGGCGACTCTATTAGTGAGATTGATTGGATACTCTACTAAATTGTAGTCAAAGCGGTTGCAAGCTACTCAGCATGGAGGCAATGGAAATACGAGTTTATTTCAATGTAAATTATTTTCACCATCAAAGATAACGATAATTTTTTAGAGGTTTAAAATTATAACATGGAAGTATATTGGGAATTATCTATATCTTGGTTTTATTACTATAGTCATTGTGACTGTGATTCTATGGTAATCTTGACTCGTAATTCATGCTGTCGATCCGATATTGCACTTCCACATAACATTTATTCTAAATTATTTTAATACTTAGTTGAATGCCTAGAAAGCAGAGTCGATTCTCATGTTCTAAGTAACCAACTGACAGACCCCTCTCTTGATATGATTTTGTTGCCAAAACTTCTCGGTTTTTTAAAATTCATCGGATTCGCTTGAAACTCGTTATTCAGGTGTTTTCCGGGTCGCTGACTACGAATCCGGTTTCGTTTTTTTTTTCAAAATTCAAAATGGCGGATCCAATATGACGGACGCTTATTGAAAAATTCATCGGAACTGCTTCAAACTCGTTACTCGGGGGTTTTCGGGGTCGCTGATAACGAATCCGGTGTCGGTTTTTCAGAAATCAAAATGGCGGATGCAATATGGGGAAGTTTTAAAACATGTCTTGTAAAAATTGAAGAAAAAATTGCGGATGTAACGAGAAACTTTCTAAAGCAATGTTCTTCCTTATTCAATTTCATTATGTACATTTTTTTAATTTAATCAATAAACCAATAATATACCGTTTTTTTTACAGACTTTTAAATTAAAAAATTGTTTCACTGTTTACAGAGTATGATTGCACTCATTATTATATAAACATTGTACTCGTGACGGTGTCTATTGACCATTTCAATTGGTTAATCAATTCCAATTCCGCTTCCAATTAATTCTCAGCACTTTTGATTTTTTGCAATGTGCGTGTTTAGTAAACAAAACAAAAAATAAAATAAAAATTTAAAAAGAAGAGAGCAGAAAAATGTGAGTGCGCTAGATGAGTAATTGTTTCTTTGGCCCATATAATACACTAGTATTTATGCTCATAAACACTAAATGCTTTGTTTAACGCAACTCAAATGAAAACCAAATTCTGCTAGTTTCATATGGCGGATTCATCCTCAAAACGCGCCGATGCGTGGTACGGAGGAGAGCAAGCGCCTAAGCGCCGTAATGCAGGTCAAACCGGAGCGTGCGCTCTACATTCTAGCTTCTTTCAATGTGAGCGCTCGTTCTCGATTACTTACAATTAGTAGCATAATTTAGTGGGACGATTTTCTTGTACAGTGTGTTGAAGTTGAGTTTTTGGAAATAAATTTTCAATTTTGACAGTCTGCAAAGAGTTGTTTTTCATAGTGGTCTGTGGTCAATTATCTGATTTTATTATATTTTCAAGAACAAGTGAACAACTTTTTATACAAATTCCTCCGAAAAATTTTAATTTTTTTTTAAATTTATTTTTATTTTTTAAATAAATTTTCTTTTTATTATTAATTTTTTATTATGTTTTTAAGTTAATTTTTTTTTTTAATTTTCTTTTTATTTGTGTAATTTTTTAAATTTTATTTTTTTTTACTTTTTTAGTTAATTTTTTTTTATTTCCCTCAATTAAATTGTTTTATTTAATTTGTTTTTTTATATATTTTTTAATTATTGTTTTTAATTCATTTACTTTCAATTATTTTTTTTACATGCAAAATTTAATTTTTTTTAATTTGTTAATTAATTAAGTAAAATTACTTTCAATTTATTTTTTATTACAAATTTTTATTTAATTAATATATTTGTAAACTAGTTTTCTGATAATTTATTTTTTTTTCTAATCAATTATTATTTTTTAATATTTTCTTTTAATTATTATTTTTTATTAATTTTCTTTTAGCTAATTTTTTTAAAGTCAATTTTCTTTTAATTCATTCTTTTATAATTATTATTTGTATTTTAAATTTTATTTTTTTACTATTTTAGTTATTTTTTTTTTAATTTTCATTCAATTAATTTTTTTAATTAATTTGTTTTTTTTTTAATTATTGTTTTTAATTCATTTTCTTTCAATTAATTTTTTTACATGAAAAATTAAATTTTTTATATATTTTTTTTTAATTAAATAAAATTACTTTTAGTTTATTTTTTTTATTACAAATTTTTATTTAATTAACATATTTTTAAACTGATTTTCTGTTAATTTAGTTTTTCAATTATTTTTTTTTTAATATTTTCTTTTAGTTATTGTTTTTTTTTATTAATTTTCTTATAGTTAATTTTTTTTAATTAATTTTCTTTTTATTCATTCTTTTATAATTATTTTTTATTTTAATTTCTTTAATTTTCATTTTGTTTTTCAATAATTTTCTTTAAATTAATGTTTTTAATCAAATTTCTTTTAAGTTATTTTTTTATAAACTTTTATTTAATTATATTATTTTTAAATTAATTTGCTGTTAAATTATTTTTTATATTTTTTTGTAAATTAAATTAAATTTATGTTTGTTATTAATAACTATTTTTTCTTAATTTTCTTTCAATTATATTTATTTTTGTTTAAATTCATTTCAGTTAAATATTTTTTAAATTTATCTTCAATTAATTTTTATTTATTTTTATTAACTTTTTTTGACTAAACATTTTTTTTTAATGAAACGCGCCCACTGTGCATTCACTCGCTTTTACGCTACTGCTGATAATTGGTTGTTATAATTTTTTTTATTTAATTAATTATCTTGTAATTAGTTTTTTTTTATTAATAATTTTATTTAATTAATTTTATTATTATTTTTTAATTGAAAATCTTTTATTTTTCTTTAATCTTTAATTTAATTTTTTCATTAATTTATTTGTTAAAATTTTTATAAAACCTCCCACTGTTCGTTCGCTCACTCACTCTTACACTCCTGCTAATAGTAATACCCGTTTGTTTGTTGGCGTAGTCATCAGAGCCGGTTGCCGGCAGAGTCGATACGCTTGCCAGAGAGCTCGTCAACGGTTGGCATGTTTGAGGCCGATCAGTTGTTAGTTACATTCAAACATTGGCGCATGTTCTGAGTTCCGTTTTCGCGACGCAAGCAAGCTATTTAAACTAATTGGAACAATTTGGTTAGTTAATATTACCGTACTTATTTATGAAAAAAATTTTAGTTATTGAAAAATAAAAAAAAATAAAAAAAATATATAAAAAAAATTAAAAAAAAAAAAATAAAAAATAGAAAAAATATAAAAAAGTTATTTTTCTTGACAATTTGAACTTTTTAAACGCGTGAAACAAACAAATTAAAGAAAGCTGTACCAACTCAACGTGCTGCTTGGCTTATGCTGCTGGCAATGAGCACGAAAAAGTAAATAATAAATATCAAAGCTAACAAATGATATAATGCCTTCACCTAAAAACTATGAAGCATAACAATACCAATGAAGAAGAAAAAAACCTGGAAACCCCGAAAACACTTGTGCAAATCGATTTCATAAACAAAATTTCGGAAATAAACAAATATTAACTTTTCTCTACAAAAAAAAAAACAACAATTTTATAAATAAGTTCTTAGACAATTGTTGTTGTTGTACTTATTTCTTTGTTGTGTTTGTGCCACCAGCAAAGCTACCAGTTTTTTAAGCATCTCGCGCAAACTTTCTTTCAAAGCGCGCTAACTGCATTAATTGCCTCGCAAAGGTTGTGTGTAAATGTGTGCAAAACTAATTCGTAGTAGAATTAAACAAATTTGAGCTGACAATCGGCGTAATTCATTGGTGTGAAGTGGTGACTTTATTCATTATACGATTGTGTATCAAAGTGTGTTCAAAGGTGGAATCGTAACAATAATATTAAATATCATATTGTGAGAATTAAAAAAAAATTAATTTAAATTAATAAAAAAAGATAAAAGTAAAAAAAAATTAAAATAAATAAAGTATTATATAAATTATAATTTTAATATAAAAATATAATTTAATAAAATCAAAATTCTTTAAATTAAAAACATTACAATAATAATTTAATAAAAAAATAATTATAAATAAATAGGTATAAATAATAAACAAATATTTCGAACGCAAACCAGATTTCTTTTCACCGCGAATTCATAAAACAATTGTTTACTAACAAACTGATTGACGCTTGCTTGTGTGCTGTGACTAACAGTGACTATATTTTTCTACTATTTAGCCTTGGGCCGGTAATTATATGAAATAAAGCATATACTCTTATCATTCATATTTTATTTATGTGTCTAGTTTTCGAAATTTTTAGCTTATGAAATAAAAAAAAAATTGTAATTAAGTGTTAGGTGGATTTCAGAGATTGAAGGACATTTTTTATAATTTTTTTTTTTAATATATACAATCATATATTTCGTTTAAACCATTCAGCTTGTCAAAGGTACATATTTAAACAGTATTTTGTGATATTTTTATTAAAAAATTCGGAAAACTCAGCCGTTGGTACCTTATGTCCCTTGACGTCTAAAAAAAGCACTTACCGTGGAGAGCATAACTCATTATTGGTTCATCTAAAAATAATAAACAAAAAATTTTTAGATAGTATGATATTCGGTTAACTGGGCGAATGTATTAAATCAGTATTTTTCATAAAACGTCTATTTTGATATAGGAAAGTTAAAAGGTTAACGGATGTTGGTTGCAACCAACTTCTACGTGGTGTTACAATGTTTCCAGCAATGGAGAACGTCCTCTCTGATTCTGAAAAAGTGGATTCTGGAATGCGGAAACTTTAAAAAATCAAAGGTTGTTTGGATTTGAAATAATTTTAAGAGCCCTAGTATGTACATGGATAAATATCGTTATTGAACGAAGTAAAAAGAAAAAAAATGAATTTTTGACATATATATATATATATATATATATATATACATATATATATATTTGGCGTAGGAACCGCTTTAAGCGATTATAGCCGAATACCTCAGAGCGCGCCACTCATTCCTCCTTTTTGCTTTTTGGCGCCAAGTGAAGCTAGGTCACTTTGCACTTGGTCTTTCCACCGGGGTGGAGGTCGTTTTCTTCCGCGGCTTCCTCCAGCGGGTACTGCATCGAATACTTTCAGAGCTGGAGTGTTTTCTTCCATCCGTACAACATGACCTAGCCAGCGTAGGCGCTGTCTTTTTATTCGCTGAACTATGTCAATGCCGTCGTATAAAACGTACAGCTGATCGTTCCATCGTCTGCGGTATTCGCCGTTGCCAATGTTCAGAGGACCATAAATCTTACGCAAAATTTTCCTCTCGAAAACTCCTAGTGTCGTCTCATCTGATATTGACATCGTCCAAGCTTCTGCACCATAAAGCAGGACGGGAATGGTAAGCGACTTGTAGAGTTTTTTTGACAAACTCTGAACAAAAAAACAATTTTTTTTGTCAAATTTTCGCCTCGAAAAACTATTTGTAAAAAGAATAAAAAATCCTTTGTTCATTAACTAGAATTCGAACAAGAAAATTCATAAATTTTCGATAAATCGTGTCCATCGACAAAAGAAAATGGAGTATTGAGATGAAATCATTTAAAGTTTTAAATTGAAACTGACTTTGCCTGATGGGCGGAACTTCAAGAGGGTCTATCTTTTAGAATTTTACTCTGATCTATTTTGGAGAATATTTTAAACATATTGTACTATTTAATAAGACAAACATTTTTTTTTTTTAATTTTGAAATATTGAAACTCACTAACTCTTTAAAAGAACTGTCTTCTTGGATGTTCTTTTGCAAGTTCTAGTGCATATTCCATTAAAATAGTACCAGAAGTGAGTAAAATCTGCGAAATTTTCACCTAAGAATGATGGAGATGATATTTCGTCACCAAAACAACGTCATAAACGAAAAAACTGTCAAAATTGCATACTAATAATTACATATCAAAGCCTTATCCTTTTGTTTATGACGTCACAAACTAATGCATTTTTCTGTCAAACCCATTCAGAAAAAGTTACCTGACGAAACTATCACGACTTCTATCAATCTAGATATACATATGTACATCACATACACGTCAAAAACGTTACCACATGTATATCGTGCTTGAATGATAGCAAAACTTGATGTACTGTTTGAACTCGCATAATACTGAAATTAATTAAATTAAGTAAAATATATGTATATCTATCAGTTTACACTCACAATTTATTTTGAGTAAAAAATGTATTAACTTAATGTAATTAGAGTTAGCTTAGTATTAAAAAAATGAAAAAAGTATACTTTAACATATAAAACCTTCAGTTGGTCAGCGATTTTTAAGTACCTAATTAAAGCTGCACTTCTGCCTTTTGTTCTTCTTTCAGATTCTTTCGCACATTACAAACGCATTATCATGTTTTTTATTTCTTATCGACATTTTTATTGAAATATTTGAAATTTGTTTGAATAACATACCAACAAAAAAAAAAAATATATTGTATGAAACTGGATCTGTAAGTGAAGGCTGTATATAAAATTTTGTAATGTAATTTTTTCAACTCATTATTTTTTTTTTATATAGACTACTTAACTTTGTGATAATGTTTTAATAAATATACATATGTATATATATATTTATTTAAACGATTTGGTGCGAAATATTGAAAGCGTACGAACTGTCGCTTTTTGCTGAGAACAAAAAAGCTAAACAATGCAAAACTAGCAACAATTCCAAACACGTAATTATATTCATTAATATAAAATTACTTAATCAAAAGCCATACCCAGCAGTCAAATCGACTAGTGAAGAACAACTCTACGACTAATATGTAACTCAAATCTAATGAGTCTGTTCTTTCCGCTACAAACGACTGTCTTTATAAATTTGTATACGTTTTCCGACTATTTTGATGTTTTACTGCATATACGCAGGCACAGTGAGACACTTACGTACAACTTATACAATACCGCTAAGAAGCAGAAGTAGAATTTTGCGAAAAAATGTTATTACTTCAGCATTTAAAAACCATTTCCGCCACATTTCTGATAACAAACGGGAAAACGAAAATGAATTTTGCATAGGCTCGCTATTTTATTTTGTTTATAATATATATTTACATACAGTTGAACTGCTCTAACTCGAATCACCATAATCCACAAAAAAAAAACTTCGAGTTAGAGAGAATTCGAGTTATTCGCGGGTTTTTTGAGAATATACTTATCAAATAAAAAATATTTTGTCAATGTACACGCCTCTTAAGGGGTCACATGGGTTTCGTCGCTTAAAAAATGACCTATTTTCAATATTTTTTTTTATGTAAAAAATTATTTAATTAATTCAAACTTTTTTCTGAAAAAAAAAAAAAATTAAAATTCCTCCATTGAGAAGTCATTTCCGGTGACCCCTCATAAAAAAGGTGCGTCCGCGTTGTCAGCATAACTCCTGACAGGATCATCCAAAATGAAAAAAAAATAAGTGTTCTAAGTAAAACCATAAACTCGTGCTTGAACGTAGGAAAAACAAAAATACTGAAATTTCGGTCAAATTTGCTTGACATTTTGTTTTTTGTTTTTTTTTTTTTTAAATAGTTGAGTAATTGGAAAAAAATAAAATCCTTCGTTCAAGCACGAGTAAATTGTATCTCGAACACCTGTTCAAAGTTTCATCAAGATCGGTTGAGTAGTTTTCGAGAAAATTTGACAACCGACTTTGAAAACACGGTTTCGAGAAAAACGCGTTTAAAGTTTTGACTAACTATAGTACTTGAATTGTAGCGCACACCTTCCAAAGGCTGTATCTCCGAAACGATTACTCGGATCGACTTGAAAATTTAGGACAATATTCTTGAGAATATTTGACTTAGAAATTAATAAGTCAAAAAACAAGAAATCGATTTTTTGCATCCACGAAACCCATGTAACCCCTTAAATACGATGAAATTTTCAGTTATTTTCATTGCTTACTTTGTCTGTAGCATCAGCTTAGGTTCGACGTGTTCTTATGAGCTTGACGATTTTTGCTTGTTAGAAAGTTGGTTGTTCGTGAATTCTGGGACAAAAACAATACTGTAACTATGCCCCAGCTTCCTTATTCGCCAGACATGTGACTTTTTCATGTTTCCCAATATTAAGTGAACCTTAAAGAGGCCATCGTTTTACAAGTCTACGAGAAATCACTGAAAGAGTCAAAGGATAAACCAAAAATCAAGTTTGAGAAGTGTTTCGACAATTGGAAGAATCGTTGTCATAAGTGCCTAATATCAAGTGGGGACTATTTTGAAGACGACCACAATAATGTAGACTACTGAATCATTATTTTTTTTTACAAAAAACGAAAATTCCCGTTATTTTTTAAACATATCTCATATGTATTTGTAGGTAGAATAATATTGAAGAGGAATTCTCTAGATCCACGTACAAGATTAAGTAATGTTTTTAGTATAAATTATCACCTTCTTTATAGTTTTTATACTCTCGCAACAAAAGTTGCTAAAGAGAGTATTATAGTTTTGTCCACATAACGGTTGTTTGTAAGTCCTAAATCTAAACGAGTTAGATATAGGGTTATATATACCAAAGTGATCAGGGTGAAGAGTTGAGTTCAAATCCGAATGTCTGTCTGTCCGTCCGTCAGTCCGTCCGTGCAAGCTGTAACTTGAGTAAAAATTGAGATATCTTAATGAATGTTTTGGAACACGTATTCCTTGGCACCATAAAAAGGTTAAGTTCAAAAATGGGCGAAAAAAGAGCTATAACTAAGCCAAAAATAAAGTTATGAAAATAAAATTTGGAACATAGGATCGCATTAGAGAGGGGCACATTTGAATGTAATTTTTTTAGAAAAGTGGGTGTGACCCCGCCCACAAATAGGTTTTTTGTATATATCTTTCAAACCAATAAAGCTATATAAACCAAACTTTCTGCAGTCGTCTCTTTTAGCCGTTTCCTTATACAGTCCAAAAATGAAAGAAATCGCCCACCTTCCATACAAAGGTTAGGTTGAAAATGACTAAAAGTGTGTTAACTCACTAACGAGAAACGTCAAATTTTACATAAGAAATGGCAGAAGGAAGATTTTTTTACAAAATGGAAAATGGGCGTGGCGTCGCCCACTTATGGGTCAAAAACCAAATCTCAGGAACTACTCGACAGATTCGAATGAAATTCGGTATATAATATTCTCTTGGCACCCTCATGACACGTGTGGTAAATAGATGAAATCGGTTCACAACTACGCCTACTTCCCATATAACTCAATTTTGAATCCTTCTGATTCTTTCACTTTATAATGT
Organism: Zeugodacus cucurbitae; assembly: GCF_028554725.1. Taxonomy (NCBI): domain Eukaryota; kingdom Metazoa; phylum Arthropoda; class Insecta; order Diptera; family Tephritidae; genus Zeugodacus; species Zeugodacus cucurbitae. The sequence continues at coordinate 12,625,759 of NC_071669.1, forward strand.
ATACATAAGGAACCGATAAAGATAGCGAAATAAAAAACATTTACACAAATACTGTATTTGAGCTGTGACATCACTTGTGAAAAAATTGTCAAAATCGGAACATGACTTTTCAAGGCCCCTGATATCAAACATGAAGAACTCAGTGCCTAAGGGTAATTTTACACCGAAAATATAGTATAAAATGTTCGGTTGCACCCGAACTTAGCCTTTCCTTACTTGTTTAAATTAATATTGGCTTTTAGTTTATCAGAAACTTCAAGTTTGTCCGTTCTCACGACAGTTTGGTCTATGTACTATATGTAACTGAAATGAATACGTAAAAGAATTAGCCTTTCGTATACGGTTTTAAATTTATATAACCCTCTATTTGTTGAGGTCTTCGCTGGGCGATTTTCGTTTGAGCAATCACTTTACCTTTTATAATATTATACAAGTATCATTCAGAAGCGTTCAATGCTTTCAAAATACTTGAATTCGAAAACATGGATTTATTACTATATGTATTAGATAAGGCGATGTTTGGAGTGTTTAAGGAAAATTTATATGTGTAAAAAATATCTCAAGTATAATATTTTACATGAATAAACTTTATCAGGGTATTGACTTGCTTGCGTCGACAAAAGAAAAGGACGGCCTTTTCAGACAAAATTATATTTATATTATGTATATAAATATATTAATCGAATTATAAATGCATATTTACATTTGAAATTACAGACTTTACAAACCAAAATTGCCATTCAAGTGTGCCACAATAGAGACTGACACCTATTATTATATAATACAATAGTTACACTTAACAACAGAATCATGCCAAAGTGTGCACTAAAGAGCAAATAATTGTCGGCTATGTGTAATAACTAAGTGCTTTCATTAAACATACGAACGTGAGCTTTAACGCGACACAGCTAGACAGTTCGTTGGCCGAGTTTCTATGCGAGTTTTAGGGGCGCCAAAATTTTAAAATTGTCTTGCTTTGACTGGAGAGTGATTTATCGAGCTTTTTTAATGTGGAATTACGGAATTTAACGTTGAGTTTTGTGACTTTTAAAATAATTTGGAATTAACGCACTTTGAGTTTCGAACTTATGCTTTACAGAGCATTAGTCACGCGCTTACACCACTTTGCTACGTCGGCAAAGCATTTACAATTACAATTAGAATCATAGATCTTTATGAATGATATAAATATGCATTAATCTTACTCTATTTAAGCATTTAAATAATTTAAAGGTTATGTGCACACTTTTTTTTGAATTGTCATATAAAAACTACGCTAAGTTCTTCATATCAATCAAAAATGATTTAAATTTTATTTTTATTACAGTTTTATTGAGTCATGAAACCAGTCGATGTCGCTTACCGGCTGCTGCCCGGTATTAAATGGTTACACGGTTATACGGCGCAAGATGCTGTAGCCGATCTGATTGCTGGTATTACAGTTGGTTTGACGGTGTTGCCACAGGGTCTTGCTTACGCGACATTGGCGGGATTGGAGCCACAAGTGAGCACCTAAATATTTCAAAACACACTTTTTTCATTAATTTTACTGTCTTTCCTATCACCAGTATGGTCTCTACTCCGCATTTGTTGGTGGCATTGTATATGCCTTTCTGGGCAGCTGCCGTCAAGTTACTATCGGCCCAACTGCTTTACTTGCACTGATGACTAGCCGTCATACTGGCTTCGGCTTGAACTCTGGTCCTGCTTATGCGATATTACTGTGTTTGATCTCCGGGCTTGTTGAGTTTCTAATGGCTGTGCTGCGTTTAGGTGAGTCGGTTATAAATACAATGTAGACGCTTAAAAAATATTAATTTGCTGTAATCATAGGCGCACTTGTGGACCTAATTTCTCTACCGGTAACTGTGGGTTTCACCTCCGCAACGGCAGTCATCATTGGCACGTCACAGTTGAAAGTAAATATTTTTTTTTGTTTTTTTGTACTCGATTTGGATTTATTAACCTAATAACTCGCTTTCAGGGTCTACTGGGCATACGTGGCGGCGGTGGTGGTTCCGGTTTTATGCAAACTATGCAGTCGGTTTTTACGAATTTAGACAAAATACGCTACGGTGATTTTACTTTGGGTATTGTTGCCATCACAATATTGCTTTTGTTGCGGGTAAGTGTTTATAATTTCAAAATTAAGTATTTTGCTTACATAAGTATTTACAATCTAAAACTATGTACTTGGGCTCAATGACTTATCTAGTTTTTTACGGAATGCGTTAGAAAAGGCTTAAGATAAAGATTTTAAATGGTTTGATAATACAAATTCTAAAGTAGACTACTTGACTCAGTTTTCTACCAGTTCTTTCCGGTTAAGTCTGTTTTCTTTGCTGTAATAGATAGGATAGGGGCTAAGTATATAGGTTGAAGAGACGCGCTGTTGTTCGCTCATGATGTTCGGCTCATTACTTTGTTGCGACACTGACAGTTCGAAAACCTAAGTATTTTAGAATAAACAAACATCATGGTCAAATAAAAATCTGAGTCCGTTCCATCCAACCGACAGAATATCAAGTCTTTAACAAGAAAACTCGAGGTCTTGGTTTGCAATGAGTGAAGTTTTAACTCCCGGAATGACATTTAAGAGGGGAATGTTTGCAAAGATGTTGGCTGAGATTAAAGACTTCGGCCGTCATTTGTTGCGTAAGATGAACTTAAAAACGTTCTTTAGATACTTCTGGGAGATTATGATTCGAGCAACTGTTTGGGTAGTTATAGGCTAAGTTCTTAAGAAGGAACATGTGGACCATAAGCAGCGACGGACATATTGCTTCGAAGTGCAACAACCTTTAGGGAGGTGGTGATCCACTCGGATAGTAGAGCGGCGATACTAGCTCTGAGTTCAGTGAACATGCGCTCAGGGTTGGTTAAGGAATGCCTATCCTCACTATCGGTGGCATCGTTATACTTTTCAATCAGACTAGTCTGGGTTCCTGGCCACTGCGGAATCGCGGGGAATTGTAAGGCTGATGAGCTTGCAAGGTCAAGGACGACGGGCTCACTATTGGAAGCATGGAAGCATGTAGGAGCACCATTGTCCTACTGCGGTCTGCTATTGGACAGATGGGCTTCGTCTGAGCTGGGTAGGCGCTGGTCAGCTGCCAACACATGCTTAGTCGCAAGATCCTTCTGGCCTAAGGTTAACCGCGGTAAGTCTGCTGAACTTTTCGCCCTAAGTAAACCTCACCTCTCCTTAGTCGTATGGGTTCTTACTGGCCATTGCCCCATTGGGATCCACGCTGTAAGGTTAAAAATCTTACCGGATGCTAGCTGTAGAAGCTGCATGGAGGAGGATGAGATGGAATCGTCTCATCACTTTCTTCTGGAATGTCCCGCCTTTGCGAGATCAAGAAAGAGATTTCTTGGCTCTCCCTTTTTGGAGCAGGCTCGCGAAATAGCGAATATAGAGGTTAAGAATCTCTGCAGATTTGTAGTAGGTTCAGGGCTTTGTCGACTCCTAATTTTGTTAATCTAAGGGGGATCCAGGCTTCACAAAGGACTATATTTTAAAGTCTACGTGTGTTAAAATAATTCTGATTATTATAGAGATCAATGCGAATTCATCTACTAATCTGGCGCTTAAAACTTAGTAATTAACGCGACAAACAGGGGAACTAATCTGTCGCTCTTCTTACAAGCATAAAAAAACCTTACGTACTGGCGGTGATTTTATCACGAATCCGAAAAACCAAACAGAGTTCGACAATGACTTACATTACAGTCTCTGCTTTATCTCAGAAACATTCCTGAAAATTATTCGGTCACGGATTTTATTTTGCTACAACAGCAACAACAATTGAAAGAGTGTAGAAGTCCACAGCCATGCAAATCTAAGCTCATAATTCGCATTTAAAACCTCCAAAACGAGAAAATTCCTAACCAAAGTTTTTTTTCTCTCATCCATTATTATAGAAACTGAAGGATGTGAAAATACCCGGTCGTCGCATATTGAGTGGCACTCTCTGGGTTATTGCCACTGGTCGTAACGCGCTCGTTGTGCTCGTCGCCAGTGTTTTAGCTTACAATACATGCGATACACACGAGTCATGCCCATTCGTGTTGACGGGTAAAGTGAAAAGCGGTTTTCCCGATGTCGAATTGCCCAAATTCCATACAACAATACAAGGTTCGAATGGCACTGCAGTCGAACAGGACTATAAGGATATGGTGAGTGCAACGAATATTAACAAAAATTGAAGAAATTAATTCATTTGCTTTCCCGCAGTTGAAAGAGCTCGGACCCTCCATGATTATACTGCCCGTGATCGCCGTGCTGGGCAACGTTGCCATATCGAAGGCTTTCAGCAGCGCAGGCATCAGTCCCACACGCGAATTAGTGGCGCTCTCACTCAGCAACGTGGTCGGTTCGTTCTTCTCCTCAATGCCCGTGACGGGTTCCTTCTCACGCAGCGCGGTGAATCATGCGAGTGGCGTGCGTACACCCATTGGCGGTTTCTATACCAGCGCGCTGGTGCTGTTGGCACTCGGTTTGCTGGCGCCCTACTTTCAGTATATACCAAAGGCGGCGCTCAGTGCGGTCATCATTTCGGCAGTAATATTTATGATCGAATTTGAGGTGAGCGGCGCAGATTCGTTATTTAAGTTGGAGGTGAAAGTAAAAATTTTTTTATTTTTTTTTTCAAGGTCGTCAAACCGCTTTGGCGTTGCAGTCGTCGTGAATTGTTGCCTGGCGCCATTACATTCGTTGTTAGTCTCGCCATTGGCGTGGAACTCGGTTTGCTGTTGGGTGTCGGTGTAGATGTTGGTTATCTAGTGTATCGTGCCGCACGTCCAGCGCTTACTGTCTCCAAATTGAGGGTATATTTTTTGATTTCATTGTTTTATATGAAAAAAGTTAAATTTGTAATTGTTTTATTTATGCCCTTTAGACAACCAACGGCACTGAGTACATACTCATGCGCCCTAATCACAGTTCACTCTACTTTCCTGCAATTGAATGGGTGCGCACTGGCATTTCGAAGGCTGTGATCATGCACGGCACTGCCCCAGTTGTTCTAGATTGCTCCAATATGCATGGTAGGCAATAATTAATAAAAATAATTTTTCAGTAAAAAAAAATAAATATTTATTTGTTTTTTTAATATTTTTATTTTTTTGATTTTCATTATTTATTGTTTTAATATTTTTTTTATTTATTTATTTTAATAACCCATTATTGAATTTTAATTTATTTTAAATTAATTAATATTAATATTAATTATAATATTATTTTAATAATTTTTTATTTATTTCTTAATTGTTAATTATTTTAATATTTTTTAATTTTAATTAATTTTCCATATTTATTTGTTTTTTTATAATTTTATTTGTTATAATACTTTAATTTTCAATTTTCGTTTATTTTTTTATTTTAATAATTTTTTTTTATTTTTTATATTTATTTTGATATTTTTTATTTTTATTTATTACATATTTTTTTCTATTTTTAATTTTATTTATATTCTTTTTAAATTTTTATTTATTTTAATAATTTTTTTTTTTAATTTTTATTTTTATTTAAAGTTTTTTTAATTTTTATTTATTTTAATATTTTTTTTCTATTTTTAATTTTATTTATGTTTTTTTTTTCAATTTTTATTTATTTTAATATTTTTTTTCTATTTTATTTTTATTTAAAGTTTTGTTTTAATTTTTATTTATTTTAATATATTTTTTCTATTTTTAATTTTATTTATTTTTTTTTCAATTTTTATTTATTTTAATAATTTTTTTCTATTTTTATTTTTATCTAAAGTTTTTTTTTTAATTTTTATTTATTTTAATATTTTTTTTTCTATTTTTAATTGTATTTATGTTTTTTTTTTTTAATTTTTATTTATTTTAAGAATTTTTTTCTATTTTTATTTTTATTTAAAGTTTTGTTTTAATTTTTATTTATTTTAATAATTTTTTTCTATTTTTATTTTTATTTAAAGTTTTTTTTTAATTTTTATTTATTTTAATATTTTTTTTCTATTTTATTCTTATTTAATTTTTTTTTAATTTTTATTTATTTTTTCTATTTTTAATTTTATTTATGTTTTTTTTTTCAATTTTTATTTATTTTAATATTTTTTTTTCTATTTTTATTTTTATTTAAAGTTTTTTTTTTTAATTTTTATTTATTTTAATAATTTTTTTCTATTTTTAATTTTATTTAAAGTTTTTTTTTAATTTTTATTTATTTTAATATTTTTTTTTCTATTTTTAATTTTATTTATGTTTTTTTTTTAATTTTTTTTAATTTTATTTATTTTAATAATTTTTTTCTATTTTATTTTTATTTAAAGTTTTTTTTAATTTTTATTTATTTTAATATTTTTTTTCTATTTTTAATTGTATTTATGTTTTTTTTTTAATTTTTATTTATTTTGATATTTTTTTTTCTATTTTTAATTTTATTTATGTTTTTTTTCAATTTTTATTTATTTTAATATTTTTTTTCTATTTTTATTTTTATTTAAAGTTTTTTTTTTAATTTTTATTTATTTTAATAATTTTTTTCTATTTTTATTTTTATTTAAATTTTTTTTTTAATTTTTATTTATTTTAATATTTTTTTCTATTTTTATTTATATGTTTTCAATTTTTATTTATTTTAATAATTTTTTTTTATTTTTATTTATATACAATTTCTTTTTAATTTTTATTTTAATTTTTTATCTTTATTTATTTAATTTTTTTATTTATTATATATATACATATATATTTTTAATTTTTTTTAATTTTTACTATTTTTTATTTATTTTAATATATTTTTTTAATATTTTAATAATTTTTACATTAATTTTTAACATTTTTCCATTGCAGAACTCGATTTCACAGCTGCTCGCGGCATGGGTGCTTTGAATAAAGAGTTGGCAAGCAGTTTTGTGCCATTCTTTCTGCTGAAAGCCTCCAAAGAGATCTGCGTTATACTAAAAGAATCGACAAATTGTGATTTCTCAACAATAGACACACCAGATGATTTGGAATATATACTAGAAAACAGTAAGTAAAAAAAAAAATCGGTAAACTAACAGTAAATTTATTAATATTTAAACTCTGTCACTAAAAAATAACCGTTATTGTAATTACTAAATACTTATCCACCTGTGTCTGTGTTTATTTTTTAATCTACCCTCAGCGGCATCGATCGACGATCATCGCTTGCAAGTTACCATTCCGCTAATTTCTGCACAAACTAAAGTAAATTGTGGTGATACAACGACGATTGATGGCGGTGGCGGTGGCGGTGCCGGACATTTGTAGATTTACATATACATACATATACAATACAAAATGTAGATTTTATAGCATATTTAAAGAAAATTTGATTTTTAAATTAGTTTACTGCAATGAAACTGAATTTAGGCAGCATTTTGAAGTGTAATGTTTCGGTTCAGTTCATTTGCAATATTTGGCTAATGCTGTTATAAGTATTTTAACATTCATGTACATTTGCCTTTTTTGATTTGAAAATGTAGCTAATCAGAGCAATTTAATGTTTTTTTTTTTGCGAAGAAGCTTAATTTTCTCAAGTTTGAAAAACTTTATAAAGTGTACTTATCACTTTTTATGGTTAACATTGACTTTTACCATCGGCTTATTTGAAAATGGATTCTTATGAAATGTTTATAATATTTTTTATAAAAAATTGTGTTTTTTCAAATCCAGTAACCATATTTGCTCTTTAATTAAGTTTGTTTCATAATTTTGTTTTAATTTATATTTAATTTTTATTAAATTTACAAAAGGAATTAATTTACAAAAGAATTTAAGAAATTTTAATTTCCGTAAATTTTTTATAATTTAAATGTATTAATTTTTAACTTCCATAGTTTTTATTAAAATTTTTTTTTTATAATTTTTTCTACACTTTCAAAACATTTTTTTATACTATTTTGTTTTTTATAGTTTTTTTTATAATTTTTTTTTATAATATTTTTTAATAATTTTTTTTTGTAATATTTTTTAATAATTTCTTTAATAATATTTTTTAATATTTTTTTTTTATTTTTAATAATTTTATTTTTAATTTTTTATTTTTAATTATTTTTTAATAATTTTTTTACACACTTTCAAAACAATTTTTTTTATAATATTTTTTAATAATTTTGTAATTATTTTTTTTATTTTTAATAATTTTTTTGTAATTTTTTTATTTATTTTTTAATAATTTCTTACACACTTTCAAAACATATTTTTTTATAATATTTTTTAATCATTTTTTTATACTATTTTTTAATAATTTTTTATACTCCTTCAAAATTTTTTTTTATTTTATTTTGTTTTTTTTTTTTGACGAAATATGAAATTTTGTATTATCATTTGTATTTTTTATTTAATTAAAATTTATATATTGCAATTTAATATTATAGTACTTTTTGACTGAAGATTTTAAAATTATTATTTTTTAATTAATTTTGTTTGAGTTTTTATTTATTGTAATTTCCAAACTATAAAAACAATTTTTTTATTACTAACATTCTCTAACTTTAATTTTAATAAGAATCCATTTTCTATTGTATTGACGAAGTACCATATTTTTTTTAATTATTGTAAATGGTAACAACCTTTGTAAACATTTTCCTGGCTTTTCTTCCATATTTCATACACTTCATCTATTTTTAGGTTAAACCTTTAAGCACAAATTGGTTAATGTAATAAATAAATATTTATTTTTTGTAACCAAAAATCATATAAAAAGCTCAAGCCTTTTTAATTGAACAGTTACTATAAAAGGAATATTTGTATATATATTTTTTAAATTTTTATTTCTTATTTTTCTTAATTTTTTTTTCATAATCACGATTGAGAACCAGTTATATTGAGATGTGAATTCTTTTGTAAATTTTTTTAATTTTTTTTTAAATAATTTTATAATTTTATAATTTTTTTCCAAATATAATTTAAATATTAAACACTGTTTAGGTCTGAAATTAAATGGTGTAACTCTTACTTACAACAAATACTTGTGTCTGAGGGAAATTCGAAATGAAACACAAAACGTTGGAAGTCAGCATGAGAGATGAACTTACATACATACATATGAAAAGAAAATTTAGTACTCACAAGAAAATGCAATAAATAAGCGTATAAGTCAGTCAATTAACTAGATTTATTTTTGCCATCATTTGTTTAGCTTCATTTCGGCGTTATAAAAAAAATTATTTATGATCAGCTGAACTAATAATGTGTGTGGTGAAGGTGGAATTTTTATTTATCATTTCAAGCAACAGCAACAAATGGCTGTTTCATGTCCATGCGGTAATGCCATGCTGAAGAGTACTCCTTTAAATATGTTTTTTGTTTTAATATATTATAAAAAAAAAGTAAAAAAAACATTATATAGATATTAACAAATATTTAGTTAATTTTTTATAAATATAATTATATTTTTTTGCTAAGAAAATTAATAACAAAAGTGGTCATGACCAGTTGCTGCTAAAAAAAATCGAAAGAAATTCTGAATAAAAAATGATTAATTCTTTTAAATAACTTATAAAAAATATTTCCTTTAATTTTCAACATTAATTTAGTTTATTTTTTTCAAATTTTGCATTATTTTTAATTTCCATAAATTTTTCAAATTACACTTGATTTAATGCCACCTGGCAATGCCCTACCTATGTAATACGCACTGACAACAAAACTGTCACGCACAGTTTGAGCGCCACTGTTGTACTCTTGCAGCAAACAACAACAACGCTTATTTTTAGTGCCGCCTGCTATCATTTCTGTTCGCCTGGTACTTAGCGACGCCTGCGAAAATCGAAATTTGTATGAAATTTGTGGCGCATAACCCAGTAGGACAAATATGGCATACGGTGCATATGAGACTTGATTTTTTCTATAGAAAATGAGTGGAATTAATGCGAAATTGACTATAAATAATAATTTTAGAGAGAGAAATAAAAAAAGTTAAAGAAAAAAAATCGAGAAAAAATAAATACAAAGTAAAAAATATAAATAAATAAAAAATATATAAATAAATAAAAAAAATATAAAAAAATAAAAAATATATAAATAAATAAAAAAATATTAAAAAATAAAAAATATATAAATAAATAAAAAAAAAATAAAAAAAAATTAAATAAATAAAAATAAAATAAAATAAAAAAAATTAAATAGAAAGTGAATAAAAAAAAAAATAAAAAAAATTAAATAAAAAAAAATAAAATAAAAAAAAATAAAATAAAAAAAAAATAATAAAAATCTTTTGGATATAAATCCTCCTATTTTTAAATATTTTTTCTGTAATCATTATTTATTTGTAACTAAAAATAAAAATAATATCAATGTTTAACTGTCTTATATGTTTATACGTTTTTTAAAGCTTGACTTGTCATTATATTTTTCACTAAAATATTATTTTTTTTATAGACTATGCCTACACACGTTTTCTATGAACAGCTCAAAACACTTTTGATGTTTTAAAGAGGCTTTAAAATTTTGAAAACTATTTTTTTAAACTTTTCTTAAAAATTTTGAATGATCGCAAAGACTACCAAAATGTTTTAATATAAATAAAAAATAATAAAAATATAAAAAATAATAAAAGAAAGCTATTTAATAACAAAAATATTGTCACACTTTTTTTTTAAATAAAACACACACAAATAAATGTATTTTGTTTTTTTTCTTAGTTTGTTCAATTTTACAATTTTTATATATTTTTAAAATGTCTATGTATAATAAAATACAATAATTAAATGAATTTTTACATGCAGATGAAAACATTATTTTTTTAATAAAATTATTTTTTATGAATTGCTAACGTAAGTATTGTATGTAATTATAAATGTTTATTTATATATAATTATTTGAGAAAATAGCAGCAAAGAAGATAAATTATAAAACAACAAAGTATACAAAATTGAGAAGAAGAGGCTAAATTAATACTTTTAACTTAATAAAAGATTTAAAAAAAAATATTTTTAAAAATTTGATAAGCTTAAAAAAATAATTTAAGAAATTTGTTTTAAATTTAAAATAGAAAAGTATAAACATAAATAAATACAAGGCATTTAAAATGTAAACTTAATATTTTATAAGTAGATATATATGTATATGCAGGCAGCTACGGCAAATTATAAAATTAAAACAATTTTACTTAAAATTATTATTTAAATATATATTTAAAAAGAGGGCTGGCTGCGCCATATCTTTAGCTCCATTTTAAAGAAATGCAGTGCACTAAATAAAATAATTAAAAATAAAATATAAAATTACTGAAAAAAAAATTTAAATCAAATAAAAATAAAATAAAATTAAAAAAAATTATAAAATTAAAAAAATTAAATAATAATAACAATTTTAATAAAAATCATTTAAGTCAAATTAAAGCGCGTAAATGCGATAAAAACTAATTTTTCAAAAAAAATTCACTTAAGCTTGTAAGTATTGTGTGTGGGTCGCAAGCAAAACAAGCTACAGATCCGAGCTCTCATTCTGCGTTGGCAAGCCCATAGCACCGAAGTCGGTGCAACTGAGCGCATACTCCTCATAAGCATTCGCGTTGGCGCGCGCTAACACAGCACCACTAACAACCACCTCACTATTGGTGTGCGCCAATAGCTCTGCTTGTATGCGTTTGAGCACCTCGACCACTTCGGGTGAGACGCCGCTTTGCATGGCCTTCTGCATGGCTTCGTTGGCGTCGACGAGTGCCTCATGGTAATCGCCGCTCTCCATGCGCGATTTGGAGCGTGCGTAATAGCCTTCATAGCTGGCGGGTTTCTGAGCGATCGCCTGTGTGGCCAAATCGATGGATTCGTCAAGTTCCTGCGGAGCGAAAAAAGTGAGGTTAGTTATTGTAAAATTGTTGAAAAGTAATGACTCACATTTAACTTTCGCTTGCAGCGCGACAGATTCAGCAACAAGTTGGTGCGCAATTGTGCAAAGATTGCGCTTCGCTCCAGCAAATTCTCTAGACATGAGATCTTACGCAACGCGTACTGATAACGATGCGCCGCATCGTGAAAACGATTCTTGCGATACAAAACATTGCCATCCTCGAGCAATTTATTCAGCAACACCACCAGTATCTCTGGCTTGCCCATAGCCATGCTCCAGGTGGTGGGACCCAGCTTGGCGCCGCGGCGCAAAAATACCTGCACCACCTGTATGTTGCGGCAAGCAATGGCGCGGTCGAGCGGACGCATGCCGTTCACATCGATGTGCTCAATATTGGCGCCCTGTTCGAGCAAATAGAGCACTAAAGCGGCGGAGCCCTGATATGCGGCCAAATCGAGCGGTGTGCGTCCCTTGTTGTCGGCGTGATTGCGATTGCAGCCGCGTTCGATGAGACACTTGGCGGCCGGTTGGCGTCCACGCAGACTGGCCCATGAGAGCGCCGTAAAGCCTTCCTCATCTTGCGTTTCCAGCGCGGCGCCGCGTTCAATCAACAGCTCCAGCAGCTCAATATGTCCCTCCTCAGCGGCAATCATAAGCGGTGTTTTGCGCGCCGCTGTAACGGGCTCATCGATGTCAGCGCCATTTTGTATTAGCTTCTCCACCACAGCCCAGTGTCCCTCTTTTACTGCCAACCAGAGCGCGGTAAAATCTTGTTTGTTGCGCGCATCAATACGCGCGCCCTTTGACAACAATATGGCGACTGTGTCGCTGCAACCGTTACGTGCCGCTGCGGTTAGCGGTAAATCACCGCATGCCTCATCCATGAGATTCACATCGATGCCATCAAGTTCCAGCAAATCCTCAACGATGGTGACATGGTCTTGTGCTGCCGCCGCGATTAGCGACTGCTGTAACGCTACTGCCAAACTGACATCGTGTGAGTTGGGACGCGGCGTCCAGTCGCAGGCCAGCAAATATTTCACCACATTCAGGCGCCCAGTGCGCGCAGCATGCACCAATGCGCAACGCTGTGTTGTATCAGTTTGCCCGAGACTGCTACCAGCGGCGACCAGTAAGCGTACGACATCAGCGTGACCGCGTATGGCGGCCAATATGAGCGGCGTGCATCCTTGACTGTTGGTTAGACTGACATCGGCGCCGAATTCCAACAGCAAGTTCACCATGGGCATTATGCCCTCATGCGCTGCAATGCAGAGTATTGTGGCGTCGCCCATAAACTCGGTGCGGTAGTGCGGTGAGGCGCCTGCTAGCAAAATCAAGCGCGACACCTTTAAATTCGGACTGTAAACGTTGCGCAAAGAGCCGAGCGCGGCCGATATGTTATCGGTGACAGAGGCGACCCAGAACGATTGCATGTCTCGCGGCAGTTGTGGTCCCTGACAATTGCGGTAAATGTGCGCCTTCAGCATGTGATGACCTAGCTCCATCGTTTGCTCGGGATCGAGTGGCGCTTGCATGCGTGACAGCCGAAAAGCAATAGCCGCATGACCCAGCCGAAAATCGCATAGGAATTTCAACGATTCACCTTCGTCACGTCGGATTAACCACTCGCGGAAGTAAGAGTGGAAAAACATGTACGTGTTGTCAATACGGCGTATGAGAAAGCCATCGAGCAGCTTGAAACGCTGCAAGAACTCATCCCAGCTAAGCACCTCGTCGGTCTTCATAGCGCAAATGGTGTAGTAAATCTCATTCAGCGTAAGCGGATACAAAGCGGCCAAGCAGACATTCAGTATGGGCGCGGCCTTCTCGAAACTGCTGTTGGTGGGGAAACGCAAATTGAAGTGTAGCAAAAAGATTTGCGCCAAACTCACAGGCAGCACTTTGTAACTGGTCGACTTGATCACCAATTGGCCGCGCTCAATGAGATCGAGTATCAGCTTGGCATACAACATGGAACCCTTCGTCAGCGCTTGCAAGTGACCGATAAATTTCAACTGCCCACTATTATGATCCTTCACAGCCGCAATATTATTCTGTATCTCCACGCTGTGATTCACACGGAATGTGATGTAGTCGAGCATATCCTTCTGCAGCAGATCATTTGAAGCCCAACTATCGATCGTCATCTTCGTATACGATAGACCCTTAACAAAGTCCAACATTTGTGTGCGCACCGTAGCAACCACCTTCAGCCACGAGGGAAAGTGTTGCGTCATCTTGGCAAGAAAAGTGGCGATCGTGTGTCCGTGATCGGGACGATGATACTCCGCCTCGCACAAAGCATCGACGAGTATGACGCAAGTCTTGGTCGGTATCTTACCGGCACGCTTCAGCACAATCAGCGGCTCCAAAATAGCCATCCGCATAACGCGCTCCGCATCGGCAATACATTCCTTCACGCTCAAAATGTCCTGCAAATGTGGCTCACTCAGCAAATACTCACGATATGCCTCCAGCTGTGGCGCTTGACATAGCTGTGCGGCCAACGAGTGCACAAAGTCGGGCACCAGACAAGTGAGGTTCGAATCGGCCTGACAGAAGTGATAGCCGACAATGTGTGAGGCCAAAGCGCGCAAGCGATCGTGTCCGAGATTAATCGGGCAGTAGATGCCATCCGGGTCACTGGTGCTATTGCTGTTCTTGCGTCGCCCAAAACACGAATACTCAACCAATTGCAAGATGAGCGCCGTCTTGCCCGTGCCCGGATTGCCGTTGATCAGCACACCCGGCGTCTCAGTGCCGGTAAGTATGTTGGAGAGCTCACGCAACAGCCATTGGCGACCGACAAATGGTGGATCTGGTTCGGGTAGTGGTACCTCGAAAAAGAGCGGCTTCAAAGCCAGTTGCACTGGTTGTACGGTGGCCGGCTTATAAATGGCATTACGTTTGCCGGCGCCGCTAGCAAGTTGGCCAGCGCGTGCTGAACGCCGTACGCCTGTTTTACGCGCCTTCACTGGGAATACATCACTGTTATCGGTGGACACCGATAGCGCATTCAACTTGCCAGCCAAACTGAGCGTGTCATCCTTAGTGATCACGGAGAGTTGTGAGCCAAAAGCGTTCGCGCAGCCAGCCGATAGCGTCTGTTCGGGACTGACATTCTGCGACGAACTGCTGCTGGTCGTCGTGTTCGTATTGCCATGCTGATCGCTGTCCAGCAGCAGACCGAGACGGGCACGCAGCTGATCTTTCTGCTTCTCGGCGGCGGTGAGCGCGTGATCATCGTTGCCTGTGCGCGCGAAAGAAAAGAAGCAAACCAAAGAAGATTAGTTAAATTAAAGCAGAAAACTGTGCGCTGACATAACAAAACATGCAAGAACCAAAAGGAAATATGTGAAAACATGTAAAAAAAAAAATAAAAAAAACATGCTTATAAGAACGAACATGCACACGTGAGCGGCAGTAGAGCAGCTCGGCTCACAACAAACAACATGCAAATGTATGCAATGTGAAAACAAAAAAAAAAACAATAAACTGCATAACAACAACAACAATGTAATATGCGTTGAAAAATGCTCGTGCCTGCAAATTGATTAAGTCCCGCATCCGATGAGGTTGAATTGACGCTCCATAACGATTTGATTTTACCAAAGACCAACGATGAAAGGTGTCCCGCATAGACCGAGGTGCCGACGAGGCTTAAACGATTCAGTCTATTCTCACTGCCTGCCGCTGTGGGCCTTGTGGATGCGGCGCTCACATTGTTGCTGACCTTTTGACGACGGCGACGCGTGACCGCCGAATCAGAGCAGGTCGATGTATTTAGTGCATTGCTATCTTTGCCTGTAAAATGTTTGTAATGACGGTGAGTGGTGTGCAGTTGTTGTAATGTGCTTTATCAAAATTTTATGTGTGTGTGTGTGGGGTGTTAGTGAAAAGCAGAGGCGGTAAATGTACTAATATATATGTAAATAAATAATACAATTAATTTTGTGCTGAGTGTTAGTGAAATTAGAATACGTAAGCAGATTTTCATCCATTGGATGATTACATCGATTGAATGAAATTTTGTCGAATAGCATTTAAATATTTATATTAGCGACAAATATTATCGTGTGTATTTTTGTATTAAATTCAGGACAGTGAATATTCATCTATTGGATGAATTAAATTTGGAGACGATGAAAATATATAAATAAATACTAAAATTAATTATGTGCTGAGTGTTAGTCAAATTATATTACGTAAGCAGATTTTCATCCTTTGGATGATTACATCGATTGGATGAAATTTCGTCGAACACAATTTAAATGTATTAACGGCAAATATTATCGTGTGTATTTTTGTATTAAATTCAGAATAGTGAATATTCATCTATTGGATGAATTAAATTTGGAGACGATGAAATATATAAATAAATACTAAAATTAGATTTTCATCCTTTGGATGATTGGATGAAATTTCATCGAACACAATTTAAATGTATTAGCGGCAAATATTTCTATATATTGCATATTCTTTTTGTATCAACTTCGAAGTTTTGAATATTCGTCCATTGGATGAATTAAATTTGGAGATGAAAAAGATATAACTACTACAATTATTGAATTTTAATACTTAATTTTTTTTTGTAACAAAATAAATTATGAATATTCGTCCAATGGATGAAATAACATGGGAAGTGAAGAAAATTGGAATAACAAAGTAGGCATGTTATGTGAAAGATATAAAGCAAGTACGTTCATTGGATGAACAGTTGTGAAAAACGAATAAACCCAATGTCTAGATTTCAATAAAAGGTTTGGTGTTTGATTGCTATTTCTAGCGAAAGTTCGGTCTAAAATACGGTTTATTGTAAATCTCAGAAACAATGAAATAAGTTATGGACTCGCTCAAAGTCGGAGCCGGTGAAAATGCTAACTAAATTGAGTGAATTTCTAAATAAATAATAATAGGTGAACTATGAAACCAGGAATGGTGAACAAATGCCAGAGACATCTAGGTCAGATTTATATTATTTTTGTATAAAAAAAAAACAAATACAAAAAATTACTAAAGCACTTTTATACTTTCAAAAATCTGCGTTCATCGGTAAAGTCATACATTTTTCGACTAAATGCTGCATTTACAATCTAATTTCTCTTTTCAACCCGTTATTCGTCCCATTAGCTGGTCAGTACGTCGATGACACTGACTAAATTTATTTTGTTATCCATTAGCCATTGACCTCGACCTCGACAGTGCACGTGCAGTCAACAAGCACGTCACATGCGCCACGCTCACTCCCTCCCTCACACTCTTTCTCAACATTCAGTACAAGTACTGGCAAGTAGTCGAGCAAACAGTACTTTCACAGCTACAAATCAAAGGAGCGACCGACAAAGCCAATGACAGTTGGTTGGCCACTTCAACATTTAGCTAACGAACGGCCTTTCGCCACTCACCGGGTCTAAGTGCTGCTTAGAAGCGACTTAAAAGTCGGTAGAGAGGTAAAAAAAAAACAAAAATTGAAATTTAAATGTTCACCTTCAACACCTCAAATATTGCTAGTCAATACCAAAACCAATAGTCACAATGAAAATCCATCAAATTTGTTGAATATGCAAAAGTGGTTGGATCGAGATACGTGATGTGGTTAGAAAGTAGTGTGATTTTGGATATTACTCTAAGATATTTTTTGGCAAATATTTATCGAACGAGAGATTTTTCGAAATTGAAGGAGTCTTCATAAAGCTAATGATTGTTTTATTGCCGAAATACTGTCGTCTTTAGGTCATAGTACGAGGTTCTATCACTTCCTTAAATAAGTTATATATAATTCTCTAATAGTTCTCGATAGAAATTTGAAAATGTATTACTTTTAGCCTACTTTTAGGCGTTGGACATTAGAAGGTACGAGTTCTTTGTGACAGACAAGAATACTGTCTTGTCTTTAAGAATCTCTGAGATTTCTTCAGCAGCATCGAAAATCAAACGAGTTTAAAGAACAGAGCTTTTGAAAGCTTAGATGAAAGCTTCTTTTAAGTTGAACTTCCATAACTCGAAGCTTTCCTGTGGATTATGGGGATTTGAGTTAGGGAAATTCACAACCGCACCTCGTAAACCCAAACTTGTGCTAAGTTCCAAATGTGCCAGTGATTCAAGAGCTACGAGTAGTTAGTTAATGCCTTAATGCTTTTAGTGACTTACCATCGACGAGTATCGTTGTGGCGGCATCTGTTGGCACACCACCATTCGAAGCGGTGCGCCGATGGCCGGTCAAGGCGCTGCGCAAATTCTTGTGATTAAAGAAACGTCGCCGTGTCGGTGGTGTGGCAAATGAAGATGCATTGATTGCATCGCCGGTATTATAATGTAACTGTTGTTGGTGTTGAGACTGTTGCGACTGCGGCATGCTGCCACCATTGTTGTTATTGTAATGGTTATTGCTAATATTAATGTGACCGTTGTTATTGTTGCTGCTGCTCGCTGTGCTGCTGACCGTATTGCAATTGCTATTGCTGCCGCTGCCACCACTGCTGATGCTGCTGATGGTATTGCCATTATTGTTGTTGTTGCCATTGCTGGCATGGTGTATATCCGCTGTAACGGTATATGTTGTCTGCGATGCGGCCACCGCTTTCGGCAATTTACTAATACTTGCATAGCGATGATATTCCGGGGATATGGACTCCTGCCGGTTATGCTGCAAAGACAGAAGGAGAAGAAGAAGAGAGTAAGTAAAAAGAAGCATAAAATTGTGCGCAAAACGTAAGCAGTTTTTCATGTAGTTAATGTGGGGGAAATGACAGGGGGTTCGCTGAAAATATTATGTTTTGTAGTAAAAGAATCTAATAATCAAATTTGCTTGCAGCATTTTGAGCATTTCAAACAAATAGCAACAAGAATAGCAACAAATATATGTTCATAGGTCAGTTTACCGCGTAGCGTTTGTGGCGTTGCCGCTTATCGGTGATGAAAGTTTAAGTACATACGAGAAGTACTAGTATTTTCTACACAAAACGAAGATGAATGGCGCGACGCAAAACGGTTTCATGGATGTGTGATTATGTTGAAGTATACGGTTTCACCTTTGCACCACAGTGGTGGCAGTGAATTTTTTTAATTGGATGGTAACAAGTAAAGAAAATAATTACTTAAGGAAAGACAAAAGGGACTAAGTAAATGTGGATTCTTTAAGAATTTTTAAGCAGTTTTAAAAATTCTTAAATGTAATTTGACTAAAAAAGAGGCGGTGGTGCGAGCCAACGCGTTGTCAAGGTAGAAGAATACTTTTTCCAAGCATCGAATCTCCTCAATAGTTCGGCATTGTGGAGTTCTTAGACGATTTCGAGGTAGTAAACATAGATCGCATTTTTGTTAATTCCAGAAAACAGTGTTCATAGGGTAAAATCCACTCTAGCGACTGTTTCTTGGTCTCTGATAAAAACCAGTGGTTCCATATTTCGTCGATGGTCAATGCAGGAAGTCATTCGACAAACACTATTGTGAACTGGAGTCGTGGCTGCGCTTGTTATTTGAAGAAAGCAAAAGTGGCACCATTCGAGCCGACAGTTTTTTTTTCATGCCAGATATGGGTTAGGTTAGGTTAGTCTGGTAGCCACACAATAAGCCACACATTGGCCTGTTTTGGTCCTTTGCAATACCAGTTGGAGTGCCGTCACGTAGTCAGTGAGAAGTAGTCATACTTTCGGATGCGTTTCACTATCGATACCTCTTCAAGAGGACCAACGCACAAGAGATGCTCCATTGTTTCTCTTGACATTTCCTGCAGTCATCTCGATCTTTCAGCTCCATCTTACAGGCTTGTGCCGCCATCATACAGTCCTACTCTTGCAGCTATCTCACGCACGTTGAATATGCGATCTTCCAATACGGAATCGTGGACTTTTGATATGCTTCCTGTTCGGGGCATCTGGGAATGGTTCTTAAAAAAACCGACGTGCGACTACGTTAAAACTCGTTACTCGTTTTCACCATTAAAGGAATAGAGTCCATACAGTTGGTTCTAGGTACCAGAATAATCGATCCAGAGCTCTAGATCTCTCTCGATCTAATCTCATTATGCAATAAAAGAAATCCAGAGAGATTAAACATAAATTAAGAATTTGGAATTTTTCCGGAAACCTGTGTTTATACCTCCTGATGTCAACACAAACGCCACCACTGGAATACCTGAATGTATATTTCTTGTTATCGACAACAGCTTAGAATGAATCTTACAAAGCGGTAAAAAATCGCCAACTCGCGACCGCGACTAATCAAATTAGCAAAAAAGTTCAAGAATATACACAAATATAGCCTGATGCGCTACAGTCTTGTTAGAGAATACAAACATGCATATATACACAGGAGAGTATAATTTTACTAATAATTGCGAATACTTTGTTTTTCTAACCAACGAAAAGTACAGTTAACCGCCGTTTAAGTACTTATGAAATTAGATAAAGGTGCCCTGTGGCGCTGGCACATGGTAATAAAACGGTACATAACCAGTAAATGAGAATGTAGAGATAAGACGAGCAGCGGAAGAGACGAG
Organism: Zeugodacus cucurbitae; assembly: GCF_028554725.1. Classification (NCBI taxonomy): domain Eukaryota; kingdom Metazoa; phylum Arthropoda; class Insecta; order Diptera; family Tephritidae; genus Zeugodacus; species Zeugodacus cucurbitae. Next base: position 12,646,052 of record NC_071669.1, read on the forward strand.
TTGAGAACAACAGGCGTCACACATTGATTAGTCACATCCTCCAGACGGTAAAAGCAGTACAAAAAGTAAGAAAGAAAGGAAGGAAGAACAAAAAAAATAATAATAATAGGAAACAATAAAAACAACAGCAATAACAACAGTAATGCTAAAACTTAGAATAAAGCACTGCCAAAGGTAAGTGTGTTCTTCAGCTCAGCAAAGTTTAGCGCGTAGGTTTTTGCAACCAACAAAGTTCTTTCTCCGCGCTTATCTTCGCTGCTTTCTTGAGAGACGCTTGCTTTATTGTTTACCGTACATTGTGCCTGTTGCTAATCATTTTACTTTAATCATCTTTAGACGTGCAGTCAGTGGGCAGGCGTATGTATCGCATGAAGACGACGTCGCCGGCGAAGACTTAACAACGGCTTGAAGACTGAGGAGGATGCGTGTTAACTTACTCAAGGCGGAATAGCATACATACACATACATCCATGTGACTTCACTTGTCTTTACTGTTGTCATGCTGCTCAACTGGGCGTTTAGCGCATGCGTGTCGCGTTTGTTTTACGCTTTGATACCCTAGCAAGCGTTGCGTGTTTACTGGGTAACATATGCACTCGGTGTACTTGCTTTATGAAGCTGAAATAGAAAAAAACTCAAACAACAACAAAAATTTTGCGTTGGTTGTCACGTTTTTTATGTATACACAGCATATTTATTGTTAGTTATTGTTGCTGTTGTTGTTAGACCAAAATCAATTTCATTCACGAAACTTCATAGAGCGGCTGTCTACAAAAAAAGTACAGCAAAAACTACTCGCTGCTGCTGGTGGGCTGGTAACAACAGTTGTTTTGCACGACTGATTGGTTTTGGCACAAACGAATGGTCAATCGAACGCACAGTGGGTAACTTGTGCGTGAAAATGGATAACAAATAAAAATAATGAATACGAGAATATGACACTAGGGTGCTCATGTTTGACCGGGTTTCTATTTGGATTGTAAGGTGGGATACAAAAAGAAGTCGAAGAAGGGGATCAAATCTGAGGAATATGGTTGTGCCAATTTGTTCACGGCAAGGCCGAAGGTGTGAGCGGGGGATTCTCTTTTTTCTGTAAGAAATTGATAGTTTTTATCTAATCTCACGACGAACCGGCTCAATAACTCGACTTAGTAGAGCACAGTATTCGATTTTTGCAGTCGATGTAGATCTCATCTCATGAGGGTATCACCTTTTAGACTTTGCCTTTGCCTTCTGAGACGGTTCTCCGGATGAAGTCCATTGTTTCTACTGTTCCTTGGCCTCTGGTGTATACCAGTGAATCGTAGTGGAAGGCACCTTCTGAAGGCATTACCTTTCTGGGCCAATTGGACCGTCTCTGCCTTCCTCGAAGCAGGCTGATCGGGTGAAGTCCACTGTCTCAACTGTTCTTTGGTCTCTGGTGTCCGCCAGTGGATTTAAGTTTCGTCGACGCCCGAAGAAAGCCCTGTTGTTTGCTTTTATTATCTGAAGTAAGTTGATTCGGTACCAAATCGAGAAGACAGCTTTCTTTCAAGCAGGATACAATTCCCGCGGTATTTTGTAATGCCTACTATCTCGCAGACTTTCGAGCGCCCTTCGATCAACACGAGATCTAGGACTTGTGATATGATATCCTTCGTAGTAGCAACTTCAGGTTCATCAAAACTGACATACGTCTACATAAAAGAAGAGTAGCCATATACAGCATGTAAGCGCTCTTTGACATGACTGCCAGATTGCACTGCCAAAAGCAAGAATCCAATCACCAACTGATATCCTGATCCCTTTCGGTGACTGAAGTGGACATTAGCAACCTATTTAAATACCTTATACATTTATGTTAAACCAGCTAAGAATTACAGGTGCCTCAAATATGTTTAATGAAAAAATTAGCATTCACACCAACAAGTGAGCACTTTTGCACAGACAATGTACGTTTTTTGTGGACAGCCTGCAATTAGCAGTTGCAGCGAGTAGTTCCAATTTCTGTTATCATTTCAATTTCCTCGGCAATTGCTTGGCGTGATCTGACAGTGGCAATTACAACTACAACAACAACTAGTGCTACTACAACGAAAGGTGTTTTCTAACAACATCCGTTGCTCGCATTGCACTTGTTGCAAGCTGTCTATCGCCGCTTGGCAGCCGCTAGTGCATATCCTCTTTTGCATGCACATTTGCTTTATTATAGAAAGTCTGTTATATTACTATATAGTAGATAGATATGTGTGTGTATTAATTAATTTAAGTATTAACTACGCTGTGGCAGCCACAACAACTTAATCAATATATGTTGTGGGCATTTAAAATGCCACCTCAAGCGACATGCAGCTAGCTTTAATGACCAGCAACACAATTATATGCCATAATAGCAGCTGTGCGGGCAACAGTGTGTATGGCTAGCAACACGAGACTGACTTGCCCGCATGTTGCTACGTCCGCTCACGATGTTTTTGTTGTTGTTATAGCGGCTGTAGATGACACCTAGCAGCTACATTCACGTCAGTGGGTATCCACGTATACGTATTTGTACCGCTGCACTGCTGCATGGCTCTAGGTTAGAGTAAAAGTAGCGAAGATGTTGTACATACAGAAGCCCCCTCGTGTTTAATAACTGGTTTTCTTTTACCGTTCGAGCGTTTTAGCCCATATACATATGTTCATATGTTGTCGGTGATGGCACTCTCACATTCAAATGTGTTTGGCAACTTTCTGCTGCATAGTGATAGAAATTGTTGCTCTGGGCACTAATTACCGCTCAAATTGGCTGAAATTGCGATGAAGGCAGCAGTAGAGAGAAAAAAATATATTTTTATATAAATATATAATATATATTATATATATAAATATATTTTTATATTTTTTTATTATTTATTTTACTTTTTTGTTTCTCCCTTGAAAAATATTTTTAGTCCCATTAAAGGGGAAGGACCTCACCCGGTGTTTTAGCAACTAAGAAGCAAATGTGATTTTTGAATGTATGTTTCTTGAATCCAATTCGTAAAATCATTCAATTACGCTAAGGTTGAGAACATGTCAAGAAGGATGCACCGAGAACAGAAAGAACCTTCAATAAAGTTCACCGACCATCCCGTTTAGGACCAAAATATTTCTTATATCATAGCTTACTGAGCACACTGGACCCGCTATTCGAGTTTTTAGAAATTAACTGGGTAATCCATTGTTTGAAAAAAGGCAAAGATGGAAGTTTTACGAGAGTAGTCCGATAACTATTTGGATAACGAAAGAATAATTTTGGATCAATGCGATGTCATTGTGGAAGAAAAAGTTTTTTTTTTTGCTAAAAGCGGACCGACTTTTCTGCAATACGATGTCGAATCGGCTCGTTAATTCGACATAGAAAAGCGCTGTGTACATAGTTTTACAGGTTCATATATAGATTGTACTTTGTGATTTCAAAAGAACGGATGCCACAACCTTTCCAGCCTAGAGGAGAATCTTCAGAAGTGAAGCTCGACTAACACCTAGGGTGTGATGTATACTAAACGATTCCATGTTTCGTCGACGGTCATGAAACTTCGCAAAACTCGTTTTAATCGAAATTTCACTGAATTCAATTATATCTGTCCAAGAGCTCTAATATGGGAATTATAATTTGGTAAAAAAATTCAGATTGTTTTAAAGACCTCAGCTGACTTACAAGCCACCCATTAAATATGCATAAATAACTTCCAAATCATTAGAGAAAGAAGATCACTTAAAGATCAAAGCTGGACGAACTGTTCGTATGATATTCAGTATTTTGTAACTGGTCCCGATTTTTTATTTGGAACTGCCAATTCTTCATTTCGAAACTCTAAACGCAATATGAATCATTATTTCTAATATCAAAATGCTTATTTTTTTTCATTGACCTCTAAATGGACTAGACGAAAAAGCAAAGTTCAATGCCACAATATCTCAATTTGAGCAATCAAAGAAGATGCATTAAGATAAGCTGGCGTTCCTTTTTTGTTTTATATATAAGTATATCCACACTTTGTTAGTGTTGCCACAACGTCCATCTCCAGATCGCATCAGCAATATAATTACCACAACTCAATTAACTTGTCGATCTACCAGCAGCTGAAGCCGGCTCAAAGCGGCAATGTCTGCTGGCTACACACGTGCATAAGAACTCAACAATGTATATACATATATAATTCTACTATATATAAGAATGTATCCAAGATGAAGCGATCGCATTCAATCAATTCAACATAATCGAGCGATCAATCCAGGCAGTAGACGTGCACATAATACTTGTGTGTGTGTTTATATGTATGCTGTCTTGCCACTTAGCTCTCTCCGGGCGCTGCTAGTTTGAATCGGCAGTAAATACTTTTTCTTTAACATCAAATTGTCTGCCATCTGTAACTACAACTTTTTATTGTTGTTGTTTTACTTTTATTTTGCTATTAGAATTTTTTTCTGGCATTAATAATAATCAAAATGATTGCATATATCCGTTGTGTGGTGTCTTGCTTGCTGTTATGTAGAGGTATTAAGGTTTTTTTTGAATGTTTAGCTGCATGTTTGAGTGTTTAGGAACATTGTGCCTAAACATTTAATGTTGCGCAGACTTCATTTTTTGTAATTTTGAAGAAAAATTTATAATTTTTTCAAGGATTTCGCAAATAATATTAGAAAATAGTAATAGAAATAATTCCATATCAAAAATTTCACAATTTTAGGCGAATCTTGGATTCATATTATTGATGACCGAAGGTTAGATAGATACAAAAAAAGTTATTACCATTCGACGTACAAACAGCTAAGCCACCAACTTCTTTGTAAGTAATATTAGACAATAGCATATACATATATATTATTGTAAAAAAAGACTAAGTATTTCAGGATAATATCAAATGTAATGATTTTGGATTGTATTCCCGTATTGGGCCATATTTGCTTAAGCAGCTTTTAATTTTTCATAAAAAATTAATTTTTGTCTACTCTCGAGTTTAAGTCAATAATCAGAAATTAATTCACCCCGAGTAACATAGGCTATATTTATGGCTAGCATCTCAGCTTTCTGGAAATAGTTTCCAGGCGAGGGTATCAAAAAGACTCCGTGATGGAGAATCTTAGTCTGAAACTGAAAATCGTCTTGCAAGTCATTCTATTCGCATCGCAATCACGCGCCAGAAAGTCGAGGAATGAGCGCTGGCAGCTGCTTGCTGAACAAATTTTAAAACCTATAACTTATAACTTTTGAAATGTTTATTTAAACCCGCGCGAAACCGGTGCGGTCTGCTAGTTATCAATATAAGCATGTTTCATGGAGTTTTATAGCAAAAAGTTGTCGAAAATTATATCAATTGGATGATTCATCTTGAGAACCATGTTTGAAATCTCTTTTTGACTGGCGTAAACATCGCTTACGCGGTTATAGCCGAGTCCATAACAGCGCGCCACGCACAAGAAGACAGGTCCTTCTCCACCTGGTTCTTCCATCGAAGTGGAGCCTCCCTCTTCCTCGGCTTCCACCAGCGGGTACTGCATCGAAAACTTTCAGAGCTGGGGGACTTTCGTCCATTCGAACAACATGAACTAACCAGCATAGCCACTGTCTTTTTATTCGCTGGACTATGAGTATGTCGTCGAATAATACATACAGCTCATCATTTCATCTTCTGCGGTATTCGCCGTTGCCAATGTTTAAGGGACCATAAATCTTCCGCAAAACCTTTCTCTCGAAAACTCCTAGTGCCGTCTCATCGGATGTTGACACCGTCCACGCTTTTGCACCATAAAGTAGGACGGGAATGATGAGGGAGTTGTAGAGTTTAGTTTTTGCTCGTCGAAAGAGGACTTTTCTTTTCAATTGCCTACTCAGTCCATAGTAGCACCTGTTGGCAAGAGTGATTCTGCGTTGAATTTCAAGGCTGTCATTATTATCGGTGTTGATGCTGGTGCCTAGGTATACGAAATTGTCTACAACTTCAAAGTTATGACCGTCAACAGCGACGTGCGAGCCAAGATGCGAAATACTCGTATATAAATTTATAATAATGTTAATGTTGTTGTTGTTATTGTATTGTTCTTGTTATAAAGTCTGGAAATATTACACAAATAATTTTGAAAACTCTTGCCGAGTTGAGCGCCTTTGGTCGGATAAAACTGTTAGTATATGGATTATTTCCTTGTGGGAATGAATTAATGTTAATCATACGCCATGGTGTACATCACACTTCTATTAATAACTTACCTAAAGGAGTAGGAACAAATGAAGATGGCGGAATAAAACATTACACAAATACTGTATTTGAGCTGTGACATCATTTGTGGAAAAATTGTCAAAATCGAACCATGACTTTTCAAGGTCCCTGATATCGAACATGAAGAACTCAGTGCCTAAGGGTAATTTTTCACCGAAAATATAGGTAAATCCCTCAGATATTTTTATGTAATACATTCCCTCTGAATTTTTTTCTTATACCAGTTTCTCTCTGTACCTGAAATGGTAAAAATCGGGTCATAATTTCCCCCAGATCCCATATACCTAATTATAAGTAATATTAAATTAAGTGAGCGTACGAGTGAAATCGGTTTACGAATTACCTCAGTCCCCATATACTATTTATGATGATTTTCGTTATTCGTTATTGAACTTTATACCGAATATATGGGTCGAATTGTGTTATCTTTATAAAATTACATCAATAAATTGCGAGAGTATAAAATGTTCGGTTACACCCGAACTTAGCCCTTCCTTACTTGTTTTTATTATGTATGTGTATTACACATAATGTTAGCGAGTATTTAGTACTATATTCGATTTATTCATATAGCAGATATTTTCGAAATATTTTATATAAATACATACATACACCAATGAACTCATGTATTAAATACCACAAAGCATATAAGTACTCGCAAATTTGTAAACATCGAAGAAACATTTAATCAGGTGCTGTCGATAATCAAGATTTCCTAATAACAACAAGAACAACAACAAATGACATCAAGGACAAACGGTTACACTAAATCCAATTAACTGCAAACAAATTCAACATGATTTATGCAAAGGTCAACTGTTAACCCTAATTGACAATTAATTGACAGCAAAGCATAACGCAGACATGCAATACGAAACTGTAAACAAATAAAAATGTATGCAATTATAGAAGAATTTAGTATTTGGTTTGTAGTATTTGCCTGCGAAAGCAACACTTGCACATATGCACATATGCAATGTGTTGATAAATAAATAATTGCTTTATAAGCGAAAACAAAAGTCGAAGAATAAAATCAACGTGATTTTGCATAAATTAAATGTGACATGGATTAACAGTGAAAACCAACGCCGATACTATATTCATGTGTATGATTTATATATATAAACATAGCGTTGCCACATATTAAGTTGCAAGTAGTGCAAAATCATTAGATCGCAATGCGTTCGAAATGCGACTACATTATAGTAAATCACCGTAAATCATTGCTGCTGCACAGCTAGCAAGCATACTAGTTAGTTGTTGTATGCAGCAACTGTTGCTGCAACTATTAACTGCGAAATATTGAATTGGCTGCCTATGTAATGGATACTTGTAAGAATTATATACTCTGCGCCCATTGCATGCCATATGTTGTTGCTGTTGCTGCTATCGCATTATAAGTTGTGTTGTTCATGTTCGAGGCAAAATGATTTATGAGCATTGAATATAAAATAATAAAAAAATAAGAAAAAATAAAACAAAAATTGAAAATGAAAATATAAAAAAAATATTAAATCTTGCATACCATTAAATAAAAAGAAGGTGTTCAATAGAATTTTTTTTTAATATTTTGTTTAAGCCTTTAAGAAAAATCGAGTTTTGAAAAAATATTTTTTTTTAATAAAAATATTGAAATTCTTAGTATTAAGATGTAATCAATCAGTATTCGTTTTCGTACGCTAGATGGCGTTAGAATTAAGTTGTTAAAAAACTAATATTTACAGACTGAAGAGTCAATTCACTCTGTAGTCGATATATATTTTGCTCTGGCAGGTTTCACACTGAATCTAGGGTCCAGAAATTTTCGAGCTATGTGTTGATAATGGTAAGTAAACATTTTATTTTTTTTTTTTCAAAAATATGTAAAGTCTGTATTATAGCGATTCATATTTAATAGAATAATTAAACGTTTAACGAAGGAAAAGCTTAAAATAACGCGAATTTCGGCGTTAATGAACTTCATGTTTACACGTCTATAACTGTTGAACGCAATATTCAAACTAATCATGCATAGCGTCGTTTTGTAAGTTATGTCAAGACCTTTCAAAGATGTACAAAGCCGCGAAATTCAAAAGACAAAAAGGAGGAAGCGAGATATTTGCCAACCTAATAACCAACCTACCTCCCATTTGATACTTAAAGAAACTCAGAGAACTGTAGTGGGAGCGTAGCTTCCGAGGACCATCGTTTACTGAAAATAAAAATTTTGATTCGAGAAATATCAAAATAAAATCGTCGATTTGTGGGAATCCCTTATGAAGTTGTAAGGCAAAATCTCATATCTGACTAGTTTATTCTATTGGAAATATATATTATAGTCAACAGATTTTGTTGTTTTCTAGGATTTATAAAAAAATAGTGTAGATAAACAATCACAATAATAAGAGTTATATACTATAGTAGTTCGATATTTCCAGTTCATATTATTCTTCTTCTTTACTGGTGTAGACAACGATTAAAGCCGAGTTAACAACAGCGCGCCATTCATTATTTCCTTTTCGCTGTTTGGCGCCAATTGGAGAACCAAGTGCAGTCAGAACCTTCTTCACCTCATCTTTCCAACGGAGTGGAGATCTCCCTCTTTCTCGTTTTCCACCAGCGGGTACTGCATCGTACACTTTTAAAGCTGGTAGCCGCTGTATTTTTATTCGCTGAACTATGTCTATGTCCTAGAATAACACATACAGCTCATGATTCCATCGTCTGCGTTTTTCGCCGTTGCCAATGTACAAAGGACCTAAAATCTTCTGCAAAACCTTTCTCTCGAAAACTCATAATGACGTCTCATCGATTGTTGATAACGTCCATGCTTCTGCACCAAAAATCTGGGCTGGAATGACGAGGGACTTGTGAATATTCCACATTCAAAGCTATAGATGTACATGAGTAAACCGATCATTATACTGATCTTTATCTTTCAAATATCAGAAGAAATATTTTAAGTTATTTTAATGTCATCAAAAGTCTTAGTAGCATATCAGAGCAATTAACGATCTAAAAAATATATAATAATTTGAATTCACTTTAAGTCTGTAATCTTGAGTTCTATCAGCGACAAAGCATGATCACAAGAAGTGATCTTGCCGAAAAATATGTGTTGGGAATATAAACATCAAGCTACTACTACTGTAGTAACTCTGATTTACATATATTTGAACACAAAAAATTTTCAATTTTTTTTCTAAATTGCAAGTTCTAAAACTACTAGTTTTTAAGCCTTTTTGCTGTTTGTTTGCGGTTGGTCTCACATAACACACTAATTAAGCACATAAATTAAGAATTTCATGTGAGCTGAGTAAAAAAATATTAATTTAATAAATTATTATTAATGCATATATGTATCTAAAATACACCAAACAACACATTAAAAATCACAACTGCCAGCATAACCAGCAGAAATATGCGCGAATAACGCCGAAAGTGAAGGCTTACAAAGAATAAACAGGCTTTTGAATCTACAAATATACATAAATATGTATGAATACAGTTTGCGAAAAAAAGCGATAATAAAACAACGAATCTCACAGCCGTTTACTGGCACAGCTACTGTAAGCATTTTACTGCACCTACAGCACAACAACTGGCTCGACACACAACCTGCCGTCAGCTATTGCATTTGCCCCGCTTAGACAAACACACACATAGACCGGCTGCGGCTGCGCAAAGTCAAGCCCCAAATCCATAGACCGAATTGCGTTGAAAATATCAAATTAATGAATGGATTGAGTGTCGGGCGTGCAAAACATTAAGTTGCATTTTTTTGTTGTTGTTGTGTTGTTTTTGTAGCGCAAAACTTGCTCAGTTTCGACGTTTTTTTGCGCGTTTTGCTTGTTTCGACTGCTTTAAATGAGGCAAACATATTTTTGGTAGGTGTTGCCGGTACATATCCGACACGCTGCCGTTCACGAATTTAATGGTCATGTGTTTATAATTTAATAGCGACGTGTTGCCGGTGCAATTGCGCGCACAAACATACCGACAGTTACAAGTAAATGTGGCTTCATCTAGAGTTGCTTGGATTTTGTGCTGAATTATAACCAAATCATTGTCGCAAATATCGAAATAATGTCACCGTGTGTTATTTGAGCGGTAAAGTTGGTTATGGTTGCACCTTGGTTGTGACGGGCTATGTGTTGCTGGCAGTGGCATTGTTGGTTATGCTTTCGATGCTCAATAGCGAAGCATAACTATTGCCTACATTTCCTATATCATTTTCATTGCATTTGGAAAGTTCTCAGCTTACAATTAAATAATTTCTGCTTATCCCACTAATGATTTATTTTGAATCCACTTCTGCAAAATTTAGAGCTTTTTAGCAGCTGCGTAGCTCCGATTTCGCACACACTTGCTTACGCGATTTTTATTAGCGCAGACAGTCGTTAAAATGAAGTCGATAAATTTGTGGTGGAATTTGATGCTTAAGGTTCGTTCACAACTGGTCAACATTATTAAATTATATGTAACAGTTTTCGGACACAAACGGTAAATTTGTACACACAATATTAATATTATATTTATTATAGTGAATTTTGGAACCAGTTTTCCAAATTTTTTTAAACGCGAGTTTAAAGTTTCGTGTTTGTGAAACTCTATCAAGTAGTCTGTTTTTGAAGTTTAAGTAACTCCAAATCAAATAAATTGTGTTTAAGAGTAATACACTCGAAGTTTAATAAGTTAATCGGTTCTTAAATATATATGAGTTTATTGGTAGTAAACTCTGAGTTTAATTAATTACAATGTCTTGGATTTTATGGGTGTTTAACTCAAAGTTCAATTAGTTTATTATTCTCTTTAAAAGTATCTTTTCAAATACTTTAGATAAGGTCGCCAGTAAACTATTAACTAAACTATATTACCTGAACACCTGTTTGGGTTTAGAAGGGGCCATGGAACTCCTGAGCAATGTCATCGAATTGTTAAAATTATCACGAGTGCTTCGCAGGGGTGTTTTTAGATATTAAACAAGCATTTGATAAAGTATGGCACCCAGGGTTACTTTATAAAATAAAGAAATGGCTTCCAGCGCCTTACTATCTACTTATAAAATTATTTTTAAGCAATCGTAAGTTCTATGTCCAGGAAAAAGGTGCATCTTATGAATTATATTCGATTGACGCTGGAGTTCCCCAAGGAAGCGTCTTAGGACCTGTGTTATATACAATATTTACAGCTGATCTGCCGATCGCTAGTGATTTAGAGGTAGCAACTTATGCTGATGATACTGCGTTTATTGCCACAAGTTTTAATCCTAGTGATGCCTCACTTCACTTACAAGAACAACTTAATATTGTCGAAACATGGTTAAAGAATTGGAAGATAGAGGTAAATACACAGAAATCTGTTCAGATAACGTTTACATTAAGGACTGGGAAATGTCCCCCTGTAACATTAAATGGGTCTACAATACCTGAAAGTGAAACTGTCAAGTACCTTGGTCTTTATTTGGACAGACGACTCACTTGGAAGACACATATAAAAGAGAAAACGAAGCAACTGAAATTTAAAACTAAACAAATGTACTGGCTTTTAGATCAGCGATCACAACTTAGCCTTGAAAATAAAGTATGATTTTACAAGTCAATTCTGAAACCAATATGGACATATTCAATGCAGTTATGGGGGACGGCGAGTACATCGAACATTGAAATCCTCCAAAGATATCAATCGAAAACTTTAAGAAGCATTGTAAGTGCTCCTTGGTATATAAGCAACTTCGAAATCCACAAAGACTTAAATATACCTTTTGTTAAAGACGAAATTGGCAAAGCCTCTCGAAGATACCTAGATAGACTGTCTAATCATGAAAACTCATTGGAAATAAATTTACTGCACAACAGTATGGATGTTAGACGCTTAAAACGATCTCACATTTTGGATCTCCCATATATATTTTAGGTAGTTTTAACTATATTTTTAGCAAATAATGTAATTGAAGAATATATTGATTAGTCTCCATGGGGAATAATCAATCCTGTCACTATTACTGTCAATTGATAGATTGAAAATAAAATTTATATTATAACAAAAAAAAAAATAGTGCTTAAATAATTCTGAATTTCTCGTTGGTAAACTCATAGTTTAGCTTAATATATTTCTCAATATAAAACAATCAAAATTTACTGAACCATCGCAACAATTACTAGTACGGCCAAATTTTTTTTCAGTCCCGATCCGTCTCGGGTTATATCTGCAGAAAGCAAACTCGTACAAGAACCAATTAGGTGTTTTATGGAGAGAGAGCCTTTCTTCCAAAAAGTTTGGCTACTAAAAAAATGGTCATATCCTTGTATAAATATTTTACCAGAAAGTTATGGTACTTAAGGAATTATGTGTCATTAGCTGTATATGCTAGCTAGTATATGCTTAGCTGTATGACTTAATGAAAATTCTATAATCGAAGTCACTCTAACTCGAAGTTTTTTTGTGGATTATGATGGAGTTAAAGAAGTTCCACTGTATATTATTTAACTCTGTCTTCAGTGTTCGGATTTTCGATTTCTCCAAATAATGTATAGACTTTTCGCTGACTTTTTCTCATAAAGTTAGTATATAATAGCTCGTTCCGATAAGTCAATAAACTATTTTTCAATTTTTTTATTTTTTTCTTATTAAAATTACTTATATTTTTCGGCTTTCTGTTGCACCCTTTGCTGGCTTAATTGCATTTTATAGCTTTGTAGTACATTTCATTCTTCACAGTTACACTGCCAATTGTAATTTAGCTTACAACTCACCTTGCTGTGTTAGCTGAGATTTATGTGACATTAAATTGCCATGAAAAAAAAAAAAAAACAAAAACAATTAATGCTGCATGTGGCAAGGCTTAAGTGTTTGGCAACAAAAATTGTAGTTTTTTTCATGTTTTGGTTGTCGTCAAAGCCGTACTAGTCATGTGGACGCTTGTGTGTAAATTGTTACATATATGTATGTAAATATATATTTTAATTTTCGAGCGTACATTTTACATATATATATGTTTTGCGATTTAGATTTCATGCATTAGAGCCAGCCACACAACTTTTGCATCCAGCTGCCGCCAACTTCACTTGTTTCACGTAGAATTGGCGCTGCAGTGACTTAGCGCAGCGCATTAACACCACTCCCGTGGCAATCTTCAAAGGTAAAACTTTACTGTGAACACAGGCGCCTACATATATAACAATGCAGGGGTATCTATGCAGCGGCGACTTGTACTTTGGTGACTTTTTAATTTCGGCCGTGCGACTGGTGCTTGGTGTCAGCGTGTCTGCGGAGTCGTGTCACATTTGCCGGCACACGGCAACACAGCACCGCACCGCAGAGTAGCGGCAATAAAGACTATTTTCCGATCGAGCAACACATTTTTGTAGGCAGTCATAAAGGCGAGTTGTTGGTAGTAGTTATTGTGGTAGTAAGCGATCCGAGCGCACAACAAATAAACTGCACGCTTTTCGTTCATTATTTGACTTTTTAAAAAACAACAACTTGGCACAGCGAGTGCGCGCATTGTCACATGTGGCACGTATTGATTTTACTGCGGGCGCTTTTCATGGCTTTGGAAGCGTTTAAGTTTAACTATTTTCTTTTATTAATATTTGAATATCCAAATTTTCTATTTCATTTATTGCAGTAAAATTAATTGTTTTTGTTTTTTGCTCTTTTAAGCATGTTGCTTGTACTACCCAGTAACCGGTTCGCCTTTTGTATTCATAGTAATTTTAACTGGACTTTTTTGTCTTTTAATTTAAATTTATTTCTTTAATAGTTTTTCACTTAGTTCACCTCACCTTCGATTCCACTGCAACGCGCTGTTTGGCTGCTACAGCTGCGCTTTTTCTGCAGCGCCTTCATTGTACGCCTGCCTTGCCTTGTCTGTTGTTCTCGTTGCTCTTGCGCTAGCGCGTGTTCGCCTCTAATATACCGTCAAAGTCATTCTCGTATAAGCCATAAATCTTCGTTGTGAACGTCGTTTAATGGTTCGTTGGCGAGCGGCCGCCTTACTCTACAACCTTAGTGCTGGGGACCGTTGGTCTGTGGCATTGCTTACCAGTTCACTGGCTAATAGAATATATATACGTGTATATATAGTATAAATATATATTATTGTTGATCGCCATTGCCTACCCATTGGACTGGCTATTTGCGGTCTGCCTCAGTGTCTGCTGTCTCCTTACACTGTCGCCATAAACGCCGTCTCATAATATTTCCCATGCGAAACTTTTGCATTTTATGTATTTTTTTGTGTTGTTGTTGTTTTTATATTAATTTAATATTATTTCAATTATGCATTTTTTTATACGTACAAAATGCGCAATTAATATGGTCATGTCATATTAATGACTCGCACTAACTTCGATACACGATTGCACCTGCAGTGTGCTTGTAAACTAATAACAGGGTTGCCACTACTAAGCGGTGAGTGTTAGCGTATTTCATTATTAATAAAATTTTACTTATAAAAATTGTATATAGCGCGAGGATAAGAAGTTGAATGCATAATAAGCAGCCTATCACACAATAGTATTAACATCACTCATACGACGTGGTGTCCTTTGAACTTATTCAATGAAATTACTTATAATTATTTTTATTATAAGTCTACATTTGAATCCACAGGCTCAGTACAAAATGATCCCGTGCCAGTGAGACAAAGAAGTGCCCGTAGTGTCGAGAATATTGCTACCGCTAGCGCATCAATTGAGGAAGACTCAAATCAGTCTCTCACACGTCGTTCTCAAGAGTTGGGTATCTCTGTGACGTCGTTGTGGCGTATTTTGCGAAAAGATCTTGGCCTACATCCTTACAAGATCAAATTGACACAAGAACTGAAGTCGCTTGACCACCAGAATCGTCGTATGTCCGGTTCTATGATCCGGATTTTCTTCGAAAAATCATATTTAGCGATGAGACTCATTTCCGGCAAAATATGCGTTATTGGTCAAGCAACAATTCACATGTACTCCATGAGTCACTATTGCATCCCGAAAAAATTACGGTTTGGTGCGGTTTATGGGCCGGCGACGTCATTGGGCCGTACTTCTTCGGTGAACGGGAATCGCTATTGAATGATATGGACTTAGACACTATGTGATTCCAACAGAACGGCGACACAAGCCACACAGCGAAATGTCACAGACAATTTATTGACAACCAAGTGTGGTTTGGTGGTTATCTCATGTAATGGCCCAGTGAGTTGGCCGCCACGGTCGTGCGACGATTGATGAACTTCGCACGAATATCGAAATTCTTATTCGATTTATGCTTGAAAACCGTCGGTAATTGGGTTCAAGGCCTTGACTTCTGCAAGTGTGCCCGTGGTGACCATTCAAAAGAAATCGAGTTCCATACATAATGGCATGAAATGTACTTTAACAGGAATAAAGAATTTCATTGATATCCCAAACCGTTTTTGTTTTTTTTTTTTAACTTTTGTAGCGACCTTATTGAAAAACCCTTTATATCCCTTGATCGTGTCGGAACTCTCGATTGATCTATTGAAAAAATGTACGGAAATAAATTGGTTGGAATTGTATTGAAATGCTACCGAATTATGGCTGATATTGAGAGCTCGAAGCATAGAAGAGTTTCAACAACTCTTGAACTGATGAGTGTATTCGGGCCTGCAGAGCTGTTTCGGATTCGTTTTGATTTTTACTATCCCGAAAAACGAGAGAAGAAGCGCTGACATAAGAGGATAATGTCGAATGTGGATTATTTTGAAGACGGCAACATTAAATAAATATATAATTTTTTTTCAAAAAACGAAAAATCCCGTTATTTTTTGAACACATATCGTATATTAATATATACCTAAATTTTTGTAAATTTATGTAAGCGCTCTTGCACCTAACTAGTTGAACGCCCTCCACTTAAGTAGCCCTACATTCCATACGTGTATTTTCACAAGCCAAACAAACAATGTATGAATCAACGCCAAAGGAAAGCTGAACACTGAGCAGATTTAAAGTATTATTAAGCGGCGGCGCACAGTTGTAAACATAGTAAAGACGATGTAAGTCGCACAAGTGTCGAAATGCAACGCAAAGTATTTTTATTTACTTAAGAGTAGTATGTATGCGCGTTGAAATGTATTTATATTTATTTTCCAGCTGGCCGTGAAAGTGAAAGGCTTAAGAAAGCCATTATTAAGCATGCTGACCGGACGAGTCAAGTTGACTCCATGATGAGCTGGCGTAGTGGCCAACAAGCGCTGCAGACTGCAGTTGTTGCTGCAACGCTATTCGAGCGACACTTTGTATGACTGACTGTCTGCCGGTCTGTCTGTCTGTCTGTATGTCAGTTGGCCACTTAGTGTATTATGGGTTTCTTTATTTAATTTATTTTTATTTTATTTGTTAACAAGTATTTTCGTGCTGCCTCGTTAACACTTTAACACACCTTTTGCTCGGCAGCTGCGCTATTTATATGCACTGCTAACGCGATCCCTTGAAAGTGTCACTTGAAAGCGCAACGCTAATGAATTTAAAACATTTTCGCAAGCAATGCAATGGTAAATATGTTTTCACTGCATTTTTTCTTTGTCATCACTTTACTTGTGATTGCACCTCTTCGTGGCAGGTAAGCGCTGCGCAGTGCGCGCTTGCTCATCAATCAGTGTTGTCTGACTAAAAGCAAAAATAACAACAGCAGCTAATTTCAGATAACGACTAAACAAAATAAAATATAATCTATGCGCCGCCAAGAAAATTGGGTTAATTTTCAGCTTCACTGACGACACTGCCAGCGCGCGCCGCGCCGCGCGTTAACACGGTCAATACTGTCAGCGCCGCGCTTTCAATTTACACCTAACTAAAAAAATAAAAGAAAAAACTTGAAATTAAGAAAACCAACTGTAAAATATGCGTGGCACAGCTTCAGCTTAATCGCTTGACAAATCAGAAATCTCGATTTTCGTTGCGCTTACGCGGCGCGCTGCTTATTGTTTTTACTGTCAGCGCCGCTGTTGTTGTTGTTGTCACCTTTGTTGTTGTTGTCACTTTAGTTGTTATTGTTGCTGTTGCACGTAATCACTTATGCCGCCCCAATCCGTTGCAGCTGCTGCAAGTCAGTTCATCCCATTTATCCTACATACTACCTGCCACGCCGCGCTCACCTCCGTTGCCGCCACTCACTCCACTTGCGTGTCTTGTCGTCCGCTGCATTTGCGGTTTGTTTAATTATTTTCTCCGCTTTTTTTCTGTATTTTTTTTTATTTAACTTTTTTCTCTTATGCATCTGACAGCTGCACCGCATAGCGACTGTCGCACAACTCGTCAGGCGCTCGTAAATTATGTGGCGCTCTGATGCACGAGTCGAGTCTTGTATGTTTTTTTTTCCGAACTGTGCGCTTTATAAGCTGTGGGAAAGTTTTTTGCTCCGCACTAAATTACTGGCGGACGGCATTTTTGTTGTTGTTGTTGTTGTTTCCTTTTTTCGTTAATTCGCTTGCTTTGATTGACAATTTCTGCTTGTTAGTGAGCTTTGGACGCGTTTTTTTTGCGTGCCACATTTTGTTGCATTTCTTGTAATTTTGGTAAGCTTTCTTGTTATAAAGCTGTTTGAATGGCTTTTATAGACCATGCAAAGTATTTTCAAATTATTAAAAATATATAATATATTTGAAAATTAAAAAAAAAATGAATTCAAAAAAAATATATTTAAAACTAATAAAAACATTTAAATTTTTTTAAATCGTTTTTTTTTTTAATTTTTTTTTTTTGAATATTTAAAATTTTTTAAAATAATATTTGAAACTAAAAAAATTATTAAAATTAAATAAAATATTTTTAAATTGAAAAAATAAATTTTAAAATTAAAAAAATAAATAAAATGAAATATTTTAAATTAGAAAATAAATATTATTAATATTAAGAAATATACATTTAAAAAAATTATTTTTAAAATTATTATTATTTTTAATTATTTTATTTTTTGGATTTTTGCATAAATTCATCATCTCATAATTGAAAGCGTCACAAATTTCGTACCTTTCAATTTGCCGAAATTTCAATTGACCTCTCACATATTGCAAGATTTTTTTAATATTTTTCATGTCATTGTTGTTGTTTTGCCATTATTTTCTATATTTTTTTTTTTTACTTTTTCTGCAAAATTATTTTGTAAGCACTTTGCCAATTTAGTCAAACTTTCACCACAATTACCGACATGTTTGAAAATAAATTGTAATTTGAATTAATTAAAAATTGAACAGTGAAACAATTTCACGTTTCTTGTGTTAAAATTTTATTTTATTTTATTATTTAATTTTTGCCGAGCAGAGTTGCCACCTTATTATTATTATTTTTTTAAAATAAATATCAAAATAAACCAATAATTACAGTGTGTCAGTCAAAATAATTAGATTTAAAACGACTCAAAGTTAAAAAAAAAGTTTAAACAGGGTTGCCAGCTGTTTCAAATTATTATTTAGCGTGCCATTGATAACGTAATCGAAATATACCAAAAAATTGGTATCGACCGAGTTTTAAGAAGACTTATCGTAGAAAATATTTTAGGTAAAGGTTGTCAAGTGACTAAGTTTATATGTACATCGAAAAAGCAAACCGAAGTAATATCTGTCGAAGACAGTAATTTAATAATTTTTTCTCCATTATTTAATATTTTTTTATAATGAACCTCAATTGATAACTTAAATTAAATTTTGAGCAGAGTTGCCACATTTTTATTATTATTTTTAAATTAAATATCAAAATAAACCAATCATTACATCAAATTAAACAGACTCAATAAACGAAATAGTAATAGAAAAAAGTTTTAGTTTAGTTTAGTTTTAGAGAAGGGTTGCCACTGGTTTCAATTCGAAGTAGTTTCCAAAAAAGATAGCAAATTGACATTTTTTTCTCAAATAATTTTATCTATTTATTTATTTTAAGATTAAGCTCACTTTATTACTTGAAATAATTTTTATTTATTCAGAGTTGCCACCTTTTCATTATTATTATTTAAATTAAACACCAAAATAACTAATCATTACAGTATGGTAGTCAAATTAATGAGATTTAAGAAAGCTCAAAGTAAAAATTATTTTTGAGCAGGGTTG
This sequence comes from Zeugodacus cucurbitae, assembly GCF_028554725.1. Lineage (NCBI taxonomy): Eukaryota > Metazoa > Arthropoda > Insecta > Diptera > Tephritidae > Zeugodacus > Zeugodacus cucurbitae. The sequence goes on from NC_071669.1 coordinate 12,665,312, forward strand.
CCAGCTGTTTAAAATAATTATTTAAAAAGTAATTGATAAAAAAACGAAATAGACTAAAAAATTTGGGTATTTGCCGAGTTTTAAAAAGATTTATTATATCAAATATATTAGGAAAGAGTTGCCACTTGTCTGAGTTTATTTTAAATTAATAAAATATTATATACACATTGAATAAGCAGATTCGAATCAATTTCCGTCGAGAATATCAATTAAAACAGTTTTTGCTTTCGAAATATTTTAAGAAGTAGTGACTTGAGCTTACGTAAAAAGCATATATTTTGGACATACATTATATATTTTGAGTTAGAATAAACTTTCCGTTGCTACCTGTTTGACCTGCTGCCGCTTATGAATAAAAAAAAAACTGAACATTAAATTTTTATTACACAAGCCGTAGTAGGCTCACGCTGCCCCAAATACTCGTGTACCAGTTTTGTTTCCGTTTAAAGCGTTTTGTAACAACAGCTGGCGGCACGGCGGCACAAAAGTCAGCCGCAGAACAACGCACAACGGTAGAACTGAGTTTAAGACACACTGCATACATATAAAGCCACACATGCATTCTGCTTGCCACACCATAAGTCAAAAGAAGACACACAATGCGTAGCTCAGAACCAAAAAACAATAAAAATGAATTATAAAAAAAGTCTCTAAAGTAGAAGTAAATATGAAACTGGTTCACAGTTTGCTGTTACTCCACATAGTATTATTTGTGGACCGCTTTCATGCACCATTTCCATTTACATATGAAATACAAACACTCTTCTTTCCACCATGTAGACTCCGCTCCATGCATTTCTTGCCATTTCAACCAGTCAGCAGAGTCGTGCAACATTGTGTTCTCGCATTGTTGCCACAGTGGTGTGTGGTGTGTCAACAATCGGCTCACTTCCTTTGTTGGCACAACGACTGCTCGGCTTTGTGTCTCGACTGGTTTGTGGTGCTGTGCTCCTGCAGTCAACTGCGATAACCGGGCTACTACGCGCAGCAGCCGTGGTCTTTTGTTTGCCACACGTTGCTGTATTGCATGTTGCTTAAACCTCCTCTTTGTTTTTGTTGTATTTGTTAACGTTCTTGACATTTCTATATTTGTTGTATGCTTCTTCTTGCCTTGCAACTGTTGTTGACACATGTGTGCTATTCTTGTATACATATATGTCGGTGGAGCTGGTGAAGTCGCAAATGAAGTTGTCAGTCAGCTGATTGCCAGTGTATTAGCTCATTTGCATGAATGCATTTTACGCTGATAATTGTCCGCCAATAAATTATCGTACGAAAAGAAAGTTAAGCAATTGGAAAGAACGTTTTCGAGTTTTCATCGTAATGAATTTATAGATAAAAGGATCTGGCAACGCTGCAAAACATTCTATCTTTTTCAGAAATTCATCTATTGATTTCACGGGTTAGGTTAGGTTCAATGGCTGTTCCCCACCGGAGGAACTACACTTAGACCATTAAGGACATTTCTTAGCCTAGAACCTACCACAATCATGCGTTGATTTTTTACTACTATATCCGCTAATTTGCAAGCATCCAAGAAACTGTTTCCTAGATCACGCAAGAGCAGGACCTTCAAAAAGGGAATTTTAGGATGATTCTACCTTATTATCCTTCAAGCAGCTAGCATCCGATAACATTTTTAGTTTGAATCCCGATGGTACAATGGCCAGTTAGAACTCCAATGACTAGGGCGAAGAGTTCCTTTTGCGGTTTACCTTGGGCCAGAAAGACTTAGTGAAGGAATAAATGTTAGTGACTGTCCATCGCTTGCTCAGTTCAGCCGAATCCCATCCATCCAGAAGTAAATTACAACCCCATTCCACTGAAGATGAAACTACAGCGTCAATGAGAACTGATTTCGCTGTGGCAGGCTCCCAAAGTAATTTGATTGCGAAGATCCAATGCAAGTGATCAAGCCAAGCGATATTATAAAGAGAGTGAGAAACAACAGGACAGGACCATCTATCTACCACTTTCGTTCAGGTGAGCATACACCACTTCCTTTGTTGGTACAACGACTGATCGACTGATCATTATTATACAGTTTTTTTAAGCAATCAGAGTGACAGGAACATTTTTCGTTTTAAAATGAAAAATCAACCTCCGATATCTGAAAGACTTTCGTGAGAAGCTAACTCAGTTCCGATAATATCAATAATAAGAACTTGAGAACCGTCGGTATTAGTCATAGGCAGGGGGTATTATCATTCAGTAGGAAATAATATGCTCTTGAAATAAGTCCTTTGAAAATATTTTCAAAGAGAAAGAATAAGTGAAAAAACTACACATTAACTAGCTTTTAATCTAAAAAAAATCAGGTTCCACGATAAAAATATTGTTCAATGGGAAGACGGCTCTAAACCCATTGAACCATAGCTGAAGACTTTATAATAAACTCGATGCCGCTGAGCTGATAATTTACACTCAGTATATTTCAATATGCTCTTATATGGCACTCACCAACAAAGTTGTGTTGTCGAAACTATTTCAGGGACTGGAGTTATTAATAGGAACTATTATATATTATATATGATTTGAACATTAGATACCATTTTGTAAATTCGAAGAGAGTGGCAAATCGAACAGGCAACTGGTGTAAATAAAATATATTGACATAATACGATTGAGGATAGAATAGCAAGTGATTAAACCACTCTCATGAGGCATCTAAAGCAAAGTGTAGAATTGATGAAGTGCTCTGAAGATTTTGACATTATTTTGGAAAACAGTTGTGAGCATATTATTGAGTACCATTTTATATTTTTTTAATGTTTTACTTTCAATTCTATTATGAAATTAAACGAACATTTTGCTCTCATTTACGATAGCGCCGTCACTCACTGTCAAAATATTTTAATGTAGTAAAAGCTTAAAGCGGCTTAATTCATAATGCATAAGTGCTCAAACATTTCAACATCTTCCAAATTTATGCAATTCTGTGAGTGTGTTTTTCAACGCTAAACATATTGACAGCTGTCAATCAAAAGTGAAGTGGTGGAAAAAATGCACTATATTTGTTATACCACCAGAGGAAAAATAATGAATTTATGGCAAAAAAAATCAAATAAAAGATATGTGTTTTATAAACATAATTACATTGCAGCGTTTAAGTAACGGTAATAAATGAAAATTACGCAAAAAAGCATAAATCAACAACAAGGTATGATAAAGCTGCGCTCAATATAAACTACGAACCTCAACCGACAAACGACGACTACAACTGTACATAACTGTGATTGTTAATTAATACAACAACGATAACAACAAAACAAAATAGCGCCAATAGCCGCTAATGAGTGTCAATTTGAAAATTTAACAAGTAACATTTGTAGCCTGCTGGGATTTGAGCACAACAAATAACAAAAACAATAATAATGAAAACAACTTGTGGAACACGTACAAATGTTATTTGTAAACATACAATTCGTCAGTTGTAATAACAAGCGCTTTGGTGATTACAAAAACAACAACACTAAAACATTACTAATATATAAAAATAATACAAACGGCATTTTTAATACTCATAGGCAGCCATTAATACAGTTAGGCTTAATTGAGCATACAATAAATAATAAAAAAAAAAAACTAATTGTACTAATTATCACAAAACGCTTAATAAATGATCGGTTGATTTCTGTGAAACCTGCTGTGATTTCAAATTGTTTCGAAACGTTTCGATTGATTGATTTCGAAAGTGATCAATCTGACGAGCATGAACATTAATTCCGAGTTGATACTTAGTAAATACATATGAGCATATGTATAACGGGTTTAAATAGCTGTAGTTCGGTGTGAACATAGGTATCTTATGCTTACAGCTTCATCAGTAGTATTAATATCTGCAATTTACGTCTTAAACTCAAGTTTATTGAAGCTTTTTTGGTAATTCGTATTAAACACTATGTACCAAAAAGGAATTTAAAATATAAATTCGCTTAAACTCGCCTTAAATACATTTTTTTGGGACTTATGGAGTTATATCTCCGCTTTGGAACTCGATTTTGAAATATTTTATGTTAAACTCATAGTTTATTAAACACACAAATCAGAGCTGTTTGACAATAAACACGAGTAAATACGAGTTTATGGTACAACATAAATGTTCTATAACCTCTCTTTATATTAGAAATCATATCGGATTTTCTAATACATCCTATCCCTATTCTACTCAGTTATGGCTATCTGTGAGGGTGGTTGGGGTCATATGTAGAAGTTCACGTAAGTGATGAAATTTCCTGGCTGTCATTCTCTTGGGAGTGGCCAGGAACGATTCTTTTACATGTGGCTCAAGCAGTTCACGACTTCCGGTCTTAGACCAAGTATCCTCTGGGTACCAAACAGGCATCCGTCTGGAGGTGAGCTAAAGTGAGAAGGCGAATCCCACTTATGCGGTGTGCGTAGGGTTTGACACATAAAAAACCTCCCCAATGGAAAGAAATGAAAACTTCGAGAGAGAGACACAGTCGTCGAGTCCAGGCATTCACTCAGGTGGATGAACGTCTAGGCACAATCCGCATCAAATCGAAGTTCTTCATCATATCGCTGATTTGCCCCTAACGTACCTCTGAGCATTGCCCCCGGCACGATGTCAAATTCGTGCTTGACGATTTCAACGCTAGGGTGGGCACAACAGTCAGAAAATTCGGCCTCAATTATGAAACATCTACAAATGGGCTAAGGCTGATCGATACCGCCGACGCCCGAAGTATGATCGTCAGTAGTACTAGATTCCAACATAAGAAAATCCATCAAGCATGTCTCCAGTGTTTACGATGTCCGTACGCTCCGTCATCCTAATATCGACTCGGTTCACTATCTTGTAGCAGCAAAGATACGCACCCGCCTTTGTTCATGTAAATTATATAATTATATGTACTTATACCGCCGCAGATATCCGGAGATCTTTGAAAACATAATTTTTCTGTATTAAATTCTTTCTGACAAAAGTACTTGAATCGACAACCCACCGAGTGAAGGTCATGTATTTAGAGTTATCGATTATTTTATCCAGTGTTAGCTAGGTAGCACTAAAATAATGGTAATAAAGATCTGTCTGCATCGAACTATTGAAAACTTATAGGGTTTGTTTCTGACGGAACACTTCCGGATTTACTGCTTAAAATACGATTTACACCTCATCTGAGTTCATCACATATATAAAAGCTTTAACGGAAACATTGCCAAAAGAAGAAATATCAGTTAGAGTAAGCAGGACTTCAATTGACACATACATTTAAATTAGAATTTAATTTACTGCCGCTTTGGAGCTTTGAGCTTTCATTAAGCTCATTAGCATGCTTTCATTAAGCTTTAGAATCACTCTATCTAAATGTCCACCTGAACAGGCACAAAGTATAATTCATTGCGCACAATCACCGATTAAACCCAAACATTCATTCACCATGTGCGCCACTAACTTGTTTACTCAACAAGCGAACACAGACTATAAATAGCAATATGTCACACAAAGCTAGCTGGCGGGTTGGCTGGCTAGCTAATCCAGTTCTACTCGCGGCGTACAATGTATCGGTATTTCTCATCAATATTCATTAAACGCAGAAAAAAATGATATTTGCTTTAGCCTTGTCAATCTTAATGGTAGATTAACTTTCTTACGACGCAGACAAAGTTGATGATGATGATTGCAATGTTTATTGCATTGTGCTGATAATGATGTGCGGTGCAAAGGCGCGCAGACGCAGGCGCATAGACATGAGCGACGCGCCAGTGCATAAGCGTATGTCATTAGAAGCATAGGTAAATAAGAAAATAAAAAAATTAATGCGCAAAAAAAGAAGCGTGTGCAGCAATGATAGACAGACAGCTAGACAGGCAACAACAACAGAAAGTATACATATATTGACAGTTTATGCCAGTGAACGCCATAAAAATGCGCAAAATACGCAACAACAATAAAAATGTCCAAGTTATAGTGGGAATTATCGGTAAAAGCGCCCACTTATAAGTACATATGAATGTGAGTAAGTATGGCGTTTAATAGCGGCTGCTGAAGCGCGCTTGCCGAGTTTATGGCTGTGAACTAATGAAAATATGGCGACAATTAAAAATCAATTTACGTGCAATGCGCAAGTGCGCACGCGCAGACACAAACGACAAATAATAATGCTAGCGCTTCACTACATAGTGGCAAGTGGCAAGCGGCTGCAAGGATTGGCTGCATGATTGACGGCGCGGTACGCTGACAGTGAGACACATGTAGTACGCGTTGTTGGCCAAGTCAATCAGAAACGTTAGCGACCACCCGGGACTACATTTGTAGACGACATAGCTGGGCGTACAGGCTGCTCTATTGTTTTTGTATATGAAACACAGAGCCTGAACGGTTGGTGTCTTCACCGCTGACTGGCTGGCCGCGGATGTGCGCAGATTGACATGTGCCCCCAATACCGTTTTTTGTTTCAATTTATATGCGGTACATACTCACACATATAAGTATGTATAAGAGAGTGCAACTCCTTGTGGCCTCTTCATCCGCCTTAGCTGGCTTTAATCGCCCGTCCGCTGCTCGTCGGCCGCTTCATTCGCTGCATGCGCTGACGCGATTAAAGTCTAAATCGCACTGGAAAAATGATATGCGCTGACGTCTAAAGTGAAATCCCATGTCACGTGTCAAATGGCGCAAGAAACAGCAAAAACAAAAAAAACTTGATATTTTAAAGCGTGCAGGCGCATGCGCTGAGCGACTGACGGCTGTCTACTGAGACAACGTGCATGCACTCAGCAAGCAGCGAAAACAATAAATGCCGAGTGTTTTGTGGCATACTCTGCGAATATGTAAAATAAAATTGAAGCAAGAAGAAGTTGCAGAAAATAAGCGTCCAAATAAAAAGTTCTTCCAAGTGGCAGCAATAAATCACCACACGTCGGTAGCATAGCGCAGTTGTAGCATAAGCCGAAATTAAGAAAATAAAATGAATTTAAAACAGTAAGGGGCGCAAAGTTCAGGCGGACCATCACAGTTAATTCGGGACCCAAATTTTATTATGAGCTTTCCTCTCTCGCAAAATATTATTTTCGAATGACAATTCTCCTCCAAAATAGAATATTTCATTCATTTTTTGGTGATACTATTACATGAAATATCTCCTGGCATCAAGCAAACAGTCGGCGCATTCGCGTCTTGGCTCCCACGTCACTGTTGACAGTCATAACTTCGAGGTCGTAGATAATTTCGTATACCTGGGAATCAGCATCAACAACACGAACAATGTCAGCCTCGAAATCCAGCGCAGAATAACTCATGCCAACAGGTGCAACTTTGGACTGAGTAGGCAATTGAACAGTAAAGTCCTCTCTCGGCGAAGCAAAATCAAGCTCTACAAGTCACTTATCATTCCCGTCCTGCTTTACGGTGCAGAAGCCTGGACGATGTCAACATCAGATGAGACGACACTAGGAGTTTTCGAGAGGAAAATTTTGCGCAAGATTTATGGTCCTCAGAACATTGGCAACGGCGAATACCGCAGACGATGGAACGATGAGCTGTACGAGTTATACGACGACATTGACATAGTTCAGCGAATAAAAAGACAGCGGCTACGCTGGCTAGGTCATGTTGTCCGAATGGACGAAAACACTCCAGCCCTGAAAGTGTTCGATGCAGTACCCGACGGAGGAAGCCGAGGAAGGGGAAGGCCTCCACTCCGTTGGAGGGACCAGGTGGAGAGCGACCTGGTTACACTTGGGATCTCCAACTGGCGCCGAACTGCGAAGGAGAGAGAGAGGTGGCGCACTATCGTCGATTCGGCTATAACCGGCTGAACGGTTGCAACGCCAATCACATACTGTTACATGAGATATGGACTAACTGACGTCCAGTAAGGTAATAAGTGGGCTAAGGGTTTCCCCATACAGAGGGTTGACCGTTTCTTTTAAAAAAACTTGCTGGCATAGGTCAGGACTTTAGATTTACCCGAAGTCCTGCGTACTTCAGCTCGTATTATTAACTCACCACTATTCATAGCAACCCCATCTTTCCATGATTTATCCGAGAGCTGACCTTTTTTAGTATAAACTTATTGGCATAAGTCGGGATCGTCGATTGAATCGAAGTCCTGCGCACCTCGGACTCGAATATGTAGTATCGTAGGTCGGTATACGTAGTACCTCGGACCGTATTCTTAACTGACCCCTATACCATAACAACCCAGTCTATAGAAGATTTGTCCCGGAGCTGACCGTTTTTAGAAGAAACATATTGGCATAAGTCGGGACCGTCGATTCAATCAAAGTCCTAAGTACCTAGGACCCGAATACGTAGTATCGTAGGTCGGTATACGTAGTACCTCGGACCGTATTCTTAACTGACCCCCTATACCATAACAACCCAGTTTTTAGAATATTTATCCTAGGACTCCTAGCGTTTTTAGAAGAAACTTATTGGCATATGTCGGAACCGTCGATTGAACTAAAGTTCTGCGTACCTCGGACCGTATTTCTATCTGACCATTATACCATAGCAACTCTATCTTTCGAAGATTTCTCTTCTATTAAGTATATTTGCAAAAACAATACTCCTCTGCAAACCCTTGACGCCTGGGTATAAAAACACAACTTTAAAATGTAAAAACACTTAAGCAATTTGACTGAAGTATTTTCTTCTACCGACAACCACTTCTGACCTAATTTCCTGAATTGCGAAACTCAAGAATAGCCAGAAGAGCAAAAATACAACCATACAAACTGTCAATTTATACAATTTGCTCAAGTTACACCCTGCAAAGTAGCTTCAATGCTTTAACGAAATGAAAAAAAGAATGAAATTTACCAAGTCAGATCAGCCGCGCCTCGTGTTACGACTTTTGGCAAACTTTGTTGCGCCTTACATTTTTCGGCATTTAGTTCTGGCTGTCTGTGTCGTCGGCGCTTGCGGCTATATGCGACGCATCCAAGCCTTAAGAATAAGTAATGTATAAACTAAAGAATGGTTGTTGCGTTTAAGAACTGGATTGTTGTTGTTATTTGAGTATATTCATTTGTTGTTGCAATTGTCATTTGATATGCATGCTTTGGTGACTTAAATTTTATGTAAGCCGCTTGTAAGCGCTTTTAAAATGTCGTGATGTCGTTGGATTTAAGGAAAAGTGTTTTTGTACTTTGATGATGGTGTATTTGGGTGAGTTACTGGTGTGTGGTTGCCACTTTGTAATTAATTTTAGAAACCGGATACGTTTGCTTAGTGGGATTTACTAAACATTTAGAGATACGTTTCTCAAATCCCAATGTGATGGATGCTAATGTCCTCGCCTGGTACTTGACCGAGGACTTGGATGGTGGAAGTTAGGGAGGTCAGAACTTGGTTCTTGTAAGTGATCCCCTTGAAATAATTACAGACAACAGTTTTAGGGAGCACTTTATAATTCTGAAAGTGACGAAGATTTTAGGGAACTAAGTTTACGAGAAGTCGTCCGAATGTATAGGCACCCACGAGAGTCGATACTATGTTCAAAAAGATCTGTTTCAGCCACCCATCGAGTTATTTGTCAGATCTCACGTCTTTCGACGATGTATCGAGCTTCTTATCATTTCGCCGAGCTTTTATTGTATAATTCTCTCAGTTTAAGTCTTCAAATATTTGAACTCTACTTTTTCTACATGAAGGAGATCTCAAGAGACAATAATTTCGATAACTTCATGAATTTGGATTGTCTGGTAGTGAATATATTTTTAGTAAATAACCAGACTACAACTTTAATCTTCAAATCCTCGGTTTCCGCTCAACTTTCTATGAAACCCAACCTTTTGTTCTGAACCGAGAAGAACAAAGAGTTAGCTTTGTTAGTTAGCTTTGGTAAGCTACTCCTAAAAAAACAAACCGAATTAAAAGTCATTGACAGTAGCACTGGCAACCCTACCGCAACCTTTTGCCGTTTAGGTTATGTCATTCACAATTCACTGATCAGGTGTATAAATTATTCGAGTCTCGGGGTCTCAGGTTACGCGTTTGGCATTAAAATATCAATTTGACATTTAACAAAATTTACAAAAGAAAAAAATTGGACTATATGTATAGTATATATATGCAATACTTATGTATACCAGTTTTAAAGCATTAAACGATAAACCGCAGAAAAATACGAGGAGCAAACGTTGGTTTGACATGAGTAAGACAAGCTTATGATGAACTTTATTAAAGCGGCACTATATGTAAGGGTTTAAAGAAACTTAGAATATGAAAAGAAACCATTCAAGTGTATGCAAAGTAGAGATGAAGTTAAGAAAGTAAGTAGAAAAAAACAACAACAAAAGTTAACACGAAGAAAGTTGAGCTTTAAGAAATAACAAATATTTATTGGAAAAAGACAGGCAGACAAACAATAATCTTAAATGAGTAGGGCAACAGCATTGAAAACATACAAATTCAGTGCCAATCAAGTGGCAGTGAAAAGTAAAAAATATAAGTAAACATACTCACATACATACTAATGCTTTTTATATAAGCGCCTAAAGTGAAGTGCGCCGATCGACAATTGTAGGGAGGATCAAAGATCGAATGTGCGATCGAACTGCCGATCAAGCAATTGTATGAGTAATCGAAGAGTTTCAAATGCAAGTTGCTTGTGGTGATGGCAAAACACACAAAAACACCCGTGATTGACTGACTGACTGGCTGAATAGTCGGCAATCACGGCCGCCGAAGAAATGCAAATAACAATGGATTGAGTTGCCCAAAGGCGTTAGACGGAGAGCGCGCGCGGACACTCCACTGGCACGGCAAGAGACACTGCACTGCGCGCGAGTCACACCATTCACTCAACGACGTAGTCAATAAAACAGTCACTTGGCAGACAAACATACACACTTGACGCCCGGCTGGACGGCCTGTGGATGCTTCCTAACCCGTACTTCAATTATTTTGTCGGTACTCGATCACAAACCAAATGAGGTAAACACTTAACACCAGCGCGGAATCGAACATTTGAAGCGTACAAAGCGGTTAGAAGCCGGTGTTGTGGAGTACAAGTACATAAATACTTGTGTTTTTTTGCTTTTATTGATGATATGAGTACTATATGTATGTCTATATGTTCGTAAGATGGCACTCACCTGCATGTAACGCGCCAGTGCGGCGGCATTTGTACGTTGTTGTTGCTGTTGTTGTAGTTGTAGCAATTGTTGTTGTTGCTGTTGATGCTGCTGTTGCACTTGTGATCTCAACTGTGGCTGCGGTGAGCCCAATGGGCTAACAATTGTCGATGTCGAACCACCGATGCCCGTGTCATAGCCTTGAGCATTGCTGTTGCAGTCAACATCTGCGGGGAAGAATAAATAAAAATAATTGGTTAATAAAAAAATAAATAAAACAATAAAAAATTATTTAATTGGAATTTAATAGAAGCTATAAATTTGCATGTAAAAATAATGAGCAATAATTTGTTGGGGTTTCTATTCGAGAATAATTGAAAAAGTACTTAAGGTGTTCTGCCAATAAAAAATCCATTAGTTTTATCGAAGGTCACTTAAAATATATAGAACCCTACATTTGACGAACAACGAAACAGCTATGAAACAACGAAATGTGAGTATCAGCTTGATCCACCATCAAGCTCCATCCTCCAGCAGAGGTGTAAGCTCTGAAGATCAATTGATTTTAGTTATTAGCTTTCTGTATGCAATAAATTTCGCCTTATCAGTGTTTTGAAAGCAATACAAAATACAAAATCGGTTGCTCGTGATCATAGTAAAATCTCAAGATCTAGCAAAAAATATTTTTGAACGCTTCCAAACCGGCAGTCAATTCGAAACCTTAGAAACCTGAGTAACTAATTCAGTATCACAAAAAACAATGCTTTAGTTCGACCGTTACCCTTGCCAAAAGAGTTATAGTAAGCCTAGAGAACAGAATTTCTTCACCTTGTCATTGTTGTGTTGCTGTTGTAAGGGGTACGACAAAGAAGCGAAGTGAACGGGTCTGATGGTGAATGCAGACAAGACGAAATATCTTCTGTCATTAAACAAACAGTTAACGCATTCGCGTCTTGGCTCTCACGTCGCTGTTGACAGTCATAACTTGGGAGTTATAGATAAATTCATCTACCTTGGAACCAGCATCAACAACAACAATAACGTCAGCCTCGAAATACAGTGCAGAATCACTCTTGCCAACAAGTGCTACTTTGGACTGAGTAGGCAATTGAAAAGAAAAATCCTCCCTCGACGAAGATAAACCAAAATCTTCAAGTCCCACATCATTCCCGTCCTGATTTATGGTACAGATGATTAAACGATGTCGACATCCGATGAGCCGACACTAGGAGTTTTTAAAAGAAAGGTTTTGCGGAAGATTTATGGTCCTTTGAACATTGCCAAAGGCGATATGACAATGGAACGATTTGTACGACGCCATTGACATAGTTCAGCGAATAAAAAGATCAGCGGCTTCTCCGACTAGGTCATGTTGTCCGAATGGATGAAATCACTACAGTTGTAAAAGTGTTCGATGCAGTACCCGCTGATTACGGGTGGAAGAAGAGGAGGAGGCGACTTGGTTTCGCTTGGTATTTCCAATTGGCGCCGATTTGCAAGAAGAAGAAACGAATGGCACGCTATTATTGATTCGGCTATACACATTATACACAATTAGGTTTTGACATAATCTTAACCGAAATTAATCGAAGCTCAAAGCTAGACGAGTAAATTTTAGAAGACTTAAGATAAGGTGGTTAAGCCAAAAAGACTCGTTTCAACTAGATTTATAGAATATTCTAATGTTCTTCATTGTTAAGAGAGATGGATACACTGGTACAAGTCAATTTTTACAATCTCACAACAAACACCGAATACTTGCGATCTCGGCTGGAATAAAAAACACCCAGAGAACCATTTCTTTCTTAAGAAAATTACAAGACATATATTAAATAAGCACAATCTATCAGATGACTGTCACACAAATGTCAAGGAGAAAAAGTATTTTCGAGAAGTTTGATTCAAATTTAAGCCCAAATATACTAGGAGGTTGCATATTAACTTCCGAAGGGCAATTCAGGAATTGGGTTGAATATTATACACACGATCGACTACGGCAATTGCTAGGGTGTCCATGATAGTTACCAAGTTTTTATTAGAGATGTTCTCAACCCATTTAAGTTAACTCTAAACTTTCGTTTTTGAACATCATTTCATTTACTTAACTTTTTCACAACATTCACAGCGAGGTCTCGCACCGCCATTTGACTTCTAGTTAAGTATAAAAAAATCTAACCGCACACATTGTTTGGTAAATGTTAAACAAATAACTGGCAACAAGAATGGCAATAAAAATGTGCTAAGAAAACAATAAAAAGAAATCAAAAGGAGAAAAATAGAGGCAACAATGCCAACTGATAAATTGCGCCGTGTTTATGCAAATTTACGACACATGCAAATACAATAAAAAAAAATATCTAACTATCGGCAGTTAATGGCTGTGACTCCCTCTTGGAAGAAATAAAAAGCAAAAAAACAACAAAGAATGCTTGTTGTTGCAATTGCTCTGGCTGCTGCAACTGTGAAACGATCGTAAAGTGAAGGAGATCGATTTCAAATTGCCGCAACACAGCACGCAGCTGCAACAATTTGCACTACAGGCGGCGGTGGCGGGTGAGCACCGATAGACACACGCGAATACATACAGAATAGACAACAAGCTGGCAAATGAAGTGGGGAAATAAAAGCGCAAAATCGCAAAAGTAAATGCCCAACAGCGAGTTACTTGCTGCTCACAAACCAAACGATCAATTGTGCAAACGATCTGTAATTCAAACGATCGACAGTCACACGCATAAGTATGTAGCTACAAACACGGTTTTGTTTATTTTATCCGCGCTCCACTATAGCAGTTATATTTATGTAGAATTTGCAACTGCAGAAGCTGTCTAATAGTCAAAGTTGGCGTGAGTGAATGACTAAGTGACTGAGTGACTTGAGTGACTTGAGTGTGCGATCGCCGCGAGTTTAAAGCGCTGCTCTTAACCTCTTTTTAAACACAGCTTGCTGGCCACTTAGGCACGGCATTTAAGTAGGGGTAAATGGGCACTACGACTTCCCGCAATATATGAACGATTGCAAATAATTCTAGAATCCTACAATTTGCAAAGTTTTTAGATTTTTCTTCACAGCAACTATATATATATATGTCTTTTTACAAATTTAACAACCGACAATTTATATTTTTACCTTGTTTCCTCAGCTCTCAACAAGCCTTGCGAAACCGCAGCTAAAATCGCTCTTTAATGACACTAAACGTTCACGAAATCTACTCGACTAATCACTGACTATTGTAATGAACCATTGAGCTGATTGGTAGTTAAATTGTTAGTTATTCTTATTGTTGGTTTGTAGTAATTTTTTAAGCTTTAAAACGCGTAATACGCCTTAAGAGCTTAAGCTACGAGCGCAGTTTGTTAAGTCAGTCGCAATTAAAATTTGCCTAAATGCAACACTGCTACTGTCAGTGATCATTTGACAGTAGTCTGCTGTCACTTGTGACATAAACTGTAGGCTACTGTCACCTTTAATGCAAACTGCAGGAATTATAGTATTTGGCAACCATTAAAGAGTGGTGGCAACATTACTTTTGAAGTAAGTCAGTGGAAGAATTACAAATTTTGCGTCGTGCGTAAAGATAACTAGCTCTGCAATAACAGTTGACATGTTTTAAAAAATGTGTAAAATTAGGTCGGACTGGTGAAATCCGTGGATAAAACACTGATATCTTAAGGCGATCCTGATGACATATTCGACCTCTGAAATCAATGAATAGAATTGATTATTAAATGGATGTGAAAAAGTAAAGGTTGCACAGATGATTTTCGAGACCCTATAGGACAAAAATATATTCAAAGCAGTGGACTTCTCCGTTCGAAAGTGCATTCAAAGTGAAATTAGATCTGAAGGACGTAGATGGTCTTTCAGTTATGTTCATAAAATAAACGGTTGTTTCGGAAGCCATTAAAAATTATATAAGAGGTGTGTTCAAAAAATAACGGGAAAATTCTTAAAAAAAATATGTATTCATTCGTGTACATTAATACCATTTTTAAGAGTCCCCAGTTCGATATTATGCACTTAAGCCAGCGATTCTGCCAATCATGGAAACACGTCTCAAACTCGATTTTTGGAATACCCTTTTCAGATCTTTTAGCGATATCTTGTATGCTTGTAAAACGACGGCGCTTTAAGATTCTCTTTATTTATGAAAATAGGAAAAAGTCACATGGAACTATCTGACGAATATGGAGATTGATATTTGAAATTTAATAATCCACCAACTTATCTAACAACCCTCGTATATTAGGTGAATGGCATAATACAGCGCAATAATTATTACGCTTATTATTAGTTTATTAGAATACAAATTGCGCTAAACTTCAACATACAGCACAATAGATTTGATTTCGTGGGTGCGGCAAAAGTATGCTAATTTTAATGGCTGTTCTAATGAGATTTTTTTAGACAGAAAATCGTGATTAATTAAGAAACAGGTAGCGATTGTGTAGATTAATTGCATTGAACAATATAAAATCGTTCTTTACAAAATACAACTGGATTAAGTTAAATGTCTCGATACTTCTGAATTCCGAACGGATTTATGAATTGACAGAGACACCATTCCCTATTTGAATGGATAATATCAAAATTAATAGATGTTTTAGACATAAATGTTGGTGTCTCCATATGAAATACGGAAATATCAGCTATATATTAGGGTCTAGAGTCTTCTCTTTCATATTTTCAAAATAGACGACCATAATTCTTCACTTACTTCTTTACGCTGTTCTACTAGATTACCCTTGGTCCATCGAAGTCTTATTGTACGAAGGTCCTTTACTATTAAATATGTTTTGTACTCAAAAAAGTCATATGGCATTAACCCCATCACTACATAGACCATTGATGACCCTCTTGTCTTCCTTTCAAATGAAATGAAAACTGGAGAGCGGCCAATAAATTTAATTGAAAACAAAAATACAAATTAAAACCAATCCCTAGTCGCTATATTACGAGCATACTTGTGCTGCATGAACACCTATACGCCATACTAAGCTTCGGCTAATGCTTAGTCAAAGCTTCAAAGATTTTTATAGACGCGAAAGAGAAAGGTGTTGTTGACATTTAATGGCTGTTGCAATTGATTTAAGATCTGTTTTGTGGTGGCAAATGATTTCCGTCAGCAATAAAATCGTAGACACCGTCTTTTATATGGAGTGGTTGTAAATCTAGAGTTAGCTTAATCTTTTTGGGATGACAAATAACAAAAGCAAAAACAAAAGAGAAGAGTTGAGGAAAGCAAATTAAACGACAATTAAGATGAAACGAAATTAGAATGGTTTGCGGAAGATGTTTGGTAAGATTTATGTAGTGAAATGAGAGGGTAAACAAACAAAGAAGGTATTACGGATAGAATCGAAGATTTTGAGATTAATTATTTTTTATAATGACATTCTAATCTCAGGTTTCTCGTGCAATTTTAGCACTAATTCGGTATAATTTTTTAGAGAACAGATTTAAACTTTCAAAAACTAGATGTTTTGACTTTTCGACGTTCGAGTCTGTGGTTGGAAACTTGCTTTTTCCGATAAAGTATTTTGTTATTCTTCATTATCTTTTAATAACTGCGTTAAACTATTTTATATTCGTTTTTTTATTGAATAATAATTGAATTATTACTTACCCTTCAATGAACTATTACTATTCATACACATCGGACACTGATCGTTACGAAACATACACGAATAGCAACGCTCATGACCACAGGTATCGATCAATTTCCGGCGTTTGCCCTTATCGAAAGAGATGCGACAACTGGGACATACCGTACCGCTGCTGTCGTGCTCCAATAGGCGACGAATCGATTGGAGATCTGAAAGTAGATGAAGAAAGCAAAAAATTAGTATATGTTTTATAATAAAGGAATTTAAATTTTATTGATATTAAAGCAGTTTTTGCAGTTTTTCTGGAAGTCGTAATGTAGGCCACCCAAGTGAGTGTGGGAAAATGTGAAGAGATGGAGCAGGAGTAGAAATAATTTTATTTCTAACCTCATAGATAATTGAGCATCGTAATAAATTATAACTTTTGTTTTAGAACTTTATTATAGCTCTTTCGAAGCCAAATAAATTTATTACACCTAAGATTATAATTGAGAAACCAGTTTTTGCCTTTCGCACAGCCACTCGATTAACGATCAGCTGTTATACATTTTTTTGCTGTTCATAAGAAGCTGGTAAGTTTCGATAACTGATTGCTAATTTTTCAAAAACCACAATCGTGAGAACAACAACTCGCAGAGTCACTTTCCAATTTCAACTCTATTTGCATTCGATTAAGGATTAATGTAGTGAAATGCGATTTTTATTTTGTATCTAAATCAACGCCTTAGTCGATCAAATCCCGGTTAATCACTTTTTCGAGTCTGAACGTTGAGTTTTATCTCTTACAATGACTTAGAAATGGATATTTTAAACTAAGATGAAATGGAGATTGAGTAGATTTAGGCTATTTAGATTTAATTAGATTTCTAACATTTGAGACTGGAGCTGGAATTTCTATTCTTGAAGCCATGTTAAACCTCTTTGAAGCAATATCAGTTATATTCAACAACACCTTGGATAGGTTATATTATTTCAGGATTTCTCGGGCGCGAAGAAAATTGTTCTTAAATTTTCTTCCGTATGTAAATTGTTAAAGGACCTGTTTCGGAATGAAATAAATTTTGATTTTGAAATTTTTTAACAAAAATTTTCTTCACTCTCATTAATATTTACACCACTGTGACACTTTTTTAGTAAATTGTGTGACATTTCGCGAGCGGAAGTAGAGTTTTTCATATGTTGATTTTTTTCTACCAAAAAGTCACGCATTAAAATGCAAATTCAAACTTCCTAAGAAGTCAAAAAAAAGTTACAAATACTCACAGTAACTAAGGCTACAAAAGAAAAGTATAAAAAAGAGCTGGCGTGTAGGTTGGGCAATAGCATAAGAGCACAAAATGATTTGAAAAACAAATAAATAAAATAAAAAAATATTGGTAAATATGTGCATTTTAAGTGGGTTGCCTAACACCATGCAGCACTCGAATGCTAAGCAAGAAATGCAATTCAGCAGGCCAAAAGGAAAAATAATATAAAAAATATTAAAAAAAAACATTAAACACCGGCGCAAGAATTGCAGCTAGACTTTTTGACTGCGCACAATTTTTGCTTTTGAATTTAATTTTTTTTATTTTTGATTTTTATTTTATTTTCTTATTTTTTTTTAACTCTTTTTTTAATTTATATATTTTTTAGAGTTTTATTTTATTTTTATTGCTGTTGTTATGCAGTTTTGTTGTTATTTTTTTTTTTATTTGAAGACTTTTTGTGCGCATAGACAACCGGTTGGCGAAGCGCATGTTCTGCGGCCCACACAATTATTCTGAGGACTAAAATGAAGCAGCACAAAATTATGTATATAATGGTTATACGTTCAAGTATATATATTTATATATGTATGTATGTATGTATGTATGTATGTATATAAAGCGAACCACCGGAGTCTTAGCAAAGCAGTCACTTCTATTCATACGAGTATGCCCACAACCTGGTAACCCCAAACAGCTATTAGTTTTTATTGTTTTTGCAAATTTGAATGCGCGCAATGGAGGAAATATAATTTGGAAATACGTTTTAAACATATATAAGAGTATATACATATTTACGGTTACAAAACGCATTGCAACTGAAGTCTTAATTTTTTTATTTCTTAAATTTTCTCGAGTGGCTTGCATGAATGAAACCCACACTCGCACGATTTCCAGCCAAAACGCAGTGCAGCCACAAAGTTCATTCAGAAACTCGACTTACGAAAACTACTGCGACGCATTCGTGCCATATGCCAAGCGCTGCAACCGGACGCGAACCAAACCAAAGCGCGGCGCAGCAAGCCAAACAACCCACTCGAAAATATTTTTTTGCAAAAAAAAACAAATTTTTATTTATTTTTTACTTCTTTGCTTGTTTGTAATTTTTGTAGAATTTTTTCGCCTTAAAACAACAGCGCGTGTGCGCAACGTTCGCATCCGCTCGTTTGTGTGCTCCGTCGCAGTCACCACGCCAGCACCACCACAGGGCAGAATATGGCAAAATCGTTTTGCTGATTGTAATGTTTTTTAAAAGCCTTCGAAGCCTTCAAAGCAATTGCTATTTCATTGTACTTTGCTATTGTTGTTATTGTTGTTGGTGGTGGCACAAGTGCAATTGCGTGGGTAGATAACAACAGCTTGGCAAATACTACTCGTAGAAGGCAGGCAGCTGTGTGTGTCTAAGGCTTTGTCTGCGTCTGCTGAGTGTCGCTTATGGTCTGTAAATGTCATTTATGCGGGTTTTATTGCGCATTGCGCTGAATTGTTGCTGGAAGGTTAAGGTTCCCCACCCACTGTTAGTGCTGTGTATTTATGCAAATGGCGGCATGTTATGCAAAATTGCTTCAAATTTAGGGAATGATTTTTGTGATTTGAAAGAATTGCGCATAAAAACTTCAACATCTGTCAGTTTTGATACACATTTTGCTGGACAATAAAATTTAAAGTTGAAAGAGTCAATCTTTTATGAAAGCTTTTTTCCAATTCTCGAAATATTAGAAAATTCTTTGTAATGCCGGAATATTAAAGTAGCTAGCTTCTAGTTTCTTTCAATATTCTTTATAGCAAGGAATTTTCTGTAAGCTTAAAACACTCTTCAAATAAAATATGATGAAATCTATTCAAAATTATCATATTGCTCAGTAGACATAACTCTATAACCCATAAGTACTACTGCATAAAATAATGATATTTTTTGGTTAAAGCTTCAATGGAAGTGAAAGTTCAAATGAAAGCTTATTTATAGGTGAAAAGTCCAACTTCTGATGTGGATATAAAAAAAAAGAAAAAAGAAAACGCTTGAGGTTTCATAATGAAAGGTTCAAATAGAACATTTTGTGAATATAAAGCTGGAGTGAAAATAATAGCTCGAGCTTCAAATAAAATAGAAGGAAATTCAATATTTCTCAGTAGTCATAACTCTGTAACCCACGAGTAATAACTGAGCTCTGTAAAAACTTTTCTTTGGAATACATAAATTGAAAGCTTCAATAATAGTGAAAGTTCAAGTGAAAGCTTCAGCTTTACTAACGCTTGAGACAAGATCGTAAAAAGCTTGAAGTACCAACGAGCAATAATTTTCCTATGAAAAAATGTGTTTTAGAATTCATAACATTATATTTTTTCGTGAAATCTTCATTAAAAGTGAACGTTCAAATGAAAGCTTTAATGAAAGCTCGAGCTTTTAATTTAGAAATAAAAACTGCTAAATTAAGCTCTTTAATAATTCAGGTTATTTTCATAGGTTTCATGGTGAAACTTCAAATAGAAGCTTTACTAAGTAAAAAGATTTAGTGAAAATAAAAGCTACAGCTCGGTATTTTCTAGTCTTCTTAAAAGTGAAAGTTCAAGCGAAAGCTTATTTAGTGGTGAAAGCTTCAATGAAATATTGAGCTTTTGTTGTAGAAATAAGAAATTAAAATAGAAAGCGCTTTAATTATTCGCGTTGCTAAAGTTTCGAGGATCAGTACAAAGCTTTAGTAAAAAAAAACTCCAGTTGATAAGTGCGAAAATCAGTTTTTAACCTTCAAGAAGTCGCGCGTAGTCTTTTCGACCGCCCATGGTGAATAAAGTATTATAATTTTTGTGTATATAATCCCAGATATTTGGTAGTTCTTGTATCTTGAGGTTAGTTCATTTCCAATCGAATGCACTATTTCCGTCTCTTTTTAACCCTTGTCGACTGTTTATAGCGAGCATTTACTTCAGTTGCCTCTCGTCGTCGAAAAGACTACGCGCGCCTGACGTCTTTTAGTTTACGCGCGACTATCTGTGCACATTTCCTGATATAATAAAGTGTTGCAGTTATTGGTAAAAATGGCTAAAACAAGAATAAGTGAAAGTGAAATAATGAAATTTCTCCTAGAGGAAGATGATGAAACTTTAAGTGATGAAGGATCAGAAGTCTCTGACCACTTATCTGATGTGGAATGTAATGAGGAATCAGAAATATCTGAATGTAGACCAGATGTGGAATCTGATGAAGAAATGGAACATTCAAACGAAGAAAGTAACTCGGAAGAGGAAAACATTCCTTTGGCTGATAGAGCTGCATACTTCATGGCACGTGATAATGTTACAAAATGGAAAAAATCAAATAGTGATAGAGTCAGGTATCCACCCCATAATATTCTGACTCATTAGGCTGGTGTTCTTGGAAAAGGCATGGGCGTAACAACATCTATAAAAGCATGGGATTTGTTCATATGCGATAAAATTATAAGACAGTAGTAAAATATACTAACGAATTTATACAGAAAAAAGAAAGCGCATACTCCAGAGTTCGAGATTGTAAAACTACCGATTCTGTTGAGGTTCGGGCCCTGTTCGGATTATTATATATTGCTGGAACTTAACGAATGTCTCATGGAAACTTGGAGGGTGTGTATAGTGATGCTACTGGTCGAGACCATACGGTATTTATTTGCAATGAGTGTTTTGTGACCGATGAACCTGATGAATCTGACTATTGAACTATTTTAACTTTCTAATAAGATTTTAATGTATTTACATTCTTTTCAATGTATTCTATGAATTTTTATGTTTTCCCCAAATTTTGAAAAAAAATTGTTTTGTTTTGTGTTAAGATTAATGAATTTACTTTGCATTCAATGAATTATATTACTTTTTATGTTTTTCCCTCATTTAAAATGACAAAAAATTAAAATTATAAATTTTTATTCCTTTTCCTGTATAATATTATTTTATGATTACATAATAACTAAAACTAATAAAAAAAAATGAATTCAACAACTTAATCCACTTTAAATCTCGCATTTCAATTGAGGCGTCGAAAAGACTACGCGCGACCGTTTTTGTTACAAAAGATGGCGCGCCCGCTTGAAGGTTAATAAGAAATGAGAAAAAAAATTTTGTTTAAAAAAGGAAGGAGAATTGAATGCGAGGAGGAATTTTTGACGAAAGTTTCTTACTTCGCCGTAAAGTTCTTTTAGTCTGTTTTTAATAGCATTTTATAATTTTTTCCGATCAAAGCATAGATCTCTTAGAAGTGATATTAATTTTAAGTATAATAATATATAAATGCTGGTCAACATTTCCTCAGCATTCACGAATCGTCTAGTGATTTCAATTTTCTAAGTAAAATTATAATTTTCATTGTCTTCTTCACAGTCTTCCTTATCTTCTAAACTCCCTTAATCCAATAAAAACAAATATTTTCCCACCAAGAAACAAGAAAGAATGCAAATTAAAATGATTTGTTCGAAATGCGGAAGTGAATTCTAAGTGAATGGTCAAATAGCGCTGCAATCGAACGTCGCCTGGCAACAACAAGATGCGTGCCACATTGCGGTCACGGCGTTGGCGTCTGCGTAGAATATGTAAAAACCGCAATGGACGAGCGAAGATGAGATTTCTTTGTGAGCGGTGAATAATAAAACAATCTACATGCATATATATGCAAGAATATTCTTACAGAAGACATATGTTGCGCGCTGGAACGCCAGCCGCCAAGCGCCCTCCGCTCCGACATGCCACAGGCAATTTAAAGCGCGCTGCTGACCGCTGAGAAAACAATATGCAGAATGCGAAAAATTGAATTTTCTCGAGTTAATGACTACTTTCACTGTGTTTTTTGCTGTTGTTGTTGTTGTATGTATGCAGTTGTACTGCTAAATTCAATTATGACAAAATGTGCCTGGCCATGCAACAAAAGCCACATTGTGTTGGCGTACACAAGCGTGTTGCAATGAGCGCTTAAGCCGCTTAACTCAATTTTCAGCTAAATTTGCACAGAACAAATGCGGGGAAAAACAACAACAAGAACAAATGTGTACATATGTGTGTGTGTGTGTTTGTGTACTGGCATGTCCTGCGCTTTAATGATTTCGGTTTGCGAAAAACCGCAACGCAAATTAACAACGACAAACGTCAACCGGCGAGCGAACGCCCACACGCCGCAGCGCCAAAACGTGCCGGGCAACCGCTGACACACAGACACACACACATACAAAGAATGTCTTGCGGTTGCATGCAACGTGGGTCGTTGGACGACGCGTAGGCTTACTACGCGCCGCTGACGCCAATGCAGTCTTTGTGCCAAAGGCAGGCGTAGAAAGAATAGAAAAAGCAACAAAAAAAAAAATAAAAACAACAAGAGAGTGCAACAAACAGCAGACAAACGAAGCGGAAAATTCAATTCAATCAAAAACAAAGGCAAACAGCAAACTGTAAAATCAAAAACAACACAAACAACAACAACAATATGCTGGCGCACAAATGAAATTGTTGCACGTAGTAAATAAATCTGCGAATCAAATTGGTGACGCGCTCGCTGAAGTGACTGAATTAGATTTGCCGAGTGGCATGCATAAAAATGCATGTTGCATGCATAACTGTAGCAACCCAGTGTAGACAACGCGGCAGACTGCAGCGCGCATTAGTTGAATTGGGCGGACAGGACGGGCCCCAATTTGTGCGCGGGTTGTTGCTGAGCGACCGACCAGCAGGCGTACAGCGGTTGTTGTTGTTCGAGTTGTAGACACACAGTAGTCTAGGCGCATAATTTCGCACTACAATTGACAACCTCATACCAGCGTTTAAGCATCACGACACATTGTGGCACAGTGTGTGGTTTATGGTTGGTGAGAAATTTGCAAGTTTTATTGCTGCTCTGTGGGTGGTGAACACTTTAGACGTGGACAATGCAAAGAAACCCGCTAGGGCTGATGGATTTCTACAAAATGTTTGGATTCTAGAGTCGAGTGGAGCGTCCAGTGCTGGATTACCTTTTTCCAAAATCTTCGATTTGCTGTGGACAGCATTTATTGATCCCTGGCTGGGATTCTTCTTCCCAATATGACTCATATAACTTCATAAATGAATGGCTGGGGTTCTACATCCAGAGATGAGCCATATAACTTCACAGATGCTTGACTTGGACTATTCTTCTTGAGACGAGCCAGATAACTTCATAGATGGCTAGGGTTCTTCGGGAGATGAGCCTTATAACTTCACAGATGTCTGGCTGGGGTTCTTCTTCCCGAATTGAGCCATATAACTTCATAGGGTTATTCTTCCCGAGACGAGCCAGATAACTTCATAGATGACTACCTGGAATTCTAAACTTTCCGAGATGAGCCATATAACTTCATAGATGCCGGCTGGGGTTGTTCCTCCCGGGATGAGACATTGGGTTCTTCCTTTAGAAATGAGCCATATGACCTCATAGATACCAGGCTGGGGTTCTTTTTCAATAAGTTGAAGAAACTTTTTTTTAGCCTTAAGGACTTCTGGACTTATTTGGTAGTCCGTGGTATTGAATCGGTGATCTGAATGGATTCTACGGTTTCTTCTATTTGTTGTAGTCTTTTCGGTGTCATCTGACAAGTTTATAGTTTTTTCGAACGATAATTTACATTCTTCGACTAAGGAAGGTTCCGTGTGCTTCAGATATTAATTTGGGTTCCGAACCGATGAGACCGATGATTCTACTATCTAGACAAAAAAAAAATCGGACTAAAGATGGTGGGAATAAGTTTAATTGGAATAGTATACTGCACAAATATCTAACCTCAAAGAATATTTAAGTATTTTTCACTTCAAGAGACTACCTCTAGAGATATATTTTGGTCTTACTGACCCTGGTAAAACATTGATCCACAAGTGAAGGGATTATAGGTCGAGAAAATAGTCTTGAGTATTTAAAAAGGAATTCCCAACTATGGAAAAACAAAACGTCGCATTGACTTTTCAATCCTAACAAAGTTAGAGTCATTGGACATCAACTAATTGTATTATCCTGACAACAAAAAAGTGCGGATCAACAATTCAATAATATATCACTAACCTCGAGGAATATTTAAGTATATATTTAGCCTCTAGAGAGGACCTGTAGAAATATCTTTTGGTCTTACTGACCCTGGCTATTGACATGCATTTCGAGTAAAAATAAAGTTTGATCCACGTTTTTTCAATACTAGATATTAGCTTAGAGCTGAATTAAATCTACAAAATATTACGTTCTAAGTTCGAGGAAAGCTATATGACATCCGAAGGGAAGGGATTATAGGCCAGATAATAGTTTTGAGTTAGAGATCATTAATCTAGTTAGGTCTTCAAAAAGTTATTCGAAACTTGGTGAAATTGAATAATAAAAATTTTTCGCCACAAACAAGCTACTCACAAAACACTGTATCCCCTTTACCACACCAGCGACACTTTTGCTTTGGGATTTTTCGCATTTGATTTATTAGGTGTTTTGCGAGAATTGAGGACACATGCGTGCGCGTACGCGTTTGTGTCACTTGTGTATTATTACTATTGCATTGTAGTTTATTGTGACGAGTGTGTTACGTGTGGTGCAACTTTGCGCTACGATTTTTATCTAATTTTCGCATTTTCTTTTTTATCTGTTGCTCTATTGCTTGCCACATATTTTTAACTTCATTATGCGGTAAGTAAGTCATTTCCGCAATTTTTCAATAGACTTAATGCCACAATGATTTCGTTGGCCTGCGGGCATTAGAATGTGAGAAATTTTTGTGCGTTATTCGGTGCATAATCGCATTGTATGCAAGTGGTGCGAAAAATATAGGCGAGTTACCAAGCGGTGATTGTAGTCAGCGTGCGGAAAAAACAAGTGTTGGAAATATTAATTAGCTGTTGCGTGTAAAACATGAAACAACAATAAAAAAAGTAATAAACTCAGTCATAACTCAAGTTGCATGTGAATGTTTATCAGGGAAATATGCATTTTCGTTATAATGGGTTCCCAAGTACACCTTTTAGTACAGTGAGAACAAAATCTGTTCATAAACACGCCTATTTTCCGTAGAACGATATTTTGAATTTTAAATGAACTTATTTGACTTTATAATAGCTAGTTGAAGCATCTATATAGCTGCAGAATCAAAATTAAGCTCTATAGAGAACCGATAAATGTGGCAACTCTAATTTAAAAATACCGGTTATGGTGATCTCTATCCTTCCTTTGTAATTGGACCGCATATAACAGTCTGATTTGATATTCTTAATAAAATTTATTGAAAATGTATCGGTAAGAATAATTTAATTGGACAAAGAGCCCAAATTGGTTCATAACTCACTCTAGGGAGAGTCGGTCTCTCCTTCCTTTGCAATTATTCCACATAGACGAGATGATTTGAAATTTCTTAATAAAATTTTGGGAGGATTTTTCACTTAAGATAATTGAATTTATTACAGTAAAGCCCCAAATTGGTATCTCTTCCCTCTCTGAGGTCAGTTTAGTCAACGGTTGCTGCTCTATTTGAAGATTTACCTCGATTTTATAAATAAAACTGTAGTATCAGTTGCAATAGAGAAATTTTGCCCAAAATGAATACTGAAAAGCTTTAAGAAAGTTCCAGAAAAGCTTGCAAGTTGCTTGCTAATTGATCAATTAACCGGCCTCTGCTCATTTTAAAACGCTGATTAAGGTCAATTTACCATACAAAACTTACCAACTTCTTATGAATAGCAAAAACAAAAATGTATAACAGCTGATCGGTTATCGAGTAGTCGGCAGTGTGAAGGGCAAAATTTTAATTGATCAATTAATTTGGCTGTGTGGAAAGGCCACTGAGAGCATTATTTAACAGCATAATAAGGCAAATGACTAATAATCTATTTTTATAACAATCAACGACTTAGAACTCACATAATTCATTTGAACTTACTGCCTTTGCATGCTTCCCATAATTTCATTTAAGTTGCTATAATTTGCATTATCTACAATTTGACTACTTTTTCTTTATGAACTTTTCCTTTGCATTTACATTTGTATTTACTGTTAATTTTCATGCAACACTGCACCAGTTAAGTGTGCATAATTTCGAAGAAGCACATGTATTCATAAGAAAAATTATAGCAACTGGCGATAAGGGTACTCAAGCTAAGGTAGTCAGACAGACAGCCAGCTAATTTTCCGAAGGCAATTGAACTGTGTGCTGCTTCTACTACAAATTATTGCGACTTTTGCGGAAATTTCGCGCAGCTGACAATAAATTTGCATACAAAAGACAGCAACGAAGACATGTGTTACTTGTTTAGAGATGGGTCGGGAAGACAAAAAAATTTTTTGGTACAAAGAAAAGGAGTTATTTTTGAAAAGTAACAGTAGTTGAGCATATTAAAGGAAGAAGAGACAGAAGCAGCGGGAACATTCATTATTTTTTCTCTACAAAAAATTTTTGAGTCAAGAATTGTTGTACTTATGCCGACGTCTTTTGCTTGTAGGTAGTATACATTTATTACACTATCGACAATTTTATATCTTAAAATGGCCACTCACGACTTCTAGTCCTCATGTAATCATCCCTAACACGCAATACTTTCGAAATGCAACTTGCAAAAGCAGCAGACAGGTTAATGGACAGCCTTAGAGCTGTTAACGAACAGCCACTTAAGCAAGGAAGTAGAGTCCTTGAACCGAAACTGGCGCAATAAATAAAGTTTACAAGCTACACATTTGTACATATTTATGGGGAAGCATTCGCTTGTAATTAAATTTACATTTTCATACATTTACACTGCGCGCCGACGCATCACTGCCAACAATGACATCTGTCAATTGTTGACAGTTGCACGACATGCAAGTGAGTTGTCGGTATTTTTGTAATCTTCTCTTTTTGAATTTTCGCATTGTATGCAAAAACCGTAACAATTTGCATGTGAAAAATAAAATAAATGTTTTAAACAAATTTTATATAAATATTTATTTGCGCAATTGTTGGTCGATGCGTGGAGCTGTGACAGCTGATCAAGCCATGTTTCCGTTTAATTTGAATATGCAATATATTTAGCGCTACCGAGGTGTCATTTGAAACGATGGTGTTGGTATGCATATAAATGGTTGGTTAATTAGCAGGAAAAAGGTTGGTTGAACACGTTTCAGTGACAGGAAATGAAATATTTAAAAAATAAATAGTAAACAGAAATTAAATAAAAAAACTCTTTTTGAGTGAAAATCCCGAAATTTGAGATATGGCTGTAGGACATAAATTCACTCTTATTTAGACTCAAATAAATTTAAGGAATACTGTCGAGATGACTGTTCTCGATCGGATAAAAATCCGAAACCGTTTACATCAGGTAGATAGGCATTATTAAAAACTCATAAGTAGAGACATATAAATCCGAATCCATTACGAGTAAGTGTATAGGCATTATTGAAGCCTCATAAGTAGAGGTGTGGACATAGATGACTAAGATGAGACCCATATCACTCTATCACAAGCACACTATAAGAAATGCAGTAGCGGATGGTGAATGATACCCTTGGGCTCAACCCACACCGGATTAGTCAAGACGTATTTTCTTGTCTGATACGACAACATCCCATGGCTTCATATGTGACAACCCATATCGAACAAGACAAGGCAATAACGCATGTTCGCTTGGTATGGGTTAGATTTTGTCTTATTAGTCAAAGACGTTTTTGACTATTCCGTTGTGGGTTGAGCCTTACAATTGTGTGGAACACTCTTTAAAACCAAGACTGTTCCATACTATGGCTGACCGATCAGTTCGGCGAGATCCTAACAACAGCCGGTTCTGCGATGCCAGAATTGAACCCGATTTCATCCGGCCAAGAGTTATTATTTTGGAGATCTGAACCTTTTTAGATCGGTAAGTCAAAAGAAGATCCTCAGCATATGACTGAACCTAAGATAATGATAAAGAAATGGAAAATAATCACTGGTCAATGAGAACCTAATGTAAAACTTTTTATGTCAGATGAGTTCGATGAGACTCTAGGCGGTTTCCTACATTAGATGAAAAAGGGCTATTTTATTGCTGTTAAGAGATACTATACTGTTAGCTGGAATTTTTTAAGCTATAAGAACTCTTTGAGAGTAATATACACTGTATTGTGAGATCCGAGGTCTATAAAAGCATAGAATTCCTGAAGGAAATACCATCAAGCAAATTAAACTTGTCTCAGGTGAGATCACTAGGATTGTGTTCAGTTTCCGTACCACAGAATATGTAGTAGAGATGGAAATCTTGAATCTTGAATAATCAATGTAGATTTATATTATGTTATGGTCTGAGGTCGACACCTGGGAACAGTTGAGTTCGATAACAGGAACTCAAATTATGAAAGACAACAAGATACTAAGGGATACTAATGAGACTAAAGGAACACTGAGGAAATCGCGGACAAACCGCAGACGCAGAGGAAGATAGATTGTAATGCAGCGAGAAATGCGAAAAGAAGCGAAAACTAAAGCAAGGTCCAAACCCTGACCTCACGTAATGCAAAACAACGCAACCCACGCATGAAAAACCCCCAAACCGCATGGCATTCTTTCACTTTTTATCAACAATCGACAAAAAAAGAGTCAAACAACACACCTTAAAATAAACTCGAGACAATTCAACTCGAAACAAAAGTGGCCGATATAACTCAAAAGCGCACGAAGAAAACGTGAGCGCACTACAAAAGTTGACCTAAACTCTTTGTCATTAGACTTGGCTTGACTACCTTTTATGAGCGCGCGCTGTTATTATTATGTTGCATGCAGCACAAGTATACTTAACGCCCACAATAAAACATTACTTGTGTCACCTGTGCCATGGGCACGTAGCTGGCGGTATTTCTCTAAAATGTACCGGAGTATATAAAGCGAAATAGCAAATTGTCAAAAGATAAATGAAAAAAAAAACGTCAATGCATAAAATGTAACAAATAACGCTAAAAATAGTTAAAATGCACATAAGATTACAGTGAAAATAATAATAATGAAATGTATAATAAAAACCAGTAGAGTTGTTTAGCAAATCAATTATAGCTGTAAGCAAGGCGGCGCGCGCAAGTCGACAATAGCGCGCGCGGCGCATAAAACGTTGAGCGCGCAATTTTAAACGCCCGCGCTACTGAAACGCCAAATGCCAGCAGCATTTCTTTCCAATTGCGCGCAATTTTTATGTCATTCTGTAGACAACACAGCCGCGCGCCTTACTTTATCAACGCGCGCATTACATTAACTACACACGCCGCGCGCCAGCTTTCTATCTGTGTATAAAAACCGCCCGCGCGCATAGAGACTATATACAAGCGCGCGCTTGATGAGTAATACGCTGTTGGCCATCATGCGCCGCCACCGCGCTTAACTTTATTACTGTCGCGTGGTATTTGGCTGACATTGTTGTTGTCACCACAAGCGCTTACGGTCATAACGCTTCACTGATTAACCTGTTGCTGTCGGCGTTGACGCGCCGCACACATTTCACCGCACTGCTTATTGTCAGTAATTTTATTTCCATTTTTCGGTTTGATGATTTAATTTATTTGTTTACGCGCGGAATTTATGAGTTCATGCGGTAAGGTGTTGATTGCTGCCAGTATTGGCGCGCGCGCGTACATTTCTTTTTATGGTGACTTTGTATGTGTCGAAAAATGTAGCGATTTCTCCAAATTTGGACGCGTTCACACACGAAACGCGCACATATTTGCATTTATGGCGCTTCGGAAAATTCGCGAAGCGCGCGCTCTTAGGCGATGTGTCATAGAGACAGCAGACACAGGTGCCTCTTGGAGTTTGTTTCAATTTTTATTTATTTATTTTTAAAATTTTTGTTTCCTTGTTGCTAGCTGTTCACTTCTCTTTGTACACTTTGTTTGCTGTTACTTTGTTTGATTGTTATCGCTAGGCCATCAGCGGCGCTGGCGCTTCGTAGCACACATAAGTTACGCCGACGCGTCAGCACGTTTCGCGGAAATTTCGTATGAGCGAGCAAAAATCATGGCTGTAGACATACCCATTAAATTTTTATATATATGTATTTAAATATTTACACTCTACATGGCAAGCCGTTGGTGGGCATGTTCACGGAATGTCGTCGCGCTACGCTACACTCACCTACGATAAGCGCCGAAGCATTTCGCCACAGAATGCAATGCATATGGGTATAATATATCGTGAGAAAGTTTAAAATAAATATTTACTGTTACTTTTTTGATAATTGTTCTAGAGAATATAACTTAAGGGGTTCCACAGAATTTTTAGAAGAATCTTAAAGACTTTTCGAACTAAAAATCATAATTATCTCGAAACATTTTGATTCAATAGGAAACTAACAAGAAATAACTCATTATTCCATTCCCTTAGCTTCAGACCCTTATCTACATAAGTTCCTGCATGGGACCAATTATTTGTTATTACCCTGCAGTCTTCTGTAGAATTCTAGATTGCGAGATTTCGAATCTAGAATTTTCGAATCTTCGCACCTAGAATCTACTTATTCATAAGCTCAGACCGATAACAGGAGTATATTTTTACAGCTAATTTAGTCTTCTTTCCTTGTTGAGAAGTTATGAAAATTTCGAATGTAGAAAAAGTTGTGAATTTATTAAAAATATCGGTTTATCGATAATTAATTTAAAAAATAATTTATTTGATATCATTTTTGTACTAAGATTTCGTTTATCGATAAACATTTCGACGTATTTACAATATTTCTTTTAAATATTTTAATATCGATAACGATAATAATTATCGATAAA
This sequence comes from Zeugodacus cucurbitae, assembly GCF_028554725.1. Lineage (NCBI taxonomy): Eukaryota > Metazoa > Arthropoda > Insecta > Diptera > Tephritidae > Zeugodacus > Zeugodacus cucurbitae. Next base: position 12,696,919 of record NC_071669.1, read on the forward strand.
TATACCAATTTTTTATGCAAATGATCGTTGTTCAGATATACTCATAGCAACAATTATGAAAAAATTTTAGAGCTCGGAAACAAATATCGATTGATTATTGTTAAAAATATCGTTTTATTTTCAAACATTTTACTAAAATTTTTATGTTGCGATATAAAAGTTCGTTTATAAGACAAATATAATGAACGGATATATATATTGAATATCATTTAAAAATCTCGAGGACTATCAAGTAATACGATAACACATATCGATAAAAAATTCGACGCATTTACAATAATATATTTTTCTTATTTTAATAACCATATCAAGAATCAAATTTAATAATCGGCAACAAATATCGATGTTATTTGATGCAAATAATCGATATTCATATATGAAAAATCGATCATTATGAAAAAATTTTAGAGCTCGGAAATAAATATCGAATATCGTTAAATCCATCGACCTATTTTACAATATTTGTGGAGAAAATTTTGGATTTGTGATATAAAACTTCGATAAAAAGAAAAAAATATATTTTTTTCTCAATGAATTTTTTTCAATATATTTTTTTCTTTTTATCGAAGTTTTATATCACAAATCCATGAAACGAAAATATATGTATATCGAATATTGATAAAAAATGTAGACATGTATGTATCGATATTTTGATAAACTGATTTGTCATATATGAATCTCAGAATATTCAAAGCCTATATGATTAAAAGGAAGTAATGAAGAAGCATTCATGAGCATCATTCTGATTGTAGACATAAAATGTTTTACATTCTTAAATTATAATGTAAAAAAACGATAAATTTCGATAAATTAAGATCAATATAATAATTAAAAAAACAGTCTACCCTTCCAAAACCTGAAGGTAAAGGTACATATAGAAAATTATTAAGATTTCACAATTGTTCGCCAATAATCAAACTGGCAGCTGTCATTGCTTGCGCAATCAGCTGTAATAGTGTCAAATCAATAACATTTCACAAAACAAAAGAGGAAGTAATATTTACTAAAAGCTTTAAAGCCAAACTAAACAGCATTTACTTACAGTTAATATTTTATATCTTTTCTATATTTTTGTTTGCAAATTTCAACCACAATAGCCTGCTTCATACACGGGTTAAACGGCGTTAAGCGCTTAAATATTCGCAACGTCGTCGACCGTTGCGGTAGTTAATTTTAGCACAAGCACGAAATGGGTACATCAAAATGTAGAGATCTCACGATTTTTCTACTTCTTGTTGCGGTGCGCTCATAAATATACGAGCGTGAAATGCTAAAACTTGACTGTGTCCGATGTATGAAGGTACTAAATAGAAATGTAACAGTATTTTTTTATAGACTTTTGTACGAGTATACTCGTATATTGCTTGACGTCTTTCTCTGTGGTGTATGCTTGCTAAGCTTTCTTTGCTAACACTCTAAATTGCTGCGCGACTAACTGTCCAAGTGCCCACTGCCTTCCGGGCAACCTGTCTGGATTTTTCATTTCTTTTTTTTTCTTTTCAGCATTTAGCACTTTTTATGACCAAGTCTGGGGCATTGTTTGCCTTTTACGCTACATGTTAAATTTACGAGTTCATTTGCCGGTGTCGAATACTGCTTTGCATTGTTTTAGCTGTTTGCCCATTTAACTTGTTCTCGAGGACTGTCTAGTTTATATTGTCCAGGAAGGCTTTTGCTTTACACATTTTCTATTTTGTGCTTCATGAATTGTTGTTGTTCTTACTCCGGTTGTATATTATGTATCCATTTTTTTAATCTAATGTGATCTTAGTGCTTAGGTCGAATGTAGTCCGAGTTCATCTGGACTACTCACATTGTGTTTAGCTAAGCATTCAGTATTTAACACTTAACCATACAACAGGTCTATACGAACCAATACGCTGAAGGGAAAGTCCGTCAAAATTGGATAAGACTTCTCTGAGTCGTTCGATACCAGACGTGGTCTTAAATAGCGTGTTTTCTTCTCGTAAGTCTTCTTCAATATCATATTGAGAAAAGTGATACGCACCGCTAATCTGAACCATTGTGGCACTATCTATTCTAAAAGGACCATGCTACTGGGATATGCAGTTGACGTTGACATTATAGGCCTTATCAACAGAGACGTTAACGCTTTTTTTTCTAGAAAAATAAGCGAATGAGGTTTGTCTTGTGGTGAGCAAAGTACCTGGAGGCCACACAAAGGTTCCTCACGTCTTGGATACTACGTCACTGTTGGCAGCTATAAATTTGAAAAAGTTAAGGACTTTGTCTATCTCAGAACCAGCATAAATACCATCTGGAGATCAATCTAAGTATAACTCTGGCGAACAGGTGCTACTTTGGAATTGGTAAGCAATTGAGAAACAGATCTGTCTCTCGACGAACGAAAATTACACTCTTTAAGTCTCTCATTATTCCCGTCTTACATATGGACGATGACAAACCGAGATGAGAAAATACTTGAAGCATTCGAAAGAACTGTTTTCCGCAAGATCTTTGAAGCCGTTCGCGTGAGCGAGGCGTACCGAAGAAGATGGAACAATGTACTGTATGAGGTCTAAAGTGACATGGATATAGTTAAGCGCATTATATTCAACGAATGAGCTGGTTGGGCTCTGACGTACGGGTGGAAGATGATGCTTCAGTGAAAAACAGGGAAAATTTAAGTTTTTTTTTATAACTTTTGAGTCACTTCGAATGACTTGTGGTATTTAATAGAGAAACATTCATGTCCGATCATCCGAGTAAATTTTTTCTCATGCGATAAAAAGTAAAGTACCAAACACAAATATTTTCCTTGAAAGTATACAAAAACTAACCCAAAAATATAGTGAAATAGATTACTGAGTAATGAATCTGATCAATGAAGGTCTAACAATAACAAAAACCGATTACTCTAGGTCATCAGACAGTTATGTGATCTGCCTGTAAACTGAACACTCTATAAAAAACAATACTCAAATGATAGGCAATTAAAGCCAACACTGAACAATAATTGTCACACAACAAATTATACTAAATGGCCTGTGACACATGAACAACATACAAATAAACACTGCACTGAAGCCTACAGCCGTTTTATATTACAAAGGTGTGCGTTTTTTTTATTGAAAACACCTTCACTTTCGTTTGACACTGACCCAAATTCAGGCATTTCCACGCAAGCATTTAAATATTTTTGACATTTCTAATGTAACAAAGTGACACAACAACAGCAATAACAACAAGAGATGAGTCATCTTTAGACACTATAAATGGTGTATAAATTTGCATAAACACAGGCAGATAAAAACAATTTGTGTGACAAAATTGCAAGCATAAAACCATAACTTTTTACAGTTAATGAGTGAGATGTGTAATTTTGGCATTTTATTTGAATTTATGCATGTTTTTACAAAATAAATTATTAAAGCATATTGAAGATTTGATTTTTATTTTTTTCCTTATATATATTTTGTTTATTTTATTTTCGCACTTTAATATGTATGTCAACAGCACACGACACAGACAGACGCTCACGCTTACAACCACACAGCATAACGTTGTTTTTGTACCGGAAATAGTCAGCATACAATACAAAAACAATGCCAAACAGATTTTCGGATAAAATCTCGAATACTTAGTAGGAAAGAGAATACCCTGTAGGAAAAGTTTGAGACCTTCCAAAAATATATTCCAGAACAATTATTTCAAGGAATAGTTTGTGAAGTAGTGTTGCCACCCACAGAGAAACCCAAAAGAACGTAATGAACGCGAAAGCATTCATCGGCAGAGCAAAAGGTCAAGATCAATATGGAAGGACGAATTAAACGTAGATCTGAAGAAGCAGCGAATGGGACACTGGAGAGAGACCGCAAAAGACAGAGTAGCTTGGAGGCATATTGTTCAGCAATTATTTCAAGGAGTATTTTTCAAAGTAGTGTTGCCAGCCACGGAGAAACCCAAAAGAAGGTAATGTTTGCGAAAGCATTCATCAGCAGAGCAAGAGGAAGGCCAAGATCAATATGGAAGGACGAATTAAACGAAGATCTGAAGAAACTCCGACTGCAAAACTGGAGAGAGACCTCAAAACACAGATTAGCTTGGAGACATATTGTTCAACAGGCCAAAGCTCACATAGACTTGTAGAACCAAGTGTTGATGCTAATGAGTGTTGCCACCTTTTTGAAAATTCAAATTCATTGCAATATGAAAAAAATATGTTATATCGATATTCCTGTACAATTATTTCAAGTAATATTTTTTTGAAGTAGTGTTGCCACCTGTTTGAAAATTAAGTTTTAATACAAAATAAAAATAAAGAAACTTGAGTCAAATAGGAGGACTTTTAGAAAGATATAACAAAACAAACATCACACACTTATTTAATCAGAGTTGCCACTTTACTAAAAATTAAGAAAATTTAAGCTGAATAGGTTCTGAAGTATAATTGCCATATATTTTGAATTTAAAATAAGGTTGAAAGCTACCAAAACGAACACTTTTTCACTTTCGAATATTATGCCAATAAATTTAAAGCTTTAATATAGTACATATCAGAAAAATTATTTATATTGTTGTTTATGCCTTTTTTTCAATAAAATCCTGAAAAAATATTTAAATTTATGTAAACTTTTCGTAAACTTCGAATTTCATACAGGGCATGATCGACAAATTTCTCTACAATTTTACCTATATACTCGTAGTAATTCACCTACATAATGAGCGCTGAGTATTAGTGAGCATAAGTGGACCACAAAACCCACCATCGCATGCAAGCTGCCACACACACACACACATATACACCTAATCAGATTTATAACGATTTCGATCGCTCTCGCCCGTTTTGCCTCAGCGCTAATAAATCAAATTCACTTCCGTTGCAAAAGCGAAAAATTCACTATGAATTAGTGAATGAATGAATTGGTGAGTTGAATGAGCAAAATTCACTGCAAGTAAACGAATTGAATGGGCATTCGTGAAGTGCGTGGAATATTTGAGTGGCGCAAATGTTGCATAGAGATTTTCAGATGTTCGTATGTATGACAAATCATGCAAATTAATAACAACAATTTACGGTAATGAATGAGTGTGGGCAATGAGTAAAGAAATAAGGAAAAACGAAATAAAAAATAAACATATTAAATCCCACATATGACTTTCGGTATGATGAAGCGGCAAAATTTGAATAGAAAATAGGTAAGAATTATGAAAAACAGGCGGCAATTAAGAGGTGAGGATGTATATATGTGCTAACAAACACTTGTTTTTTATGATGCGAGAAGTTTTAAGAGTTTTTAAGAACATCAACAATAAAAATAACATACATAGCTAAATACAATAAAGTTTTGAATGAAACTGCGCACACGCTGCCCAGTGTGTGTGCGCCCATTTTTGGCTAAATACTAGTAAAGCTGTCAAAAGCAGTTGTACGCACGCCCAAATATATTTATATATGTACGTATGCATTGTATTTATGTATGAATGCTTGCCAAAAGTGACAACATTATTTGATGTTTGTATATAGCAGTACAAGTTGGTTATTGTCACACATCTGTCAAATTGTGGCAGTTTCCGTTCTTTAGCAAAACGAGAGAGGAAAAAGTGTTCAACAAAAATAA